>NC_091823.1:145070244-145670244 GCF_038994185.2 Dermacentor albipictus | reverse complement strand
TCCCAGCGTGGGAGCGGCTCGCGGCGGCCCCTCCCTTATAAGAGAGTTTCGGAGTCGCTCCTTATTCACTGCCTGACGTGAAGTGCTCGAAGTTGTTTGCATAGAATGCTGTTTGAAAGAAGTGCGGCCATTGACGCCGCTACAGTGTTGACGTTAAAGTGGAGACGGGCCCCGTCACTGCAGGGTAGATGTTAAAGCGCCGGGCCCCGTCACTGTAGTACAGATGTTGAAATGCCGGGCCCCGTCACCGTAGTACAGACATTAAAGTGCCGGGCCCCGTCACTGTAGTACAGATGTTGAAATGCCGGGCCCCGTCACCGTAGTACAGACGTTAAAGTGCCGGGCCCCATCACTGTAGTACAGATGTTAAAGTGCCGGGCCCCGTCACTGTAGTCACTACCTTCTCAGCCAGCCCCCCTCTTCTCGGCAAACACTCGCACGGCACGACAGATTCCTCGTTGGCGTTACGTACTCTCCGTGCACGCGCGCAGTAGTGCTGCATAAGTCCCGTGGCGCCTTTTTCATTGCCGGGTGCCGGAGTTCGGAAAACTTTTCGTTTGGAATAGTTACGTTATCGCGCCCCTCTTCTTGCGACGATCGCATTCACGAGGCTGACGTAACGCGCAGCTTCTGCCACTGTCGGGCCTGAATAGCCCGTGCTGTCGATTTCCATGTCGTCCTCATCACTGTCGCTAGTTGACACTTCGGCAACAACAGCGGCAACGATGGTGAATAGTCGAACCTCGTAGCCGACATCTCTTCGCGGTCGCAGCAGCGCTGCCGAGCAACTTCGCATTCCAAATGCCACACACTGTAGTCAACAGCAGATCCATGTCGCAGGCCGGCGCCGACTTCTTCGTGTCACGTTCGGTAGCACGGACGATGTCTAATTTTTCTTCTATGCTGAGCACCCGGCGTCTTTTTTATCCTAGCTTTGACATGACGAGAGTCCTCGCTTGCACGACGCCACAACGCTCTCTGGCATGGCGTCCATGCGGCGTCGAAATGATGTTGATGTTGATACGGCTTCACATGCAAACGCACAGGGCGCTTGGAGGCCGTTGTACCGATCTCCGAGGCTTGTTGTTCTGCCGGGCCGCCCGATGGACACGACGCACCGCCATGTTTGCGCGACGAAAAGTGGAAACGCTACGTTTTAACTGATGCGTACGCAATAAGCTGGTACGGTTAATGCGGATACAAAATACATTATGTTCAATGGCCGCTGAGTCGAGGAATTGACTTTACTACTTTTAAACCGAAACTACAGTTTAAGCGGGTACGGTTTAACAAGGTTTCACTGTATAACCAATGCATCAAATCTTCAATTCTTATAAGTTTATTCCTGTTTTTTATTGTTGTTATTCATGAATAAACAAAACATATATACCAACACAAAGTATTTTTTCTCTCTTTACAGTCAACCTAGAAAAATTATGGTAAATTTTTTTTTTTCAAATAGGTCCCTCTGAAGAACTTAAATCTGCAATTAAAAAAAGTCGGCCCTGGGGCATGTGACGAAAAAAATCAACCTTGAAAGGGTTAATTTCTTTTTCTCATATACCCCAACTGCACCCTCATCTATAATTGTGATTGCCTTATATCGTATTTTTTCTTTCGTGTGTAACCCACACAAAGAATTTAAAAGATGTAACACTAGTGGTGGGGTGCGGGTTATGTGCAAATTTAGCCTTGCAATGTGGCTTCACAGCAACGCAGCATGCACTGCCATGAACATACCTTGTGGCAAGATTTTCCACCATTCAAAGTTTTGTTATCTTTGTTATCTCTTTGGGGAACTCCACCCTCTCCACACCCCCGCGTGTTGAAGCTCCCTTGTCCATCTCTACGGTTCGCCGTTTTGTGTTTAGTAGTTAGCAAATAGTGCATGCAGCTCCTGAAAACTCATACGTCACCCCTTGCAGCGCTCTATCGGTTCGCACGAAGAGTTTCACAATAGCGCATAGAGCCAAATAAGCACTGTGATTTTTTGGCTCTGTTGCATTTTCTCCGTTGCGAAGCTCTCATCCTCTGTTATGTGAATGCTAGCTGTGAAGTGATACGATTCATGTCCAGAGTCACATGACTAATTTGTCCGCAATCATGTCTGTCATGTGAATCTAGCTTTATCAGCATTGCCAAAGAAGGTGGGGAAGGAGGCGCTTGCCGAAGATACGCACGACGTGGACAAGTCATGCACTTGTGAATGGAGACATTTTTGGAAAAGTCGAGTGTGGGTTAAACACAGTGATGGGCTTTATGCAAAGAAGATATGATGATCGAACAAACATGGTAGTCAACATGCCATAGTCTTCAGAGTGTTTAAGAATTCATTATCTGAAATGCCACAAACACCACCAGAAATGAGATACTCTAGGTTGGTAAGAGTGGTTAGGAGACCTGCGGCAGCAACAATGAGTGATGCCTGGTCCAATGCTGGTTTCGACGCAAAAAAGTTAATTTTTTTAAGAACAAATTGCCATTACTCTATCTCTCTTACCACGAAAAATTGCTGATTGGAATATTAAGAGCATTTTATCTATAATTTTTTGAAGTATGAAAATTGGGATGCTTGCTACATAATCAAAGCAGTGGCATTTTACATTTCTGGTCATGAAAATCGGGTGTGTGTTAAAATTGAGAGTGCATTAGAATTGAGTAAATATCATAACTTTTTGAAAAGCCCAAATGGATGGCTTCAGCACTCGTGACCAATCACTTCCAAAGTATGAAAGCAATATGATATGCTGAGTATAATTTGGTTGAACATGACAAAGCAAAATAAGGAGAGCTTAGCTGAGGATCTTCAGAGCACCTTGCATGTTTAAGAGCTGTAGGCACTAATTCTGCTCACCAGCTTAGAGTCCAGGTACCGCTCATAGGAAGGCGTTGAGGGCACAATTGCAGGGGTGAAGTTATGCGCACACTCTGTGAGGTGCTCTTCCACCTGACGCGAGTTGGCAGCTTCCATGGGCAGCTCAAAAAGACGTGTGACTAGGGTCCGGATCTCTCGGTCAGACCACGTCCTGCAATCACAATGAATGGTACTATTAACAATATTTATTGCCTTTTCACACGGAGTAAGACATTTAGGAGGTGAAACTCCCGTCAGCGCAAGCGAGCGCGGGTGACCAGATAAAGTCACAATTGTTGTATGCGCTGACGGGACCGTATACAGTGGCGGCGCCATGTGACACGTCGTAGAAGTCGCAGCGAAAAAAAAAAAGAATGCAGCGCCCGGGCAGGCAGCTCCGGCGCGCTCTCAACAGCGGTAATTTCTTTCCAGGCCACCAGCACGATAACGGCTCCGCGGGCTTGTGACCTTTTCTGGTCGCCGCAAGCAGCGGAGTTTCCACTCCTAAATGTTTCTTGCTCCGTGCCTTTTCAGTAATCATTCAATCTAACAAGGGAAGTTTATTTTCTATAACGCGAAAAAGAAAGTATACAGAGGAATCTGGACTGACAAGCCGAATGTGGCTTGTATGACATCTGCTGCACCGAAGCAAAGAATTGCTAATGGGTGGGAAGACAGAGAGGTTGCACGATACCATGAGATCCGTAAAAAAAATTTAAAATTAATAAAAAAGGTCTGCCTCCAATCCACCCTGTGAAAGTGGATGCACAGCGAAGCTGGTGCAGACATTAGACAAGAACCGCCATCCCAACTGACGTTAAAGGGACACTAAAGGTTACCAGAAAGTCAAGTTAAAGTGGTAGAGCAATGTTCTAGAACGTCTAAGGCGTCAATATAATCGCGAACAGAGCTTTAGTAACCGAGAAATTGAGGTAAATGCATGACACGATTTGAGACCCCCCAGCGACATTCCGGTACTAAACCGATGACGAAAGGTCTCCCCGTAATTTATGTTACTAATACTCAACTACTCGTATTAAAAATATCATTTCATTCGATTATAAGACGGAAGAAAATGCTACTTGTCTAAATCTACTCAATTCCAACATAAAATAAGATTTTGACGTTACCCTTCAGTAGTATGGGTGGTCGAAAGGTTTCGTTTTCGCTCGACTCTGCGCGCACGACTCTGCGCCGCGCACGCTTTGGAGTTTCAGTACTTTCGTTATCGCGTCGTGCTGTGAGGGTTCTGCTGACTCGCGAAACTTTCATTTGGAACAAGCAGCGAGAATGCCACGTCCATGTGATGTCGTGGGAAGCCCTCGTTGCTTTCCCGCTCCGGAAAGCCGGTGTCGAGGCCGCCGTCGTAGTACGCAACGACGCTGGCAGTGCGAGCCCTCAGCAGCAGGTCGCGCTCGTCGGTGCTCAAATCGCTGAAGTTGAGCCCACCATCGCGAGCCAATCTGTCGGTGTCAGGGTCCATTGTGACGAGCGTCGAAGTTTGCGTCATAGAATGAAGTACCAGCTTATGGGCGTCTTGCGCTGGAGCTTGAGGTATAGTAGCGGTGCCTGGTGGCGGTGCGGGAAACGACATCTGGGTCGGCTGTGGCGAAGCACGTTTCTAGGCCGAGTTTTGCGTCGATTCGCACTTTTTTATGCCCTGTTGCGAGTGCGGAAAGGCTCGTCACTTCTCACAGACCACGCCGACCACGCTGCGAGCTCGCCGCAGCGTATAGTTTAACGAAAACGGACTTTCCGTGTGCCGTGGGATGTAATGTGGGACTCCTTCCGCTAGCCACCATACTCCCGCTTTCGCTCTGCTGTCGGCTCTGTCTTGGCTCTGTTTCTGGCCGTAGCCGTAGCGCCGTCTGCGGACGCCGTTCTACTCACTGATGGCGCAACGTCACTATGAGACCATGATGTCAGTTCTCCTCGATCGGAGGGCGGGCGATTTGAACTGCGCTAGAGGTACGCGGACGCTTCAGAACGCATTTTCTCTTAAAATAAGTCTCTCCTTGCCACGAAACAAGCGTTTCGAGGTTTCTGTGATGGTATTTCAACAGTCCACGTTGACTTAATAGTAACCTTTAGTGTCCCTTTAAACAATGTTACACAAGTGCCACTACCACAAGTGACGCACTACGTCATGTGCGCATGCACATGTGCAGCGTATGTCCTTATTCTTCCAGGCTGTCCGCCAAGCGCAGTGCCTTACTGAACTAATGCTTAAAAGTAAATTGCATCAGAAAATGCATAAAGTACGACTTATACACAAGCTGCAGACATGATGGCTTCGAACTGTAATTCAAACATATGTGAAAACGTAATTCCATTACCCGCAAACTCAAACCCCTTTTCCAGCTGCTGGATTTTAGGTAAGCATACCACAAAACATCCCTACCAACTAGAGGCTAAAAGCTTCGCTGTAAAAGAAAGAAGCCTCCTAGCACTTGTCTGCAAGAAACTTGTGTCTGCTAGAAACATATGCTTGTGTCCGAAAAGTACAGTGCGGTACACTGTTAAAGGGAAGACCCAAATGTTTCCACATTCCTGGCACACTACATCTGCAAGTGCCAGCAGCAGCTATGTCAGTCCACTGCACAGATGTGTGGAAAGGTGTCAGCAGCACCAATCATGAGTCATCTGCTGCAAGCTGGGCGATTGTGCACCTGGCAGAGGGGAAAATTCTCACAAGCTGTATGTTGTATAGAGCTTATGATTCACTCCTGCCTATCGCCATCAACATCACTGTTATATACCTCCTGTCTGTGCATGCTGACACGTAGGAGTGCCGTCAACAATGAGCTCTCTTTCTTGGTCAATGCCCATCTGGATCACTTTGTCCACTGTGGTCCAGCTCGGAGGCCTAGATCCTATCTGGCGACCGACACCAAACTGTACACTCACGCATTCCCTTTAAAATATACTGTGTAAAGTACATTTAGAAACATGTTTGGCTCCCTAAAGTGCCAGAAGCAAATACAAGAAACGTCAGGGCAGCTTCTAATGTTTCAGTGTGCTTTATAAGGCCTGTGGAAGTCACAACAAGTTACTGCAATGTCTTTCCATTTCTTTCTTTTTTTTCCTGCACGTGCCAAAAGATTTGGCAGAAACCATCGTGGAATGATTGTCTAGTTCAAATGACAGCTTTGTAGTGTAAACCAGCTGAGATGCCCGTTGTATGTAAAGCACTGTGTGATGACAAGATGACAGCTGCAAAGATGGCTGGATGATGAGTGCGTAATGACAAAGACGTCACGGTGGAATGACAATGATTGCACGATGACTATGGCATGGCAACAATGCAATGACAATGACAGAATATACACGATGGTGTGATGACAATGGTATGTATTTCGTTGGTTCTCCTATATGTTCCTGTCTTCGATTCCGTGCAGCCCAAGCTTATACTGCACCCATACTGCCCAAAACTGCTGTCGGCACTAGCTTAAAATAATGTATCTTTTGAGTAAGCTTTTGAGATGAAAGCACATCATTGACACAAGCTATGCTAGCAGACAACTTACACTTGTTCCTAATTAAATAGAAACTTGTTCTGTCACCATCTTGTGATAATGATGACAATGGCGCAGGCTCTGACAGTCAGCTGTTGGTCTGTTGCATGGTTCTTGCCAACACAATTTCTTGCAGAGTTAAATGAGAGTTCACATTTGCATGATTAAGACGAAAGCCTTAGGTGTTTACGCTGGCAGTAACCTTGGCAGCTATCTTGGCCAAACTGTGCCGTGACGAAAAATGGCCGACTTCGCAAAGAGTAAAATCACGTTAACAAATCATCAGATTGACATCACATTTCTTAGGTAGGTTCCTGTAAACAAAGTAAATTAGTGGGCTTGAAAAAAAAAATTTGCCACATTTCGGTCTGGGTGGGATTCGAGCCCAGGCCTCCAGGGTGCGAGACGAGCACACTTCCCTGAAGCCACGGCTGCTCCACTGTTCTGGCTTACTAAAGGTGTGCCTTATGTGTGCCTCATTGCACATCACATGGTGTTACGATTGGCCTGCAGAGGTACTGCTCTGCGAAGCTACCTCAGCCCGCTACAGGAGCTTTGGCTGCCACGGGGGGGGGGGTGGCGCCCTTCAGAGAATCGGTGAAGACGACAGCGCTAACCGGCCATGAATTTCCTTCGGATAACTGGAGACTACGGCAACGTTAATTCCCCATGCGCCTTCTTTGGACAGTCGGCGACGGCAGCGCGGCTGGCCACGTTTGGCGGACTGTGTATTGTTGGTTGATTTGCCGTGGCCTTCATGGTCTCTTTGCAGCAAGAAGAGCTTCTCTTACAAAAGGGTGCTTTGCGGTATGTTTTTCCTTGGGCCCCAGGATTCGTCGCAGTCTGCTGACACTCGTGGCAACTACCGGAGAAAGTCAGCTCTGGAATTAAGAGGCGCCAGCTGGGGTCAGGCGTGACCACCTGGCTACGAGGAACCGCTCAACTCGGGTTCTGGGAATCCAAAGTGCATACGTGTGTGTGTGAGCCCTCCCCTTCAAAGGTGGGTCGAGTATGCCCCAACGACTGTGGACAGTCCGATTGGACAAAGATTGGACAGCAGTTTTCCCTCCCCTATGAATCTAGGGAGGACAGAGGCTTTTTAAGCCGCAGTTTGTCGGCTGCTAGAAGGTGCTCGTGCTCGACAAGCGGTGTGCTTGGCGCTCTGTGCTCATTTGCTTTATGATTCTTCTTGCGTGTTCCATTTGGGAGTCACGCTAGACTGTCGAATGTATCTCTTGTTTTAATGTAAATGTGCAAATAAATCCTGTACGCCTAGTTCCTGACGAAGAGCCAGGTCCTCCCTACAACCCTGACCACAACCCTGACAATGGTCAGAGAGACGCGCTCATGCCACTGCTCACACATTCGTTGTTGTCTTCCACCGTTAGCTCCAATGCCGCTCATCATGCCAGCATTCCCATACTGCCCCTCCTCCTGTGAAGGCGCTGACAGCACTGGCCCACTACTAGTAGGTGTGGCAATTTCGGTGAGCTCCGTCGTGTGCTCTGATGGACAGATGCCACAATTCTTCATAATGCATCTTAATCATGACAAAAAGTGTGACAAGCATGCAATCAGGCTTTTGCTTTAATGTTTTACAAATGTCTAATACTTGCTTAATTTTATTCTGTCGTCAGCCTTTTCTCGAGTGTCAAGACTCACAAGATTTTTTTACTCAGTCAGTCCATGTAAAGCAATTCACGATACTACCACCAAAATCCATATGACTGCTGGGATCTACCGCGAGAAAAATTGAAATATTGACAGCAATATCCTTTAGTCTGGCAAAAGCCATCTCAAATCTCATTTAAGTCACTCGAACTAAAATGTGCGTAACAAAGTGACGTGGCAGAACTGTTAGTTTGATGGCCATGAATGCAACGTCGCCCATGATTTGGGGAGAGAGTAGGGTTAGTTTACATTTCTACCCTGTTGCATGAATGCTAGCTGTGAAGTCATCATACGCAAGTCACATGTCATGTGACCGATTTGCCCACAAACACATCCGTCACTTAAATCCAGCTTACGCTATGACGTTATGCTCACCCCGACTTGTCGACATCAAACATATCAAAGTGCTCCTCAGGCTGAATTTCATGCTTCTCACTCATCAAAAAGTAGAAGTAGGAGAACGCAAACTGCATGTCATTGGGGCTGCGAATCCTGTGAGATGACGTCTGGTCAAACTCTTCAGGAAACCTGCAGAAAAACAAACAAACAAAAAGAGTAAATAAACAACAGAGAAATGTCCCATAAAGGCTTAAGCAATGTTAATTCACAATGTTTCTGTGCTTGGCTGGATGTAAAGGTGGGTTAAAGAACTAGGAGTGTACTGCAACTGAAATAAACTTACTTTCTGTGCCAAATGTTGGGTGCAATTTATTTCGTGGATTTAAATAGGAATGGACAGATAATTCAGTTTCTAATTTTAAATATTATGTAAATTACTAAGATGTTCATCCTGACTTTCAAGTTTGTAACATTTCTCATAATCACTAGATAATTTTATGTGCTTTTGTAATATTTGCATTTACACACATAAATCATCTTTCTTACAAGTAGAATTAGTGGCACAGAATCCTCAGGGTTCCCAAATGTCCTAGAGTGCTGGAACTGCATGTAATGCAATGGGTGCTGTGGCCTGATTGCAAGATCTCTTAATGCTAGAAAGTGATTTTTCCCCCTTGCTTTTGTTATCCAAACCGATGGCTAGTATTTTCATTGGACTCCGATGGGACTTCCTTAAAACCTGCCTGGGTGAAAAACATTTGTGCTTAACACACGACAGGACCGAAAAGCTGTGAAGAAGCACATACTAAGTGGGCAAAATGCTTGAAAACATAATGATAACTTTAGGAACAGCAACAATATTTCAGCCAAGATTCAATATACAGTAGACCTCCGCTAATTCGATTCTTCGGTTATTTCGGTCCAGATCAAAGTTCCCAGCTGCTGCACATGCATTTCTATGGGCCCAAACATTTTGTTATTTTGATTCCAAAATTGCTCTTCTCTGGATAATTCGAACTTGACCAGTCAGCATGCACGTGCCAGCCTGACCCCTATGATGACCCCAATTGTGACCCTTTTACTGGCAGCGTCTGTTTTGGCAGAGCTTAGAAGACGGTGAATGCTGCAAATGAAAGTGAAGTTCCTGTAAGAACGCCTATTTTCAGGACACCTTAAGAAGATTTTCAGGCAATCACAATCGCTTATCCCAATAGCTTGATTACAGCATTTACCCAATTCTAACATGTGCTTTTTTCCCCCTCGGAAAATTTATATAAAAAGTGCGTTTGCGACGTTCATATGCCTTACTGCATAACATAGCTGTATTGATGCAAAGCTGACTTTAGGAAAATGGCTGCCACTGTGCAACACAAATGAGACCCTTGACCATTTTTCTTGATAAACACTGCATGCGTGTTACATTCCTACTTTGTTTAGGAGCTTTAATGCTATCTCTGCATTAACTTTATATTTTGAACACACAGAAAGCGGGCTCAGATTTGATCCGAGGGCGTGTTAGAATCAGGCGAATGTTGCCAAATGATTCAGCAGGGTTTTTTGATGTTTTAATGCGACTAGCAATCTTTGTCTACTTCAGGCATGTTGAGCTTATCTCACTATCTAGCCTATTATCTATTTATCTAGCCGACCTAGTGGTCTAAGTTGTCTGCCAGCTTGGGCCTCTAAGTATGTGCTTATGGTCATGACGCCATTGTGATCATTCCATCGTCGTCATTCAAGCTTCGTCATCCAACTACCATCAAGTCGTCACTGTCATGCCTGCTTTGCAGACACAGTGGCCGAAGCTGTCTAATAGCTTTGGTTACTAGATGTATGCTCATGGTCACAACTCCACTGTGATCATCGCATCATCCTCAACCTAGCTTTGTCATCCTACTCTCACCACGCCATTGTCACACCATTGTTACAATACAGTCGTCAGGCATTTGTGACCATACCAATGTCATGATGCTGTCATAGTCAGTTCATCGCCGGAACTCCTGTTTTTCATCCAACTCTCGTCATGTCATCACCATCACGCCATAGTTGTCATAGTCCATGAAACACAGTAGTCGTCCTGCCATCGATGTCATACACTTTTCGTCATCCCATTGTCCTCATACCGCTGTCGCTGCTTCCTCGTCATCGTCATGCATTCGTTATCAAACTGTTTTCGTGATGATGTTGTGGTTGTTCCATAGTCGTCATTCTACTACGTCATTCCACTCTCGTCAGCCATCGTCATCACTCCATTGTCAGGGGAATGATCGATAGTGTTGTATTTGTTAGTTTGCAGTAATTTGCATTTCTTATGTTTGTTTATATTCAGGGCATGGTGCGAGTTTCTTTGTATTTTCTTATAAATGATAAAATCCTGTGTGCTGTGCGTCTCTCGATCTATTTTGTAAACATCAGCATTTCCGAGAACTGTGAAAAGCAGGCCACAACCTGTGACCCACTGCTGCCACAAGTTATGAACCACAACATGAATAGTTGGCCTCCAAAGTTTCCAATGAACTGCATCCATACTATGAGGTCAGAAATGAACAATCTGTGGTGGATAGTATCCTATTAAGAGGGGACCAGGTTGTCCTACCCAGCCAGCTACAGAATTAAGGTTCTTGCACTTGCGCATGCGGGGCACTCAGGTATCGTCAGAATGCAAGACCTTGTCAACAGCCCCTACTGGTGGCCAGCTTTTTCGCAAATATGTCGAGCAACATGAATGCAACTGTCACACTTCCAACACTGCCAAGATGTTGGCCAAGACCCAACAGGGCCCCATAGAGCCGACTGAATATCCTCCCTGACCATGGGGGAAGGTGGCTGTAGACATCATGGGTCCATTTCATTCAGCCCCTCAAGATTGCCAGTATGCCATAGTCGTGGTAGACCACTACTCTAAGTGGCCTGAGGTGATTTTTTATGCCATGTGCAACTAGTCTATCACTAATTGGTTTCCGTGTTTTCTAGAAAGAGCCTGTCTGAGGAAATTGTAACTGTGTAACTGAAAATAGCCCCCATTGTTGAACTTGGAACATACCTCACCACAGAGGGAATCAAGCCCATCCGGTCATCACTTTATTTCCCCCAGTCTAAGGGACAGATTGAGCAGTCTAACCGCACTCTCATGACACTCATTCAGTGTGCCTTTCAGGAACGCAGACCTCTAAGAAAGACAGTTCTTGCCTATGTGGCAATCTAGCAAACTATTCTGCATACCGCAGCTAAGTTGTCTCTGTTTTACTTTTTATGTGGTCGTAAACCCCACACTCACTTGCACACAAGAACTGATTTCAAGAGTACCAGGAACTGCGACATGTTGAACGCTATCAGTGCAAAGTGCAAGAGGACTACAATCAAAGACATCCTGCCTCCCACAGTTCCTTCAAACCTGGTGACCAAGTCTGTATGCATCAGAAAGGACAAGAAAAAATGGCCTCCCAGTATTAATGCCCCAGGGCCACTTATTTCAGTGTAGCCCATAACACATATCGTCTGAACAACAGCACTACCTGGCATGCATCCAGACTGTCCAAGAGCACAGAGAATGGACTTGCAAAATAGTCGCTACAATGGTACGATTATTTATACCCTGCCCCGCTATCCAAAACACTGAACCAGCAACCCAGAGAGGTCACCCTAACACATACAGCACCACCCAGAGCATCACATTCAAGTCTGCTGGACTCTCGATACACCCAGCAACACATGGAGTCAAGCCAATGTTCGTCATCGCTAGTCAGAGCCTCAGCAACCACTGTAATCGGAATGTCCTTTAGGAGAATGGCGGCTTCCGTGGTAACTGGACGACTATGCATAGCTTATATTACTACAGTGAAAGCTCGTTAATTCGAACTTCAATAATTCGAATTTATGGATAATTCGAACTGTAAGATTTGGTCCGGCCAAGCTCCACAGAAGTCTATGTATAAAGAAGTCCGTTAATTCGAACACGAGAAGGTTCCCTCACGGATAATTCGAACTACGCTCGCCTGGCACACGGCCAGAGAAACGTGCCTACTGCCTACACACAAGGCTGTATTGCCTCCGAAACGGAGAGAACGGCGAGAGAAGGCAAAATCGGAAAAAAATCTAACCGACGCGGGGTCAGCCAGAAGGCAGCGGCGGCTTCCGCCTCTCCGTTCTACGTCCCCTCCGAGACTTCTTGCCCGCTGCGAATCTCAGAGGCTTCGCAAATCTTGTACAGCTGCTAATTCTGTGCGGAGATGGCACGGCAAGCGCCAAAACACAGCGAATCAAGTACGTCGCAGCTGCGCTTGCAATCACGAACCCACGAATCAGGGCCTTCGCCACCTTCACATGTTCAGCGTCTTTGTCTCCGCAGTCTTCATCGGTTGTGCACCTCTGTTTTCAGCTTAGGAGGCATCGGCCGTCGCGATTCATTGTGATGGTGTTAAGCCTCGGCTAACGTTCGTTTCATTGGACATCGGTGGTGTGGCACAGTCGGACCCAGAGCTTCGACTCGAAGATGTGTGCCCGCGGCACACGCCATCACTGTTTGACTCGCCAAATTTCTGACATGCCCTACTGCTTCCAAATCGCAGTGTACTGTTGCTCTCCTTCACTTTCGTTAGTTCGAACTTTCGTTAATTCGAACTGAAGCGGCTTCCCCTTGCGGTTCGAATTGACGAGCTTTTACTGTACCGTATTTATTTGAATCTAGGCCGTTAGTTTTTTTCAAATAGTCATATGCCAAACTCTAGGGTCGGCTTAGATTCTAGGATGTTCAAAAACATGCCAGTTTGTAATTGAAAATCATAAATATGGTGCAAAGCTAGCGCCATCTAGAAAAGTCCGTATCGCATCCACTACTAGCCACGTCAGTAGCCAATTGAAGTACACGAGTGATGGCGCCACATTGAGTTGTGTCGTATCGGTGCGCCGTTATTGTAATGGCACCAAACAGGCGATGCCACTGTAGTGTTGCTTTTAAATGAAAAGTTGTGCTAGCCGCAAAGGTAAACGTTCAAGCCGGGTGAGATTTCAGCACCGATAAAAAAACCTCCGTCGTTGGAGGGGGCAACAGGAGGCACTTTTTCCATGTGTTGCAATGAGGAGATAACCGCGATAAGGAAGATAAGCACACGATAACAAAGAGGAGCTATTCGCCGAGATTGCACCACGCTTCAATGCGTACGAGCCGTGCCACAGTGTCTACGCATGCATGGGTGCGCGAACGCGAGCTTGCGTGCATCCGCAAGCACACAAGCATGCGTATGAGATTAGCAGCGATGATGACGTAGAATGAGCTCAGCACGTTCATATTAAATAAATGCTGCTTTCATTTTGTGAACAATGTCTTCACTTTTTTGTTCGACTTACATTCGAGGTACATGTTTTTTTTGTTTTTTTAAGCTTCGGGCATTCGGGAGTCGGCTTAGAATAGCAGCCGGCCGAGATTCGAGTAAATATGGTATTTTCGTCTTGTTAAGGAGAGGATACATGTATATTCTATTTTAGTATGCTGTTTTGTTAAATGGCTCCAGGGGGCACTCCACTATGTATGTAATAAGCACCCTCGCCACAGCTGACAGGTCAGTTGGGCATGGTGTTGAACCAGTAGGTGTGTCGTTACTTCGGAGCCACCGACATTGCACAGTGCCTCCTTTCAAAAAAGACCACAGAAAGGGCTACTGGAAGCTGGAAGCACTGCAGCTCCTCGTGGGGGCAACTGATGATGATGATAACCAAGTGGTGCTTATTGTAACAGGTGTATCTCGGGTTCCACAATGTAACAGTAAGAGACTGTGGAATCCCTCTGTTATCTACTTCATCAGTTCCGTGTGTTTAAGCTTTTCTTTGAGAAATACTAAACTGTAACAGCAATCTATAGTGTGTCCTCCAGTCACGGAGGCACCTATACCACGGAGAACATGATGGCGGCCTTCACTGCCGCTATCCTACTGCTGCCGTCGTGCTGCCTACAGTGTGAGCCCTAAGGGCAAACAGCTGTAGTAGCAGCCACTCTATTGACAATTTCCTCCAGAATACTGCCCCACACAGGTTCTTGTGCTCGCTAAAAAGAAAATGCACATATTGGTCGCAGCAGCATGCATGATTCTATGCTAATACTAAGTCACGCTACTAAGTCAGTTGTATGAGGAGCACCGGCAAATATCTTGAAAAGGACAAAAAAGTGCAACTTATACACTGAAAAATATGATAATCACCTTTTCTTTTGCACTTCAGTAATGCAATGTGAAAAATGGGGGGACTGCACAACAGAGGCATTTTTTAAGAACCGGGTGTAAAAGAGATTTGTATGCCAACAGGTGCACTCATTAGTGGCATTCTTGAATGTGCGCATTTAGGTAGCAAAGTTTTTTTTTTCTTTTAGTGCACATGCACATACAGTAGAACCTCATTGATACGTTATGGAAAAAAACATGAGAAAAAAAAACATACTAACCAAGAAAACATACAGTCTGAAATAACTAAAAAAATTTGACTGATTCAAGTGTATCTGACATCTACATAATGCGAAGCATTGCACACAAGACAGATACATGCTTCGAGCTGGTGAAGCTTCGGCGGCCTGAGACACGTATTGTTATTTTCCTATTGCGCAGTGTTTAAAGACGGCAACAGGCAACCGAAACAAAATCGAGCTAGTGGGCGATGCCTGATGCTGCCCAAACGAAACGTGACGCTCACATTGCACCGCCTGCAGTGGGAAACAGCTGTGCATTTGTATTATCGCCTACTAAAGGTGTGCGCTGCGCCCCCACGTGCTGTAAAACAGATAGGTAGGTAAAAATGCATATCGCAACAGGTTTGGTGGCAATAGCAGTGAGTGCGGCGTGTGACAATCGGGGAGGGGAATTGCTGGTACTGGAATAATAAACAGTGCGTGTCAGCGTTTTCACATATGCAAGACGGGTGGGTGAGTATTGCAGGGAAGCTCATGTAGTGTGTGGCTACTGTTTTCAATCGTGTGCACCTCACACATTTTCTTGTTTGCATAGGATCTAGCGGCCAGAATACGCATCATACAATTGCAGTTTGGCGATGTACTGCCAAAAAATATTGTCTCTCGTGAACGTATGAACCGGTAAAATATAAGCATGACACTAGTGGGTCATGTTTTGTATTTTCGATTGCAAACATTGGCACCGGGAAATCATGCGTAGTGGGATCGTACCAATGAGGTTCAACTGTATTTGTCCTACGTGGTCATGCCAGTTCAGGTTATGCAATATTTATTCCAGTATAGCTGAACTCGTTCAGATGAGCTAGTTTGTGCTGTTTGGGTTCCAAACTCAATGTACAAATGTCATTTTTTGTTTGTGAACATCATGACTGCTGTGTTTTTGAAGTTAATTTGCATCTGCCATCGGTCACTGCACAGAAAGGAGAGAACACATTTTAATCATAAGTTCTGGCAGTGTTAGTGTATAAGAAGCAATCATCCAAACACAGGCAAATTTTGACATCTACAATATCAACTAAATCATTAACATAAACAACAAACAGGCGAGGTCTAAAACTGAGCCTTATGGCACATCTGAAGTTACGTCATCAGAGCGAGACTGAGCATGATTAAATGCGATCAACTGAGAATGTGTGCAAAAATGATTAGCAATCCAATATATAGTAGGATTGTATCTTTTCCAAATGCAATAAAATTTAATAAAACTTTGTTGGGACAGGCCAGTTCGGAAGTTTTATCCTAATCGATAAAAAGAGCATCAACTAGGCCATGTAAATTTAGTGTTGATGCAATGTCACGTGTGGGCTCTATGAGCTGATAACTGTTGAGAGACCAGGTCAGAATCAATGTTGATGATGTGAGAGATCTGCATTGCTGCTTAAGTGTTCTACAATATGTCTGTGAATGATGTATTCAAGAAGCTTACACAATGACGAGGTTCGAGATATTGGCCTATAATCAGATAAAGCCTGTTTACTAGGCCTGTGTTCATATTCGATATTTTCGAATATTCATTCAAATATTATGCTATACAATATTCGTTTCAGCTCAAACTTCAGTATTTAAGCTTTTTCAATTTTTTTAAACAAATCAACATATGTATTTTTCCGTTTATAAGCTGTAACTCCAGTTACAATACTCTGTAAAAGAAAACAAGAAAATCTGCACATTTAACTCATGGCAATGACTTATAAAATGCCAGAATCTTTGTAAAAACGGTCATCACTCACTGACACATGAATCATCCACATTGTCTTTGGCCAGCAGCTCTGTTCCCCACCTTTTCGACAATACTGATAGTTCAGCACCTTGCCCTTACGGTGGTTTCATGGTAGCACGGCCTGCACAACCTAGACCACAACTAGAAACCACACCTAGGAGCGAAATTCGCGCTGCCATGAAGCTACACCTCAAGTCGAAATTCAGCTCGCACCCCTATTCTACTGCTAAATTAAAAAAGAAATTTGTCAAAGCACTTGCAGGATAAAATGTGTTAAGGTCGTATGTAATGAAAAACATCCAGCTGAATTTGCACAACACAGCATAAACTGCTGGCATTGCGCAGTCAAAGTTAGACTTCACGGCATAGGGATGATGCACGAGCGGTGAATGCAAAACCGTCTTGCGACCTCAACCACCACAAAATTTAACTTAAGACTGAAGCAAAACAGTGGGCAAAAGCCTGCAAACACATTTTCTGACCCGCTGGAGCTGGAAGGAATGTTGAACTTGCATTGTTGGATGAAAATATCTGAGTAAGAGCTCTTTGAAAGTAAACTGATTCCTGAGAGGAACCCATTTCCTTTTTTGGAAGCAAAGAACCAGGCTTTCTTACATTTGTCAACATCTGACTCTTGTGTCAAGCTTTTATGCAAATCACACAACTATTTGAATTAATTGCTTGAACATTATTGGCCAATTACTAATCACTTCGAGCCAAGAAATTGATTTTGACACAAGCATAGTGTTTACTACCAGACAAACACAGGAATAATGTTAGCGTTTTTCTATATGAGAGGAAGAGAGCACGTGCCTAGTGACTTAGTAACAGGCACTCCATTCACAGTATCTCTTTCCGAACATGTCTGGGATAACCTTTGGTCATGAACTTTTATATGCATAAATTTTTAGCAAAAGATTACGCACACCAGCACAATTTACTACAATGTCTGGGAATGGCAGGAGTGCACAACAAGCACTAAAGACAAGGCTACTGCCACTGTCCTTGTCCAAAGACAGATTTGAAGTATTCCCCAAAGTCGACGGTGATGAGCCTACGGTTGGAGCAAAATTGGTTGCTAAACAGAAATGAGGAGGAGGGTGGACTAGGGGGAGGGGGGTTGATTGATATCCAACATTTGGATGAATTTTTCTTAATAAGAACTGCCAGAGTTTCGTTAGAGCAAAATTCCTTGACCTCGTGCATCTTTCTGTGTAGTATGGGTTTAAGCAAGCATAGCAAGTTGCTATGGCTTATTTCAGTCTTGTTACACGATCAAAGGCATTTACTGTGGCAGATTATCTGGATAACTTGTCCTGTGTATCATGGATGTTTAGTATTTCGTTTAACCCATTTCTGTTGTAAGTAACCACATCACTGTATGCGTGAGGACGGAGCTGTCACTTGCGTATTAACCAGGCAGAAATGACTCAAGCTAGTCAGTGAGGACTGTTTCTTCCATATTACACAGGTGCACATGACTGAAGCCAGTGAGTGTGGTTCGTGCCCCCTCCCTACAATGTGCGTGTTGCTTGTATGGCCCTGCTATGCACACAAATGCGGAGCTTGTGTGCGCAATCGACATCAAGTCGACATCTGGACACTACGTGCCTAAAGCTTGTCTAGCTAACAAGTGCTATGTGTTTTGGGAGACAGCTGTACTGCCTTTTCTATTGGCCTGCACAATTGAGTCATGACTGCACTTATGCTACCAAAACAGTCACACACACATTCATATTTTTCAACTGCTTGGAAAAACGCACCACTACACTGGAACACAGTAGAATGAAAAATGACGGCAAACTTTGGTTCGAATGCTTGACAGAGAGTGCATAATGACAACAGGCACAGCTCCAGTTAACCGAGTGGTTGCTACCCTTTTGTAATTTGTGCAAAAAAAAAAAGAAAAAAAGTACAGAGCAATAGATTCAAAAACTAAAGCACTGCAGACTCACTTCTCTTGGAGCCGTTTCATGACTTCGACGTCAATCATGTGCGCCATGTGTGAGGGCACCTTGCGCGTTTCATAGCCAAATGCACTGTTGAACAACCGGTTCACGTGGCGCAGTGAATCCCCAAAGGTGTCCAGCAAGCGTCGCCTACGCCATTTGGTGGGCTCTGTTGTTACCTCTAGGTGCCTCTGTTGAGAAACGCACAATGAAAACACGCAAAAATTTCAATTTCTAGCCAACAGCTCCTCCCACAACCTTCTTCACAGTTACTGCTACAGTAAAATAGCTTGTTTTTTTCATTACGAGACATTAGCAAACAAATCTATGAGCACAGCAATAACTGGCGGCATCAATTTTTTATAGCCTTTTCATACACTTTTGATTGCCACAGTCGAACACAGTGAAATCTTTATATAACAAATCTCATGGAACCACAGAAAATCATTCATTATTTTGAGATGAATTGCATAGAAAGCATGCAAATCGGCACTGAAGATTAAATTAAACAAGAACAATCGCAAACATTTGCAAGCAGTACCTGTACAAAGGAGCTTACACCATTGACAGACTCCACATGATAGGAGTGAATGTGCTTTCATGTGAAGGCACCATCTCCGCCTGGTGCGTGCCACCTCGCACAGACCTTGGTGTTAGCACAATGCGAGTGTGTGCCCAGCCGTACGTCCACACACCGTACTGACAGCCACCAACAGTGTGATTATGTGGAGCACTTCCAAGCATGTTCCATCTGCCATAAGACGAAATCCAATGCTGTAGGGCGACAGTGATCATGGCACGGTGATCCTTGAGCATGCACCAGCCGTCACACAAGTCATGAACCATGAGAAGCATGTTCCTTCAAGGCTTCAAGACTTAAAAAACGCACCTAGAGCCATTGCGCCCACTACACATATAAGCTTGCTGATAACGCTAGTGGCTGTCAGTAAAATGTGCAGTGGTCACTTACGTCATTTGCATATTTGAGAGATCTGTACATGCTGTACCACTGCACATTTTTGCCGAAGTCCCAAAGCATCCACAAATTTTATCACTTTCCTTGTGTTCTTTGCCGACTTGATGATTGATCTCGGCTTAAGGCTGCACTTTAGCCAAGCTCACCTTTCGCTGCCAATTTTTTTCACCACTATGTCAAGACTGTTATGATTGTGAACAATGCAATGGGTGTGATCTCACCATCTTTGCTGTATGGATGATGCCGATTTGTGTAGTTTATATTTGTGTGAGCTGCCGTTACTACGAGTGATGGTGATAGGGCTGGCGCAGATATGTAATCACAGTCATCTGCTCCTGTTGATGGTGGCATGCCTAATTTTTTACGACGACAAGTTTTCCTTTACTGGAGACCTTTCTTTCAGAGAAGCCCTTACGCGTTTCGTTTCTAGCTTACAACTATTCTTACAGAGATGGAAGTGGCCAAGGGAGTTGTGGAGCAGCTCTGGGAGCAGCATTTGGCACGTTGGAGCATGTTTGGAGCAGGACTTGTTCATTTTGGAGCATGTTAGATAAGGCTCAACATGAATGAAATACCGACAAATCAAGAAAAGATGTTCTTTATTCGACTTTACAGAACACTACTATTACCTTGAGGTGAATCAATTCTGCGGAAGCCCGAAAGGTGGAGGAAAGTTTACTAAAGGAAAAAAAAAATGTCATACACCCACCAAAAGAAAACCATTTGCATCCCTTGGAAACCACTACAGTCTATGCTCGTTACACCACACGTGCGGATATAACGGACCATATTTCAACCTTAGTTTGGTCTGCCTATTTTAATAATGCAACGAAGTTCGCTTGTACCAGATCAATCTACAACGGTCTATCAGCTACAGCAGATGAAATTAGCAGCAATTTTTGTCATAATCGGGCATTCAAACAGCCTTTTGCAGTGTCGACAAGCGCTGGCAGTTGACTTGCAAAATTCAGTTGACAATCCCAGCCCATTATCTTGCACGCAAAAGAGGCAGGAAAGCGGGGCTGAAGCATGCCGTTTTTCGCGTGTGAGGCAAAGGGGGAGGCGAGGAAAAGCGGGGGAGGGTTCTACTCCAGTGGCCGCAGTTAATGGCATGGCCGCAGTATCTTGAAAGGGATCTGTAATGTGCACAACGTGCGCCAAGTTCTGGTAGCTTTGCATGTGCTCTGCTTTCAACGTTTAGTTCGCGTCAAGGCGGGAGACAGCACGAAGGTCAATTCACTCGCTGCTGCTGCTGTGCTTATCCTGCTTAATTTGCTTTCACAATCGATGCTTCACCTTTTGGGCGAAACTGTGAAATTTTTTGTTTGTTCATTACTTCGGACGTTTACCACTTGCTCTTTTCAATAAAGTTGTTAGACATCGTGACGAAAGTTTTGGAAGTCAGGCGTCTCGGATATTACGGACTTCGGATAAAACGCACATCTTTTGTCGGATTATGAGGGTCTATTGTAACGAGAGTTGACTGTATTAAGTTACCCACCAGTCGTGCAAACTAAATGAGGCCAAGAAAGGAAATATAACCAAGGAATTTACGTGAACAGCACCCATAGTATGTTGATAGCTTTTGTTACACATTATGGTGTTTTACGTGACAAACCCACTTTCTGATTATAAGGCACACCGTAGTGGGAGACTGGAAATTCCAACCATTTGGGGTGCTTTAATGTGCGCCTAAATCTAAATACATGGGTGTTTTCGCATTTCGCCTTCATCGAAATGCAGCCGCCATGGCCGGGAGTTGATCCAACGACCTCATGCTTAGCAGCCCAACACCATAGCCACTAAGCAAACACAGCGGGTGACAGGCTTTTCTTAATGCAAGTCGAGCTTTTTTTTTGTTGTTGTGCATAAGGAACTAATATTTACGTTTAATTAGCTCGCAATAATGACATCCCTCGCTGGATAAGCATAGTGGATAATGCAAATCGTAGGTCGCTTTAAATCCTGTTATCGCGCACGTTTAAACATCTTCCACAAGCTGTTCATTGACATCTCGTCGATTAGGTAAGTTTGTAAAGTTACATGATTAGACATATTCGTGCGAAATGAACAAGAAATACCGACTGTGACAACCATGAACAGCACCCACTAACAAATAGCGAACGCCATTTCGTGTAATGCCCACAGTTATTTTTTTTAAATTCTTCGTGGCATTTAGGTAGCATTGCAGAGTACCACAGAATAAACATGGGGTTACTTTGTTGGCCATTGCTTGTTTGCTAGTATTCTACTTAACTTGGCAAGAAGAAAGAAAAAAAAAGACATTTATGAAAAGAATAAAGGGAAAAAAAAAGTCTTCAGTGCCGTTCCGATCAGCATCGCCGACCAACATTTTGCACGATGTCGAACATTAGGGCTGTCCCATAAAGTCAATGTAAAACGGCAACCGTTATTTTGAATGCCAAACAACGGTTTGTTAAAATTGTCGGACTCGATCTGCACAAGTCGGGTCATCAACACCATTGCCATGAACACAATTTCTATCATTTCCATATTCTCGAACTCTTTTCGACCATTATTATGGCTGCTACATCATCATCATCAGCCTGGTTACGCCCACTGCAGGGGAAAGGCCTCTTTCATACTTCTCCAACTACCCCGGTCATGTACTAATTGTGGCCATGTTGTCCCTGCAAACTTCTTAATCTCATCCGCCCACCTAACTTTCTGCCGCCCCCTGCTACGCTTCCCTTCCCTTGGAATCCAGTCCGTAACCCATAATGACCATCGGTTATTTTCCCTTCTTATTGCATGTCCTGCCCATGCCCATTTCTTTTTCTTGATTTCAACTAAGATGTCGTTCACTCACGTTTGTTCCCTCACTCAATCTGTTTTTTTCTTATCCCTTAACGTTACACCCATCATTCTTCTTTCCATAGCTCGTTGCGTCGTCCTCAATTTAAGTAGAACCTACAGTAGACTAAAACCGAAATTTTACATCCTCAGCTTGCGTTTTGCAGCTGCAAAAGTCTGATTTTGTGTGGTGTGGTTGTGCAGAATATAGGGTACCCGGAGTGCAAATTGAGTGATGATTACGGTTGCCATTGGCTATTTCTGGTCAAGTGATTCCATGTGCACGTGTGAATTTAACGTTAAATACATGGTGTTTGCCCTTAGCTGATGCAGATTTACCAATAGAGCACACAAGCGAGCCTTAAAATGTATAACAAGAGGCCATACCACTTATTCATTCAGCTAGGAGCGGGGGTTTCTTTCTTGGCTGCCCAATAAAAAATCACAAGTTCAAATCATCTTTACAGCTGGTCCGCCTATTACGCAGACGCATAAGACTTATATAAAACCTTTGTAATGCATTACATAGCACAAAGGATTTTCATTTTCCTGCGGGCAAGTAACAATGTGCCACCAGACACACCCTCACTCCAAAGACGACGATGCTGAAATGGATTGCTTTAGCTTGGCTTCCAGGGATAAATGCTAGCCAACACATGGCTGTGTGATTGCCACTGAACACGAACATTTCGCAAAATTGTGCGACTTCATTCGAAGTTAGTGTTTTGGCACAAGTTGGCACAGCTCGGCAGTTTGGTGCAAGATGACGCAATTAGTGCAGTACTTCCATCCCTGCTCTTAGGTGGATGACAATCTTAACCTCCCCCCCCCCCCCCCCTCATCAATAACCCATAAACTTTGAACGTAAAAGTTAAATATGCACACACTGCTGAAGATAACCCTCACCTTCATCAAGGCACCAAACAGGTTCTGCTTTTCCCATGGCAGCCAGCCTTCTCGAAGACCAAGCAGTGCTCGCTGAGGTGGCCGTGACATGGTTTCGTTGACTACAGCAATAATCGAAGCCGCCTTTTGCCGGAAGACGAGGTCAGCCTCCTGATCTCCCACCAAGGTGGCATTTCTTGCATACTGCTCAATCAGCTGGGACTTGAGCTTACGGAAGCCTTTCAGGGTCAGCAGTCCTGTTTGACAAGATAGGTGCAGACATACAGAATAATAAAAATTGAATGCGTGCTTCATGAATAATAGCGGTAACATAAATGGTGGACCTGGTAGCACCACATTTGGACACAGTGCAAACGCACTGCGTAGTGCACAGTGCAAACACAGCTGAAATTTCAACTAGAAGCTCGCACACCCTTTCTCTTGAGGAAGCTCCACTTCCAGTGAGAGAATTGAGGTCACACACACAAATATCCACCCACACAATATAATACCTGCAATGTCACTGACTATGGCATGTGATCTTGGCACATTATCCAATGCACAACACACAATACTGCCACTCGGAATGTATTGTGAAGAAAAAAAAAAACAAAAAAAAGTAAACAGGCGGGGCTCCCGAAGTAAATGCCGTGGTCCCTTAGTTCCAGAATGTGAGAAGGCTGGAAAGAAAACTTGCTTTTGCATTTGTCAAGGCAGAATGAGAGAGTGTCTACGCTGGCAGTGGAGCTCACCACCTGGCAACATTGCAATGCAACATTTCAATTTCTCCCCATTTCTGCACAGAATCAACCAATTTGAAAAATAATTGTGGTAGGACACTCCCTAGATGGTGCCCTCAAGTCAACAACAGAACCAAGATATATCGAATCTGGCTCTATAGAAATGTTGTCCATGTCAAACAGTTGTAACATCCCATGCAAAAGTATATAATTGTACTATGCGTATATTGAACTTCTGTTAGCTGCCAGATTAAATACATAGAATGCCGTGCCACATTGCACCCCTGCAAGTGTGCCTCTCCTCTAACGAGACTGCGGTCCCTTCTCATGTTACTGGAACTGTACATGTTGAAGAAACGGCACAAAAGTTTTGGTGGATCTATCGAGGCATTGAATATAAAAGTCAGTACGTGCCATGGAGGAAAACTGAACAAGGTGGGTGCCTCAAAATACGGAGTGCTCATGTAGCAAGGGTCTTACTTGCACTGCATATTGCCGGGTTTTACTTTAGTAATACAGTCACGGTTCCGAGTCATCCGAGCACGAAGTGCTTGGTTGCGGGTCCGAGGCATCCACACATTGGGAGAACTGCTGCGACGGGTCCATGATGTCCGCACCACAGTGAACATCAGCAGAATCAGCACTAGAAGCTGTTGACGATGCTTTTTTCTTAGGCATCGGAGACTTATGCCTACGGCTGCCAAAGTGATGCACAGTTTTGTATTTCTTCTTGAACTGTGGCAGATCCATGATCACAGCTGGGACCCAACGCGAAACTATGCCATGGAGCTTCAGAGTCGCTACCGAAACTATGGAGAGCCTCGTGATATGGGCGATGGAGAACTTAGCTGCGGGAAGAGCAGACGATGCTCGGCACTTCGCCCGCCGTTGCTAGGGGCAACCGCTCCAGAGACCAACCGAACAGTGCGCCACTGCTACGTGGCGCGCACTGCCGATCAGGACCCACCGCGAGACCTCGGAGCTTTTCCTTTTTCTGTGTTTGCCTTCACTTGGAGGAGGCCAGGAAAGCGACGTATTTGAAGTTGGAGAAACGCTCTTTCTGTTGAGACCAAGATGGCGGTGCTCGGTTGCGCTGTTACAGCGATATCATGGCCTGAAAAACATCGTCTTTTTGCAATTTCCGCAAAACTTCTCGTTGCCATGGCTGATACAAACATTCTTTTTAACGCACTTCTATGCAGTTTTCAGGAAAGATGTTTTGGAATCGGGTAGAGAAAGGGTTATAAAAGAAACTGAAAATGTGATTTTCGAAAAATAGTTTTTTTTTTTCGGCCATTTATTGCGATGCGAAAACCCCGTCCCCCCTTAACAATGTTTTGTGCATGCAGATCGCTTGGTATGTCTCTAAGAGTCATTCGCATAGCAAGTAAATACGACAAAAGGGTTGCCATCAAGGTCAGGTGCATGTGCGCTGACTGGTCAAGTTTGAATTATCTGGTGAAGGCCAATTTTGTGATCGAAATAATGAAAGTTTGGGCTCATAGAAATGCCTGGCCGCTGGCGGGACCTCTGGCTACCACCACCTGATTATGGGAAAAATTAAACAGAGTCAAAAAAATGAAATTCCACTGTATTCATATTTAACAACAATTCATGGGCTGTTTACGTGCTAGTTCAGGTTATACATTATTGCATTTTTATACCTTTGACCTTTAAATATGTATCTTTCCAAGTACTTAGGATGACTAGTTTGTATTAAGTGATGTTAGCGAATTGTTTAGGTTTCACAGTTGTCCTGTATTTCATTTTGTTTAGAAATGAGGAAATATTTTATATTCAGCGATTGTTTTTCCCAAATATTAGTAACCGATTAGGAAATTTACCTTTGTCGAACACCTCAAGCTACGGTTGATCAACTGCATACTGTAAATATGCTTTTTTTTATTAATTTATATGCTGTACCTAAGTGCACGTCCTTCCTGCTATGATCACGTGCGAGATTGGCACTATTGCCAGATAAACAAAATAAATACCCAATCTTCGTAGTAAGCTTATGTTCTTTAGTTGCCGATATCAGTGAGAAACATTTTACATTTATTTCGTTATATCCAATTATTTGTTATATCCAAGTTTGATTATCAAGGTTCGACTGAATTCACATGAACCAGATTACCCCAGGTTGGATATGGCTGCATCCACCCTCTTCACACATCAGTGACTGAACCGTGCAATGCCTAGTGTGTTAAACGATTCTTCAGGACCCTTACAAGTACTGACCTGTTGAGTATAAGACCCTGGCTTCCACGATCTCTTGCACAAGTTCACCAGGCAGCATAGAACGCCTCACGTCAACGTCTGCATAGCGATACAGTTCGTTACCATCTGGAAGCAGCTCAGGAGATGGAGGATACCTGCATGGATAATGCACACGTGAGGGCAAGGACAAATCAACATTTTCAGCTGATAACGTTTTCAGGTGACATGGGCAACACTCTAGACATATTGAAGCAAACAATTAACATAAACCTTTTGGCTTCAAAAAAGAAAGGCTAGTCGGAAAACATCTAACATTTCAAATCTAAGTACACATAAAAAAAGAAGAAGGGATTTACTCCTACAGCTACAGAGAGAAACGGAAGAAATTAAAATATACATGCAAAAGATTGCAAAATAAATGTTGAAAAATGGAATGGAGCATGTCAATAATAATATTTCTGGAAATGCCGTGAAATAATGCACTCCCCCTTCCTCCTTAAAAAGAATTATGCAAATGTGGAGATGCCATTCGTTATGCAACAAAACACATATACTAAACATCTCAGCATGCCATATCCAAAAAGTTCGATCAGCCCATTCCTAATGTTCGAATGTGTGTAAAGTGATCGGACTCCTTCGATTTATCATGTGCCACAAAGCGACGACATGCAAGCTATACTATGGGGTTCAAGCTCGAAGTTCTCGAATATGCTCCGGGGAATGGTAACTGTACATCGAGAAGGCACTTTGGCATCAATTAAGTACGTATCCACTAATAAAGACAGCAACACGAAAAGCTTTGCGCTGAACACACGAAACTATCTAGCATTTGTTCCGATGTGCAGCACTGCATGCTCTGGCATTTACCCACATACAGTGATCCAGGATACACTGAACATGCACCCGAATGAGCGAACGGCACATAATACCGGTGTTACATAGCTAATTTTGAGTTTGAGACTGATCCATATTTCTCAACCATGATTGGCTCTCTCCCGCAGCTTGTGTAAAGGCTTGATTGCGATTGAAAGTACGCCGTGTGACACCCGTAGAAGCGCTACCCAAATACAGCTTGCCAGCATCTATGCTCGAAATGTTTCATATCCTCGTGAAGAAGTACAAAACTAACAAATCTGCACAACACTGCTTCAACTTGCATGAACATTGTCAATAAAATTGTGCCTGCCAGAGCGGCTAACACTTCACGGCGGAGTGCATCCACAGACAGATCCACCGAAAGCCAGCAATATCGGCTGGTAGGCCCAGCTCTAGTAGACATTGCCCAAGTTCTTCAAAGAGGACTTATTTTTGTCAACATGAGTAACAATTGTACACTTACGTCATGCGTAATGAAATTGGTTCACTTGATGCTGTCAATCCTGTATGTCGCAGTGGCCCTACTGCTTATGCAGTCAGACTTTCTTGCTTTGCAATTCCAAAACAAAATAAATTACGCAACATGTTTTTCGAGGTTACATTAGTTCAAGTCACTTAATTTGAGAAATTTGAAACGATATTGAGGATGGTCTTTTGATTTTTTTTAAAGTACCACTAATTAACAGTAGGCATCAACCTGAGCGCTCGTTGTCAATTTTTAGTTCTGATTAAAAAACTAACTTAAATTATGAGGTTTTATTTGCCAAACCCACTTTCTGATTATGAGGCACGCCGTAGTGGGTGTGAGGCACGCCCCCATCGAAATGCGGCCACCTTGCAACTAGAGCAAAGATATTTGCTTCATATTTCAACTACTTTTATGGCGACAGGCTGACAAAATTTGAAAACAGTGTTTTTCACAAATGGCGAGAAAATATCTGGACCTTGGCCAATATTGCACAATGTTGTTACGTGATATTTTTTTCTCCACATCAGAATAACGATACTCTGTGGTAATTAGAATCAATAATGTTTAATCAATAGTGTAGATCACTGAATATTTTTACAGCCATAGCCACTACACTTTTTATTTAGAGCAAGCAAAATGTGGATTTGGCAAAATCCACGAAAGGCACTTCCCACTTGCTTGGGGGATTCCATAGTTTCTTCGTGAGGACAGATTTTTTTTTTTGCGAGCCTAAGAATGATTTAGTTGTCTTTGGCACTTGGGCAACAAAACAGAATACATATTGATTAACATTAAAGTGGTCACTGGACATGCTCTGCCAAAGTAATCTGAACACAATACCCTGCCTTCAGGTGGCCACTCTTAATAAAGTCACTTTCACCATCTCAGTAGTATAGGGGTGTGAGAATAGCAATTTTTGAGGCTGAATCGAATATGAATCAAACTGTGCCAGAAGCAAATCAAATCAAATATCAAATACTTTTCGAACAAATTTCTGATAATAAATACAATCACAATTAATATAAAATGATGTTCACATCCCAGTATTATTACAGTTAGCTAGTTTCTGCCATTACATAGTACATTGCTTATTCAAACCACAAATAGATAATTTGGTGCAAACAAGTATGCAGAAACTCCAATGGAGTATGCGTAAGCATACCCTTAAGTTTCAATTGGCCCACCCCCAAAGTCAATGTAGGTCCACTCCTAAATTTAATTTAATTTTAAGTTGGCCTGCTCCCAAATTTCAAATTGGCCAACCCCAAATTTCAAATTGGGCAACCTCCAAATTTCAAGTTGGCCCAGCCCTAAATTAAGTTGGTACACCCCCATTTGAAGTTAGCCCACCCCCAAATTTAAGTTGGGCCACCCTCGTACTTCAGGTTGGCCTATCCCACAACTTAAAGTTGGTCAACCCCTAAATTTCAAGTTGGCTCACACAAAAATTTATGTTGGCCAACCCTCATATTTAAAGTTGGCCCACCCCCAAATACCAAGTTCGACCACCCCTACTAAATGCTTCCCCATGTATTTTCTATCAAGCCCTATGTATCCCAATGAGTATGCAGACGTGATCATATGGGTGGGTAATCTCTATGATCAAGTTTCTTTCAATTGTTGCTCATCGTTTATAAAGCTATCAGTCACCTATACATATACACTATTATAACAATTAGATGTCTTGACTTCGCGAATTACGCATTTTTGTGCAGATACAAGGAATTACACTTTTTGCATGAGAGACATTTTGCTGGGCTACTTGCCAAAGAATGCTTACGCATTAACAAGTAGTTTCTTTGTGTGCACACGGCTCTTCAGAGAGTGCTAACGATCCCTGTGCAGCCTGTAAAGTACAACTGCCTAAGTGACTTAGCTTGCTCCACTACGCATGTTCTCATGTTTTATGTGTCTATAGTACACCTGCGTGGATGAAAATTTACAGTGTTTTGCTGCAATTTTAAGTTTATTTGGGCACATATTTGAAAAGTAGTAGAAAAATATTTGCATTTATGAATAGCATTACGAATGCACAGGAATTCGAATCGAATAGGACACTATTCGATTCATTACTCGAAAGTTTCAAATATTTGCGCACCCCTAAGTGTAGCAGTTGCCAACTACGGCCCCAGCTCCCATCACCGCGCATGTAATGCAAGGATGCTGAATGTCAATAGATGCTAGATCTACGTGTGGAAGACAAATGTCAGGGGATGCAATAGAGTCCAATGTCCCCACAGTACAGAAGTTTTGCTTTGCTAAAATTGGGTGACAGACGTAAATATTTTCAGGGGAATTTGAAGGAGAGTTTCATTTTGTTTGTTGTGAGGCACTGGATCTAGTGACAAAAGTTTTGTGCAACTGAGCTCTCAGTGCCATTCATTTCAGCGCCCCATATTCACCTCATTTCATCTGGGTATCCTGTGAAGTTGACAGTTTCCTCTGTCACTGCCAATGGTATCTGTGGTGGTGAGCTCCCTTCTGTTGCTGACGGCACGGCCGTGGTTACCTCCTTTGTTGGTACAACCACACCGGTCGTCAGTGCAAACTTGAACTGCAATAGAAAAGAATAAAGAAAGGCATACGCAACTCGGCAACACTGAGTACCGACCGTCTAAATGCTTTACCACTACCAAACTGGAACATTACATGTCTTACTGTGTCTTTTACATGCACCATGCTCAAAACATTCTAACATTGTCATGCGATCAAACATACACAATTTGTAGCCATCATTGACAAGCTACTGTTTTGAAAGGGAACTGAGTTTAGTACTCTTATGTTGAAATTCAGAATGCACAAGTACATAGCAAAACTATGTTGCTTGGAAACTTTGCACTTCATAAGCTATCACTCTGCCGAGTACTATGAGCCAAGCAGAGGTGTTGCAGTTCATGCTACCAGCATCTCAACTATTCATCAAGCTGCATCATTATCCCAAAAGTTTTTTGTGATTTCATCACTATTTAGGATCTGAAGTGTTCACGAGTTATGCAAATGGATGGCTAACCCAAATGCAAGACATGGCAAGAAACTGTTCGACACGCATGGGCAACAAGCACAGCTTACACCACAACAGCAATCAGCTTAGCAAGAGATGTGAGCAGGCCCACTGGAGAGGCACACAGTAGGCTTCAGTAAAAGTCTGTCCCAGAAGAGTCTCTTACCAGTTCCTTTCAATGCTAGCTCACCGGCTTAAAATGATGTGATGCAGATGGTTTGGCCAGCAGGTGAATATGCGTGTGCTGCACTCTACAAACACATTAACCGTGCCGATGTGCTGTGGTTTAAACAGATGGACATTTGCATTTCACCACCGTAGAAATGTGCCAAACATGGCTGGAAATCAAACATGTGACCTCGCTCACTGTAGCAGAACACTGACCACTGAGCAACAACCAGGCAGGTAGTCTCCCACATTTACCCTACACTGTCATTGGCAATTCCTGCCACATGCTTAGAGCACCGTAGAATCTCATACCGAAACTAGAAAAGGTGTCTATTGCTGCAACTGCACAGGATCCATGAATAGTGTATGTATTGTATGTATTGACTATGTATGTATTTACCCATCATTCCCAATCTGTATATTGAAGTGTATGATGAGTTTTCTATGGTGAACTACAACTACTATTTTTTGTATAAATTATTGAGCTAGTATAAGTTTATATTTTTACTTATACTGTGCCTTTCCTGTATATCATTTTTTACTTCCTTTATGAAGCCTCTCCCCTCTATAATGTATATTTACTCTGAGGGTACTGTAAATAAATAAATAAATAAATAGTGTATGGATTTTTCATAATCTGGCGTAGCTTCAGCAAAAACAGTACAATGCGACTTCTTTTACTACCTTCAGAGTTTCAACAAAGCTGCAACTTTGCTTCGATTTTTTGTTTTCTTGAGCACTTGGACATTTGCAATTACAGTAAAAAATCCATAATTCAAACCATTTAGGAAATCGGATAAGTTGACTTGTGCTATGGTCCTGGCAAGCCGTATGCATTATTTATTGGCGTCAAACTCTTGTCAATTTGCATGTATTTGAGTGCGCACCGGTTAATTCGGAAGACCCTAAAGGTGTGCTTAGTGCCATATATGTCCAATACAAAAGAGCAAAAGTGGCGCTAGCGAAACGAAGCTGGAGAATCACATTGCTATAGTCATCAGTGGGAACTGTACGGGTACGATAGTAAGCCACTTCGCATGGCGGTAAGGAAAAACGTCCAACGATTACAATACTCCCTAACGGGAAATTTGAGCGCAGCTGCATCTGTTTTCATTTCGCGATATACTGATGCAAAGAATTTGTGACCGAAATTACCGCACCAACTGGCAGTGTGCCAGTGCCATCAGGGCCTTCGCAAAGGGAGGGGCAATATGGGAACGCTGGCATGATGAGCGGCATTGGAGCCAGCTGCGGAAGAAGACAGACGAATGTGCATGCAGTCACACAAACGTGTTCACAGGGTTACGCCAAGGGACGGCGATGCTCCACCCAGGAACACCCGGCACTTAAGAGCTACACTCTAAAAGCTGCTGCTTTGCGTGCTTCTGCCATATACGACACCACATTAGCTGCTTATCCTCAGAACAGCAAGGTCTCCCCCAATAATCCCGTTGATAGCGACTACAGACTTATAGCGCCGAGAGTATATTCTAGGAACAAAAGATTGTTCTGCAGTGGTTGCAGCTAGCAGCGGTTTCCTTTTGATTCAGTATATTGCACGAACAATGTTACCAACATGGCAGAAGCTGTTGGTAAGAAGCAATTTACTGCAACCCGTGCACTTGTGTCAAACTCGCTGGCTATATTGCGATGGATGCTCAACTACTGACCCGCAACAAAATAATCAGGATGTGCGCGTCGTAGTGAAAAGCATGAATACCAGGATGAATGGGCACGTCTCATGCCGCTCGTGCACTGGCAGTAGAGTCGGGAGGCCCTTGCCACTGCAAGTGCTTATTGGTCGCGAGATGACGAGGATTGCAGCTTCCACACTGATTTCATGCAACATATTACTGAGGGTTGCGGATTTATTCAGAAAACAAAGGCGTGGTGACGCAGTATGCATTTGTTTACCATTTTCTTGAGACGTTCAAGAGTTAAACTTTTGGTTAATTCAGACATGATTTTCAATCCTGTTAATTCTGAACTAATGAGGATTTACTGTGCCACTAATTCATTCTGTCATAAACTGTTGAACCTCACTATAATAAACACAGATATATAGAATTATTCGATGCAATGAGGTAAATAGGAAATCTGGTTGGCCACACTTTATTTCCCTGGGCTAACCTAAGACCATAACAAAACAGAAACTACAAGATCCAACACAATATCGGTATCGGGGCACGAATATCTCCTCCCTCACATTGTAAAACATGTTTCTCGGGAAGTAGGCATTCTGGACTGGTATACTCAGTCAATATATTTTTTGGGGACACAATTGCTTTTGTGCTACTCGGCATCATACACGTCAGCATCTACGAGCAACAGTATCTTTGGCACAGTGCCCGGATAGAGTGCTTGGCACTATGCGAGAAGTACTATCGCCCGTAGATGCTGATGCTTCCAGTGACAAGTCACACAATATCTCGCGACAGTGATCATATCACTAGCAGAAATCGGCCGAGAATGCAGTCCTTGGGCCCAGTGAACTAGAATGTATGGGCAGTGGCACTGACTGACTGCACATCTCATCGCGCATATGCCACAAAGTGGTGCTAGACAAATTTTCTGTCTGTCAAGCTGCCGAGACAACAATGGGGAGGTGCCGCTGATAAAATTGCATGCAGCTGCCGCTCATTTTTATGAGACCACCAAGACGTCAGAGTGCTGCCACTAGTCATTTCCATGCGGCAGCTGCGACAGCAGTTGTCTCAGCTGCTATGATGGTGGAACAACGATCGGCCATGCGATCAGGGCCTTGTTTTTAGCACTATAGAGTGCTATAGTAATCTCTCTAATGCAGCCTGTAATGGTTTGAGTGCATTTGCAGTAACTGGAGCGTCAAAGTGAATGGTACTTTGTACAGATCAGTCAAAAAAATAATAATGCATGTAAAAGTGTGCGAATTAGTTATTACTATCTTGGTGATTATGGTTAATACACCACTGGTTACTGTGATGAGTTATGACGAATATGAAAGTCAGCAGGTGTTATCTTTTTTAGAGATGTCAGCACTTGCCAAAAATTGCTTACGAGGATGTTTTATATTTGGAGTATTCTTAGGAAGCTGTCATTCATACCTCCGTGCACACTAGACGCGGACTACTTTTACAGCTTGGAGAGGAGTCTATCAAATTTTCTTCTTCATCATACAAGTGCTCTGGCCAACATGAATATTCATAGTCAGAAACTTTTGCACCTTCGACCATGTCGGTGTGGTTTGGTGACCAGGCAAAACAGAAACGTACATTCAGCCACCAAAATCTGTTGTTTTTATTAAACCACTTGCTGGAGAATGCACGTCTGAAGCATGGTAGAATCACAGTCAACATAACTCAACGTTAAGTGGAGGTCGACAATCAACATCACCAAGGAGTGTTAACATACTTGGACAGAATAGAATGCCCAAACAGACAAAAACAGTGACCTCGACAACTGCTGAGATGACTCAAAACCGGTGGCTGCGCTGCAGTAGCTTGTCTTCATCATCGCTGGCACCCTGTCTCAGCGTAAACGACCGTAGGCGAGGGGAAGTGACGTCTGCTTGAGCACCTCTTTACAGGCATAGACTTTATCTCGAAGACTGTAGTCTAGCAAACCATAGCTTCAGGCTGGCTGTGCGACAATACACAACACTCTTCACCGTGATGCACTTTCAACAGTCAGAGACTGCAATTACATCTTTTTCTTTTTTTTCATATTAATTATTCTTTGCAGGGGAGGTAGCATTTATGTGTCATGCCGCTCTGTGTTCACATGCAACAGATCAGTCAGGCGGGCACGAGCTTTGCTGGGCTCGGACTTGACTGGCATGCGGCCACACAGCTGTTATCGCTGGGATCAGCCACTTGGTGCCATGTGGCCGATCTAAGCGATACTGAGGCGGCAGCATGCCAGTCATGTCGGTACTGTGCTGGGAGCATACTGTCGCCAATGAGTTACTGTTGTTAGCCATGCGAAATGTTGCAACAATTATTTTATATTCGAAAGCGGGCGGCCGACAATACCACCCAGGCTCAATGGCTTGCAAAGCCAATGCACGGCATCGTGCTAGAGGTTCTCTCGCCTAGATGCAATATCAAATTTTTTTCATCAATATTCGTGTGTACTTTTATTACGAATATAACGAAGTAATTTTAGTGGTAGCTGCGACTTCCTTACGAGTTTCAACTACTGACTAGCATGTATACTTCAGCTTGCTGGTGCATGTTAGAAGATTGCTAATGGGACAGAAGAAAGAGGCGAACATGTCCACCTTTCACTTTTTTTCTCATTTCCACTTCCTTAAAGGTGCTCTGAAACACTTATTACACATAGGAAGAAAGCACTGCTAATCTGTACAAGAGGCTCTTATGAACATGCAAGTCAAATATTATTGCACTGCCTGAGCAGGGCATTTACAACCTCGTGTCGAAAACAGCCAAGAATTGCTTGCTTTGGCTTCTGCAATGCCGTCATGCAGCAGCATCGCAAGAAGCTGGCCTCACCGACTGCTATTGGATGATTTCGTGATCGCCAAGAACATTCTCAGTGGTACACAATTGATAATTTTGAGTTAAATAAATGAAACATATATATATATATATATATATATATATATATATATATATATATATATATATATATATGTATATATATATATATATATGTGTGTGTGTGTGTGTGTGTGTGTGTGTGTGTGTGTGTCTTTGATTTCAAAAAAGACAAAAATAATTTCATCTTTGCAGTGCCGGTGCGTCTGCTGCTCATAGCGTCCGAGATAGTAGCGGCGTGCTACATGGCATAGCCTGCCGAGGCCGCGACGGAGTGCCACAATGAGCCTTTTTACTGCCGTGACAGTAAACCTTTATGTGGAGCTTTGGCCCGTTGGCTCCTCCCCTGCGCAACTTCTAGTCGTGCTAGCAGAGACCAAAAGAAAGGGGAAGAGAAACTGACGCGATAACACCACTTTTACTTGAAGGACTTGAAAAATGTTTGAAGCAGGAGATTTGTGGGACAATGTCCTTTAATAGTGAGGCCATTCTACGATTAGCTAAGAAACTGTTTCAGGGCCCCTTCGATACTCTCCCGAGATGACAATTCTATCATGCAACTTTCAGGAAACATAAATCATAAAAGTTTAGTATACTGTACTAAGTAACAATAAGCAAACTAAGAACGATAAGCAGCTACAATCTTTTATTTTTTTCACCAGCACTGTCAGAGAGTCCGAGTATAGTCTCACCTCAAAGGATATGCCACCATGCAGGCCACTGACAGTCATGTCCACCGTGGTGGCGCTGCTGTTTGGGAAGATCATGACAGTGATGACACTGCTTGGCACAGACACTGCCACCAGGCGCACGGCTGCATTCTCCTCATAGCGCCCATCCGTCAGAGAGCCACCCTCTCCCAAAAAGGACGACAGGTTGAAATAGGCGAGTACATGGCCTGCATTCATGAGAAACAAGCGGAGCACTGATTGCCTTGCGCAGACTTACTGCGCTTGTGCTGTTATCTTGGACTATGCTCGGACATAAGGAAGTATAATATGGATAGAATTGAACACGCTCTCAGGAACGGAGGAAGCCTAAAAACAGTGAAGAAGAAACTAGGAATTGGCAAGAATCAGATGTATGCGTTAAGAGACAAAGCCGGCAATATCATTACTAATATGGATGAGATAGTTCAAGTGGCTGAGGAGTTCTATAGAGATTTATACAGTACCAGTGGCACCCATGACGATAATGGAAGAGAAAACTGTCTAGAGGAATTCGAAATCCCACAGGTAACGCCGGAAGAAGTAAAGAACGCCTTGGGAGATATGCAAAGGGGGAAGGCAGCTGGGGAGAATCAGGTAACAGCAGATTTGTTGAAGAATGGTGGGCAGATTGTTCTAGAGAAACTGGCCACCCTGTATACGCAATCCCTCATAACGTCGAGCGTACCGGAATCTTGGAAAAATGCTAACATAATCCTAATCCATAAGAAAGGCGACGCCAAAGACATGAAAAATTATAGACCGATCAGCTTACTGTCCGTTGCCTACAAACTATTTACTAAGGTAATCGCAAATAGAATCAGGAACACCTTAGACTTCTGTCAAGCAAAGGACCAGGCAGGATTCCGTAAAGGCTACTCAACAATAGATCATATTCACACTATCAATCAGGTGATAGAGAAATGTGCGGAATATAACCAACCCTTATATATAGCTTTCATTGATTACGAGAAAGCGTTTGATTCTGTCGAAACCTCAGCAGTCATGGAGGCATTACGGAACCAGGGTGTAGATGAGGCGTACGTATGTAAAAATACTGAAAGATATCTATAGCGGCTCGACTGCCACCGTAGTCCTCCACAAAGAAAGCAACAAAATCCCAATAAAGAAAGGCGTCAGGCAGGGAGATACGATCTCTCCAATGCTATTCACAGCGTGTTTACAGGAGGTATTCAGAGACCTGGATTGGGAAGAATTGGGGATAAAAGTTCATGGAGAATACCTTAGTAACTTGCGATTCGCTGATGATATTGCCTTGCTTAGTAACTCAGGGGACCAATTGCAATGCATGCTCACTGACCTGGAGAGGCAAAGCAGAAGAGTGGGTCTAAAAATTAATCTGCAGAAAACTAAAGTAATGTTTAACAGTCTCGGAAGAGAACAGCAATTTACAATTGGTAGCAAGGCACTGGAAGTGGTAAGGGAATACATCTACTTAGGGCAGGTAGTGAAGGCGGATCCGGATCATGAGACGGAAATAATCAGAAGAATAAGAATGGGCTGGGGTGCGTTTGGCAGGCATTCTCAGATCATGAACAGCAGGTTGCCATTATCCCTCAAGAGAAAAGTCTATAATAGCTGTGTCTTACCAGTACTCACCTACGGGGCAGAAACCTGCAGGCTTACGAAAAGGGTTCTACTCAAATTGAGGACGACGCAATGAGCTATGGAAAGAAGAATGATAGATGTAACGTTAAGGGATAAGAGCAGATTGGGTGAGGGAACAAACGCGAGTTAATGACATCTTAGTTGAAATCAAGAAAAAGAAATGGGCATGGGCAGGACATGTAATGAGGAGGGAAGATAACCGATGGTCATTAAGGGTTACGGACTGGATTTAAAGGGAAGGGAAGTGTAGCAGGGGGCGGCAGAAAGTTAGGTGGGCGGGTGAGATTAAGAAGTTTGCAGGGACGACATGGCCACAATTAGTACATGACCGGGGTTGTTGGAGAAATATGGGAGAGGCCTTTGCCCTGCAGTGGACGTAACCAGGCTGATGATGATGATGATGCTCATAAAGGCACCACTATGCATCTAAAGTGGGGCTGCATCCGAGGCACCCAATGGACTACAATTGATGGATTTATGATCCCCCCTATACATCCTAGCGGAATCATCTATATAAGTATATATAAGATGCAACATTCATTTTATGGTGCAACATAAAAGCTGTTGAATTACGGGGGGGGGGGGGGGGGGGGACAAGTAGCAGGGATGCCACCAGTTCTTGCTAAAACATTCACCGAGTTTTGCAGACATCCTAGGCACATGATAGGTGTTATCAATGACTAAAGCAATGTTATGTTTGACAGCTTGAAAACAAAGTGCTTCCACCAGCACTTTGTTTGAATGAATGAAAAGTGCACAAATGAAAAAGGCTTACCAACCAAACAAAAACCAACCACTACAAAGTTTCTAACAGGACTTGATTGAACATACCAACTTTACGACCATATATTAAACAAGGAAAATCTGCTAAGCCTAGCAGAAACGGGGACCAATGGCAAGCCATCCATGCCCCATTGGCAAGGTAAAGAGTTAATAAACGAAAAAAAAAAACTATCTATAAATGTTGGTGTGGTGCGATTGGCTGAGAATGTGTTTTGCATGTTTCCTTTATACTCAACGAACAAATGCAAAACGGCATTACATCAACACTTAACAGTACATTAATATAGTAAAGCCAAAGAAAGAAAAAAAGAAACCTCACTGCCATGTTAATACCGTGACACTAGGGAAACTACCAGTGACCTCAGCTTGAGATGTCTCTCTGACCTACAACCTCCCCTAATCTATTCTTCTACATATGCCGAGTGCCTTTATACAAATAACTTCCTGTCAACTTCTGTAAAGCGAAGAGAGAGAGAAAGAGAAAGCTTTATTCAACACAGCCACCTGTCCGGGGTTCGGAGCAAACTGAAGATGACAACTGAGCACTGTGTTTGCTGCCAGTTGCCCTCACCTTTTTTTTTTTTATTGTTGCTGTCTGCCCCTTTGCTTACACCTCATGGAGCTGTATACACATGTATAGCTAAAATAGAAAATGCCGTCGCCAAAACAGGATGACAGCAAGGACAACTTTGTGCCAATAACCTCGTGGTTTTATGTACCCGGAGGAATGCCATAATGACATAATCATATAATCAAAATTCATTTGGAGCAAAATTTTATTCTTTATATCCAAAATTTGTTACAAAAGAAGGAACCAAAAATTGGCCCAAACAAATCCTCAATTTAAGACGTGCAACTATGTAAGTAGGGCTGTGGGAATACAGTCGAACCCACTTATACCAGTATTCAAGCGGCACGAAAATTCCATTATTATAACTGATAATTGTTATAACCGGGTTGCATGCAAAAATCAAAATAGGGGGATGGTAGAGCTGTTGTGAGAAGACCATAATGGCGGAGAGGCCAGTGCCCTTCCCCACCACCTCCCTCTATCCGCCTGCTGATTGTGTTCACTCATTTAACTGCTTCCTGGGCGCTCCGGTGACGCGTAACAAGCCACGGCTGTCGGCATCAAAGAATGACATTGCTATAACAACTGCAAAGAGGGGTCATGTCACGGGTGGCACGCGATATGCGAGCCCCACCGAGGCATTGCTTTGGTGGCACCAAAAGGGGCCTTTTAAAAATTGCGAGAAGGCTATTGTGGCAGCCTGTCAGTTTGAGAAATCTAGAAGAAACGCTGAGGCGAGATTGCCACAAGCATCTTGCCACATACTTCCCACTGGGTTGCACAAGAAAACCATACGCCCGTTGGCCTTGCAAGCTTTACATGAAGCTTGATGACATCCTTGCATTCCTAGCATTCTTGTACTGCCTTTGCAATCTTTGCAATACACCAGACAAGCCTGTCCCACATGGACCCACCACCAGATAGGCTGACAGATCTCAAGCTCACCTGACGGAAGACTGTAGTTCTGTTCGTCCCACGATAGGTCCAGGGAATACAGTTGGCCATAGTTCGCTGTTCCACAATCGCCAGCATCAAAAGCACATGGTACATTGCACGCCTTTGTTGAAAGCAGCAATGCAACATGGTAGGAAAAAAGGAAGCACAAGGTGAGCCTAACGGTGAGAAAGGAACAAACCAGCCACCTTGGAAACAATCTCAAGGAAAGTTGTTTAAAGAAGAGAGAGGTTCACAGGAAGGCTCAAGGTGATCAACAGTAGTGAAGTAAGGGCTGTCATCTAAGCAAACGTTTTGACAAGGGGCTTGCACTGATCGGCAATTAAAGGCGAATTGCTGCTAATATAGCTTTAGCTAAATTTGTTATAAATGAGGAGTATTACCACTAAAGCAATGTGGCAAAGCTGCAGGGCTTGTTTTTGCATAGTTTCCGTTTCTGTTAGCAGCCTTCAAACAGACCCTAAGTAGATGATGTGTGCACCTGGCGGTTGTCACTATATTGCAAGTCCCAAGATGCCAGCTTATTTCTGAGGTCGTGATGAGCAACTGCACTCTCTAGGTCGTGCCCCACTGCCGGTGAGTAGTAATGGCAACATTTCTTTCTTTTTAGTTTCCGCGTAAGAAAAAAAAAAAACACTATTTCTGTGAGCATCTTGCGATGCTTTTGCTCAATAATTAACAGTCAAATTTTGCATGAAAGCTCTTCTATATCTACACTATCTTGACTCTTTCCTTACCGCGCCCAGTGGGCATCGTTAGCCCACTGTCAATAGTTTGAAATGCAGCTTTCAAGACCTTCCATGGCGCTGCTGGACACATTGCGCCACCGAACGTGAAGGAAAACTATATGTTTTCTAAGCAGCTTGCTTTTTTCCTGCAAGGTGGTAATTTTTATAACCCACTCCGCAATTTCGTGATCGTCAAATTATGAAGCAAAATATGGCCGCCTCCAGGAGCGACGCGCACGCTTTGAAAGATCGCAGATCTCTCGATTTCGCTGCATCTGTGGCTGATTTTATCGATGGATCGAGTAGCAGCGAATCTGAGGATGTTGCCTTTTCATTGAACTTTGACTCTGAGAGTGACGAAACACAAACCAGCCAGGAACATCGGCGGTCACAGCCCGGAACACCCAACTGTAGTGCTTGCAGTTAAATTTTTGTAGTGGAATACCTGTTCAACGAAAAATTTTGATTTTTTTCAGAGATAGTGCCTACTAGACAGTAATACATTTTATATCTCATAATTCTTGTTACATTTTTTTTTTCTTAGCAGATACAACTAGTATGTCTTTAGAAACTTTCTTCAATTTTATTCCACAATCTTGATTCTAGCAATGTATATCTGTTTTATGACATAAATCTCGTTAATAAAACCTTTATTCAAGAAAAGTGCATTCATTTTGCCTTTTGCTAACGGATTACGTAAAATATAGAGTGCAGTAGTTCCTGCAGAAAAAAAAAATCTGGCGTAACCTACAAAAACACCTACTTTCTCCATGGTAGGAAAAGAGTTAAACTAAGCTTTTTAAGTGGACCCAAAATTTCACTGCAGTTGGCCTTTAAGCCTCTGTCAAAGCACGTCGGCTCCAGCTTCAGATATCCCTTGTTTGACACCACTGTTTACCACGTCAGGAAAAGTGGAGTTGCCAATTACCCAACACCACTGATCTCCCATCAGCCATCACCCAACAAGTCACAGAAATCATCAACAAAGTTTTGGAAAGGGTTTGCAGAGCGGCCACCACCCCTGACGCCAGATTATTTTAGGCATAGCACTGGCCAGCCTCAGTTACTCAAGAATCAGGGTAGTGCCGCTCAACAAGCCACAGAATGAGAGGAAGAATACAGCCGACTTGTGTTAATTCAACTCCGCTTAGTATGATTTATTGGTTAATTCGATACCGACCAGAGGTCCCAATAGGCACTCATGCATCTCGATGGGTTAAACTCTCACTATTTCGACCCTAAAATTTGCCTTTGCTGGGTAATTCTAACAACTTGACCAATCAGCACACACACGTCTGACCCCTATGGTGACCCTAATATTGGCCCCTTTAGTAGCAGCGTCTACCTAGGAGGAGCTTAGGGGACAGTGAATGCGTCGAACACAAGCTATTTCCTGTCAAAAGCGCAAATTTTTGGCCTGTCGTAGGACAATCTAAGTAATAACTAGCTCACTATGCATGATTACAGTATTCACCCAATTCAAATGAGCACCTTTACTTATCAAGAAAATTGGGCAGAACATTGCCTGCGCGGTGTAACTGCATGCTAAACCAAAACTGCCTTCACGGCGTTCACATGCTTTACCGCATATCAGAACTGTACTGTGAAGAAGATGACTTTAGGACCCCACTTGTCATTGTGCAACATATATTAGGCCCCTGGCCATTTTTCTAGCTACAAAACCGGGTGCACATTAAGATTTCTACTTTGTTTGGCTGCTTTAATGTCATTTCTACATTAGTTTTACATTTTAAACACATAGACAGTAGGCGCATGTTTGATTCGGTGGTGTGTTAGAACCGGCAAATACTGCCTAATAAACCTGCAGTGTGTTTTGCCATTTTTTTCTTCTGAATCTTCTTTAATTCCACCCACCGTAATTTTGGATAAATTTTGTTGATACCGTCAGGATTGAATTAATGGAAGACGACTGTACTACTGTCCAAAGAGAGAAAAGATTGCAGTTTCACTTATCAACAGTCAACATGCTTGGTCACACATGAAACCACATGCAGACCATACGTAGATGCCGATGCTATACCGCATGCAAACCGCATTCATCGGTGCGCAACCTCCTAACGTGCTTATGTGCTTGAAAAGTATGCTCACTTCAGGTGCCACTCGCCAAACGAGAACTGAAAATGCAATAGTTTGACAGTAACGTAAAAGCCTGAGACAAGTTGGCTGCGGTGATCCACGACTTAAGTCTAAACTACACAAAAAGTGAATGTGTCGCAGCTCCAAAAATACACACAGACATGGCTACTGGTATTAAGTAACAGTATTAGGGTAGCATCACTTTCGAGTGAAGCAAGTCTAATGTTAGTACAGGCAGAGGTGTTTCTGGCGTCTTGTCCATTGTTCTGTGGTACTAAACAGTATTACATGGTGCATACTGGCTCCTTTCGACTAATAAGCAAGTACCACGTACCAGCAGGGTCGAAAGACGAGCCAGGAAAGACGCTATCTATATGTGCACGCTGGCACTGCATGAAAATCCTTCTAGTACATGCATTACTCCTTTGCGCTTTCATTTGTTCAGTCTAGCATACACCCTGTTTCCTGAGCTGAGCACATTTAAAGGCCATAGCCACAAGTACTCTCACAGACTTGGCATCTTTGGCGTAAAATTTAAATTAAAAACCCATGCTCAGACTGGAATAGCAATTAGTTAACAACCGCACCATTTAGCACACTTAACGGTATAAATAAGAGTATAAAAAGAGTCCTTTATTAAATACCAACACTTGTTCAGCCATGGATGCCCTATAGTTATGGTGGATCCAAAAATGTCACGTAGGCTAATTTTCTGTCTTTATTTATTGTAGAAACAAGAAGCATACTTTCACAAGTTCAAACTATCTATAGGCAACACTAAACAGGTTACAAGTCTTTGCTCCTCCCCTAACTAAGCTTAAAAAAAAGAAGAGCCCCTTATTATGTAGACACCATGACCAGGTCCTGATAATTGGATCTTTACTCAATTCTTGTGCCCAGACGACAATCAGAACACAAGGAAAAGAAACCCCCCCAAAAAGAAGGGCAGGGTACACAAGAAAACAAATAAAAAAAGAGAACAGAATCAATAACCTGATGCAAGGAAACAAATGGATGAATGAACATAGCTGAGGCCTCAAGTCACATACAGAAAGGAAACAGGCTTCTATTAAAAACTGCAAAAAAAAAGAAAAAGCTAAAGGACTGTATAAAATGACATAGTAGGACAAAGGCAGCGAGCCACATACTAAAACTCAGTTCCATGCTTCACGGTGCGAGTCTTACAAAGCATATTCAAAATACCTCCTAGCTTTTCATTTAAAGAGTTAAAACAAAACGTATTTACATTGCTAATAATAAAAAAAAGAAAACGTTCAATGTACGAGGCACTATGCACATGCTAGAAAGTATATTCTACAAAATGCACTATGCCTAAATCCAAGTGGCACTGACCTGGTCACAGAACTTGTCGGCCAGCCAGCTGTTGGCGCAGCTTGTGCTGCAGTACACTGCACACAAAGAATGCAGGCATGGGGCACTTAATGACCGTGCTCACCATCAGCCTACATCACCTTCACCATGTATAAACTTTGTCTTGCATCAGCCAACTCCTTCCTACGTCTGCAAAATTCCGTATCTCATTTCGCTGCTGTTATTCTGTGCCATCCTTGACTGTACTTCTTTCCTTTACCTTAGCGCCCAGCTTGTTACTTTAATAAACCACCAGTTTCCTTCTCAGTGCATCACATGATGAATTGCACAACTCCATTTCTCCCTTCTCGACTTGAATATCAGCTGATTGCACCTGCACCCTAATCAATACTTCAATACTGCTGTTTTAATTATTGCTATCTTGACATCAAATTTATGTTTTCTTCTTTTTCTTGTACTGTGGTAGCAACTACGCTGTCACTAGAAGTGCATTCACGCCATCGCCGCCGTCAACCTGTGCCCAGTAACGATGGCATACGTGCAGCCCACACGTGGAGGCTTACAAGGTCTCCAGAGACGCGAGTGGTGCGTAATGTTTGGCTGTCGAAATGACAAAGCTGAATCATCTCGGCAGTGAAGCTAGGGCAGCACTTTGTCCCATGCTGCTGGCACCAGTGTTACACATATGCACACTGGTGTTCCTGACAAGCAGCTGTGTGCATACACTAGTCTGAGCTGAACCAGCACGAAACATCAAGCCAAAACTATCAGATCTTTAAACTGGGTGCTGACTAATGACACTTTTTCGGCGGTCTCATCTTGGGAACCATCAAGGTCAATGTATGCAACACTGCTTGCAGCGCTCATCGTGCTAGCATTGTGAGATGTCTGGTAGCTGGCAGGGTGCTGTTACTGCTGCGTGACAGCAACTGCCTTGCTTGCTGCCCTGCGCCAACATGTCATCACACGTATTGTTAGAACATTGTGCGGGGAGCTTGGGAGCAATGCCAAAACTTTCTACCACTGTTGATGCTTTACCCTTCAAGCCAGACAGCCAATCCTTCTCATCAGTCATTGCGCAGTGGTTAGACCAAGCCTTGAAATTGGTCAAATCAGTTCGCAAGAACTATCAACCAGAACATAGAATTCCTGTGGCAGCAGAAGCTTCCATAGTCGCGTTTACATGAATGCGACAGTGTCGCATCGCATCGCATTTCTAGCGCATCACATTCATGTAAACAGCAGTAATGTGCTAGGAGGGCACATTGCATTAATGCGCCAGGCGAGGGTAGATTTACGGGCGCGAGTCGACTCTCGCGGAGCATGTAAACGTAGGATTGTCGCATTAGGAATGATGGGAAGGAATTAGCCATCAACATGGCGGCGGTCCCGGCTGCCCGCTTCGAATTGAATTTGGTGTTGCTTTTGTAAAATGCACTTCGTTCGCAGCAAGTGATTGTGTAAACGGCTTTCGCTTAGTCTCAGGCCGCTTCGACGACAGAGTATTATGGATGCCCTTGTGGTGTTTTCCGAGATCGCTTCTCGTTTCGAACGAGTCGAAGCCTAACGAAACATTCGAGATGTCAGCGCTACCTATCGCTAGAGTCGGAAAATAGCCGCAATGACGGCATATGACCTCTGAGATCCGAAGATCTCGCTGGCAAACTAAAGCTGCAAAACACGTGCGCGGCTTTGCGTCCGCTACACTATAGCGTACGCTATAAGTTGCGTACGCTAAACTAAAACTCTCTATTTCTCGGCACTCAACCACCAACGTGCACTTGGCCTACTACCGGAAAACAATTACACCGGAAGTCGGTTGCACTTCTCTTATACGACACCATGTGGCGCTACGTTCTCGCGAGAGTTAAGGCGCTACATGTAAACGGCGTCGCATCGGCTTTCCCAAATGCGCTTGGAAATGCGATGCGCCACTGTCGCATTAATGTAAACGGGGCTCATTACTTCCACAGTGCGTTCCAAACGAAGTTGCCACTTCAGGAAACTGCATCCACACTCTGGGTGGAGTTTCGTTTCCTGAAGATGGTGGGCAAGTTACGAGTTGTGGTCAGTATGTGCGGCAACACTACTATGAAGCATGCATCACCAACTACCGTAAAAACCGGAATATAGGTCGAACTTTTTTTCAAAAAACCATCGCGAAAAGTCGACCCTCGACTTATATACCGGACATTGGCGGAAAAACTACGGAAGTCTTGCAACAATGGGTGGATGAAGTAAACAGCCGCCATCGCCATCAACAGCAGCGCGGCGTCTATGGCGGCATGGCGACGTTGTGGCACCGGAATTTCGCGTTTCCATTGTCGCAATGTTATATTAATTGAAGGCTGCATTTTCATTTTGTTTCAAAATGAGCGGAAGCCGACATCAATTCACCGTCGCCTTCAAGAAAAAGGCGATTGAGTACGCGGAAGCCCACGGCAACCTGGCGGCACAGCGCGAACTTGAAGTATCCGAAAAGAGCATTCGGTAGTGGCGGAGGCGAAAGCAACGTATTACAACTTGCAGCAACCAAAAGAAAACATCATTTCGTGCCGGATCGCAGCGGACTGCAGAACTGGAAGGCAAGGTTGCGGAGTCCGTCCGCGAGCTGCGTGTAAGATCGCTGCCTGTGACTGCCGAATGCATCCGTTTGAAAGCGGTAGAGATCGCACGCGACTATGGACTGGGCAGCGAGAAGCACTCGTCATCCGACTCTGATCAAAGGCGTTGCTCTGATTCGGAGTAGCGCTTGCGCATTTCGTGCCCTTCTGTGTACTGTACACCCGACGAATTTCTAACAGTATCGCGCGACCATCGACCCGCGTGTTTATCAGCACCTTATCATCACGGCACGGAGCGGCAAAATAGCGAAAGTAAGGGCGTGTGTACACATGCGCGTATCTCGTTTGTTTCGCTGCTCAGCGCCGTTAATAAGGTGTTGACAAGCACGCGTGTCGATGGTCGCGCGATACCGCTAAAAACTTGCCCAGGTGCACTTGCGATCAGCATTTAAATAAATACTGTCACCATTGTGCAACCCCCTGAGTCGCATTTGTTTCAAGGTAAGGGTGTCATATCTTTCGGTACTTCTGCCATTGAATTTTTTTTTTCATTTTGAGAATTCGTTAGTTGGGGGATCGACCTATATTCCGGTCCGACCTATAGTCCGGTTTTTACGGTAACCTGCCAGCAAGCATCATTAACTTTTAGCTTTCTTTAAAGCTCTTTTTTTTTTATTATCCTCCAAGTTTCTGCCCTAGGGATTGCAGTTGCAGCACAATGTACTGATTACATACTTTTTCAAGGGTCTTCACAAGTTGCTGATCGTGATCTGGCAATGGCTACTGCACGTGCTCCAAACAATTTTCGCTAACCTGCAGATTTCTTTCATGATCTGCGCCGCCTGTGAATATGCAAGTCCTCGATAAATGTACCCTTTCACAGCTCCAAGGGCGCCGCCTGTCAATCGTGAACTCTTGTTCCTCGTGCCAAATTTCTGAATATTACCTTAATCTTTTGCATAGTAATCCGTAAACCTAACCTTAGACTTCATCGGTTTAGATCTTCAATCATTTGTTGTAAATCCTCGTCAGCATTTCTGAACATGTAGTTCACTCAGATATTTTCGATTAATTTTTAGACCTAATGCTTCCTAACTCTTTCGGGACCGGGGAAAAAACAGGCAATTCTGATGGGTGTCAAAAATTATTTTTTATTACGAATAGTCATTACGCTATATTGCTGCAATGTTTATCAAAATGTAGCTAATTAGATGGTCTTTCATGCATAAAGAAAGGTTAGACTTAAAAGTGATATATAGTATTTTTTAAAAAATCTCAAATTCAAGATTTGCTGAAAGAACAACATAAAAAAGTTGGAAAAGTCATGGATATACAAGTGGAAAAACATAATAAAAAAAATTCAGGATATACAAAATGTGCTACAATGCCTCCTTTCTTGCTTGTGAAAATTTGGCACGCGTATCTACAACTGTCTTTTTTTTTGTGTGAAATCTAGCTTGCACCAGTGGTCAGCCACTCAGGTCCCACGGTTCTTGTGCCACTCGACGAAGCAGTTCCGGGCAGTCGTAAAACACAAGTGAACTTGGCATGTGCTGCAAAAGACATTAGTTTTGAGCTCGATTTTCTTCTGCTCATAGCACAGCTTGCAGTTTCTGCGTTTTGCCACTTTTTCCGGCTTGTGGAGTGCATGTTTTGCGACGGGTGGTGGAGGCGTGTGTGCTTGCTTGGCACCGTCAAGATTCAGAAGCTGCCGAATGAGCTCTTCTCTAAAAGCTAGGTGGTCAAACCAGGCAGTGCGTGCCAGCTCAGGAATCTCTGGGTGCAATGTGCGGTGAGCTTGGAAGAGTACAAAACTGTTCACACATGCAATATCGATGCAGTGGAAGAACAGAGTCTTCCACCACCGTACGCTTCTCATGAGAACATTATAATATCCAATCATTTGATCCGATTTATCTACGCCTAGCATGCCAGCATTATAATCATGGATCAGCAGGGGCTTTGTTATAGATATCTGAGTCCAGGAGTTTTGCCTTCTTTCCCTTCTTTTTGCGGTGACCGTGTCATTTGCAGTATGAACCGTGCTCATCATGTTGACAACACGCCGGTCTTTCCACTGAAGGTACAGGATGTTCTGATCGCGCAACCATCGAATGTCGCCACGTCGAGCTTTTTTTTCCCACCGTGCATCCTTCAGTTCGGCAGGAAATCCTCGGCGATCCTTGCGTGTGGTTCCGCAAGCCAATGTTTTTCGGCTGAGAAGATGACTGAACAGGCTAGTAGAAGTGTAAAAATTGTCCATAAAGATCCTGTAGCCCTGATCAAGATATCTGTGACACAGCTGGCAAACTACGTCGAAAGCTAAGCCATGGGGCCCTGGCTGCTCACGCTTACCGGTATACACACTAAACTGCACAGTATATCCGGTGCCAGGGTCAGCTAGGACCCACAGCTTGTAGCCCCATTTTGTTACTTTATCTTTGATATACTGTCGGATGCCTGACCGCCCTTTCGATTTCACCATGCGCTCATCCACGGAAAGATCGCGATGTGGCTGGAAAAGATTCGCTGACACTTCGTTCATGTGTTGCAGGAGCCACCACATGTATCGGAGCTTTCCTCTTGAACTTTGAGTGACATCGTCCAAGTCTGCAACTTGCAACATTGCGAGTAGAGCTATGAACCGGCGTCGCCGCATGATCCGTGGTGGGAGCAGACCGCTGTACAGATCTCCTACGTTCCAATACAGCTTCAGCCGAGGAACCTTCACAACGCCCATGTAAATTACGAGTCCGATAAACTTTAGCATTTCACTTGGGGTGACTTCTTCCCAAGATCCATCGGAACAAGCATGCGTTGGTTTTTCCAAAATGTGAGTCCAAGCATACTTGTTCGTGTTGTCACAAATTGTTTCGATCACATACATCGAGAAAAACAGAAGAAAGAAGTCCAGAGCAGTCAAGAATTTCTTTGATCCGCTTCTGAGCGCCACGCCCACTTCTGCGTCCAAGTACACGCCAGGTTCCCGTCGCGGCGAAAACTCAATCCGCTTCTGCGCTGGCGGCAGCAGATCATTGCCGTAGCTTGTTGAGACCCTATCAAGTAAAGATAAAATAATGAGTACATATAGCGAGCCCGTTCACCTACTCCAGAAAGAAATGAATGTGGAACTATGCTCACCTTCGGCTACTAGATGAAGTCCGTGGCTCATCATCATCCGAATCGGAGTCCGAAATAAAATCGGAGCTGCCGAAGTCGTCTTCAGACTCTTCGCTGCTCGGTTCATCAAAAAAATCCGTTGCCGAAGCAGCGGAATCGCGCGATTGACGGCGTTCTTTTCGAGCGACCGGACGCGAGCACGACGCCATTTTCCACTGCGTCCGCCGCCGCCGCAATCGAGAAAATTCTCTCTCGCGTATCGCCACCTGCTGGAAATGAAAGAAACTATGCCGAAACCGAGAGTCTAGTTCCTGACGACCTCCTAGATGGAGCTACATGTCCAAGCGCGCGGAAATTTGAACGGGGCAGTGCGCGCAAAACCGTCGATCATATAGGATCGATGGCCTATGGGCCGGTCCCGAAAGTGCTAATCTGCCCTCTTGAATAGTTCTTACAAATGTGCAGAAAATAAATAGAAGGGCGTCAGGCCTTCTGGCATGACGCCCTTCTTACCTGGTGTATTTTCAATTTTTCCTGTGAAGAATGATCGCTGTGGAATACTTGTAGATGGTCTCAAGGATGTTCAAGCATGCTTCCTACCCCTTGACTGCACAATGTTTCAATGAATGCCCGTAATCTCAACCGATTCCACTGCCTTTCAGTAATGACTAAGTAACTTAAGTAATTGAAGGCCTGTAAGGTGAGTTGATTATTCCTTGCACACTACTCCACAATCTAGTCAATGCCATGAATTTAGTCAACTGTCGAACGCCTTTTTATTGCCAGCTTGTCTGCAGCTTGTTCTCTGGAATGACTGAAGCTGCAGCACTGCCACTAGTGGCTGCTTATGAAGTCCACTAAATGGGGACAACGACCTTCTGGGCGCAAGCTCGGACAATCCAGTTACTGGACAAGGACAACGGTTTGCTTCTCCAAGGGCCAACTGCTACTGGGCATCGCTGTTTGCAATAATGTTGTGCACTGCCTTGACCCCACTCAAAATTACTCCAGCAGAATCATGAGGCTATTGCAAAGCACACCGCTTTGCAAGACGGGTGCAGGCGCACTCACGCTTGCTGAGGTCAGGCCTAGGGAAAGGCAACAGGTGGAAAGGGCGGGGCGTTACCGAGGCTGCCGCCCCTAGGCAGTCCCCACCATCCCACTCGCACTTGGAATTGTTGCACGGCTTGTCACAGTAACCATCCTTCACCCACGATGTCGGGCAGCCCAAGGCACAGTCAGGCACAGGCCAGGCCAGACGCACCTGCGTGTAGCAATGGCACCGCACTTACGGTATTGCAACGTTGCAGGTGCTTTCCCAACAACAATGTTAGAACCAAAGAGTCAGTGATGCAGGACAGCTAATAGCAATGATGACATATCCAGGTTTTCGATTTTGGGTGAGGTACACTGTTAAAGGGCCCCTCACCAGGCTTGGTCATGGCAACCAAACAAGTGCGGTGTGTAAATGATGTGATGGTGATTGTGTCTGCAAAGTATGCAATGGCTGCATGGCACGTAAAAAAAAAAAACAGCCAAAATTTGAAACAGAAGGCCATGTACCCTTACTCTAAGGGAGCTGCACTTTGAGTGAGAGAGTCAAGGTCACACAGAAATGTCTCTAGGAAGACGTACTGCTTGCAACATCAGTAACTATGGCATACGACTTTGGTTGATTACACAATACAGAATGCGTAATTGTTACCGGACATGCATAGTGCAGCAAAAAAGAAAAGAAAAAAAAAGGGAGTCTGGTCATGTAAACATCATGCAGTCCTTCGGCTCTAGTATGAGAGAAGGCAAGAAAGGAACGCCACTATGCAGATGCTAGTGGAGGAAAAGGGGGAGAGTATCTGTTCAAAGTGACGCTTGCGTACCAATGGTCATGGTAACAGGGTAGTCTAATATCGTCTATCTCCTCGAATAATGAACAAAGTTCAAGAATTTTTTCAGTAAAACGCCACCTAGATAGCACCTTGCAACTTCCAGTGTAAAAAATAAGTTTGAAATGAGGCCTGGTGAGGAACACCCTAAGAGGTAAAAGAAAAGATAGCAAATCAGCAAAAAAAGGAAAGGGGATGACAATGAAGCGAAAGACTAGCTTTGGTGTCAAGGTTTGGTGAAAAATGTAGCGTTGGTATAGAGTAGAATCTCGGTAAACAAAAATCCCTTAAATACGATTGCCCGTTAAATGGAACAACAGGCTCTCAATTGGTTGGTCTTGTACCTGAATAATGTAAAAACAACTTTCATTAAATGAAACCAAAATGTTCGCAACTCCCTATAAACAGAACTACAGAATCAAGCTCAAAAGTATTTTCTTTTTTTCCACAGAAAATCAAGCTTTGGTTCCACTTTGTTAAATAGCAACACTTCCACCCTCAATGTTTACTCCAACGAAGTCAGCAATGAAGCAAGGAAAGGACCGGAAGATGGCTGTTGTGAAGAAACCCATTGTTATTCGGCTATCAGAGCACGGCCGACATCTGTTCAAGTTGAAAGAGGATGCAAACTTGGTGCATGCACTAACCATAGTTGGGTCTATCTGTATCGACAACACGACATTGGTCGAAGTACAGACTGAGTAGGTCGCATGCAAGCATACATGCATGTCACAACACGCGTGGCAACCTTTGTTTCTTTTTTTGTTCTTTTTTATTGCCACTTGAAGCATAATTCAGTCACTTAACTTCTGGTGAATCCATAATTTTGGATTTTCATTTACATCACTGTATAGGCAGTTTCTGCTGAGGACAAGTTGGCGGTCGGTGACTACTGGTTCCAGAATAAGGGCTAAGCACCTTGTCACAATACGTCTTTTTCTTCTTTTTTTTTTTCAAGCTAGCTGCTACATTCACTTCTTAATAGTCAATAGTTCTGACGACAGTGTTAACAGGGTGTAAAACGGTGCTGCATCCCTGTGCATTTTTCTTGATAAACGGAACTCCTGTTTATCGGAACATATCTCACCAGTCCCTTCTATCAGCTATCGCGGCAACACAAATAATTTCTACCGCTTATAGAGTTTCTTAATGTGTACCTAATGCTAACTACACAAGCATTTTTGTGCCCAGCTTCCATTCTGTTTTCATCATTTTTCTATTCAAGTGCTACGGCCAGGAACCAAGCTCCCGACCTCCTCGTGCTCAGCTGTACAATGTGCCATAGCCACTGAGCCACTGCGGCAGGCAAAACTTTATCTTTCGTTTCTAGTTCTTAGCATATAAACTTGAGACAAAACAGACAGACGGCGAGACACGCACAAGCAGTTGTGCGTGCCTCGACTTCTGACCGTTTTGTCACAGATTACTGTGCTAAGAACTTGAACATAAGTCGTACCACCAAGGCTGGCACTCAACCCTTGCAAAGTTTAACTTTCGTCTATGGATTCAGTTTTCAGGCCTGCAGGCTTACACTGCACACAACTTGGAGCTGGGGATGGCCTCATCATATCTACCAGAGCAATGAAAATTTCAGTAAGACTGGTGCAATATGCCAAAGCCTGAAGCCTACCTTGTACCCTGCAGCGTGTGTGTAGAAGTCCTCGGGCCACACTTCCTTGCCAAAGAAGACATCGTCGTTGAGGTATATGAAGCGTTGCGACAGGCCTCGGATGCGGTGCAGGTGCGTCTCAATGGCTGGCGAACTATATGTTGGCAGGTGACTCTTGTTGGGGAAGATCTCCTGCAGGTGTTATTTCAGTCTTTAGAATTAGTGCTACTGTCATGTGGGAGTTCCCGATGCCCTTTTCATGCTGCCCAACAAGACACTCATGAACAGAAGGGAAAGGCGTGGCAAGAGCGAAGCAGTATCCACTGAACTCCAACACTTAGTCTTTTGATTGCCACCAACTCCTGGCATTTAGAAAGTCAATGCCCATTAGCCAGTAAAACAGCATAAAAGTTTCTTAACGTCTATCGTAAAGCTCGAACAAACTGTAAACGCGCGAAAAGGAAGTTTATAGCTGTCACACATCAGTTGTGGAGACCAGCGCCAGAGAAGTATAGTGTCCTGACTGCATCACTACTAGACAGAGAGCAAGTGCTACATGTGAATTATGCACACAACCAGCTAGAAGGGACTGAGTCACGAACCCACCACAGTATACATGAGCCTCAAATGGTGGAGAAGGCCAAAGCAGATTGGGGCATATGGAGAAGCACACCCGCTTACAAGCATGCAAAGATACACTGCCCGCCGGCCTTGGCGAGCTGATGGAGTTTGGCTTGGAACTGCTTCGTCTGACTTGGCTCCCTTAGCGGTCGAGCACGTGGAAATCATCGAGTGCTTGCCCAGGAACTGCTCTATCGCTACCATATGCGATTACCTCGGCGTGTCCCACTTCAAGCTACAGCATGCCAGTCACCCCGATGCCCTGTCCTTTGATCAGCCAATCATCGACAACTCTCGGTCTGTGACGTCAGCAGCCGACGGTATAAATGTCCAGTGCATGGATCGACTCTTCAGTGGGCTAGGCTGCAGCGGCACCGGCACCATGTTTAATCGCTGCTTGTTCTTCATGCAGGTATCTTACTATTCTGATGCCGAGTGTATCCGATCTGATGATCGCTTTCTGCTGCTGCTGCTCCCTTGCCCACAACGTCTTGTATCCTGCTGCTCGCATGCATTGTGTTGCGCAAGTTGTCTCCTCTTAAGCGGAGATGTGGAAATCAACCCTGGCCCGGGCCCTCAGTCTAAGTCTTGGCATGGATCCGGTTCTGCTCTCAATGAGAATGACGATGCTCGCCCTTCCTTTGATAGCCATGACAAAAACGACCCTTCGGTATCCGAAATGTTCTCTAAATTTTTGGAGGGGCAGACTCAGTTGGCACGAGATGTTGCGGAAATTAAGTCATTTCAACAGTCAGTTGCGTATCGCTTTGATGTTTTAGAGTCACGTGTTCATGCACTAAAATCCACTCCTATGTCCAAAGACTCTAGTTTACTGCGTGATTTATGTGCTGAAATAAATGCCTTGACTACTAAGGTAACGGACTTGGTCTTAAAAAATGACAGTCTTGAAAATAATTTTTGTAGAAACAATCTGATAATACACGGTATTTCTGAAGTAATGGATGAAAACGCTACCACCCTGATGACTGCAGTTTCATCTGTGTTTACTGAGCACCTGAAGACTAGCTGCCCTCATATTGAGCGCTGCCACAGGCTCGGTAAAGCAATCACTGGTTACATTTGTCCCGTCATTCTTAAACTTTCTAACTTCAGCGACAGAAACGAGGTTCTTAGGAATGTTTCAAAACTCAAGGGCTCAAATTTCGTCACTAAAGAAGACTTCTATTCTAGGGTTCGGTTAATTCGGAAAAAAATCTGGGATGCATCAGCCTCTTTTCGGGACAGCGGTTCTGTTGTGAAGTTGACATACGATCATGCTTTCATTAACAAGGTTCATTATAACTGGGATGACAGTTCAAACTCATTAGTAATGGCACCCGCTCAACGTGTTTCTTCTGAGTCTAGCCATTTGACTTCCGTTCCATCCACTTCCTGAATTCATCCTGGTCGTTTTGAGAACCTTGTTGTTTTGAATATAAACGCTCGTAGTATTGTTAAAAAATTTCCTGATTTATTGTCCCTTATATCTATTCATTCCCCCCATGTTATCGGCATCACAGAGACTTGGCTGCACGATGGTATTTACGAATCTGAGTTCACTCCACCCGGTTTTGATGCCGTGCGCTTAGACAGGGTTAGCGGTACTGGTGGTGGCGTGGCACTGCTTATCCGGTCGCATCTACGATTCTCAGTCTTGTCTTCTCCTCCAGAAACAGAATCTGTGTGGTGTAAAATTTAGCTTCATAATCGGTGTATTGTGATTAGTGTTATATATCGTCCCCCCGGCTCTACTCTTGATGTTCTTCATGCTGTTTCAAATTTCATGAGCGAGATCAACATTGCTTCGTCGAGTTTTATCTGCATGGGTGACTTCAACGCCCCTGGCATCCACTGGCCATCATTGTCTGCAGTCGGTCGCGACACAGCTATTTGCAAAGAACTAATCAACCTTTCCTTGTCCTTTGGTCTCACCCAGGTTGTTCCTAGTGCAACCAGATTAAATTCCGTCCTTGACTTAGTTTTTTTAAGCGCTAACCTAGCCGAACGTGACTTTTCTTGCGAGGTAATTGATGGTATTTCAGACCATAAAGGCGTTTTAGTGTCACTCTCCTGTCCAATTTCTAAATCCCCCTACACGTTTACTAGTTTCCCTGATTTCACTCGTGCGGACGACAACTCCATTACTGATGCCTTTTCTCATCATTTCCATACGTTTAGCGCACTTGCAGACAACCAGGACGTCAACTGCCTTGCTAATTACTTTGAGCGTCTTGTCAAATCATGTATCGAACGTTTTGTGCCCATTAAAACTAAGAAAAAAAATTCTGACATTCCGTGGATGACTTGCGATATCTTGCATTCATCCCGTCGCGTTCGAAGGTTAAGGCGTTCCAGAAGAGGCACTGATCCCATGGCATTGGATAGATTTCTTAAGGCAAAGAAAGAACTCAATCTTATGCTGCGAAATGCCAAGGATTTATTTTTTTGCGTTCGCCTGCACAATTTGTTAAGAACTAACCCACAAAAATTTTGGTCTTCTATTTTACCTTGCGATGCTTCATCCACTTCTTTCAGAATAGATAACGACGTCACCAACGACCCGGCGTTGATATCCGATGCATTCAACAAGTATTTCCAATCCGTGTTTGTTTCCGATAACAACTTTATCCCTACACTTACCAATATAGTTTCTTCTGAAGCAATCAGTGCCGTTGAGATAAACTGCGAAGGCATCCTCAACCTTATATTAAACCTGGATGTTAAGAAATGCACCGGTCCGGACGAAATATGCAACGCGTTCTTTGTTCGTTATTCGTTGTGGTCATCGAAATATCTGTCAGTCATATTCAGAAAGTCCTTATCATCCTCTACTGTACCTTCTCCATGGAAGTTAGCCAAAGTGCTCGCTCTTTATAAATCTTGGAGATAAGCAGTGTTTGTCACTACAGACCTATTTCACTGACGTCACAGTCATGCAAAATGTTGGAACACATCAGTCATAAGCACATCACGCTCTTTCTGGAATCAAATAATTTACTGTCTAACATGCAACATGGGTTTAGGCGCGGTTTTAGCACGTTAACGCAGCTAGTTGAGTTCACGCATGACATTTCATTTAAACTTGACATAGGCAACCAGGTTGATGCCATTTTTATAGATTTCTCGAAGGCATTTGACACCGTTTTACATTCTAAACTTACTGCTAAACTTAATGCTGTACTGAATAACCCTCATTTGGTTAACTGGATTTTAAGCTTTCTCTCATTTCGCTCCCAGTTCGTCTCTTACAGTTCGACTGACTCCGCTACTGTTGATGTGACATCAGGTGTGCCCCAAGGCTCCGTCCTTGGGCCACTTCTTTTTTTATTATACACAAACGATTTGCCACTTCACTGCTCTTCTAACATCCGTCTCTATGCTGATGACTGCGTTCTATATGAAGTGATTAAATCTTCTAATGATCATTATCGCCTTCAAGAGTCGTTTTCTAGGTTTTGCGATTGGTGTAACACTTGGCAAATGAACATTAATTTCAATAAAACCGTTCTGATGTCTTTCTGCAACAAATCTTCCCCCTCCCTTTTCAGTTACTCGTCCAATGGCCGTACAGTAGATAAGGTTTCTGAGTATAAGTATCTTGGTGTCATTTTTACGCATAACATGTCATGGTCCAAACACATTGATTACGTATGCAATAAAGCACTAAAAAATTAGGTTACTTGAGGCGAACGCTAACTCGATCTCCTAAAGACACAAAGTTACTAATGTATAAATCTCTAATGCGCCCTGCTCTTGATTATGCATCTATAGTTTGGAGCCCGCATAAGCAGTTAGAGATTAATAAACTAGAGGCTATACAGAAAAAAGCTGTGCGATTTATATGTCATTGTTACGATCGCAACTTTTTGCCCTCTTCAACACTTTCTTCCTTGAACCTAAACACGCTCTCTTCTCGTCGCCGTGTCGAATCATTAAAATTCTTGCATTGCATTGTCAATTCTTTAGTTAGGCTCTCAAATGATAATTACATTAACTTTGCGCCGGGATCATCAACGAGAAGACATCATGACCTAAACTTAATATCCTACTATGCACGTACTAACATGTTCAAATTCAGCTTTTTTCCCTGCTCAATTGAAGACTAGAATTTATTACCTGGGTCCATTCGCTCATGCTCATCCCAAATTTTTGCAACCGCCATCCCAGATGCATAATCATGGGTATGGGTATGGGCATAATCAGGCATGGGTATGCTTGGCAGCATTTGTATAACTTCTTGTGTATTCTTTCATCAGTGCTCTTTTGTAAAAGTGTTCACTTGTACTTTTGTGTATTTTCCTTTCATCTGTGCTCTTTAAAAGTGTTCACTTGTGTTTACCGCTGTATACTCCAATGCATTTTCTGTACATTTTCTTAACCCACTCCTGCTATAGCGCAAATTGCGCTGCAGTATGTATAAATAAAATAAAATAAGCATAAAGTGAGAATAACACATTTCTGTGCTTCTTCCGTGCCCATTATGCATAGAAGTGTTGCGATTAATTTTCTCTTGCTGAACTTAAAGACTATAGTGGGCTTAGAAGACCAAGTGTTTTGTGAAACCTTGTCTCATAAGCAGGTGAATGAGGAGAAGCCTGCACAAGAAGCACTCTGGCACATGGCTTTTTGCTTGAGCAAGCTCTTGCCCTAGTGCTCAAAGGAAGCTACCATCAGAAATGAGGTGTCATTTCTGCATGCAATGACGAATGCCAGCTATTTGATTCTAGCATATAGTCACTGAACAATCATTAGAAGTTTACAGTGACCGCCAAGAAGTCTGAATATTCGGGAGCCTGAAACACACAATTCTTCCCACTTCACGTTTGATAATGACTGAAGATGCGTGACGTAAGCATCCGAAATGTTGAGATCAGTGCGTAGCTACTCATTCCCAATGCTCATATATGACGACGTTTGCTTTGAGAATCCTGCGCTGCTTTAAATGCTGTTATAGGCCGTTTGTCAACGCCTTCCCGAACTTTTTCAATGACATCCCATTGATTGTGGAAGTTATAAAATTGGCTAACTAAACGTACTGGTGCATAATGAACAACAAATACTCACAGTGAACACCATGAACAACACCCATCGATCTACAGTGTATGCCATTCACATAATGCCCTCTGTTATTTTTCAAGTCTTGTCGACATTCAGAAGGGCTTCTCAGTGCTCGAATGATGGTCGATAACACTAGGCCCACGGCATCCAGGACTAGGGACACTGCCCACTTCAAATGATTCCACTGTCAGCTCATCTTTTATTAATGAAGTTCATTCCTCGTCCTTGTCAACATTCAGTTGGGACATCAGAATACCACAGAATAAATGTGAAATTACTTCCCTGGTTATTGCTTGTTTGCCAGTATTCCACATCTCTTGCCAAGAAAAAAAAATTGTCATTTTTTTTTCTTTAACGAAAAGGAAAAAAGTTGTTCGCTGGCTTTCTCATCCACGCTGTCAACCAACGATTTGCACAAGCTCGGTTATTCGCACTTATTCGCAGCTCCGCCACACACACCATCAAGCCACTGTAAACGGTGACCAATATTTTGGATGCCGAATGATGGTTTATCGAAATTCGTGGACTCGATCTGCACAAATGGTGTTGTCAACTTCGTTGTCGCGAATGCAATTTCTGTCGTTTGCATATTCTCCAACCTTTTATGACTGCTATTTGGCCGCTGAGGTTGACCAAAACTGTAGCTTTATATCGTCAGCTTGCATTCTGCAGCGGCAAAAGTCTGATTTTGTGTGGTGTTGTCGTACATGAAACAGAGTACCCGGAGTTCAAATTTCAGTGATGATTAAGCCTCTGAGGGTCAATGATGTAAATATACGGCGCCGTGAACAAGTACAAAAATGGTCAATGCCATATATTTATGGCGCTGTCTGTACATTGAAAAAGCGCGCCAATTTTCTAACTTTTTCTTTTCTGTCATGTGCTGCCACTATGTGAAATACAGGGAATTTTTTTCGCGCGCCTCCCTTTATCGGTTTTCGTTGCATGGTTTGTTTTAGCGCTAGTTTGCTCCCGCACATCTATATACTAGCACTGGCGCATTGGCACGCAAGCGGTCGACGGTTCGGGTTCTGTTCCGCGGGCGGTTTCGGCTTCTTCCGCTTGCAAAACTGATGGCTATCTCATTCCTACTCACTCAAGGGGCGACCGTCTCTTTCTCGTTCGTTTAGTGTTCAGAGGGGTGCACATAGGAAGGATGCCGCCGTGCATGCATTTCCGTTGCTTTTTTTTTTTCTTTTGACATTCGCGAAAACTAATTGCCTCTGGTTGGCGATAAGATTAATATTAGCGGAAGTTTGTCACACATTGTGCTTCTTTGACAGGCACACAACAACACAGTTTTCTTGAGTGCGCGCCCCTACGCAGTTCGATTACGCTATGGCGGTACATATTAGTGTAAGAGCAGGAACATTTTAGTCTTGTGAAATATTCTCGTGTGCGCATTTTCAAGGCCTTGAACTACGTGTATAAAAATGCATCAAATTCTTAATTCTTAGAAGTTTATTTCCTTATTTATTGTTGTTATTCATGAATGAATAGTACATATATACCAATGCAAAATATTCTTTTCTCTTTATGGTCAACCTAGAAAAATGGCAGTAATTTTTTTTCGAGATAAGTCCCTGAAAAAAATTGGAATCTGGAATAAAAAAAAATTGCACCACAGGCGGTTGCATATGGCGAAAAAAAAATCGACCCTCAAAGGGTTAAGGTTGCCATTGGATATTTCTAGTCAAGAAGTTTAACAAAAGCAAGCAGGTAGTTTCTCGGTGTGCCGCACGATCATCCCAGTAACTGGACATGGTGCACATGCGAATTTAGAGGGTGTTTCAACGAACACTTCCAAAAAATTTCTAATGTTGCCTGCAGCAGATAGCACAATTCTAGTCCATGAGCCGGTCTACTTGAAGAGGCGGACATTACTTGCCCCCAAAAATTGAAACCATAATCAACTAATTAAGAAAGTTACTAATGACGGTTTCAACTAATTGCTTTATGGCACATAATGCAATTGACAAATTCTAGCAGCGAGACTGCAAAGCATATCCTCTTGAAAACAACTGTGTGGATGACATTTATCCGCAAAGTTTGTAAATTAATATCTCAAAACTGGTGTCATCCTGAGAATTCGTTCCAAGCGTAACCGCCTTTGAACTCCCTAGCTATAATTTGTAAATTGCAATATGTGCCATAACGTAATCAGTCAGAAACTTAATTAGCAATTCTTTGTTGATTAGTCAATTATGCATTTCAATTTTTTTTTTAAGTAGTGTCCGCCTCTTCGAGCAGACTAGCTCATGGACTAGAATTGTACTATCTGCCACAGGCAATTCTAAAAAAATTTTGAAAATGTTCGCTGAAACACCTGGTATTTGGAATGTTTCACACATGGGTGTTTGCCATTAATCAGCACAGATTCCCTCATAGGGCGTACAAGCGAGCCTTAAAATGTATAATGAAACTGCCGAGCTATACATTGAGCAGACTGTACGACTTGTTTATTCAACTGAGAGCATGCCTTTCTTTCCCAACCATCCCACAAATTGTTCGCCAGTTCAAAGCACTTTTAGCTGTTTCGCACAGTACAGAAACGCGTTAAGACTTATATAAAACATTCATAATGCACTGTGTAACACAAAACGATTTTTATTTTCTAGCGGCCAAGTTGCAGTGCTCCACCAAACACATCTACGCTCCAAAGACGCCGACGATAAAACGGATTGCTTAGGCTTGGATTCCAGGGCTAAATGCTAGCCAACACATGGCTGTGTGGTTGCCACACAACATGCACATCCTGCAAAATTTAGCGACTTCATCCAATGTTAGTGTTCTTGTGCAGGTTGGCCCAGCTCTATGATTTAGTGCAAGATGGCGCCATTGGTGCAGCACTTCCATCCTTGTAACAGTGACATAGAATTGAACAGAAGGCATGGCTTCGTAATTCGTAATTGCAGCCCATGCCTCGACCATTGTCATGCTGTTGCTACAGAGATATGAAAGTACAGTCACTGACTCTTCACCAGCTGGCAACGTAACAAAAGTGGACTGTGCTGTGATAGCCAAATGATAGCCTATTCATACTGGAAAGATTTTGCGCCAAAAAACACAACACACACAAGAAAGACGACAACACCACGGGCGCTACTTCAACTGTTTAATGAGAGTGAAAGCACTCGACATATATAGCCATCCAAAACACCGCGCATGCGTACAAGGCAACATGGAGTACATATTTTTATCAAAGTAGGCGTGATAGAAACTTCAGCTCAGCCTCGTAAAGAAAAACCGATGTATCACTAACACAGTTAGGACCCGCTTTCTTGATGTAGAATGCTTCCAGTGTTTCACGCGATGTCTGATGTTTGCCTCTACCCAGAATCCTCGCTTCGCGGAACCGTGGAACCGTGTTTTTTGGCGCAAAATCTTTCCAGTATGCAAGAACACCAACTAGCCCAGCAGTTAACTCTTCTGATAGCCTATTCCTTTGCAACAGTGACTGTCCCGCACTTCCGTCAACGCCCTCGTCGGCACAGACATAGAAGGTGGTGTTGGTGCCACTTGAAACTGCCTGAAGAAGTTGTCTGGGACCATGTTGTTGTTTAACACCTAAATTAACAAATGCTGGATGCACGGAACGGAACTGGCATGACAAATTGCGCAAATTGCAAATGCGACCTTTATGACTTAGTGGCTTGGCTTGCTTGTCCCGCAGTTTGGGGTCAGCTAGCAACTACATATCTGCCAACCTACGAACCTTAAAATTTGTAAGAACACTGCGGAAATGACAGAGGAGGGCGGAAGAGGAGGGCAGCATCCTTATATTTTTTAAGGTTTGTCTTGAGCACACGTCTTCTCTGGAATACATATGTACTTAGTTTATGATGATTTAACTTAAGATGAGGCATACAAGAAGCAGAAAACTAAATAAATCAATGACTGACAAGCAACAGTATGTATTTTTTTAGATTACAGCGATTTTTTAAGTGACTTTGCTTTTGTCGATTTCACCTGCTTCAGAAGCTTGCCAGAATAAACTTGCTCAAAGCAGGTAGCCCTCTAGTATATCGCGGCTTGCACTGCCCCAACAGAGCAAGTTAGGTGCAATTACAATTTCTTTCTTGGATACCTTTCTTGCAGTATCGCGCCTCTGCATCCTTCTACACCTTTAAAACATTTTCGCTATCAGAATATATATTTTTGTAAAACTTCACGTGACATTAGTAAAATCATAGAACTGACCCCAATTCGCAAACTTTACCAAAAACTATGGAGGGTTGGCAAGCATGCAACTATTAGCCGACTAGGCTTTGCTAAATTCAGTTTCAAGGAGGCCATGCCGGTAACACATCAAAACCAACATATTGCTATTTTTTTGGTTAGCTCGGTGGCTAAATTAACACGCAGAAGTCAGAGTTCAAGTTATCGCACAGCACGCTGCAAGGTGTTCGAAATTTCGGTCCTCCTTATACATTAAGTATATGGGGCCAGTGGTGGCATGTTGCAGCTGTCCAATCGAGGGTGTTCAAAATAATGCTGTCCGAATTACCAGTTAACAACTATAATAATGCAAGTTAACGCAAGTTCCCAGGCACAGCCTTCCAATGCCAAAGCACACAACGTGATTTGAAATTCAAAGTGCTACGGCCTGAATTGCACACCACAGGAGGTGGTACTAACAGGAGCCTAAGGCGAGTTTTGCATGAAGGCAACGATCAGTGTGCTAGTGCCACAAGTCCATTACTATTGCATTATTCATTTTCTTAAGCCTCCCAGATATAAAAATATGAAGCAAATATGCTTTCTATGAAAGGTGAATGACACACAGTTGCACTGAATTTTGGTGTAGCCAACAGAAAGAAAGAACAATCAATTAATCCCGTGCACGTTACTGACTTGCAACTGACTTGCATAATAATTACTTTGCAGCAAATCAAGCCAACATCGATGAAGCTGTCAGTTGCCTCCTCTCTTTCTGCATTCTGTACATAAATTAGATTTCTGGACCTTGGCACAACAGTGGATTAATGACTTGTACAATGAAAGTCTACAACATAATTACATGGCAGGAAGCACAAACCAGAAAGAGCCTGTTGCCTCTCATGACACTGCAGAGTCTCTCGCTGCCTACTCGGCAAATGCATCATAGCCTCCCTTCCCCTTATTTGCTTGAGCTCTGGTAGCATGTCATCAAAAGCTGTGACAGCAGCACTTGATGCCATGTTTTCGTCACACTGGTATTGGCATTTGCATCAAATCTAAGTGAACCAATTCCAAATGCAGTTGGATTTCTTCTATGCATCTGCATTGAATTCAACTTTGAATGGCCTGCATGAAATACTTCTTTGCATCTTCTTTTTGATGCAATAATCTTGGTCGGCCTGAACAAGAGGTCTACGCTAAATTGCCAAACCTTAAAAGAAAACTTATTCTGATGCAGCTGCTATGCAACATTTGTAGAGACAAAAAGAAAAGAAAGACAGACTCTAAAAAGTTTGCATGCTATGGGGCGTTCCCCCGTCTTCAAACAACAATCGTCATCTGTCTTTCTTGTAAGTCTGCGCTCACTACTTTCCTGTCAAGAATGCTGTGTGATGCTGACAACGCACATGCCATTCGTGGCCTGGAAGTAACAGGCGCACAGCATTAAATAAAAGGAAAGGCATGCAGTATAGATAACGATTATTGTTTGGGGACAAGGCAAGCTTTAAAAGGTGCAAGCTTTTTCGAGTATGTGGCCTGCGTACCTCGTGGGTGACTACAGCTACTCGAGGGCAGTCCAAATTGAGCCAAGAGGGGATCTGGCCATTGGTGACAATGTAGACCTTCCGCACCCAAGGGGCAAACCGCTCCAGGGACCGCAACGAGTACTTGAGTTCCTGATGGGTGGAAAAAGTCACTCTTGACACGAGCACTTTGCAGCACAGAAAGAAGTGAGGGCACAGCCGTCACCTTGCTCCTGAACAAATATCAGACTATGCTAATTGGGGTATTTATACTTAAGAAGCTGTCATTTTTGCCCTGAACTAGGACACATGACCGGTACCAGGATGTAGGCATTGTTTTCTTTTTATTAAATAAGAACTGGAAAACAAAAAAAGGGAATTTATGCTGACCACACTGTAGCTAACTGTTTAGCATTGCAGGCGAACAGGAATAGGATAAGAGAGAGAGGGAAACCCTAATGGCAGGAAACTGAAAAGGTCGGCCTGAGTGAAGTGTCTCTTGCCTGCTACTCCACGGTGGGAAAGGGGTTTGGAGGAAAAACAGAGATCAGATGTGAAGAGGAAGGAGGGTGACATGATAAAGACCATGATGAGCGCTCCACAATGTAATCTTTATGTGCAAAGCGTACGCGCACGCCTCACAATGCATGTATCTCCGCAGGCAGAGATTGAGGCTGCTGGAGCGTAAACAGGAGACCATCTATAATGGACATCATTTTTGCAGCCGTTCGTGCCACCGGCGTATTGAAAGCCAGAAAGTAGCAGCTTCAGAGCATTTATTATTTGCCCGCAGCATGGCCTTGATGACAGGGTCCGACGGGGATGCTTCGACGCACTGCCGTTGTACGTGCCAACATTCCAAGACAAGTGTGACACATGAACAGGGAGAATAGGATAAAAGAACAGGGAGCGAAAATAGCAGAGAAGATAGGAAAGAGAGAGATATACATGTTAGTCAACACTTGTCAGCATTGCATTTTTTAACGCTGAGCTGACGAGTGTTAACTGGAGCAGCCAAGCATTTTGCCTCAGGTTTACAGGAAGCATGATAAAATGCAAGAACATGCAGGATGTGCATGAAGAAAGAAAAATAAGAAAGCTTGCCAATACCACCAATAACATTAAATGTACATACATGTATGGCCTAAAATTAAGGGGGTATGAACAGGAAAAAGAAAAATGAAAAAGATACAGTAAGCAAATCTTAAAATGTGATGATGTTTTCCTTTTTCATGATTACTGTTTTAGATGAAAATAAATTGTTCAAAAGAGTCACATTCAGATATTACAGTAAGGACTTGAAAACTTTAAATCTTAAAATGAATATGCAGAAACACAGTGCTTTATTAAAACAGAGACTAAAAGCACATAGTGTAAACTAGGCAAGACCACATGGCGCCGGTATACTCACGGGCGACTTTTCTTGGCTATGAAGCGAAGGCTATGGAAACTAAGCGCGCCTCTTTCACTCTGCTGTTTTGTTCACGTTTTCTTACATGGGAAATAGGAAACAATATTCTTTTTGTTTTTTACAGTATCTAATTTGAAACAATATGTAACATTCACCAGTGAACTATTAGTATTGTATTCTTAGTTTGCTCTTTTGAGTTTTCGCACACCTGAAATTATCTCACTTTTTGCACATTCATAAAACTAAAAATGGCGCCCATGTCTTCTGGTGAATGTTTGTCGATTGCTGTCCAACCAATCAACTCCTGAGAGGTTGTTGACCAACTTTAGCAACAAAAGACTGTTGAAGCAAAAAGAAAATGTTTCGAGCGTCTGCATGGAAACTAAGCGAAGCCATCTGGAAATCACAACAATCGACATGTACAAACGAGCGAGAGAGGTGACTGCTACACCGGCTTTACTGACGCCAGTGTCAGTTGCGCGTCCAAGTCCTAACCGACGCCATTGCTGCTTCGGAGCTGCGACGCAGGCTGTGATGTTCGCTGTTCAGAACTTGGTACATATTGGATGTGAATAAACAGTGTTCATGCCGAGTTAATTGTATCTGCCTTCACTAAAGTAAAGAGGATGTGTGAGGTCGGCAAAGCCGAAATCGGTGCCAAGTGCACCCGGATTACATTGCGTACGAATACAGTCATGTGCAGAAGCTCTGCACCCATAGCTTTCGCTTCATAGCCAAGAAAAGTTGTCCGCGAGTATAGACCGTTTTTTCGTAGGCGCCGCCATATTGTGAACGCAGTGGCGCCGCCTATGAGCAGCGCCATACTGGCTTGGGTGAAAGCGGTCTATTGCATGGCAGGTATACGCTCGGCGGTAGGTTCTGGCGTTTGTTTTCGCGGTCGTGCGGTCTGTTTGGTATGACGTGCATCTTCTACATGGTAAACGGTTCTGTGAGACGTGCTGAAGTGGTTTAAGGCGTCATGGCCGGAATTTCTGCTGGCGTTGAGGTGGACAGAACACGCAACGCGATGTGTGCGCGCATATTTGAGCCTACAATCAGCCTCGGAGATGAATTGTGTATTTCCGAATGTTCCAATCACTAGTGTCCTCTATTTCTAAGCTCTATTTCTAAGCTCTCTCCTCTATTTCTAAGCTGCGGTTTAGGAGCTATGAAACATACGCGACGATCGTAACAGCGTGGGTACCGTTCTGCTACGATAGTAGCTGTGCTGTTATACTTTGACAAGCGTTCAAACTGTTCGCTGCAGCTTACATTGCGTGACTACTTGGTTGGATCGATGAGGTTTCCACCCATGAATAAAATAGTTTTGGCTAGCTTGTCCCGCAAAGCGACCGTTTACGAACTGCGCGAGTGTCCTGAGCAGTAGTAGGCGCTGGATTACAGATATCTTTGTTCTATATAGCGCATGGTCCAAGCATACGGCATCAGCGGTTATAAACGTTGTGCGGCGTTAGCCCATTTTCTCTTGCTTTTTACAGAAAGAGGATGATAACCGAACTTTTTTTTTCGGTTGTGTTCGTTCAGTTCTTTATGACGCACTCACAAGTACTACGAAAATTTTGCGCTCAAAAATAGGCACCGCATTCTTTTTACGCGAACCCTCTCATATATTATGGCTGTATACAGGCCAAAAAGGCAATGCCGAAGCAAACAGCTTATATATGTATCGTGCTGGCTCACCAACCGCAGTGATCGCTGTGTTGAGCAGCGCCATGGGCCTCATGCAGCAAGGCTAGCGTAGAGATGTGGTAATTTCAAGCATACTAGACTTAAAATGCATGAGAATGATGCCAGTGTATCACAAATATTTGATAGCGCCTGCCGCTCAGGTGTTTCGTGGTTGCCTTAGGTTGGCCGTGCACGAGCATGCGCTTAATGTTTTATGTTTTATTTCCCACACCAATCGATCAGACAGTGAGCTCATTTACCATTTAATGCTGGTAATACGGAGACGCCGCTTTTCTTTGTTGAATTAAAATCGATATAAGCAAAATAGTAAACCACACATACACGCACCGTGACTGATAATGCGTGTACACCGCGGCTGATTATGCGTGTCACATTTTTGCGCCCCCAAGACATATTTCTGCCTAAAGTAGTTACCGATGCACCGAAAGGCTTCCCTGACGACCTTATATCAGTAAATTTCACAATGTAAGATCTAAAACATCTCGAAATCGTTCAGCAGCACGCGACAGCAATACTTTCAAGCAGCGCCGCGCCGGATCGCCCAAGCCAGAGAGGAGGAAAGGCTCTCCGCGCGCCCTATCCTCCTCGCCCGGTGAAACGGTCTATAGTACAGCCTGCTTTGCACAGCACACAATCTCAGCTTAATGATGCAGGACTACTGCTAAGAGTAGGTAGTGTTAGGGAACTAGCAGTTTTGCTTTTTGTTAAATAAGAATGAAAAAGAGAACTATAATGGCAAAAGGGTGGACATCAATGGCAAACGATCCATCCACGCTGGGATACCGAAAGTAAAACAGCACCATCTGCAGGTAACTAAAATCAAAACTGACACTAACAACACAAATGCACACTTTACCAGCACCTAACAACTACAAGTGACTATATTTTGCTTCAAAAGAAGTGTGACAAAAAAAAAAGCTGGACACATTACCCACATAAGCAACCAAACATAAACACACAGTAGGAAACACAAGCACATTACAAAGGAAATATAATCAGGACAGCTTGCTGCTTCAACTGCAAAACAAAATTGCTTATAGAAGTTTCTCGTGAAGATAATTTTTTTAACACTCACGTCATTATCAGCAAACCGGCTTGCCACAAGGTCTTCATTTTCCTGCACAAATAGAGTTGGGCTTCATCACTTACATGTGCTTCATCATTTAATATGCATGCACGTAACAAGGCCAAAAGCACATGGACAAACATGGCGTCATGTCAATCTGACAGAGAAGATCACTACTCACTGATAAGGGATCAATGACTAGGGAGACCCGGCTGATTGTGACTAAGCGTGCCTTGAGCGACACATTCACTTTGGACAGCGTCTCAGTGGCCGACTTCCCTGAAGTTACCACCAGGGCCAGGCTTTCTTCTTCATACATGTACACCTGTTCCAATGGAAAAAAACATTCAACGCTAAAGAGTTTTCCACCAAAGGTAAACACAATGAAGCCAGTAAAGTACCAAATGCTTGACAGTGACTAATCATAATGGCTATAACATACTATAAGACAAATAACAGACCAACTGCATTTTCATTTGACTACAAGCGTCATTTTCTATGTGACTCCAACAATGTATGGTTTCAAGGAGGAGGCTCAAGCATGAAGTACTGAAACTGAAGAATGCCAAAGTGCGCATTGATGTAATATAAACGGCAAGTTACCATGCATCTTCGTGTCAGTGCATAAAGATGCGAGCATTTTTCTTTCTACAGACACAAGTGTATTTATGCCTTTTTAGACACTTTTCAAACATTGTAACTCCTTCCGTGTCATGAATGAGTCAAGCTTGTCCACGCATATTTGGTAAAATCAATGAATGACATGCTAAGCTTATCAACAATGCTTTTCATTTTATTGCAGTTTTCAATTGCTCATTAGCAATGCACTTCACTTTCTTGTATAGTGTATAGCATCTAACTTTTGAAATTAACGGGTTCAATATTGTCTACACTCATTTTTGTAAAGGGTTGTGCAGCAAAGACAATGGCAATTTTTGGTCAGATTTCAGGAAATTATCATGGCACAAAAAGGGTTAAAGTGGAAATAAATGAAATTTGCACCAATCAGCACATTCAACTATTTCAAGCACTTACTACTAACTGCACAACATTTTCTTGCATGAAAATAAAATAATAGTAATCTTTAAACATCTACGTGTGAGGAGGGAGGAAATGGTGTTCAAAATGAACACGTTGAATCCCAAACAAGCTTTACCTCCACAGCCATAAAAGAAGAAAGACGTTTCAATTCTTCAACATTCACAGATAAAATCAGGTCATTGAACACATTTGCTGTAGAGCCAAGAAAATCTCTAAAGCATATTTACTCAGGGGTGAACAACACTGCACAATTCGAGTGCCTGGCCACGACTTTGGTGACTTCTATATGAATTACCTTGACAACGCCGTCCTGCAATGCATAAGATAACTTCTCGGTCACCTCGTGGGCGCTCACTCCAGACGAGATCCCCGAGACCATGAGCATGTCGTCCAGAGGGACAGTGTTACTAGCTGCTGTGTCAGCTGTCACAAAGGTCATGCTGACCGAGGCATTCCTTCCAGACACGAGGGTGTGACCGATTGAAGCAACCTGCTTGGCTGTAACAGTCGAAGGCACCTTAAGTCAGTGAGCTGCAATTTAACCCCACATATCTCAAATCTTGTTCATATTCATAAAAGGGTTGTTAGAGGCAGGAAAAAAGTTAAATTAAATTGACAGCTTTGTGATTTAGAACAACAAATGTGCCACTTACACCAAAAACAGAGCTTCCATAAAAAAAAATGGCCACCACGACAGATGTTTGGTGCCACCCTGTTAAAAGCATGGAACCAGCTCCCCTTAAAATAAATTGCCCAAGTCGCAATTCTAATACAGTTGACTTCCGCTAAAAATCAATTTTGGCAAGACCGATGAAATTGATCGAATTATTGGGCAGGTCAAATTAAACAAGATGCAGGAAAAGTGCCAGAACACACAGCTAATTAATTCATTTGCCAGTATTTGCCCCATTCTAGCACGCCCCAGAATCAAATGCACACCAGCTTTTTGTGGGTCTAAAGCATAAATCTAATGTGCCCCCAATTTTTTAGGACAAATTGGCAAGCATCCAATAGATGTTTCACAATGAAGGCTGATTTTCTAATGTCAGCTTTTCTGCAATACAATAGTGTTACTGCATATGGTAAAACATGCAAATGCCACAAACATGGTTTTGATTAGATTGCATCACACAGGCAATTAACGGCCAAATTTCGAAAAAAGGCATCATAGGAGTCAGGCACGTGCATGCTGACTTGCAAGTTGGAATTATCAGGCGATCGCCAATCTTAGAATGGAAATAATTAAACTTTGGGCCCATAGAAATGCATGGGCACCTGCTGGGACATTTCCTCGGGTTTGAATTAACTTTTTAATGACAGCACATATAAAATACTTGAAATTCTTTTTTTCTATGTAATTGTGCAAAACATGCGGAGAACAGGAATAATTAACGAAATGAAAAAAGTGTTTTGCAGGAACTTTTTCAGCAATAGGGAGAAACATCACAAAGGAAACTGGAAGTGGGGATTCACACCAAGCCACGTATGGCTTCTTTTGGAATTTGTGCAGATAGCGCTCATCATATGTATACCATACGTGTTCATTTCATTTGCTTTACATCACGTGTCTGACACTCCTGGAGCTTGAGATCTTGAATCAGTCTGTGTTCTCTGAGTGTGTCTTCAAAAGAATGCAAGTTGCCTGCCAAACTTCTTCCTCCTTGTCCTGTGTTCGTGTTCTGAACCAACAAATGATGCTCGTAGCCAGTCACTCCAGTGTGGGCCAAGAATGGTTAGCCAGAAACTTTGTACTCAATACCGAAACTCAGAAAGAAAAAAAAAATTTGCCTGGTATGTTGCCTGCAAAGCAGGACTCATAAATGAAGGTAATAACCAAAAAATCTAATTAACCAGAGTCGAAATAATGGAATTCGATTGTAATAACAGAAAGCAAATGACACTGTATTTCAATATGAAAGAAAAGAAATGCAAATCCCATGCACTGGTAATCACTGTAAACTAAGCTTTGGCGAGCCAGCAAGACGAAACACAGGATCACAATATGAAACTTGAAGCGGTTTTTCATAGCACCTCGCGCAACAGATTTTCATGACCAATGCACTCTGCAACTGCCCTTAGCCACTATGGCAGGCCTTGTAGACACAAACACGACACAGCACCTTGACTAGCGAGACAGACAATCTAGACCTGCAGAGGCCACAAAGAAAGCTTCACTAAGCGCGGATTCCCATCTACGGACACTTTTGTAGCACTAAAATTGTATAATTGGGGTTCAGCAGATGTGGTTGCGAACACAGTTTCCAATAAAAAATTGCTCAGGGGAACTTAGACGCTGGTGCCTATGGGAGCTGCAAGCATGGCAGTTCTCTTGCCATGGAAATGAAGGTTAGTACACGCAGTTCCCTAAACTTCATCCTTGTGCCTCCAAATGACCTTGCAACATTGCAAGCTGTTCATTTTCAACAATATATTGCATTATACATGCAACTATATTCAATAACTCTGCATGCACGCAGTCTTTTCTGCCTTCCGAATTCGAAAATAGGGCTATTTTTTACCTACACATTGCGCAGTTTCATGCAGATGACTGCAGTGCGGGGCAGAGGCTATGACGTGCTGTACTTGGCTGACTGGAATATAGCCAATCAGAGAAGACTGTGCGTAGTTTTCTTCATTAGCAGACAAAAAGTGCCCGACTTTGCATATCCTGTGGCTTCGCACCCACTGGCTGCATACATGGCCTTGAATGAACACTAAAAGCCAGTCTATAAGTTTCCTTTCAGCAACAAATTTAGACAAACTGGAGCTAAATACATTGTGAATGCGCAGAGCACAAAGACAAGTTTGCAGTGCTTATAAAACAGTGTAGAATCTGAAACAGCCAATTTGTATAGGCGCCCCCTCCCCCCATACGAAAGTAAGATACACAATTTTATCTGCTTGAAAGATAATGTCACCTTCCTATGTGACACATGGTCACATCAGGGCCACAGCGAACTTTCACTGTTGTCGCCATGTATCACTGTAGAAACTCATTCATGCATTTAGGAAAAAAAAAATGCAAGAAGGAACATACCATATTTATTTGAATGTAACGTGACCACAATTGTAACACGTAGGTCAACTTTCCAGTCAAGCGAAGCAAAAAAAAAAAAGCAAATGTAACACGACATGAAAGGAAAAAGAAATGGGACCTTTATTCAAGAAATCACAATTAACAAACAAGTTCTCTTGGGCGATCCTTTTATGAGATAGGATCACTTTCGTGAAATTTCATGCGATTCTTCGCCAAAAGTGTCTCCGAGATGCATTTTCGTATTGTGCAAGCTCGCGATCAGTGCTAAGAGTGCTGTCAGCTGCATACCTTGAGTGGATTGGTACTGGGATGAGCCAAGCCTCACGAAAGTGAAACTATCTCGGAAAGTGATTGCCCAAGAATCGCATCATCTTCGAGCTTGTTTGAGATTAAGTACTTCTTAATTAGAGGCCGCAAAACCATTTCATCCGAGGATACTACTAGACCACGAGGCCCACAGAGCCCTTCCGGCCAGCTTCAGATACTATAAGGAGGGCCTTCCGTTGGTCTTGTCATCTGTGAATCATTGACTCGTTCACGTCGAGCCGCTAAGTCACGGTGGAGTTTCCCACCCTCTTGGTCTTCAAAACTGCTCGCCTATCGCAGCAGGCGTCATACCGAATGCACTAGGTTGCCATAAGATCGCGAATAAACGTAGTTGAAGCGCAAAAGGCCACAGGGTGCTGCAGCACTGTAACAGCAACACCAGTCACAGGCATAGCGTAAATGGTGGCGATTCCAACAAAAAAAAACAAGTTTTCACTTCGATCGACTTCTTCACAGATTGGAATGGGATGTACAGGCTGCCAACATAATGATAAAAACCACAAGATTTAGGATATGTGCTTTAAAATGATCAGTTTTGTCGTTATTGGAACGTAACGTGAGGGTCGAGTTCATGCAACGAAAATCATGAAAAAAAACTCGTGTTACAATCAAGTAAATACAGTACCAACTGCAGGGTGTCTACCAAGTTGACATTTCTAAGTTCCCCGAGTTTTCTAGGTTTTCCCTAAGTGCCACTGCAAAATTCCCTGAGTGATGCAGAACAATGTTTTATGTCAAGAAGGGCTGAAACCATATTGCCCGATGCTGTCACTCTCTAGTAAGCATGTGAAAAAACAAAACAAAAAACAACTTAATACAATTTGAATACTCAGGAATAGTGGTTATGTTATTCAAGAAGAGAATAGAAGAGAGGAGTTAGTAAAATGAGTAGTAAATAAAATGTCTTCAAAAAAAATTGCAAATCGAGTCGGACATTCTCAAATACAAATAAAAATGAGATGCATACAGAAGCAAATATTTTCGAATATGAGCTATTTCTATCAACTGATAGCAAGCTCACGGTATAAGGCCCGAACTTTGTCACAACAGATTCTCTCTCAACAGCTCGTGAATCAACCTCAACTGTACCGCCATACTCTCAGCTCATGCACGACGCCTCAGTGTTGTGTTTCATTGCTTTAAAGAGTTTATTTTGGTTTAGATGAGGGGGGCACCTGCATCTTGGCATCAGCCAACACTTTGTGGTTTGAGCTCAAGCTCCTTCAAAACGGCGGCAGCATGCTTCCTTTCCCGTTCATTCCTCAATGCATAGGCCCTTTCTGTTCTTGTCCTCCTTCCGCAACTCGTTCGCCCCATGGACCATTTGAAGCATCTTCTTGCTCTATTGCACTGTCCACGTCCAATTTTTAGAACTCCCTAGGGGCCACGAAAACGTCCGAAAAATCGGCCAGTTGGAAGAAATAAATGCATGCCTCTTACTGCCCTTAGGGCTCAAACCGCCACAGGCACATTCAAAAAAACTCTGAAGGCCTGTTGGTACACGTATTAGGCATATCGGCGCTCGTACTCTGACAGGACATACCGGGTGAATGCATGTATAATTAAGGGATACATACTGTGTCCCGTGGCATATTGCCCCTTCCCACGGTTGTTATGCTTCACTGAAACACGTTTGCATATGCTTCACCAAGTAACATTTCTGTAAACAGGCGAAGCTGACTTTCGGGAACCGGCACTATGCAAGCTTTTTTTTCCAAGTTTTCCAAGCTTCTAAGCCAATCGCGAGGACCACAAAGGCAGAGTCGGTGCCATTGCTTACAGAAGCTAATTCTTTCAAAGAAAAACACGCCACCCAATGGCTAGAAACTCAAAGCAAACATCGAAGCAGCTAGGTCTAGCAAAGCCGCAGTGGTGGTTACGGCTGCCAGGGGATTTGCATGCGAGAGCGCCGGTTCGAGGCGGTGATGTAATCAAAATGGCAGTGTTGGTGGCTTTGATTAATGCTGTTTCGAACCTGTGGTCATGGCAAAACGTCCAGAAAATCGAACGGCGAAGGGTTCTTGCGTCCAAAATTTCAGATGTTCTGATACATTGACTCAATGGGAAGCCTGCTGGTGGCAAATTATCCAAATTATCAGGCATCCAAATTATCGGGCATCTGGATAGTCAGTCGCGGACTGTACACTGGCAACTCCTCCAACGGAAGACAGGGCATCAAAGTCGATTCATTATGATTCCTGTCTGTTACTCGAGCCAGCATTACCATGACTTTCGACCCTTTCAATTACAGCTAATTTTCCCTGATAGAGGCACAAATTCCCTGAGTTTTTCCTGAGTTTTCCCAGACTACTCAAAATCCTTGAGAATTTTCGGTTTTTGCGGTTAGTAGACACCCTGCAACTGGGAAAAAGTACGATCCCAAGTCACCAAAAAAATTGGCAGACTCAGCTGTAGTTGATATCTATGTAATGCAAAGTATTGCAAGAACCACTGCAACACAATACGCCAAAGCAGGCCAAGCTGGTGAGGCCCGAGTGTGGCCCAATACACACCTTGTAATTCCTGTGGCTTTGGCAAAATTATGTTTGCGCTCCTTCAATTTGTCGCGGGTCATCAGCTTCTCAGAGTGGGATATTTTGGCAGGAAGTTTTAACATGTTTACTCGGTGAGAATCATTGCTGCCTAAGACGCCGGCTTGCATCGAGCTGCCAAGCTGTCTGGCCCGATATGTGCTTTGTCGGTTTCCTATGCGTGGTGTTTTAAGATGGCAACGGGAAACCAGAACAATATGGAGCTGGCAGGCAGCACCGGAATATAATGCCACCAGGGAGACACATGACACTCACTTCGTGCCATCCGCACCAAGAAACTGCAGTGCGTTTTGGGTTATCAGCTATTAAACATGTGCAATAGGCTTCCAACGCGATGTACTGTGAAACACACATGAGGTGAAGATGCTTATCACAATAGGGTTGGTGGCGATGGCTGTGGATGCGACCTGTGACGACTGGCGAGAAGATTTGCTAATACTGGAAGAGGAAACTGAGTGCGTGCCAGCATATTTACATGACACGGGCAGGCGAGTATTGTGGGGAAGCTACCGTGGTGGGCACCTACCATTCTTGGTCACTTGTGCCTCGTACCATTTACCTATTGTTCAAATGGGATCTAGCAGCCAGAAAATGTATCATTTTGGAAAATTCGCACACCTTGAGTACTATACGATCACAGTTTGGAGATGTAGAGAATGTTGGTGCCGAAAGATTGTTTTTTCAAGGAAGGTATAAACCGGTAAAAAAGAAGCTTTATCAGCTCATTTCTAGCGTTCTCAGCTACAAATGTTGGTGCCAGGAAATCGTAACAAGTGGAATCGTATCAACGAGGTTCTACTGCATACCGACAGTAGCAGACAAACTGATGCCTCGCATTTGCAACAGCTGCCTGTTTGTCTGTTGCCTGCTACCTTGACTTTCTAGACTACCTATACTCATCGAAACTGTGGGGTGAAAAGTGTAGCTTACATGCTACACTTTGGCAATAAAAGAATGGCTTCGTGTAGGTGGGCACAGCTACACTGTTCCAGCACCGATTAAAAAGTATGGCAATTTCCTGCACTCGTGTAGCCAGTGTAGGCAAAAAAAAAAAAAAATGCCCAAGTAATAGATTGAGTCAACACTTGTGTCAATAAAGGCAGATAAAGTGCAGTAAATAAAGCCGGAAAAACATTTCAAGCCACAAGAACGATGATCAGAAAAATCCATCTCCTAACCGTCACTTTTAAGCTAGCTGAATGATTGCAATGCCACAGTTCACTATCTTGACTTTAAACTAGCAGAATACTGGTTATAACTGAAATGATTCCCCACTGAGTCTATCAAGCGACCCAGTACTGAGCCATCGAAGCAGGAGACCTACCCGGCTCCCAAAGACTAACAGAAATCAAACCCCAAAGGGATAGGTAAAGAAAGTTTCCCTTTAATATAACATTTAAGCACAGTCTGCATTCTGCCAGTAAAAAAATCCGGACACCTAAGCTCTTCTTATGAGTTATGAATGTGGAAGCACTAATGTCCAATTGAATGCTGCTGCGCGGTCCTTTGAGTCATGAACTCCTTGCCAGCGAGCGAGCGCGTTGCAACGCTTGGCGCATTTTGATTTGTCTTCACTAAGGCGCAGTGAGAATGCAGGCGAGGGCTTGCATGGACAAGGAACGCGCGCCTAACACAGGCTTTCAAGAGTGAGAGCGCGGTTGATGTGCAGTCACGGCGATGCCTTCCCCCCTCAAGCAACACAACACCTGGTGCACCAACATAGGGGCAGGTGTACCCTTTCACCTGCACTGATCTGTCAAGGCCCACTCATGAAGTGGTGTCCCAGCCAACGGGACTTTAGGAGCCACTTCCCTGCTAAGAGACGCTCCCGGACCTTCGAAGCGAGCGGTCGCATCGCCCCTCGCTCCGACGACTACGGCTCGCCCGCCACTTCTTGCGTGCGTACGTCTCCTCCTTCGACCGCGCTTACGAGCGCAGCCCTTTTCAGGGCTCGCACGGCAGCTGGCTCGATTGCCTGAGCCACGCTGCTACACGGAGGCCCATCTCATGGGTGACGCTCCGAAGCAGCAACATCGGAAGAGGCCGAAGAAGTCAGCTCCTGGCTTCAACGACTCGGAGCACCGACGGGGCCGGCAGCACCAGCCGCGTGGTCAACAACCATGCACCGGCGGATCGCCTCCCGCGTTACGATGGAAGCGCAGACTGAAGGCTCGCGCGCTGCGTGCGCTGTCGGCTGATTCGACGGACTCCACGCCGTCATGCCCGCCTTCGCACGAGAGTGCGACGCCGACCGCGCGCGCCCCATCATCCTCGGACACTCCCTTCCGCGCATTTCCATTTGATGTGCAGAAGACGACTTCCAGCGGCCACGACGCCGCACCGTCCGCCTCAACGGACACCACCACAGAGGCCCCCACTTCGGCTGCCTCCACCGACGACGGTGCTAGCTGCGCGTCGATCGGCGACACCGACGAGAGTGCCGGCAGCTTCTTCTTACCAACCGCAAGCATGATTGGTACCGACACTTCGTCCTCCCGTATGGACGCAACAACCTCGCCCGAGGCAAGTCCTGTCCGGACCGATTCCCCATCACTGTCGTCGCCGGCGGCCTGCGCGTCGCCCCCACTCACCAACATCGAGCCCACCGCTCCTGCGGCAGGGGAGGGCTCCCGCTCGGCGACGGTGCCTGCCACCGTCACGGACGACGACCAGGCTGACGGCCCCTCGCCCAACGAGAGCTGGCCGAGTGCGCCCACCCCTGCTCCAGCTGCTGGGGGATCAAGGGAGCTCTACCAGGAAAATCCTCCGCTGCTGCCTGCGGCTGCCGAGGATGCCCAAGCCTGCCAGCCGGCAGCGGCGCAGCAAAACCAAGCCGCACGAAGGAGACGCCGTCGCCGACGGCTCGTCGACTTTGAGCCGCATGCCCCACCCGTTGACGACGGCGTCGCCCGCGATACCGACGTCACGGTACTCTACCGTCCCACCGGACGCAAAGCGACTTTCCTCGCACTGCCACGGGACGGTATCGCCGCCCAGCTCTCCCCTTTGCCAGGCGTGAGACGCGTTCGCGTCAACTTCCGCCGGAATGTGGTGGCTGCAGACGTGATGCGCGGTGCCGACTTGGCGCCTCTCCTCGAAGTGTGCGACCTCGGCGGCGTGACGGTGCGCCCCAAGGCACTACACAACAACTCCTGTGTGGGTGTCATCCATGGGGTCGACCCTTCTTTCGACGCCCGCACAGTGCGCGAAAACCTGGAAGCGCCCGTCGCGGTGCTGTCATGCTCGAGGAGTGGCGCCAGCGTCACCGTCACTTTCGTCGGGAGTGTCGTGCCTCCAAGCGTGCGGCTTTTCAAGCAGCTGCGCGCCGTTCGCGCCCGTCTTCCTCGACCGCTACAGTGCGACCGCTGCGGCGTTTTCGGACACGCCGGCGCCACCTGTTTCCGCGACGCCCGCTGCCTCCGCTGCGGTGAGTCGCATCCTACAGGAGGCTGCCCCGCGGAGAAGGCACGCTGCGTAAATTGCGGTGGACGACACCCCTCGACAGAGCCGAGCTGTCCAGAGTGGCAACGCGAAAGGAAGGCGGCCGTGCTGTTGTCTTCGTCCGAGCAGCCCCTCTCGAGGAAGAAAGCGCTTCAGCTGGCCGGCGCCACATCGCACGAGTCGCCTTTAGCCACCCCTTCGAAGAATGCTCGCGCCCCGCAGGGCCGATCCTACAGTGACGCCCTGCGTGGCCGCAACACCCAGACGGCCGCTCCCGAGCCATCACGCGGCCCACAAACCGCACCAAGCAGCGACCCCAGGGACGCGCTCATAGCCGCCCTCGCGGCTGCACTCCGTGCCGTACTAGACCAGTGCCCAGCCATCGACAGCAACATCCAACAGATGTGCGACGCGGCTATCGCGGCACAGGAAGCTTTGCTGCTTCACCACGACTAGGAGCGTTACCGTGCCTTATAAGCGAATGTAAACAACCTGCCCGCGCGCTGTCTGGGCAGCCGCCGCCGCGTCTATCTCACCCTTCTTTCGATTCCCTATCCCTCTTGTGCAGTGCGGTTGAGGTGTCCTCATCTGAGAGACAGTTACTGCACTGCACTTTACCCCAATTATTTCCTTCCCCAACAAGAACCTCTCTCTCTCCCTGCTACAGACTACAGACACCGGCTTTTTCACTCAATGAGCCATTTGACGCTTTCACATCAAAACTTCGAGAAGATACCTCTTCACGCACCTCCTCCAGCACTACAGGGGCTATTGGATAAGGAAAAAAGTTATGATATTCAGGGGTTTTAGGTGCCGAAACCACGATCTGATTATGAGGCACGCCACAGTGGGGAGGCATCGGATTTATTTTGACCCCCTAGGATTCTTTAACGTGCACCCAATGCGTAGTACGTGGGCGTCCTTGCATTCCACACACAATGGAATGCGGCCGCTGTGGCTGGGATTGAACCCGCACTCTCGAGCCTCGCAGTGCAGTGCCATAGCCAGTGCACTACTGTGGCGGGTTGCTCAATATGTGAGAGGGCACTATTCTTCACTTTGCAGTACTATACAAATACGGTCGATCCAGGATATATCAACTTCAAATGGAATCGCGAAATGATTTGATGTACATATTGATAATTTGAAATATTGAATATGTCTATCTCAGGCTTATCTCATACCCCCGCACATCTCGCACAGTTTCCACAGACAGCAAAAAGAGGTAATTTACTGATTTCCTTCTCCATGGATGTGCCGAAAGCACAAAAGCAAAATTATTTGCTCTACACTAATGTTGGAAGTAGCTTGTGCTATGGAATGGCCTTTGAAATACTGATCGCAAGGCTAACCCTTAAGTCAGGACAACACAGAAATGTACGCAGTATGGAAGTAAAACAGCATGCACAGATGTGTCACATGCCACTCTTGGTGCTCTTGAACTGTGAACTGCATGTGAATGTGCCCAGTCGCGTGCCTGTTACAATATGCCACTTACGTGGCCAATCACCACGCATCGGCAACAAGTTTTCCAGTGAGACTGCTGTGTCAGTTTTCAGTTTCAGAACTGACTCTGTGCTCTCCCTTCCTGTTGGAACCAGTAGTCATCATGTCTCATGACTATCATATTCCCATGTCTTCCTGTGTGCCGCTCGGGGCTGCAGCGTACAGCGGTGCATTCATTCTCCACCCTTCCCCTCCGGCCACTGCATTAGTGACTGCCAACACTAGACAGATGCTGTTAGATTAGAAAGGGGCTCTCAGCTTGCAGAACACCCACATCCATTCCCACTCACATGTAATACTGCAAGCACGAAAGCAGTGCACTCAGTGTGGACTGTGGTCCCGCGAATCACACAGCAAAGAGTCTTGCAAACCGTTGCTGCAATGGTCTTTCTGCGAAGTGCAGATGCGGTGCTTTTGTTAAACACAAACTGTAGTGTAAAAACATGCCCAAGTCGGTGTTGGGGCTGGATTTGTTTTGGCCACTTGCGGAAACATAAACTACAATTTGTGGGAAGCCGGGGTCTATAGGAACATGAGGGCCGTGGCACAGACATCTCCAGTTTGGCATCCGGTGCCCAGAGCCACTCCGTGGAAAGATTAAGTATCATCAACGTTTCTTGCAGGACGTGTATTGGACTGGAGAGCCTTTCATGTTCTTGAAGTACGGTGATTACCTGCCCTTGCCGATAACGAATGGGCACACATTGCATGAGCCATCCACATGTGCAGCGAGCAAAGCTGAGACATGGACCCTGCAGATTCAATGTCTTGTTTGACAGCATCAGCCAAAACAGTGTCCTTTTGAATTTGTCGGCAATAAATATTTCCAATGGCATGAAATGTGATCGTGTACCTTTCAGGAGAAGCACACTTGCAGCGTTATGGCGCAGCGGAGTACTTGATACACAAAATGTGGCAGTGAATGAGAGTTCAACACATGCATAGCACAGTGCTATATTTTCACATGCGATTCCTAAGGCGATCTAACAACTGTTCAACACAGCCAATAATTCAATATATCTGAGTTTAGTATATCTGGGATCGAATGTACATAGCAGCGCTTTTTGAAGTAATACATATCGTGTTCTTTTCCAAAGTGACACTGTTTTCTCACAGCACTTGCTTGAGGTACATGTACTGTCAGTGGGACATCCATTGACTACAATGGTAAAGAGCTGCCATCCCTGTGTGCTGTATCATGGTAACTTAAGCAATCCAGCTTTTCTCCCTATTACCATATTTACTCGATTCTAAGCACCCCCTTTTTTTCACGATCGCGATGCCAAAAGTGAGGGGGGGTGCTTAGATTTGAAAAATCTAGAATGACCCCCCCCGCTCCCTCTTTTCGCTGCGACATCACGACGAGACGGGTGCGAGAAATAATATTGCATTTTGCAAATATTCAAAAGAAAAATCTGTGCAGACAGTGAACCCACCCCTTGTGTTGGATGCTCAGTCCCTAACACTGCCACTCGAGTTCGTCGCACCTCCGTTCCGTTGAAGTGGTTTGTGATCAAGCACTTCTTAAATGATTTGACCACAACGTCCACTTGGACCCACTTCCACGCGTCCGAAATCCACTTTGCGATGGTTGATGTGGACGCTGTCTGCAGCTTTTCCGTCGGCGTCTTCTTGCAGTCAAGGTTTCGCACCCACTCTTCGTACTCCTGTCGGAGATTGGCTTTGAAGGGCTTGTTGACTGAAACGCAGAGGCGCACGGTCGTCACGAGCTCGCGCACCTCTGCAGTCCTGCCGTACGGCAAACTTGCGCCGCGGACGCTGTTCCACCTCAGGACGCTGACGGCTCCAGTTCGATGAGAGAGTGAGCAAGCGTGCTTGGCGGCCTTGGCTACACGCTCTTCCTAACAAATAGGAGAGTGCTTAGATTCGCATGCAAACTTTTTTCCAAATTTTTTCGCAAGAATAGAGGGGGGGGGGTGCTTAGAATCGCGAAAATACGGTAAGTTCTTTTTTTTTCGTATTCTAACTTTTATGTTTTTGGTCACATTGAGCTGTACGTGTGTGTCTTTCACGTGTGAGCTGATTTAGTGAATGATTTTTATATGTTCTTTTGGCATTTTTTCATAGTAAAGCTTAGGTTAATAGCTTTAGCTCGTCTTCTGTTTCTTTTTTGATAGCACACCTTCTAATAAGGTAATTTCTTTCAACCCCATACTGATAAACCTAATTTAATTCAATCACATACCGATAAACCTAATTTTCAACCTTGTCGCTATGCAAGCAAGTCCAACAAAGTCATGCCAATGTTAAATGTGCATAACTCACACGCAATCCAAGCCGCAAGAATGGACAAATTATAAATCAAGGCATTACAGTAGAAACAACGAAGGCGTGACAATTTTTGTGCCTACATTAGATGTGGCAAGTTCGTGAGTGAATTAATGAATTAAAGCTGTGAAGAGCAATTGACTTCCAAATGTTTTACCTGCGTCCACAGAGGAGTAGAGAAGTGCGACAAGTGAATGTGGCTCCTTGAGGTGGTGCGACAGCCGAAAGACCCGCTCCACCTCGCCATCTTGCACGGTGGGCAACGAAGAGGCATTTGAGTCAAGCTTCAGAATAAGGATTGGAGACATGACGCACATCTTGAACGGGCACACTGCTGGGCTGCGGAATGAACAGCGCGGGCACCAATTATCAGAGCCAATTAAAAATCTAGTTATACAGTTCAACGTCGTGAAACCACACACAAACTATGAAAGATGCCACAGTGAGGGCCTACAGATTATATTGAACCTCCCTGGGTTCTTTAACACACACCTAAATCTAAGTAAACAAGCCTTTTTGCATTCTGCCCCCATTGGAATGTGAATGCGGTGGCCGGGAATCGAATACACGACCTCGTGTTCAGCAGCAGAATGGCATAGCCAATGAGTTATTGCAGCAGATGATGATTTGTGAATATTAGTGGCTCAGATATGGCCAGAGTGCCAAGAAAAAAAGGTAATGAATTGTCAATAGCAGAATGCAGTAAAATTTTAAAGTTGTGAATGGCAGATGTTACTTGGCTGTAGAGAGGGCTAAAAATTTATTACTGCGATGTGCGTAAAATGTATAGGTATTAAAATAATGTCAATGACTAGTGATGTATGCTATGACCACAAAGGTTCAATTACAAAGGAATTATGTAGTAAACGTGTAACAGTAGCACTTTTACCTCACCAGCGGGCTCTTGAACGCAAGGGCTGGGAGGCACAGGCTTCCGAAAAATGCTATCGCAGCAGCAGGCTCTCGTGAGAGGATGTGCCACGAATCCCTTGGCCTTATAACATGCAATGTACCAACATCTCTCAAATACTTTAAACCTAACTTACTGTCAGAAAGTGGCAAAAAGTGGCTAATATTGTTTGGTGGAGGGGAATGCGTTGTCTGTATGCTGGGGCAAAGTACTCTTTTCTTTGGGCTTCTACTTTCCGACACTCTCACATGACGTGAAAGACCGTTAGCTTCACGCCACATTTATCGCAGACAGAAGGTTGCCCACTGGTACACAGGTAGGAGTGAGTGGCGTACGTGTGCCCTATCGCAAGACGGAAAAAAATAACCTCGGTTTGTCTTATATTCATTACTGGTGCCAAATTTCCTACATTTGGCTTAACAATATTGAGTTTATTAAGCGTGTCAGTGTCCAAGATACCTTGTCAATCGCCCCTCAGTTTCCCGCATCGGATGGGCTTTAAATCTATAGCAGGGACAGCCATGGAAGAATTATTTGGTTTTGTGGTCACTGATGCAAGCATATTACCCTCAATGCCTCTGTGGCCAGGTAGCAAGTATATTATGATGTGTTTATGAGATGCATACAAAGAGCAGAGGATTGAATGAAGTTCAGTAAAGACGGGGATCCTTTTATGTTTTGTGTAGACATTAAGGCTTTGACGACAGTTAATGAATCTGTAAATATTATTCCCTTTCATAGTTTTTTTCCTTGATCTGTCTTACAGCCAACAATAGTTCATAGGCCTCCGCTGTAAGCATGCTTGTTTCCAGGTGCAGACCGGCGGATTCCGGGAAGGATGGGCCGACTGCAGCATAAGAAATGCCAGCATGCGACTTTCAAGCATCAATGTAGAATTCCAGAGACGGGTACATTGACCGACGCTCTGGGAAGTGCTTTTTTATGTGTATTTCTGGAGCATTCTTGATAACTTCCACAAAAGATGTGTCGCAATCAATCAGCTGCAACAGCCACGGTGGTAATGGCTAGGCTGGAGCCATTAGACGGTTTTCAAGAAGTGGGACAGCCATTGCTTCGCTGAGGTTCCTCACACGCAGCGAGAAAGGTTCTCTCACTATTGGACGATTATGGAAAAGCGTGGCACAAGCCATATATTTATGGTTTTGTTAGAATAATGTTCAGGGCTACAGTGTGCTTTCAAGAAATACATGAAACTGGAGAACTATCTTTGCAGATGGAGTGACCACTCATTGGATTCTACATAGACTTTGTACCAGGCTAATTCTGAAAGCTCCTCTCGCTAGGCAGATACCTAAATGATGAACAGGATCGAGCATTTTTAGGGTACTTGGTGTAGCACATCCCAGACAAGTAGCCTAAACACAATGGTATAAAACTTTTGTGAAGATTCATTGAGCATTTTCTGCCACCGCCCCAATTTGGGTGCAAGAGAATTCTCAATATGTTCATTGTTTTCAGGCACTTGGCCTGGAGGTATCTGATGTGGGGGATGAAACTTAGTTTCGAATCGAGTACGACACCTAGGAATTTATCAGACTACGCTAAGTGCGGTATTTTCAGTTCAGGAGCTGTGGTTTCTGCCCTGAACTAGGACACATGACCAATAGTAGGAGTAGTGATTGCTTGCTTTTTATTAGGTAAGAACAGAAAAAGAAAGGAAGGGAATTTATGCTGACCACCTAACTGTCTAGCATTGCAAGTAAGCAGGAGGAATAGGAGAAGAGATAGAGAGAGGAACCTTAGTGCCAGAAAGGTGAAGAGGTCGGCCTGAGTGAAGTGTCTCTTTCCCGCTACTCCACAGTGGGAAGGGGGTTTGGAGGAAAAACAGACATAAGATGTGAAGAGGACGGAGGGTGACATGATGAAGACCATGATGAGAGCTCCAAAATATACTCTTTGTGTGCAAAGTGTACGCGCACGCCTCACAATGCATGTATCTCCGCAGGCAGAGATTGAGGCTGCTTGAGCGTATACAGGAGACTGTCTATAGTGCGCACAATTTTCGCAGCTGTCCGTGCCACTGGCGCATTGAAAACCAAAGAGTAGCAGCTGTAGAGCATAGAATATTTGCCCGCAGCATGGCCTTGATGAAAGGGTCCGACGGGGATGCTTCGGCGCACTGCCGTTGTGCGTGCCAACATTCCAAGACAAGTGTGACACATGAATAGGGAGAATACGATAAAAGAACAGGGAGCAAAGATAGCAGAGAAGATAGGAAAGAGAGAGATATACATGTTAGTCAACACTTGTCAGCATTGCATCTTTTATCGCTGAGCTGACAAGTGTTAACTGGAGCAGCCATGCATTTTGCCTCAGGTTTACAGGAAGCACGATAAAATGCAAGAACATGCAGGACATGCATGAAGAAAGCAAAATAAGAAAGCTTGCAAACACCACCAGTAAAGTTACAAGTACATACGTGTATGGCCTAAATCTAAGGAAATAAAACAGGAAAAAAGAAAAATGAAGAAGATACAATAAGCAATTTTTAATATGTGACAATGTTTTCCTTCTTTCATGATTACTGTGCGAGCATGAAAATAAATTGTTCAAGAAAGTCTCACTCACACATTGCAGTAAGGACTTGAAAATTTCACGTTTTAGAAATGTATATTTAGAAAGACTGTGCGCTATTAAAACAGAAACTAAAAGCACATAGTGTCAACTAGGTAAGGCCACATGATGCTGGTAGTAAAGCCTGTATGTGCACATTATGTAGCGTTGACAGAGATGTAGAAAGCATTAAACAACATGTACCAAAACTAAAATGAAATTGGTGAGGTAAACAGCTGAGACAACTTTGAATGACACCTGCAGTGGAAGTACTTTGCAAACATGCCTCCATTAGTTGTTGGCATTACATATTGGCAACTTGCACTTGCAAAAAAATCCACAACACATGAAGGAACACAAAGTACATCATATGCATACCTTACACTAACGATGCAAAAAATATGACTTGGCATTCACTATTTAAAAAAAAAGAAAGCTCACTTTAGGAAAGGCAGTCTCATCCTGTAAAACCAGTTGCATTATAATTTTACTGCAACAGCGGTTAGAACCTAGGAAGCAATTTTTGAATTACTTAGCAAAAGTGACCGTATTAACGTGTGACCGAGTAAGACAGATATTATCAATTTTACATAGCAATGCCATGTGATTATCGTGTTTTTTAAGCAAAATATTGGCCAGTGCACATGTGTCGAGCAACGTATACAGATTTTGTTGACAGTGCTTGCAAAAGACATTGTATGCATTCCGTGTTCCTTACAGAAATAGCGAGTCTTTATTCACTATGAACAGTGAAACTCATCAACGTTCTAGCACCTCAGAGCTGTGTTTACTAATGCAGAAAAGTTTCAAATGAAACTCCAGAAAGAAATACCGTGCCAGATACATTACTAAACAAATAGATATCACCGCATAACGGGTAAGCACACACCAGTAATAAATACAAAACCGCAGCTTCCACTCAACAGATCAGGGAGTAACTATCGCGAAGTAACCCGCCGCGGTGGCCAGCTATCGTGTTGAGCTGCTAAGCACGAGGTCGCGGGATCAAATCAAAGCTGCTGCGGCGGCCGCATTTCGATGAGGGTGAAACGCAAGAACGCCGTGCCCCGTGCGGTGCACGTTAAAGATCCCCTGGAGGTCAAAACTAATTCGGAGTCCCCCACTACGGCGTGCCTCATAATCAAATCATGGTTTGGCACGCAAAACCCCCGAATTAAACTATCGCGAAGTTATGGTAGCATGAACTTTTACCGCTATTAATTCACTACACTTAAGTTTGAATGCACGTCTTTGAGTATTCCTGCGCATGCTTACCTCGACTTATTGGCCTCTAGCATGAGTTGTTTCCTGATGAGGGACAGATTCCTCACTAGCTCTGGGTCCGTGCCGTTCACCCAGGTGTAGACAGCGTCGATCGGCATGTCTTGACAGAGCCTGCGATGTCGGACGTTAGAAAAAAAAGATTTACACAAACTACCCACTGCATGCCAATGTGCAAACAGAGGCCTGCTGACCCGGCCGCTCGAACGTCAACACGTTCACAAAATGGAACAAAAATAACGCGACACTAACCTGTCTTGGTAGTTCTCGCCGGCGATGTTGTCTCTGAATCTGTCGAAGACGGCAGCATACTTGGTCTTACTCCAATCAAATGCAACCTGTAGCAGAGAAAAACGTTGCGAAAATTCGATCTCTACGAGGCAGTTCCCTGGCATCACACCCAATCCGTTCGTTTATGCGTGACATCCGTAAACCGATACGTGCTACGGAGTCTCAGTGAGAGACGGCGTGCCGAAAACACGCCGGTTCGCAGGGCCCACGATCGCATGATTAGGAGGAAATAGTTTGGTAACTTACCTCGCAAAAATGTAAGGCTGAAACAGCAAAAACGGCGAAGGCGAGAAGCGAAACCACACAAAGACGCTTCTCCGACAAGACGTTGTAGGTTTGCCGTTGCAGCAGCTTGCAAAACACGTTTCGGCGCATGGTTCTCTCCCGAATATGATCCTTTCCGGCTCTGCTCTTGTGCCTCAACGGGGCTTATCATTTTCTCGTGATAGCCGCTGGTTATCGGGTCGGACAGCTCGGCGGCGGAACGGCGAGGCGAAGAGCACATGCGATCCGCGCCGATCCAAACAAACCACGCGACGAGCGACGAATGCCGTCACGTGAACGTTGGTCACGTGGACATAGAAACTGTTGATGATGATAAATAAATGGCGCGGAATGCGAAATTTAAGTTCTTGCGATTCGCTGTTATTGAGAAACTTAGACGGCATAAGGTGAACATTTAAACAATTCGACCATTCGGTATACCTTACCAAAAATAAAACTTAATGCTACGCAGACGTTCTGTGATAGTACACCTGCACACTGTCGGTTTAATACAACAAGAACACGCTGAATGTGCTGTTTTGAAGCGAGCATAATTTATTCGGCGACGTGCGCTGACAGCCACAAGGTTGATTTTGGCGGAGCGCTTCTGCCCTTTTGGCTGGCGAAATGCACGGGCGTGCATCGAGGGTCCCTCGATGAATTTGTATGAGGCCTGATGTAACGCTGGAACATATGTATTTGTGAGTAAGTTCCGGGAAGGAAAGACACCTGCAGCATAGCGCGGCGCAACTTCATGTTTCTGCATCTATGAATACAAAACATTTTGCAAACAAGGCCGCATGTCGCAAAGAAGTAATGCCGGTAAGTATTGCCTGGGTTGTAGACAGGCGCCGTGAAGCAGTAAGTCGTGTCCTGAGGTGTGACCGTGTGGTGCGTGTATCTGTTGAGAGGCTGATGCTTGTGTACCCAGCTAAACCTCACAAGTTGCTTCTTACGCGTGAATTGACCACGCCGACATCACCTTAAATTTGAGTGCGTGTTCTGCATTCAGCGCAAGAGCAGTGTTCTGAGAGGTTTTCTTTCCTCCCCCTCCCCCCCCCGCCCATATATATAGAAGGGCTGATCTCATTATTTCTGCGACTTTCACGGGAAAGATTTCCAGAAGAAGTGAAGTACCGTAATTGACAAAAAAAAGTTTAAAATTATGAAAAAGTAAATGCAAATTTTCAGCAAAATTATCAGAAGCTATAGGCTTCGTCGGATAACACTTCATTAATCATTGAGTGCGTGTCATTTACCAAATGGTGTAGCAATGAAAGTTGAAGTGTCACTGTGCAAATAAAGAAACGCTGTGTGTTTGTTGCAAAGAGCCGTGTGATTTCTGTGTATCAAATTAGCGTTTTGCACGTGCGGCTTCTTTTATGCGAAGCATATTACGAGAGCTCAACCCAGCTCCTCAGGCGCGGCGGTGTCGCCTTGAATACCACGTGACACCGTGACGTCACGACAGAGGAGAAACGGGGCTCCAACTCGCGCCGTCGCTCGCGGCGTCGCGGCGGTATTGGCGGCGAGGAGTTACGGAGTCGCCCTCTATCGGAAGCGCCTCGATGCCGTAGTATGAGGGATCACGTGACGCGCTCCTCATAGGTTTTGCTGTCAGCGCTCACTGAAAACACCACGCGCGCGAGCTCTCCCGGACATTTCTGTAAGTACTTTCGAAACGAGAGAAGTTTCTTACTGTCTAAATAATAATCTTGGGCAAGCTGAAAGCACACAATCGTTTACAGCCGCTATCTCTTTACCGAATACGTACAGTGAACGCCACTGCGCGCGGTCGCCGCGATGGAGTCTCCCGAACCGGCTTCTTGCGTGAAAGGTAGGTAAACGCCGAGAGCAAACTATGTTAAATATGTTCTTATAGTGTTCCTATAACTAAATGGAGAGTAATAGAATGAAGCCTCAATGCAGCGATCGCGCAGATTCGCAGCGACCGACTGCGCGTCTGCATGCTTGTCCGCGCACTGTTTCGCTTTCTCCGCGCGCGCGTTTTCGCACCGTGCCATGAGCTTTAGGCCGCAGAATATGAGCATTTGACAGTATACAGGCAACCATTGTTGCGTGGGCGCTATCAGAGCTGTTCAAAAATAATTTCATTGTAGAGACTTCGACGCCTACGGGGACTGTGATGTGCCGTCGCGACGATGTAATCTTTTTTTTTCTTCTAAATTCTTTGACCTTTCAATACTATTTCTCGAGTTGCGTCACACTGTATGTTTATCGGCGTTCTCAGCGTGCAATTTCCCGCTGCTCCTTTTTTGTAATCCAGTGCATTAATTCATAACACAAACATGACCATATGCCATGCTTTCTTTAAATGTGCTTCTCACCGCTGCCTTTCCACTCCACTGAACTTGGCAGTATCTATAGTATCGATAAGTTCATAGACCAAACCGTCATGACATTAGTCGGGCAGCGGACTCAGGCGAGCGTCTCAGTGCGTGTTTTGAGAACATCGCAGACCGGGCGCCGTAGCAGAAATCTTCCTCGCGTCTGTGCTTGCTGCATACCCGAGTTATAGCCGATGACTGCCGGTTTTATGTTTCGCGAGCCAAGCTTCACACAGCTTCTTGTCCTGCGGCTACGTGTGAATAAGGTCGACACCGGCCTCCGTTACGTGCGTCCGGCCCTGCGGCACCGAGCAGTAGCCTACCATGTTGCGCGCCTTCAAAGGCAGCCACTACCTATTGTAGTGCTTTCAAGCGTTGTAAAGGAGACACTCGAAGCGGTAAAATTTCGCCACTAAATGAAAACCGCAGCGTACGAGGGAATTTAAACTCGTTTTCAGCTCGCTTCGGCGCGCCCGAAGCAGCCGACGCGGCCGCTATGTCCACGTGATCCCTCCTAGCACGTCACGCCGACGGTGGCGCCAGCTTTTCCAGTGGTGGAGCTCGAGGCCAATATAAGCAGCTGCGCTTGCCTCTGCTAGACACTCACGAGGTGAGATGCCGCCTGGAGACAGAGCTGCTCGTTAGAATGAGAAGCGACGGTTGCGGCGTGCTACAGAGACTGATTTTCTAGGTGGCTTTGGCTCAACTCTTGCAAGATGGGCTGGGTGGGAATCGAACCAGGGTCTCCGGAGTGTGAGACGGAGACGCTACCACTGAGCCACGAGTACGATGCTCCAAAGCGGTACAAAAGCGCCTCTAGTGAATGCGGTGTTGCCTTAGAAACGAGCTGTTTCTAATGGTATCTTCGACTGGTCGCCTGTATGCCCCGAAGCAGAGTCGGGTAGATCGGTCGTTTCCCGAGCTCAAAGGTAGAGGACAAGTGCGCGAGCCGAACGTGCGACTCGCTCTCGGAGGAGGAAATTGCTTATGTGAAACCACGTGACTACTGCCAACGTCCGCTGTTTCGCCTATCCAAAGCTCCCGGCGCTGCCGGAAAAACCGGCGGACGTGCCGGCGGTACGAACGTCCGTCGAAACGCCAACGTGCAGTGGCCTAGGTTGCCAAGGTTACGGTGGGCCGTCGCCAACAGCAGCGACGCGGCGATGCGATGAAGTTTCAATCACGATGACTGCTCCGTCGACAGGGCTCGGAGCGCCTCAGAGCGCTCCAAGATAGAGGAGAGCAATCGAGAACCAGCCGAACGCAGGGCGCGCACCCTCTTTCAACCAGCCGAAGACAACGCCGCTCGCCAGAGCGCTCCAGAGTGCTCAGAAACGACCAGCCGAAGATAGCATAAGGCTCAGGCGTGCGTCGCTTGCTCAGGCGCACATTTCGTTGCCGCGCCCGAACGCTGCGTTGCTCGACGCTCAGCGCGTCCAATGCGGGGCGCGTAGTCGCTGCGCCGTAGCCCATTGTCTTACACCAATTGGCGGGTCGACGGGAACGCTGTGGCGTTCCACTCTTGAAGGCGAAGCAGAGTAACGCATGAGTTGTTTCTTCGTCTAGCCGAACCAAATATAGCCAAGCAACAGCAGTTCACCAGGCTAAACAGTGGTTCAACAACTAAAATAAAGGCTAGTATGCTTCGCATCCTGGGCTTAACCTTAGCTAAGCCACAGCCATTTTTTTTACGGTCCGCTTGCCTAACGCGCTATGATAAAGTTGCACACCGTAAGTATGCACAGTCTGCACAGCAAATAAAGTTATTCTCTCTCTTTCCATTTGTCGAGGGATCAAATACATGAATAATAACTGCATTGCCATTGCCAAAGATGCTGCAAACAAATTCTTGAACGCTACGCTTTGTCAAGACAAGTAAAATATGTATTTTTTTCATAAAAGAATATATTCTTATGTCGTATTGATTGTGCCAAAAATAACTGATACCAATGCTTCCACGTTGTTTGTATATTTATTAAGAAAGAAAATATCACACGAACTTTAGAACCATATCAGTGCGAAACCAGCAAAGCAGTGCATGCCGCTGATATGATAAATGTAATTAAAGGCCGTGAAATGAACAAGTTGAGGACAAATATGTTTATGATACTTGGCTTGGCGACCCACTTGGCTGCCTGAGGACAAATGCATACAGAAGCAACTGCTCTCGAGCGCGTGAGGCAAGTGACTGCCGCAGGAAAAATCCGGATATTACACAGCACATCACAATGGAATGCCACGATTCTATCTTCCAGAAAAGCTGAGGTTTAAGGCTGACCGGGCGTCACGTGGTTAACGGTAGAGGCAAGCATGGAGCGTTTAGAGTACTGCTTGAAATAAAGCAAGAAAGAGAAAGGGCAGGGGTCGTTACAGATATAAATAATTTTACAAGATACAGCAGGGAAAATTCGCGCAGAAACCGCTCTGGGAGTTGTTTAAGTATGCGTGAGCATTGTGCCACTTGCTCATCTCCACGCAGCCCGATGTCATTATGAATGTTGCGAAACATGATCCGACCAGTATAAACAACCCTGCTGAGGCGACACGAACTGCTGCGCACGGCGGCGCCAGTCCAATTGATGACGAAAGCATACTACTGACGACGGCGCCACCAGGTGCGCTGGTGACGTTCCGATAATTATAAGCCGTTATCGCTCTTTAGCACCTTATCCATCCGCGTGGAATCATTATCAGCCATGATCAACCGTACTCCGACGGCGGCCGCATATGGCGCGGCCGCGCGGGCCCCATCTTGAAATCGATCTGCGATGGGGACTAGTGCACCGAGTGCTGATAGCTTTGTGTGCACTGTGTTCTCAGCTCTTGGTTCGCGTTGAAGTGAGAGGCACCACGAAGGTGAATTCGCGCAATTCTGCGGTTCCTATCTTGAAAGCGATTGTCTTATACGTGACAGATGGACGGGCGGAGCGGTTTTCTTGTTGGAAAGGCATAGACATGCTTACGCATTTAATAGACTGAACGCCAGACTGCATTGAATAGCAATAAAATCTGATAAGCTCGCAGAGACTGGGCGAAGTCGAAGGGTATGCCATTGAAGTTATCACTATAATTAACGTCATCATCATAACTCGGAGAACGCCTCTTGTATTTTTTGGATGACAGCGCAATCGCTCGCTCCTCAATGGGAGCCGTTGGTGCGCCTTAGTTAAGTGAGTGGCCGCGATGCGACTCTACTCAGATAGCACGACTAGTGTTCCTGTATATGCTCCATACAGGAACACTAAGCACGACTAATTTAGCTAGGCCTACTTGCGTAACGCGGGCGTCTGAGCACGCGCCGCTGCCGTTCCCGATGAGAAGTGGTCGACACTCCGTGCCTGCGTCTGTCAGGTTCTTACGCGCCTCTCAGTCTTCCTCCAACTTCCGCTGTGAGGCGCCACCCAGATGGTACTCTCCCCCACGACCGCAAAGCAGGTGCAAACGCTAGCCGATGGGGGAGAGTAGGAAAGGAGGATAGGAGAGCGGTTGGATCGGTCGCATCTGGTGGGCATTAAAAAGACAGATGAGGCGCTGACTCGGAACTACACCGAACAACGTTCAACACGATAAAACTATCGTGTGAAGATAGCCTAAATGAATTGTCTGCCTACACCATCTTACTGCGAAATAACTTAGAAGCCCGAAATCGAGCTTGCTTTGTCTTTCCATGCTTTCCTTTACTCCGTCGTCGTCATGCCACCGTCGTAGTTATCGAGCCATGTCATCATCCGCAGTTTCATGCTCACTAGTATGTGCATTTTATGTTTATTATATGGCAAAGAAAAATAGTACATTGTTCACGATCGACAATGGATATGGTATTCATGCACCTGATACAGCGCGCAGTTAGGTGGGGGGCACGCTGATCCCTCAGATGTAGCGCAAGCAGTTTTTATTTTAAAGGGCCCCTGAAACGGTTCGGACAAATTTTGTAGGCGCATAGGGTACAGCTTAAGTAGAACATTCGCACCACAATTTAAGTGAAGCGTTACGTATTAATGGAGTTACAAGCGATTAGAAGTTACCCTCCTCCCTAGCCATGCCTTACCTCCTCAACTCGCTCGCCGAGCGAGCGGCGCTAAGCTCCGCCTTCACTGGTCCTGCGTCACGATGCGACGTCACATCGTCCACTTCCGGTTGTTGGAGCACGCCTCCTCTCGCGCGAGACCTCTCCGCTGGCCGCTTGGCCGTCGACCGAGAGCCATCGAAGCAGCGTGCGTTGCGAGCATTCTGTCGTAGCGCCGAAGGTGGCCGGTATTCCGGTAACCACAGGCAAGCTGGTCATTTCGGCAAATGACTGGAGGCATAAACTCAAGCTGATGAAGGAACTTCAGAGTAGACGTACGTGAGCAGCCTGATCGGTCTGCACGGTCCAGACACTTGTTGGCGCAGCGCTTAACCAGTCAAACGAAGCACTAATATTGCTCTAACCAAGTGTAAAACATTTTAAACATTTATAAGAACAACGTGTTGATGATTACACTCCTGCGAAAAATACACACCAGCAGCAAAGAAGAATGCACTTCGTTGCAAAGAAGGATGCACTTCGTTGCTGCTACTGTGTATGGGGCGGCTTAAAATTCCGCCGAGCAGTGCGCTGCGATCGACAGCGATGTGCATTTTTAAAACCTTATAATAAATTACACGCTTTAGGCAGAGCACTTAGATGTATCAATTAAAGGGACCCTGAAACGATTTTGGCGATTTTCTACAAACGTACTGAGTCGTTAGAGTAGGTTCTTCTGATCATTAATTGATGCATCTAAGTGCTCTGCGTAAAGCGTGTAATTTATTATAAGGTTTTAAAAATACCCATCGCTGCCGATCGCAGCGCACTGCTCGGCGGAATTTTAAGCCGCCCCTACCCATATGATGCAAATAACCCATATTACGTCACATGGGCGAGCTATCTGATTGGCTGACCAGGACGCGTGGTCGATAATTTTTCCAACTTTATGGTGAACAAATGATGCTCGTAATAGTTGGAATGTTAGTTACTTTGTTTTTGTAAGAAGAAAATAACTTAAAGAGAATACACAAGAATAGTTTTTTAGTACACTTCAGCACTTCCGGCACACAGCAAGTGTCGTCTGCTTGTGTTACAACGTACTCCATTTTGAAGAGAGCTCCGCGGTCAGAGTCGGTCTCAGTCTTTTCGCGAGCACTATGATTCGACTTTGTTGCCTTGTGGACTGCAAACCTAGCGACCTGCAAACCGCGAGTCCAGTATTAGGGCAAACGCAAGCGCAAGGGGACAGGGTCTGGCCGCTTGACTGTGCTGGGATGAGCCACGAGATGAGCAGAAGGGCAAATGTGAACGGTCTGCACGGTGCAGCCACCTGGTGGCACAGAGCTCAACCATACACAGTAGCAGCAACGAAGTGTATTCTTTGCTGCTGGTGTGTATTTTTCGCAGGAGTGTAATCATCAACACGTTGATTTATAAATGTTTAAAATGCTTTACACTTGGTTAGAGCAATATTAGCGCTTTGTTTGACTGGTTAAGCGCTGCGCCAGCAAGTGTCTGGACCGTGCAGACCGATCAGGCTACTCACGTACGTCTACGCTAAAGCTCCTTCATCAGCTTGAGTTTATGCATCCAGTCATTTGCCGAAATGACCAGCTTGCCTGTTTTTAGCGGAGTACCGGACACGTTCGGCGCTACGACAGAATGCTCGCAACGCACGCTGTTTCGATTGCTCTCGGTCGACGGCCAAGCGGCTAGCGGAGAGGTCTCGCGCGGGAGGGGGCGTGCTCCTAAACAACCGGAAGTGAGCGATGTGACGTCGCATCGTGACCAGTGAAGGCGGAGCTTAGCGCCGCTCGCTCGGCGAGCGAGTTGAGGAGGAAAAGCATAGCTAGGGAGGAGGGTAACTTCTAATCGCTTGCAGCTCCATTAATACGTAACGCTTCACTTAAATGGTGGTGCGAATGTTCTACTTAAGCTGTACCCTACGCGCCTACAAAATTTGTCCGAACCGTTTCAGGGGCCCTTTAATGATCAGAAGGACCTGCTCTAACGACTCAGTACGTTTGTAGAAAATCGCCAAAATCGTTTCAGGGTCCCTTTAAGGTATCTTTTGCACAACGAGGCCACAAATGGCAAACGCATGCCAACAGAAATTAAAATGAATGCATACTTTACTGATCATACCTAAATATCAGGTACGCGATACTCATAAATCCGAGAGGAGGAGGGAATAACATTCTTTAGTCCCAAAGCAACTAAGACCCCAGTCCGGGACATTTTGGTAGGCTTAGGCCTCCTGACCTAGCACACTCTCGTTGTACTATGAATGAAGGGGCAACCACCCTATTCCAAACTCTCGCGGAAGCGCCCCACACCTCCCAGCTGCCAGGACGCTCGGTCGGTGGTAGTTTCGAAATTACTGCGTTTTTCGAAAGTGGAAGGGGCGGGGGTCTACCACAAGGCGTGTTTATTCGAGGTGTGGGCTCCGCAGTGTTCTCAAGCGTCGCTTAACATTCATGCTTGAAATATGTGCGTGTTTATGTAGACTACGTAGACCCTAATGCTGGTGTCTGCGCTTGTGTTCCAGATGTTCCTGTATGGAATAATCAAGCGACAGGTGACGGCATTGTGCCTACTTTAAGAAAGAAATCTGATATGAGAAGATAAAGATCTCTGCTATGAGAGCGTGCTGCTGGCGCAGTCGCAAACCAGGGGAATCCCCTACAGGCTGCTTTTTTTTTTTAACTGATCGCAGGCTTTCTTTTTATCCATCTTTTCTCCGTGTCATTTTTGTAGTAAATGGGGGCCTCCCAAAGAGCTCTATTTAAGCATGTTATTGGTCTCCGTTGGTACTGAAGGCACTTCTTGCGGATCACCTTCTGCGAATTTGCAAAAGGTAACCTCACTTTTCCCGCGCTCTCCCATAGTCGCAGCATTCGGTTCCAAGTTGATATAAATGTTGTCAATGTCATGCTGAATTTCCTGCTTGAGGCTGGCAGGCTAACGTGTTAAATTTACCTCATTTTTGTTTACGGTACTTTGTTTTTTCTCCATAACACCTGCGAGAGCAATATTTAACTCGAAAAGTTTTTCTTGTTTAGCGACCACAAGGTATATATTTTTTCTCTTGCATTTCATATTTCGCCAGGTCTTCATTCTTTCTTCCAATAACGCTGCTCCTGGCCTATCGCACATAATGAGCGCGAAAGTTTTTGCTTGGTAACATTAATTTATGTTTCTAGGCAATAAAATATTTATATTTAAATTATTACAATGTCTTTTTAAATTTGTTAACATTCTCTTGAACTGTTTTATTTATATTATGTACTATTAGAATTTCTAAGTTATTTTTATTTGTTCCAGTTTATGCAAGGCTCAGTACTATACCACGCACCATCTTATTTGATGTATCATCGATTTTCTGGATATTGTGAGTTACATATATTTCTTTATCATAATACCACCACTCGGTCGTGGCCTATCCTGCTGCAGTGGGTTCCTGCTATGGTTAACGGTATCATCTTTATCATAACATCATCATCATCATCATAATCACGGAACGAATTACTGGAACCTGCACGCGGTAAGAGACGAAGAAGAAGCAAGAGAAGCGGCCATGGTGATCATCTCTTCGAGAAAAGCAGCGATGTATTGGATCACCGCTCACATGGTAAGCGCCGTTTACTTTTCCCACGTTGGGGTTCCGGAGCTATTGCTGGCTGCATGTTGCTGCTGCGGATATATTCACGAAGTACTTGGCAATAATCAGCCTACAACGATGCAGGTGCCCAATATCGTTGGCGCCATCCGCTTCTCGTACGGCTTCCACCGAACGGGGTCAGGTAAGCGTCACACAATAACGCGTAGTACATAATTACTCATGGGTCAGCTCAACTCAAATACAAAAGCAGCCCAAGTCTGGTTGATCTTGAGTGAGTCCACGGCTGAGCGATTGAGCTGACTGATCCCCAAGAGGTGCGAGTCTGAGTGTGATTGGGTAAGCCGAAGCTGGTGTATGACACAATGCTTGTTAATTCAGTTCGTAAGCAAATGTTTCCAAGTTCATGCGGCCGATAAAACTGCTATCCTAACTTCGTATAGCTGTCTATAATTTGCTATCACAATCGATAATTCACCTTTCGGGCGGAACTACAGCTTTTTTTATGTATTTACCTTCACTGAGTGAAAGAGCATTCGTTCGAAATTTTGTTGACTCCAGGACTGCTGTTACAACCTTCATGGCCGGGGAGGCAATTCAAACTGAACTGCGATTCCTTGATGAGAGGGGCGATTAGATTAACTACTCGAAGTTGTTCAGTTGCCGTCAAATTTCAGTGTCAATATGCGGTGTAACGTACAGAAAGAAACTTGAATTAGAGCTCACATATTAAATAAATGTTTACCCTATTCATTCAGATTCATCCTTATAGACAGTATTGGTTGGGAACCAAAGTTTCCCTATCAACGAGGCACGACCGTATTATTCAGGGCTGATTGTTGGCCTTGTAGGTTTTGCATTCTACTGCACATTAATGCAAAGTGCAACGAAAAGGAGCACAAAAGAGATAAGGACGACCGCTATACCATCAGCTGTTTAATGATTGGCGAACACCCACAGGTGTGCGTTCCTCTCGGGGCACAAGAAGCCCGTCTTTGATCATTGCATAATATCGACATAAAAATTGCGCGACCCATAGAGCGGCATTCGCGAATTCATACTCGTAAATGTGCGAACTTGCGGACACCTCACCGATTACATAGAGGCATTCATTTTGATTTAAGACATACTGCCAAACCAGTTGTATCGTTTTTCTCCTGCCTAGAATCTTTGCCTCCTGAAGGTGGGAGGTTTCTTGATTTTAAAGAGTTAAGATAGGCACAAGTCCTCTGTTTTGAGCTTCGGCCTGTTCAGCTTATTGCGCTTATATACTCTAATATCCATCACATCCTGAAGCTAGCGTATTTGGGGGTCCGCTTGTTTTACACAGGAATGTGGCACGGAAAATATACTGCGTGGGATGTGCTATTCTGTCTGAGCACTACTGCGTTTCTTTTTTGCCTAAAAGTTGTGTATACGTGTAATCTACTATGAGGAAAGAGGCTTTGTCATTTCATTTACGATGCATTGATCCTTGTTGCGCTCTGAAGTGTGTGTATAGGGCCTTTCCTAAAAGATGCGGTAATGCTGTTCATTCGTACATTGTGCCAAACACTGCAATGTGCATTTTGCCATGCATACCCCATCAGGTAAGACAAATAAACTGAAATAAACTGAGGTCTTATAATTTCCTTCCCCCTGGCAGAGAGAGAGAAGGGAGGAAGGAAAGACAGGGAGGTTAACCAGACTTTGTTCAGTTTGCTACCCTACATGGGAAGAGGAGGACGGCGGAGTGAAAGAAGGAGATAGAGGGCACGAGTCTTAATCGCACTGCCACACACGCTTAGCCAGGCGCAGCGTATCTAAAGTCGGCCGCTCAAGTCTGTCACCTTCAGGTACTGCAGAAGAGCTCGAAAGACTTACTGGGCTGATGAGATAGTGAGGCCAGGCTACCAAAACATTTGCTTTTGTGACTGGCCTATCGTCCAGTCTATTCAAGGCACACTGGCGAGTCTGGCGTTGTTTATCCAACCGAGAACAATGGCCCAGAAGATAACTGATGGTCTCTTTCACACTTGCATTTAGCGTGCGTGGGTGAGTCCGCCATTTGAATAAGGTAGTTGTAGGAATTAGTGAAGACTACTCCTACCCATAGCCTCCTACTCCTATCCAAAATAAGTTGACGTGACGCAGCCCAGTGTCACGTCACGAAAGGTCTGGTAGAAAAGTGCATTATGAGTATAGGAAGACAAAGCGTTTTGGCCACATGAAGTGTGAAATACTCGATAGGCGGTGAAAAATAACTTCGGCGCTCTCGAACGCGTCACCAGTCTTGACTTGGCACGTTAAACAAACCACGTGAATCACCATCGTTGTCTTTCTCCACAGAGGACGGCGTCATATTGGACATCTGGCTCGGCGCCGAGTGCATCGCCAACCTCTGCTGTGACTTCGCGGTCAACTTCCTTCTCTGGAAAGCGGTATGCATTTGTCTCCATTCTGAACCGCCAACACTGGCCATAGAGAAATGGGTGGGAAGCGACCTTTTAAAGCTCAAATAAGACAATCAAATAGGGACACTCAAGAACGAACGCCCTAGAGATGTGAAATTATCATTTACTTGAAGGCACCTTATAAAGTATTACATAGGCATGCGCGGGAGCACTGAGGGGCTAAAGAAATACATCGAAACATATTTGTATGAATATTTAACACAAATGAACATTGTATATGCGTAACATTAGTGGCGCAGCATGGTGTCTGAGATGAACTGTCAATACTTGCTTCAACTTTAGGAGGTCCCACTCATTGACAATGAATTATCCTGGTGGAAACCTAACAAAGCATTGTAGGTTTACGGAAAGTGTTGTGCCTGATGTCCAAGAGAAATTACAAATATGTAGTTGAAGTACTTGTGACAGAAAAGAACTTCTGCAAGCAATAATAATAAAGAAAAATACCGAACATCAAAACCCAAGTGAAATCTATTTCGATCTTCGGTATCACTATACCCCAGTACGGCGTCATACAAAACATGTAACACACAAAAACTGCAGCAAAATATTCTGAAATTTCAATGCATGAAAACTTCTCAACAGAGTAATAATTTGGTAAAAATTGGCTGCAGAAGTAACTTTAAGAAACGAGTGAAAAAACTGTTAATTATAGAGTGTATGACCTTTTACCGATGGAGGTGATAACTATTTCAGCTGTTGGTGTCCTAATAGACGAAGAATTTCTGATTTGTTGAGTTTTTTAATGACGTGTCCCTCATGTTGGTATATCTTCTTTATTTTACTTGCAATATTTATTGATTCGATTGAAAATTATATGTTGCAATGTTTGTATTTATATTTATGTTTATATGTTATAGGCTCATATTTTAATGACATGTGGGAGCGATTGTTGCATGTTAGCTATGCTTTATTTCGAATTCATTTAGACAATGCATTCCTATAGGATATCTGGTGGGTGTTGTAAATATTATGTTGTATGACGTAAACCGGTGCAAAATTGTTTCGGAGACAAGGTTAAAAGTTCCCGTTCAGAATGCGTACCCTTGTTCCCGGCTTGCTCTGGAGAGCATCAGGAAACAATGAATCAAATCAAAATAAATATCCGTGTTTTAAGTGACCTTTGCAGACATAAGCTTATTATGGTACAAAATTGCCCACCGCGAAGCATAGCATTCATGTAAGAGAACTAGAAGTTCGACCTGAGTGGGAACCTTGAAGGAATGTCCCTAATTGCCATCTTTTAGTGCAGTCGTAATCTATAATAAAATGAATTTATTATTTGTTTAGCTTCATATAGTGGGGATGAATACTTGCAGTACCACGAAGCTTGATCGGCTCACAACCTGCAAAAGGCCCGGAAAGCAGTGAACTTAATTTTCTGGCCATGTCTTAAGTAAGACGCTTTTTCTTGTGTTGTTCAGTTAAATGGCACGCGAAGTATCTGCTCATTTCTGTCATTTTTAATTCAGATCGTTTTCTTTAATAAACCCAGGAAAGTACCCAGGGAACCGCCGTCGACGCCGTAAGTTGTCCCGTTCTCCTCCTTATTTATTAGGCAAAAGCTTTAGGTACGCCCGTAATTTACTACTTTTTCTCGGCGCTTCATTCAACCTAATTGGTTGAATTAAGCGCAAGATGACAAAATACTAGACGAAGGAAGGCATATGCATAGCGTTGAGTGTGCGTCTTTTTCTTCGTTGTGTATGTCGTTGTTTCGCGCTCTTCTATCTCCAGTTGTGTCGTACCTGCTTGCCCAAGCTACCACTTTTCGTACAACTGTTATTCCTCGTTCCTCTGCGCTCAAGTGGGAAGGGTTAATTAAACAGGTGTGAGCAGTGCGCGCACAGGTTGTGCGAGTTCAATTTCGCTGCTTTGACTTGGTCTGAAAGAGAGAAAGAATATACTTTGCGGGCAATTTCGTTTCCGAGACTGTAGCACTCCTGTTGGCAAACACTAGCCTGATGTGCGATCCCCTGTGAAATCCGCTGAGCACGCTGAAAAATGTTGCTCCATATCGGGGGGCGGGGGGGGGGGCGGCAAATGCAGCGGCAGAGATGCACAAACCTATAACTAATAACTTAAAGGGGCCCTACATTACCTTTTCTTGAAACCTGAGAACATGCTGGTGTTAGTGGGATGCCTTTCAATTATTATATTCCTAGATAATTGTTAAAATTTTTAATAATTACTGCATAATGAGGAGCACAACCTTTACTTTCTGCAATTCCATCCTAATTGAACGCCTCCACTCGACTTGAGGCGGCACCGACAGAAGTGTCCCGCATATTGCTCCTTGCTTGATTTATCTACTTTCCGCGGTACACTTCGAGGTTTGCGGCTGACAAATGTGCCCCATGGGCAATGACACGATCGGAGGAACGCGTTGAGAACCACCGCTTGCCCATTTTGCAGAGAGAGAAAGAGAAAGAGAGGCATTCATTTCAACAGAATAAATGAGAGGTTGACTCGAATTAAAAGTTCTGACCTGCTACTCAGCATTAGGTAAGGGGAATGACACTAAAAAGGGAAAGAGAAGAAAGTGTTGATGGGGACGAAAATGTTGGTGAAGGAACATAAGCAGTTGCCAGTACAGTTACTGGAAAATTAAACGGGTGGGCGCGCGCAGGTATGAGCAACTCCATGGTCATAAACAATCGTCCAATCGCTAACGCCCGTGGGATGTCGCGTGGGGCTGTTACACTATAGATGGCGCCATAGGCGGAGAGTTTTCATGTTCCCGGGGGGGGGGGGGTGGAAGGGGGGGAGTCTGGGGCTCGACCAGCGTTCCGAACCACACACACACACATATATATATATATATATATATATATATATATATATATATATATATATATATTGTTTTTTTGACCATGTCCGATTCTCCTGCAAAAAATCATACTGTTTTACCTCACTGTGGGAAGTAATTATTCAAGGAATTTTTTTCTGAGGAGGAGGAGGAAAGAACTTTATTGTGTGCCCTGCGAGTTGGTGGGGAGGGCCAAAGGCCCCGCCTAGGTGACGGCCAGGAGTTCGTGGGTCCTGGCGGCATCCTCGGCCCGCTGGACGGCCCATAGTTGATCCTCGAGGGCGGGGCTGAGCAGCACGGCTTCCCAGCGCGTGCGACGGCTGCTGCTAGAGGCCGCGTTTTCTTTATTGTTATTTATCCCTCGGCTTTCCCGTAATATATGCTCCAGAGTGGCTCTAGATTCACTTGTTTTGCATTTGTCCATAGGATATACATCCGGATATATGATGTGCGAGAGTGCAGGATTCGGATACGTCCTAGTTTCTAACTGCCGCCATGCGACAGACTGCTTTTTTTGTCAATTTTGCGTGCCGTCGCGGGAATATGCACCTCTGTAACCTATAATGTTTCGTAATGTCATCATATGTTGTCATTCTGTCCTCCCACTCCTACTCGATCATTTACCACACCGTCACTTCCGGAGGGTGTCGGGGCGCCACTTATGACTGCGGCTCGGCCCGTAAGCCCTCGAGCCGCGTCGTATGCCGCCTCGTTGTTGCCGTCCTCCGCGAGGGAGTGAGCGGGTGTCCAGGTGATGTATATCTGTCTTTTGTAATTTTGGCCTTTGCAAGAAGAATGCGTAGTGCCTCCGGGGAGATTCGGCCGTTGGCAAAGTTTCTTATTGCCGTCTGAGAGTCGCTGGCTATCACGGTTGCGTTAGTCTGAGCTACTGCGAGCGCTATGGCTACTTCTTCAGCTATCTCGTTACTTGTGGTGCGTATCGTCGATCACGTCTTGCACCGTTTCTCCCTATCGATTACGGCTGCCGTAAACCCCCGTCTTTGACTGTATCGAGCCGCGTCTGAGTAAAAAAAATTCTAATGCCATGAGGATGCTTTGAAGGTCTCGCACTTAAGTGAAACTATTCCAGGCAGAAAAATTTCTACGAAGTCATTGCTCTAACCTGTTACTGCGAATATTTTGATATAGTCCCCAGATGGTACTCTTTCATGACTATTGTAATTTATTACTTTCTGTTTTAATTTACACAATTTTTAGCCTTAAGGAAAAGCCGACAATTGCCCCGTGTTTGATATTTTTTATTAAAAAAACTAACATTTCCATTGCAAATATATTCACAATATGGGCGTGGTATATGTGTATACTAGATGATAAAAATACTCTGACAAGAAATAAAACCTAAACTTTCGCGTAATATCATGGCAAATATGAAAAAAATTACGTTCTGACTCAATTTGTGGCTTCATTTTCACAATGTAACGTTCCAAGTAAAAATATGACTTAGCACTGCATAGTATGCTTTACTGCCTACCCATGCAGAAAGATTTTAAACGAATAAATTTTGTTTTAAGCGAGAAAAAAAAATTTGAACTGGACAATCACAAGGTAGCGAGGAGGAGGAGGAAGTAAACTTTATTGCCCTAGAAAGAGTAATTCAGTCGTTGGGCCGGATGTATTCATCTTCTATTGGTTGATGCCGATCTCCGGCCTGCATGGTTGGCGCCCCTATTCCAGGGCACCACTGAGCGTGGCTGCTCGTCGGGCATGATCCACCAGCCTCCGTTGGAGGTTAGGGTCGCCGCTGGAGAGCACGCTCTCCCACTGCTCCGCACTCGGACTTTCTATTTTGTAGAATGCCTTGTTCGTATTGCATTCCCATGTGATGTGATGAAGTGTGGGTATTGCGCCACACCACGGGCATGTGTCCCTGTATTGACTTGGGAACATTTTGCACAGTTTATGGAAATTTGGGAAAGTTCCTGTCTGCAGTTTTCGCCAGTAAATTGCCTGTTCTTGAGTGAGTGTATTGTGAGGCGGGCGATATTTGATCCTCGCCCCTCTATGGTAATTTAGTATGTCAGAGTACGTTGGGATCACTGTCATGAAGTCCTCAGGATCTCTGTTTAGGTCCGCTCGGTTTGTATGCTCGCGAGCGATCCTATCTACCCTTTGGTTGCCCTCAATCTCAGTGTGCCTCGGTACCCAAAAGATGGTGTGTCTAATGCGTTTATTTTGTTGGCCAGCGCGGTGGAAGATTTGGAGTGCTTTTAGACCGATTCTGCCGTTAATGTAGTTTCGGCATGCTTCCTTGGAGTCTGTTAGAATTATAAGGGATCTATTTGTGCGGTAGCTCTCCACAGCTGCTAGAGCAACAGCCATTTCCTCTCCCTCGATTACCGTAGAATCCCGTGCCGACGCGCAAGCGATTTCCTTATAGTCCGAGCCTATTACTGCCGCGAGGACTCTTTGTTCTGTTTCCCTTCGTTCTAGAGGATATACCGCGGCGTCCGTGTATACCGTGTTCGCCTTGGTTGCTAGGTATTTTTCTACATACTTTGCCCTAGCGTTCCGCCTGGTTGTGTGTAAATTCGGGTCCATGTTTCTTGGCAGGTACCCTACCTTGATGGTACTGCGACACTCATCGGGTAGGCTTGCCGTTCTTTATTCTACCCTTTCAATTTCTTTGAGCCCCAGTTTTTTTAGGAGCTTTCTGCCCCTGGTAGTCTGCTGGAGTCTGAGTAGCTGCGACCCTAGCTGTGCTTCTTTGAGCTCCTCGAACGTGTTGTGGAGTCCGAGGGCCAGCAGCTTCTCTGTCGAGGTGTTGGCCGGCAGGTGAAGCGCTGTTTTGAATGCTTTCCTTATGATGGCATCGGCCTGGTCCCGTTCGCCTTTGTTTGTGTTTTAATATTGTAGGGCGTGCGTAATCCGGCTGATTATGAGGCTCTTAACCAACTTGACTGTATCTTCCTCCTTCATGCCGCTTCTTTTTTGCGAGACACGGGTGATCATACGTGCCACCTGTGCCGTCGCTTGCTTGAGCAGGTTTATGGTGTGTGTGCAGCGTTGATTGCTCTGCACCCACATTCCCAGGATCCTGACGGCTTCTTTTTCTGGTATTTTTTGTCCTTCTAGGGTGACGCTGATTTGTTCTTCCGAGCGTTTTCCTCTTCTGACTCGCAAAAGCTCTGACTTCTCCGTCGAGCAGGCGAGGCCTCTTTCCATTACACATTCTTCCACGCATGTTGCTGCGGCTTGTAGTCGTTCTTCTTTTTGGCTGAGCGAGCCTTGGTTAGTCCAGGTGGTGATATCGTGGGCATAAGTGGCGTGATGTATGCCGTCGATCTCTTCCAGCTTCCGGGCTATCCCAATCATTGCAATGTTGAAAAGGATCGGTGATATCACGGATCCCTGCGGAGTTCCTTTGTTAGGCGTGTGGAACTTGTCTGTCCGCAGGTCTCCTAACCCCACCGTGGCTGTTCTGTTTGATAGGAACGCTGTCACGTAGCCGTGGATTCTTCGTCTGCTATTGAGATCGTCCAGTCCCTTGAGGATGGCCGCGTGGCTGACGTTGTCGAATGCTCCTTTGACATCGAGTGTCATTATTATGTTTTCTCCATTGTAGGGGATGTTGCTTAGAACCCCCTTTTTAATTTGTAGTAGGACGTCTTGGGTTGATAACTTGGTGCGAAAGCCGAACATACTGTGGGGATACAGATCTTCATCTTCCATGTATTATTGTAGCCTCCTTGTCATGATTCGCTCGTACAACTTGCCAAGGCACGAAGTGAGTGATATCGGCCGTAGGTTTTCTACTAGTAGCTTTTTCCCTGGCTTGGGGATCATAACTACTTCCGCATGTTTCCATTCCTCTGGCAGTGTCCTCGCTTCCCAATGTGTGTTGAGGAAGATCGTCAGCTGTGTGACCACCTCATCACTTAGGTTGCGGATTAATGCGTTCCTAATCTTGTCCGCACCTGCTGCTGTGTTCCGGGTCGATGCCTTAACTGCTGCGAAAACTTCCTCCCTGGTGATGGGTCTGTCTAGGTCGGGGTTTTCTTTGCCTCGGTATCTCTCCATGTACGCTTCGGGTTTATCTTGCCCGTAGCACTTTACACGGACTTTTTCCAGTAGCTCTTCTTCTGTCCCTTCAAATCGGTGTACTAGTCTTTGGATGGCCTTGTTACTTTCTGACTTCGTCTTGGTTGGGTCCATTAGAGCCTTGAGGATACGCCAGGTCTTTGCGGTGCTGAGGGTTCTATTCAGCGAGTCATTAAACTTTTGCCAACTTTGTCGTGTGAGTTGGGCTGCGTATTCCTCTGCCTCCTTGATAACCTCTGCTATCTTCTTCTTTAGCTTCTTATTTAGTCGTTGTTTCTTCCACCTTTTTGTTAGTCCACGCCTTGCCTCCCATAGCCTGAGGAGTCGCGAGTCCACCTCCGGTGTTTGCTCTGACCTTTCGACCTCCTGGGTGTATTGTTGCTGTATTTCCTTAAGTTTGCACCATTCCTCTATAGAGGTTATCGCCCGCTCCATGTCCTTGCATTCTTTGCGAAAAGCGTTCCAGTCCGTTATTTTCACTGTTCGGCGTTTCAGACTGGTTCATTTTACGTGCTTCCTCTTTTTCTTTTGAAGAGAAGGTCTTCCTTGGTGACTTCAAGTTAATTTGGGGTTCGTGGGGACTGAGTTTCTGGATTGTCATCTTAAAAAAGTAGATGATTTCAGGCCTTTTAGTGCACGTAGGACAAGAAAATAGGCGTCTTGAGTTAAGCTTGGAACGAGTTACTTGAGTTACTTTGAGCGCTACATTGTGAAAATCAAGCCACAAATTGAGTCAGAACGTACTTTTTTTTTCATTTTTCCCATGACATTAGGCGAAAGCTTCTTTTATTTCTTATCAGAGTATTTTTATGTATGCAATATGGGCTTAGTATGCACAGATACTAAGCCCATATAGTGAATATATTCCTAATGAAAATGTTAGTTTTTTAATAAACAATATTAAACAACGGGGAATTGTCGGTGTTTTCTTACGGCTAAAAAGTATGTGAATATAAAACAAAAAGTAATAAACGACAGTAGTCATGAAGGAGTACCATGTGGCGAGTATATAAAAAATATTCGCAGTAACAGGTGAAAGCAATAACTTGTAGAAATTTTTCTGCTTGGCCTAATTTAATTGTTTGCGCAATATTCTAAGCGCCCTCACGGCATCAGAATTAAAAAAAGTTGCTTGAATAATTACTTCCCACATTGAGGTAAAGCAGTCTGATTTATTTCAGTAGAATCGGAGATGGTTGAAAAAACACCGAGTACACTTGAAACCAAAATGACCCGTAATATATATATATATATATATATATATATATATATATATTACGGGTCATTTTGGTTTCAAGTGTACTCGGTGTTTTTTATATATATATACTCAGTGTACTCAGTGTTATATATATATATATATATATATATATATATATATATATATATATATATATATATATATATATATATATATATATCGCATGAAGAAACTTCGTGTGCCCTCGAAGAATTGTCGCATACTTCGCTATCACTAATAATGCTTCGCCTTTCCGGCGAAACTGCAGCCTCTCTCTCTTTCTCTCTTTGTGAGTCCGAGTATAAGCGCTGCTGCGCATGACTGCTGCTGCTTCTGATTTCGAGTGAATCCGGCTTGGCCTCATTTTGGTTACTGAGTGAATTATACAGTGTTCCCCAATTATCATGCACTGAGACATAAAAAAGAGCAGTTGCGTTACTCGAAGAAAACCTAGTTCATATTGTTTCCAGTACACTGGAGTAGCCGGCAGTAATTCTTTATTTATTCAGATTTATTTCAGTATAATTGCAATTAAATATCTAGCTCGAGAAGTGCTGTATTAATTTTCTAAGTGTTAATGCGGCATTTATAGGCGCCTCAAAATGACATCTAAATGCGGTGTTTTCAGCGACGTGCTAATTTGGCACAATTTTATCCGACTGGCAATGAAACTTCATGAAGTATGAAAAATACCACGTGAGTGCGCTCCCACCCGCGTCTCGAAGCAGCGCCCTCAAATAAGCAGATCGAAAACAACTGCATTGCCCGTCGCAAACCCGAAGAGTGAGCGCATCACCTTGCTAGTGGTGCGCAAGAAACGCCGACAGCAGGTTTCGCGGCTTCACAGCTATTCCTTACTCTCATTTCTATGTCACACTTATTATCCGTCTTTCAAGGCCGACTGATGACATTGATAACAAAAGCGCCTTGATAACGCCGCCAAAGCGCCGCTCTGACCACGCACTTAATGCGAAAAACAATGTGGTAGGCATAGAATGTTTCAAAATCCGGGCACTGCTCGCACCGCATCGAAAGAGTGTGCGTGAAGGTATACTAAATTTCGCGCCAGAAACCTTCTTCGGACCAAAGCCAAATTCAAGCGACCGTTTTATTTTTCATGAAAGTGTATACGTGTTGCAAAAACAGGTTCATGTAAAAAAATTAAAGCGAAATAAGGAGATCGGGAAGTGACCAACGTGTAGAGAAAAGGCAAAACCGATGCGTTCAAGAAAGTAAATATGCCACTTCTAAATGATCTGAATTGGCAATCAGGATGTCTGCAAAAAAAAACAACAGAAAGAAACAAAAAAGAAAGCCCATCAGAATTCAGTGTGCCCTTGTTATCTATGAATACGTAAGCTCCGTTGGACACCAGCCTAGAGGACGTGTTCGCACAGGTCTCCTTTTGCCGCTATGCAGTACTGTGTCCGTTTCATCACATCTTCACTGGCTTTCTTGATCACCGACGCCGGAATTATGCGGCAGACATCCGTTATCCTTGCCTTGAACTAATCTGACATGCGTCTCAATCATGTAAGCACGATCTTTCACATAACCTCAAAAAAAACGAATCGAGTGGAGAGAAGTCAGGTGACCTAGCCGGCCAATTTACAGGCGCGTGACTTCCAATTTATTGCGCATGAAAAGTCGCATACAGCCAGCTTCGCGCTCGGCTGCTGCTGTGTGCTGGCACCCTATCTTGCTGATACCACAGAAGTTGAAGATGTGACAGCGAGACTTCGGTGAGAAACTCATGCGCGACTCTTTCAAAGATTTCATTCACGTAACGCTGTCCAGTTCAGTGTGAGATCGAAGAAGATGGTACCGATTATAGCACCGGCGTAAATTCCGAACCACGCATTAAGCAACCACTGGTACTGGTTCCGATTGCGCTTTGCCCAGTGTAGATTGGAGTCCCTCAAATAGTGTGCGTTATGCAAATTTAAGTAGGCGTTTCTGCGAAAATTGGCATAATCTCTGTACATGATGTTGCTCAAGAAGTCCGGTGACTCGTCGGCTTTTGTGAGGACCAAATTCGAGAAATCTAGACGATTCTACGGGTCCCTATCTTTCAAGAATTGCTGCTGGTTATGGTAGTACGGATGAAAGGCCGCCATACAGAATCCTCCAAACTGATTACTTGGAAATTGGTACCTGGGTGGCCACATCCCGCACGCTATTATGAGGGTTTGAGGCCATAAATGCGAGAACACCCGTGCGTAGGCTAGGACTCAAAAATGGAGTCCTCCACCACTGTTGCTTGAAGCTGCCGGTTTGGCTTAACTTTTCATAATTTCTGATGATAGTCGATGCGTTTGGTCTACCACCACACTTCCGTGCGTCTTGTTGCCAATTGCAGATCTAAAGGCAAGAATCATGTTTTCCTTCTGCACATTAGAGAAACACGTGGCGACTGGGACGAAACAAAAGGCACCTTTAAACCCTTACACTGACGTCAATACGTTTTTGTGGTGGCAGGTATTGTGGCAAAAAACAAAAACAACGACAACATACCTGCACTTTATCTGCACTAACACAACAGCTATCACAACTTGTTTTCCTCTGACACAAAACGCGACATGTTAGTTAGTTAGTTCAGATGTTAGTTGTTAGATGTTAGTTCGGCCGGGGCGCGGCAGATAAGGCCTCAGCACGATCCCGATGTCTTCCTTCATTTCCTTTATTTCGTTCTGGATAACTCACAGGGAGCCTATTCGAGGGCGCTGCTTTATGATCCGGCTGAGAGCGCAGTCACGGGGTATTCTTCAGATTTGTCGGGGTTAATTTATCAGTCGGAAAAAATAATTAGTACGCAATTAGTACGTCACTGAAAATACCGCAGTTATATGTCCCTTGGCTGTGCCGTCAAATGCTTTTTTGGCACTTTGATAATTAGGATGGTACGTCTCGAGTTAGCTAATTAATTACAATTACCTAATTAAAGCTCAGTAATGAGAACATTACTGGCAGCTACTCCACTGTACTGTAAACCATATGCATTAGGTTTTCTTCGAGAAACGCATTGCTCTTATCTTAAATGTTGGTGCATGATAGTTAACTGAGACACCCTGTATATATTTATGACATTTGCATGCTACTGACATTGTTTCCATCTCTAATAAATGTTGTAAATTATTAAAAATGATTTTTGCACGAGTCGTTAGCATAGCTTACTGGAAAGAGAAGCGATACTGAGACACACAACATTCGCGTGCATTTCAGACACCATTAATAAAAGACTGCTCAAGTGGTCACTGAAGTTTTCGGTTTTCTTGAGGTCGAAAAAGCATGCAAAGCAATTTGAAGTGTGGTGAACATACAGCAACATATTCATTCTCTAGGCATAGGCTAACGATACCTTTAGAAATAAGATTTAATTGGCTACCTCCATCTATTTCAAAAATATAATAAACATTGTCCTTTGTGTTTATTTAGGTATATTGTGTGTGTGCATGCTGTTTACAGTGGAAATTTAAAACAACGTTGAAATAAGAAAATATGGATAAGGCAGCCGCCGATAGTGCTTCTAGTGCGCGTGTCTTCCTATTATCAGGATTTGCGGAAATAAAGCGAAACAATGAATTAAAAGCCGTGTACGTCCACGCCAACAATGATGCAGTAAGCCACTAGCCCCAGTAAAATCTCAAATGAAAAGGTTGAAAAAAGTAAAAAGAAACCTCAAATGATGTGGGTGACAACGCTCTGGTAATGACACTTTAGGTGTGTGTGCGGGAGAGGGAAGGGGGCTTTGGCCCAACCTCGGGGGGCCCAGCCCCCTCCCCCCCCCCCCGAAAAATTCCGGAGGGGGCTCGGGCCCCGGGGCGCCCCCGTAGTCGGCGCCTATGAACGGGGCTATATACATGGGAACTCGAAAGCCGTATAGGACAAAGCGAGCGATCGTTTAGATGACGTTATGGGCTCTCTTGTGGAAGCAGCTGAGTAATATTTGGCTCCCACTTTCATGACAGAATTGTTTGCAGATCGAAACCGCTTTCTTATTAGTGTTCAAGAAGTGTTGAAGGGCCCTTGTAATGCCATATTGAATATTTTCTATGCACAGTCTACAAGAGTTTCTCCATGGCATGCTTCACTGCTAAAAAGAAGGTTCACTGTCCGGCATTAAGTCATGAAATGTAGGTTGCGTTTCCCAGCCTTTTTAGTGGGACTCCTGAGTTCAGAGGTGTATTAAAATCCACACATTTTTGTGAGCTTCTCAGAAATTGATGTTTACGTTTCAGAGACGTTACAGAGACGAATGTTTACGTTACAGAGACAGAGACGAATTATCGACTGTTTTAGCACAGCATGATGTCCAATATATTGGACACTGGAACTCTACCGAGTCATTTTTGGGGTAATGGGTATGAAGTAGCAAAGGGCAAATTTAATATTAAAAATGGCTTCAAAAGTTCAAAATCTGTTTATTAATCAAATTTCATCACAGAAAAAGAAAGAGCGATAAAGTATCAGAAATAGAACTTACTTTTTCGGCGGTCGCCATAGAAAGCCGCGCTGCTGAATGCCGCCATTGCAAACACCCCTGGTGGCCAAACTACTAATGCATTTTCAACAAAACCTAATAGGTGGCGCTTGTAGGTGTCTAAAAGATTGGACGATTAGGTTTTACGGGCTGAAACCTGCTGCGGCCTGGGTAGTGGCAGAGCACTTGATGTCCAATATATTGGACAAATACCTCATAGCCGGAACTCAGGAGGATAAAGCTACAATTCTTTCCGCGCTTCCGCTCCAAGTGGACCAGATATAAACGATTCTAAAGGTATTAACGCAATGCGGTTGTAACAATGTCATAAGTTTCGAGAGAATCGAAGAGAAGAATAAGCGCCTAATTTTGCCAGATGTAGGTAGGCCCCAACGAGGCTATTTCAATGTCGTGAACGCAGGGACATATGTCGCCTGTGCTGTTGGCGTTCGTGATGTGGAACGCCGCGGCGTTGCTGTTCTGCTTGGCCTGTAACCTGATCGGTCTTCGTTACCCGCCCAAGTGGGTAAGTGGGCGGTCCACCACAAGATCGAAATTCACAGGCATTCATGCTCCACCGTTTGAAAAGACAGAAAATAAACGCTACTGACCTTTTCAAAAAGGTGACAATTGGGTTTTAGAGTTTGTTGAACAACAGCAACAACAACAACAAGAACGATAACTATATAGCCAGGAGGCTTCAGCAATTTCATCCATGAGATCAGAAATCACTGCTACAGCTGAAGGTTCACACATGGAGCACCAGCCAACGTCTAAAAAACAACTTCATTGCGACACACACACACGTGCACGAGCACATCCACACACGCACGCACAAACTCACATGCACATTGGCAGCGGTGGTCATTATGGTTGAGTGAATAAACGAGTTTATTGAAGATGACACCTTGACCTAAACAAGCAAAGGAGGGCAAGGAGGGCAGTGCAGTATGATGCATCAGGTCGGCCCCGAGGCAAAGGCTACCGGCGACTGGTTTGAGGTGGGGCCAAGTCGCCAGCTGGGCTGATCTAACCGTCGTAGCCTGTGACGTGTATATAGGCCATTTTGAAACTGCATGCTGCGCCTTGTCTTCGTGACGCTTGATCAGGGCAGTGCCAGACGAGGTGGCGTTCTGATGGCTTTACGGCAGTCGGCTCAGCGAGAGGCTGGTGGCCGTCTCATGATATACCTATGTCCTGGCTTCCACAATGTGGTATCATTAATATTACCACGTGCACGACAGTTGGCTATGTTGTGGTTTAGCCGCTTTTGCGGAAGCTGGGGACGATGAAGTGAAATGAGTGTAAATGATGACGAAGAGTCACTCTCAGTGAAGGTGTTGGACGGAAACTGTATACTTTCATAAGATTAAACTTATATATAGTAACGTGACTAGTGAAGGCACTGAGTAAACTGTTCCCTGCACTGCGACCAACAAGAAGCTCCCAACGTCGGCCACGACACCTTCGACGCTGACCATCGGCACAGCCGGCGACAACCAGGACTACCTTCTCACAGTAAAGGTTAGAAAGACGACAACCAATTGAACGGCTATGCAGACTAGAGAGATCACCACTCCGCCTGCTCCGTGGATTTTCAACACGCCGTGAAGCAAAAGGTTGTTTCACGGTGACACTTTCGAGGATCTTGAGGGCTGCTGAGGATGTTGAGCCCCACCCCTACAATCATGTTGCCAGCGTCAACGAACGGGCCGGTCATTGCAAGCTCCGATATGTACACTTCGCCCTGGATGATTTGGCACACATTTGGTTTGAAAACCATGAAGTTAGCTTGGCGACCTAGCAAGCATTTCGTAGCCAACTGCCATATACTTACGGCAGTTCAGACCGAAAAGAGCAAATAGAACGTGTCCTCAATTACAGGAATCAGAGACGAAATGAGAATGTCGCCATGTTCGCTGAGGACAACATGTCGCGGCTGCTCCAGCGAGCTGATCTCGGAATGACAGAAAAAAGGAAGAATACGCTTGTTGATGAGGTGCGTGAAAGAGCAGTTGTTCGGAGGTATAGCACACAACCCGCCAGGTACCTTAGCCGAATTCCTCAATGAAGCGACAGTGATGGAGCGTATGCTACAGGAGCTGTCGTCGCACTATGAGCGCCCAAGCAACTTTGCATCTATCTCGTCCCTCATAGCAACCTCTAATTTGACGATCGTCAGGGAACTCGTGCGCAGCATTGTTAGTAAGGAGCTGCAAAAACTTCACGAAGTGTCTTCTGAACACCCCGTGTCTGCTCTAAGCAATGTGGTTCGAGAAGAGGTCAGGCAGCTGATACAACCGCTGGTCGCGGGGCCAGCCAAAGCCCCTCTCCTGTCGTACGCCGAAGCCTTAATTAAGAGCTCCTATGCCGGTAGCCGGCTCTTCGCCCCGTCCATCCACGCAACAGACAACGCAGTACTTCTAGAGGAGCGAGCCCAAGTATAAAGCGGAAAACCAATGTTTTGCGAGCTCTCGACAATCGGTCACTCTGCTACCATTGTGAGGAAGCAGGTCACCTTTACCGAGAGTGCACGTACCGGCAGGCAGGCCTTCCTGAGGTTCGCCCAGATGCACGCCGACCCCGGGATGGTGAGCGTCTCCGAGCCATTGCTGAGTACTTGGCGAACTACCAATCCCCGACTCTCCCGTGCTCCAGTCGCGCTGTTCATTTCTTCGATGATCTAGGTCACCTAGCCAACACTCAGTCTTCGCTCGTGGCGTTAGGGGCAGATACACTAGGTCCTGAGGCCCACGCTGGGGAAACTATGAGTAGTAATCTCCGAGGGTGGGGCTGCTGTTAACCGAAATATAAAACACCGTACTCCCCCGATACGTGAGCCAACCGCTAAAGTTTCCCTTTCACAGTCGCATGCCGTCGACTACAGAAGTGTTTCCGCTCACAGCCCCATTCAGGTTGACAAGCCGGTCACTGTCCTCGCAGACACAGGCACTGATTACTCTTATGAGTGGCGAACTAGCTGCTGAACTGAGAAAAGTCGTGATGCCATGACATGGACCAAGTATTTGGACAGCACGTTGTCATGTCTTTACGCCGATTGGGAGATGCACCACCCAGCTCTAAATTCGTCAGTGAAAGTACGTTGCCGCGTTCGTCCTGTTGCGCGAGTGCTTGCGGAAAGCGATCCTGGGGATTGATTCTTTTCGCGAGCGCGAAACTATTATCGATATTCGGCAGCTGATTGTAACGTTTTCCGACAACTACGGCTCTATACTGCGAAATCGTAACACGCGAAAGATCGCCCTGCGTGTTGTTGACATTGTGACACTCCCACCGTGAAATAGTATGTACAGAACTGTTGAAAGCGACTGCGACCATACAGTAGTGGCATCGCGGAAGGAAACCTGTCGGTACACTTGGCTCGGCAAGTGTGCTTCGCCCGCGGCATTATTCAACTGAACCGCAGGATCACTGAGCTTTAATTGACGAACATCTGCGGCGAGTACCAACACTTGCTAAAGTGAAAAGCCATTGCTCACTTTGAAGAGACTGGGGATGCAATAAGTTCTACGCTTGCTGTGCTTTCGACAGCCATTAAGTGTGACACTGAGCCTTTCAGTGCAGTCAATGTATATCTTGAGCTCTCAAACACAGAAAAAGCGTATACGAACTATTTTGTGCATGTTCAGTAGATGTTTTGCACCCACGTCAAAAGTAAAACAGACCCCCATCGCGAAATCGTGCTATAACGGACCCGACCGAATGCTCTGTGTGTCAGCACGAGTACCATGTCTCAGAAAAGCAGCAAAGGGCGATTCGCTATCAAGTGAAGGAAATGCTTGACGACGGCGTATTTAAACACTCAACCAGCCAGTGGTCGTCCCAATTGTACTGGCGAAAAAGAAGGACGGCACTCTTCGGTTTTGTGTGGATTACCGCAAACTGAACAAGGTGACGAAAAAAAGATGTCTACCCTCTTCCCCGCATAGATGAGTCTCTAACTGTCTTAGACATGCCCGATGCTTCTCTTCAATGGATTTGCGATACTGGTACTGGCAGATAGAAGCTGATGAACCTGATCGCGAAAAGAGTGTGTTCGTAACCCCTAACGGCCTGTACGAATTTAAGGTGCTGCCCTTCTGATTATTCTCAGCCCCCGCGACCTTGCAAAGGATGATGGACACCGGGCTATTAGGCTTTAAGTGGCAATCATGTGTCATCTATTTAGACAACACCGTTTTTTTTTTCTAGCGCACATGAACAACACTTGCAGCGACTTCAGTCTGTGTTCTTGGCCATTCGCTCTGCAGGCCTAACATTTAAACCACCAAAATTTTATTTCGGTTATCAGGAGCTGAAGTTTCTCGGTCACGTTGCTGGTAACGATTGTGTCGGGCCAGACCCAGAAAACAGTATGGCTGTCGTCGCGTTTTCACCACCAGTCAACAAACGTGACGTGCGCCGGTTTTTGGGGCCTCTGCTCTCATACTACAGACGCTTTGTGGATAATTTTTCCAAGATCGCAGAACTCTGAACTCTTTAACAAAGGAGGATATCCCGATTGTTTGGGGTCCTGAGCAGAGAGACGTCTTCTCCGAGCTCCAGACACGGTTCTTACTTGGACACTTTGATGAAGATGCCGACACAGAACTACACACTGATCTAGCAACATCAGCCTTGGTACAGTTCTCGTGCAGTGGCAAGATGGCGTTGAATGTGCTATTGCTTATGCTAACCGCACCTTAACATCTCCAGAAACGAACTATTCTACCACTGAAGAGGAATGCTGAGCTGTCATCTGGGCGATCCTTAAGTTATGGCTATATTTATACGGCCGCTACTGGGCTAAGTGACTACTGGGCTAAGCACCCCCAGGAAGTCAAGAATTACGTGTAAACATTCTGCGACTTCCAGCACCGAAATGCTCCGTATCAACGCCCAGCCGGTTTTCTGAAGCCTGTAACACCACCAACACAACCAGTTCAACAAATCGGCATGGACCTGCTCCGGTCCTTCCCCAAAATTTTTGCCGGCAATTGTTGATAGTGGTTGCTACTGATTGTCTGATGCGATACTGCGAAACTAGAAGAGCCTTTCAACGAGCCGCTGTCAGTGACGTTATGCACTTTTTGTTCACAAAATTGTATTGTGGCATGGTGCACCAGGAGCACTCATAACAGATCGTGGTGCAGCTTTCAAAGCACAGGTGATGCAAGACGTCATAAAGATTGCTGGAACAGCTCATCGCCGAGTCACTGCATGCCATCATAAGAGCACGGTCTTACGGAGAGGTTAAATAAGACAATCGCTGACGCGCTTTCTATGCATGTTCGCAGCGAGCACAAGAAATGGGACGATGTTTTGCCTAAGCACTCGCGTACAACACTGCTGTTCAAGAAACTACTGTGTTTACTCCTTTCCGGTTGTTCCACGGCAGTGAGGCAACCACCATGCTGAACGCCATGCTCCTACCCGACCAATAGGACAATACCAGTGACGCTGATGAATTTATCCGGCTCTCACACGCACCTCAAAAGCTTGCACACGAACGAACCAAGAATGGGTAATGCGTAGACTCCCAGAGGTATATTCGCTATTGCGTGGTTATCTACCAATCCGTTGATCAAGTCTGGGTAACGACCCTCATTAGCCAACGCGGCTGATCGGAAAAGTTAGTGCGCAGCTACATCGGCCCCTACAAAGTCCTGCGTTGGCTCAGCGAGTTGAACTACGAAGTTCTCTCTGAAGACACGACTCGGTGATCCCATCGTGTGCAGCAGACGGAAATTGTCCATGTTTCCAAGATGAAAGCGTGCCCTTCACGTTGACGTAGTTATCATTTCCGCTCGCCTTCATTTCTTTTGTGCGACACTTTCCTCTTCACAAACTTCATCAGTGAGTTAGTGTGTGTGCCACGAATTGTTCCCTCTCTCTCGCATGTAAAGCATTGAGACGATGCTCTCTGGAAGGGGGTTAACGCCACGTACATAAAAGTTGGCTGTTTTCTATTTTGCGGTTTTATCGCTTCTGCAGAACCAGAGGATGATGAAGTGAGCTGGTTGTTGACGACGACGAAGGACAAACTCTCAGTGAAGGTGTCAGACGGAAATTGCGTGCTTTAATCTGCTTAAATTTAAGAGTTCTTGTTATATATAGTAACGTAACTATACATAAGAAAAGGTAATGGAGTCAGCACTGATGCTTGAGGGACGCCACAAGTTACAGCAGAAGGAGAAGATGAATTATTATCAACGGTAGCATAAGGGGTTCGGTTGAAAAGAAAGTCTTTTATCCAAGTAAGTACCAGCGGATGAATATTAAGCTCAATAAGTTTCAAGATTAGCAAGTCGTGTGACACAGTGCCAAAGGCATTAGTGTAATCAAGAAAAATACAGTCAGTTTCAATTCCGAAGTCAGCATTAGAAGACAGGTCATTAGAAAACGATATGTGAGCTGCTTTTCACAAGAAATTCCCCAAGCCCTCCCGATAACTGCTGAAGAATCTGTTGGATTCAAGAAAGTCAATGAGATGCAAATATATTATGCTCAACATTTTACAGAAAATACAGGTCAACAAATAAAATAAATAAATAAATAAATAAATAAATAAATAAATAAATAAATAAATAAATAAATAAATTAACGCCACCGGGTGCGTGTTTCTAATGCGTGCGTGGTACGTTTTCTCATGGGCGTCTACAATTATCATCTTCGCTGCTTCGATGCCGCGCTAATATGACGAATAGTATTTGGCATTGTCAGAGACCAATTTTATTTCTGGCTACCTAGCTATATAGCCATCCCACCAAAGATGTGGGCCGGTCTCGAAGGTAGTGCAGTGTGCAAATATAGGCCGTTCGCGGTGTGTATGCGCCACTGGGTACGTGCGGCTGTTTTAACGAACCTGTTTTACGCAGACTTATGTCACAGTGCATGTGCCGCTAGGTAAGCGCAGAATTCTCGGTGGCGTCGCCAGATGTCGCAGCGTGTCCAGAGGGAAGCGCCAGAGAGGAGCCCGGCAGAGAGCACGCGCCTCAAGCACGACTCGTCTCGGCTGCTTGCCTATTTGGATAGCCACCGTGGATGGGTTCTGCACGGAATTTCTTTTTCTGCCCGTTCACCTCCTTTGTTTTTTTCTTGGAGCGGCCAGATGCTAGCATAATTCGTCCGCTCTTTCTTTCATCTCTTTGTCTCTGACGCGAACAATGTTTGCATGGAAACAGTGGCTACGTGTCGGGGGCTGGCGAAGCAAGAGGAGACATCATCATCATCATCATCATCATCATCACCGTGGTTACGCCCACTGCAGGGCAAAGGCCTCTCCCATATTTCTCCAACAACCCCGGTCATGTACTAATTGTGGCCATGCCGTCCCTGCAAACTTCTTAATCTCATCCGCCCACCTAACTTTCTGCCGCCCCCTGCTACGCTTCCCTTCCCTTGGGATCCAGTCCGTAACCCTTAATGACCATCGGTTATCTTCCCTCCTCATTACATGTCCTGCCCATGCCCATTTCTTTTTCTTGATTTCAACAAAGATGTCATTAACTCGCGTTTGTTCCCTCACCCAATCAGCTCTTTTCTTATCCCTTAACGTTACACCTATGATTCTTCTTTCCATAGCTCGTTGCGTCGTCCTCAATTTAAGTACAACCCTTTGCGTAAGCCTCCAGGTTTCTGCCCCGTACGTGAGTACTGGTAAGACACAGCTGTTATAAACTTTTCTCTTAAGGGATAATGGCAACCTGCTGTTCATGATCTGAGAATGCCTGCAAACGCACCCCAGCCCATTCTAATTCTTCTGATTATTTCAGTCTCATGAACCGGATCCGCAGTCACTACCTGTCCCGAGTAGATGTTTTCCCTTACCACTTCCAGTGCCTCACTACCTATCGTAAACTGCTGTTCTCTTCCGAGACTGTTACACACTACTTTAGTTTTCCGCAAATTAATTTTTAGACCCACTCTTCTGCTTTGCCTCTCCAGGTCAGTGAGCATGCATTGCAAGGAGACAAGGATTGACCAAGGGTGTTTGCAAGCATTCCTTTGCCCCCTCTCCCCCCCCCCCCCCAACCTGATTTTATATGTGTCCCCCTTGCCAGATGGTATTCCGTCGAACTCTCAACTAAATTGCACTTGAGTGGGCTGTTTGTCAACGTCTCTGCATGTATCGCTTCAATTTGTGCGCTCGTGGGAAAAAATATGTAAATCTACCTGTTTCATTACCGCATGCTGTTAATATTGTGTAATCGTTGTAAGATAAAGCGAGCTGATGCCGAATTAAAACGAACAAGGCTTGATAGTGCATGCACTTTCTTCTTATGTTTTGCCCAGTGGACTCACGTAGACGCCGACCACGTCACCACAGACGAAAGGGTAAGTGTACTTTGCCATGGACAGCTTCGTATAAAGGGATGCTAGAAGGAAAGAAATAATCCTGCAGTATCAGTAAACAATACTGGCATAATGCCATAAAGGCCGATCTTACCGCGGGAAGAGGCTTTGTAACCTAATGAAGGTGCAAAAACGTAACACGGAAGGCGACGCCGCTGTGACGTTCCCGCAACTAACAGCTGTGACGCCATGGCCCTTGGTGAGTTTTGTTCGAGCGTAGTTAAAATTTTGTCGGTAAAAGTTGACTGCATCGTAGAGTAAAGGAGCCAACTGATGAATTTAACAAGATTGGAAAGCCTATAGCGCTACACAACAGCTCAAATAAAATAAGATATTCCGAAGTCTGTGACGTCAACCTGACGTACCCACGCTGAGATTTGGGCGCGAAATAATGAATAAGATAGAGCTTCGGTCTTCATTTCCTCTTTTTATATGCAACCTGTCACTGCGAAATCAGATAAAATAGACTTTTGAAAGAACGTTTTATACGCTTAAGTTGTTTGTTTCTTTTCTTATGCATCCCTTGAATACAGCGCTAATTTTGTTATTTCGATGCAATGTGCATATGTTATCTGATGAACGTCATAGCGCAGGGCGCGCCTGTTACCGTGCTGGTTTTGACCCGCAGGTGAAGCTTGTAGCCGTTTGGGTGCCGGTGATCACAATAGCAGCAATGTGCAAGGTGAGCCTGCCTAATATTATCGTGCGTCAATGGGAAGCGATAGGATTACATTTCCGGGTTGGGCGCAACGTCCCCATATCTTGGAAACCTCTGACCGTTGTACACTGTTGGGAAATGTGGACTATGAGCGATTTCAAAATAAAACGAGCGAAAGTCGGTCCTGTAATCATTTTAGACGTTTAGGCTTCGAAACTATTTAAACCATACCAAACTTGGGAAGATTCTGAGCTGAAGATGCAGTAAAAGCTAGCTTGTGCGTTGTGAGGATGACTTAAAATAATATATATTACCTTTATTTGCTAAAGGTTCTGAGAAAATTATTGATTGCCGTATTGTAGCTTTTGCTAAAAAAGCATACTTATTTCTGGGTGTCAGTATGCGTTTGTAAAAGATTTATGCACGCAAGTTGCCTTTCTTTAACAAAAATTTATTCTGAACAACCTGGAAGAGTTTCTTCTGAGACTGGGTGGTTTTATAGCTTACAGCGAGGGTTTTGACAGTAGACATCGTTTCCTATTGTTGCAAAAGCTAATTGGTTATGGTATACGAGGCACTGCTCTATGCGTAATCCTATCTTACAAGAGGCACAGAAAGCCGCCAGTACACCTTGTATACTGCGCACGTGTCAGGCCTGTTAAGGTTCGCGTTCCGCAAGTAAACATCTTAGGTCCCCCCTTTTTTTACTGTCTACGTAAACGACTTAGTTAATGTTAATCGTAACACAAAACTAGAGAGGGGAGTGGTTTAACATGCGACACAGAATATACATACATACATACACACACACATACATACATATATATATATATATATATATATATATATATATATATATATATATATATATATATATATATATATATATATATATATATATATATATATATATATATTTATACAAACGAGAAGAAAGGGGATTAACCAAGGGGCCCGATTTTTATTAGTCATATCAACAAACACTGACACCATGGACAACTTAGGGTAATTACTTGTGCTTAATAAATGAAATAGAGAAACGATAAATGCATGGAAATTAAAGTGGATAAAAAAACAACTTGTCGCAGGTGGGAACCGAAACCACAATCTTCGCATTGCACGTGCGATGCTCTACCAATTGAGCCACCGCGACGCCGTTTTCCCGTCCGCTTTCTTGGGTATTTATTTATGTGTCCTAGTAGAACCCTGGGAGTGTTAGCCAGCGCCACCACTCACAGACCTTGGCGGCGGACGTGGAAGGTCCTTTTTGCCGCAGGCGTCACGAGAACGTGATCTTTTCGGGTGAAGGCAGCTGGTCAATAAACCCACATATGCTACCTAAAGGCATCAATGTTGCCGGATTCGAGACCCTCGTTATGTAATAAACGAGAAGAAAGGGTGTTAACCGAGGGGCCAGATTTTTATTAGTCATATCAAAAAACGAAATTGTACACGAAATGTGGTCTTTCCAAGAGAGGCTTGATGTAATGTGAATACCAAGGTATTTACATGAGAACACAGTCTTCAAAGAAGTATTAGTGATGCGGTAAACGGACTAAACAGGTGATGTTCTAGATATGTGCATATGTTTTCATTTCCTTATGTTCAATCCTATCAACCATATGTTGCACCATTGGTTAATAGCATCGAGGTCAAATTGAAGGGTTTTAGTACCATCAGCACTAGATAGGCAACACAGTCATCGGCAAATGGGCTAATGTACGAGTAAATACGCGAAGGCAAGTCATTAATGTAAGTAAGAAAGAGTAAAGAGCCCCAGATCGAACATCAGTGTGCTCTGAATTTACGTTATTCGCAGACACAAGGAGGGAACAGTTAGTAAGAAGGATTCCTAGCCAATAGACCATATTACAGTCTATGTCAACCTGGCGTAGTTTGTAGAGAAGCAGTTTATGACATACCTTGTCAAGTGGTTTAGAAAAGTCCAGAAGAATGCATTCATTTAAATAAGAACGATCAAGGATTGCATGAAGTTTGTGACTGAAAGGTATTAGCTAGGTTTCAAAAGAATATGATTTGCGAAAACCATGTTGTGATGGCGAAAAGAAAAAAAAAGAATTTGCTTCAAGAAAGTTAGCAAGGTTCGAAAACAAAAATACAAACAGCTATTTTGCAAGGAATTCTTGTGAGGGAGGTCGGCTGGTAATTTAATGGTGATTACTGGTTACCTGACCTGAAAAGTGCAATCACCTTCCCGATCTTCAATTCAGCCTAGAGAGATCCCGTGTCCAATGTATGTTGAAATGGCTTAATTAAAGCAATTGACGAATACTTAATTGTGGCTTTCAAAAACTATAAATTTCAGCGTAGTCGGGTGAAGAGGAAAACGTTAATTTCTTAATTACATTTTCAACACCAATAGAATGAACAATTATAGAAAACATAGTGGTGTATTCGCAGTATGACAATTCTGACAGTGATGTTGGCAACGCAGCGTCAGATATTCATATAGTTATCGATAAAGAGTATATTGATCGTCAGAAAAGTTGCACGAGAAAGCGATGTTAATCACGGATGTGTAGAGCTGTCGAAAGCTTTAATTGTTATCAGGGTTGGTATTTACAGTGCGCCAGAACTTTCGCGGATCAGTTATCAGCATGCATGGTCATGTATTTTGCATACAGCTCTTTGAGATTGTATGACAGGCTGTGTATTCTTCAGAAGTGTGTTCATACAATTCCTAGCGCATGTCAGTATGACGTAACCTGTCATTTTATTACAGCCATTTATTACAGCGAAGCTGTATAAGGCTAGCTGATTCGAGCGTCCGTCTGTCCGTCCCTCCGTCCGTCCATCTGTCGGTCACCTGTACGTTGAAATCACTTTCGGCGCAACCCCATGCACATCCGCAAAAAAGAAAAAAAGAAAGTGACGCGCGTGATTAGCCAAGACCACCAAGATAGTACAATGCCTGACCTATGACGTCACGCTACCTGGCCCAAAATTTCCACTGACAAGCAGGCCTGATAAAAGAGGTGACGTCAAAATCACTGTTGCTTACTCGGGAGCATCCCCATTAGGTGCTATGGCAGCCGGCAAGGTAACGTGACGTCATGGATCGGAGTGAAAATGCCTTGTGCTATGGTGTTGGATTAGCGGCAGTAGTAGTGACGTTGTTGCTCCCCGTTGCAGCCGATCGCGCGCGCAGCAGTTTCTCTACGACTCCGTAATGTGTAGGCCAAGCGTCATACGTACTCCTTACGAGCAGGCAGCTTTCGATCAGCAGCGCCACGAGCGGAACCAGGAACGCACTCGTCTATGCCGTGCCGATGCTGCAGCCAAGGCACAATAACAGGCTCGTGCAGTCGAGCGAAAGCAGCAAATGCGTACCGAGAATCCTTCAGCCTACTAAGCCGTCGTTTAATGAACCGTCGGGACTAACCCAGTGATAAACACCGGAGCCGCCTGTTTCGTCTTCGCTAGTTAACCATCTTGGCGGACTGCTCGGGCGGTGATTTTGTTCCTAGACGCTAATATGAAGGTTATGCCATGGTGCGGTGCGGTTTTAATTATTAGGTGAAGAGGGATCTATTTGTTGGTTATTTCACCATCTTTAGCTATATACATGCTCCAGTTAGAGTGAATGCTACGGTCGTCAAAGTGGTGAAAACGATATATCTATAAATGTGCAGAGCTCACTTTTAATTGTCTCAGTTAGGGTTCTTGTAGTCTCTAAATAACTTACATTATTTAAAGTTTTAGGTGGCAAACTGTTGATCTGAAAAGTAATCCGAATGATCTCTTAAGCCAGGTAAGCATGCAACGTTAGAAACAATATCAGGTTCACATGTTAGTACCAGATCAAGAATGTTCGACACGGATGAAGATCTTCTAGTCGGTTTCCGAACTAGCTGAGTGAGCGAAAATGTGGAACACAAATCTAAAAAATTGAGCGCTATAGTGTGTTCTAGGAGTAAGCTAATGGTGGTTCAGAATACCATGCTATGTTAGGGGTATTAAAGTCTGCTGACAGAAACAGTGGCGAAGTCGGGTAACGTCATAGAACACTGTTAATGACGGTGTAATTAATTTACAAAAGTACTAGTATATGAAGGGGGATGGTACCAAAGTCCCATAACAACCCATGGCGGAGGTGAAGCGGGCGTTAAGCACTCCCCATACGTGGGCCGATCCGGAAGCTAGTGCAATGCCGGGCCGACCCGCGGCGGAGGTGAAGCAGACGTTAGGCACTCCCCGTACGTGGGCCGATCCCGAAGATAGCGCAATGCCGGTCCCATGCACGGTGGTGGCGAAGCCGACGTTAAGCACTCCCTATACGTGGGCCGATACCGAAGATAGTGTAATGCCAGGCCGCCCCACGGTGGTGGTGAAGCAGGCGTTAAGCCCTCCCCTGCGTGGGCCTATCACGAAGATAGTGAAATGCCGGGCCGACCGGAGGCAGAGGTGCAGTTCGCCATAAGGGGCCCACGTACACAGCTTCGTTGGTCATCCTTCGTCACAGAGCGGGAGGGCGCTGAGATTTTTTTTTACACCGAATCCTGCGAAACGACAGTTTGGTTTTCTACATTTTCAAGTCTCGTCATTTGCAATTCGAGTGTGTCAAGCCTTTCCTCGATACTCTTACATTTCGCGTCTATGTTTGTCTGACTAGATTTAATAGACTTTACGTCGGCAGCAAGCTCTGTGTGACACTTATAGGAGTGGATAGATCGCACCTGCAGATCCATTAAAAGGGAGAAAATTATGTACATTTGTTTGGAGCAACGATTCAACATCAAGTAAAGCTTGATTACCAGTGTTAGGGCCTGGGTTGGTTTCGATATCTCCAGTGCACAGGAGTAGAAATGCACTGGGAAACACTATCAAGCAATGGAATAGAGAACACGTGCTCACGGTAGCAAAGAAAGAGAACGATTCTCAGTTTTCCTAGTATGCAAGGATTATCTGTTACACACCTAGAAAGCCCATAAGCGACGAACGTGAAGCCTGTTGCCGAAGGTGGTCTCATGCCCACTAAGTTAGAAGCAGTTTTACTTATAAAGAATCGGAAAAAATAGATTGTACAAACAACAAAAATGCCAGGCGTCTTCTTCAGTGAACAGATTTCGTGGGACGCTCATTAGAACCTCCTGACTGCAAAACTGTCCGAAGTCATGGGCACAGTGCACTGCGTTTATTAAATTGCATAAAATAGAAGATTACAAATTTTATATTAATTTTTATAGCCTACTACGAATGGAATAGTGCCAGAAGCAAATCGAATCTAATATCAAATAGTTTTCGAATAGTTTGGAGAAGCCTTCTCACCAATATTGTTAAACAATTTTACATCCTGGTAATAGCAACATCAGAAAGATTCTGTCATTACACTCTTAAACAAATGTACACCCATTTGGCTGTATATCTGCCACACAACAATAATTGTCATCTGTCTTGCTTGCGCTTCCTTTCTTGAAAAGTTGGCGCTCGGTACTTTCCTGACGAGAATGCGCTGTAATGCTCATAACACGCATGCCGTTCGTGACTTGGAAGTACCGGGCTCGCAGCGCTAAAGAAAGCAAATGCGGACAGGACAGATGATGAGTTTTGTTGTGTGGCAAGATACGACCCAAAGGGTGTAATTTTGCTTAACAGTGTATACTGCACATAATAAACCATTACTAGGAACAATCAAATACGCAGTCAACTACAACTCCATAAATATATTAATTTACCACTCATTATTTGCATCACACATTACTTATACGCACCTTGTGTGGGGCACAACAACTGTATCTAATCTCAGGAAAATACACTTACTAGAGAAAAAGATGATTCATAGCAAATGTGCCATATCCCAATCACAGTGAGCATCTCTTTAAACACTACAACATACCCACTATCTACTTCCTATACAACCGCTCTCTCATTCGTATATGACACTCAAGCTGAAACTCTGAAAACAGCGTATTTAATGAAATTGTTTGTCTGCAAAAAAATACAGGCATACCTATATTACCCGTCATGGAGAATATTGGTCTATACCACCTTCAAGGAGCAACTATGGGGTGCAAATGACGAAAAATAAATTACCCAGACTGCTTAATTCATTTCATGACGACGGCATCGACATTATTAACATAACACGGTCAACTGTTGTCACTTATCCGAACCTTCGCCTAATTAATGAATCAATTGCGTTTTCTTTTTCACCTGTATTCACATAGGCGTGTTAAATGTTTCTAAAAACATCATTTCTGCTCATTCTATTCTTTCTACTAATCATTCCAATATTAATCGAGCACCATTTCTTTTCACCTTTAATTATGCATCGTCAAGTGTACGCAATTTTCACTTCTATTTACGTAACGTATTGCCAAGTGTATGTAATGTGGTGGTGTGTACTATCTGCATTGTTTTTACTTGCCATTATTCAATTTCTTTATTCGCCTATGAAAATTTTCTTTAACTGAATATTTATTGTACTTAACATTTATACGTAATTATGCTTCTGCATACGGTTGATTGCGCGATTCACTGCTACCATGTAACACGGGGGTTAAGGGCACCTCAAGCTGCCTCACTGCAGCTTTTATCTTAGCCCCGCTATTATATTTTTAGCAATCGAAACAAACAAACCAATAAATAAATAAATAAATAAATAAATAAATAAGAAGAAATAGCCTTGTTGTAGGCCTACGAGACGAGTTCGTGCAGGTGGGTGAATGTAGTATTGAGGGAGGGGGAGTGGGTCGGTCCCAACGTTACTAGACTAGCTTCAGTTTTAAAACTCGGCGCCGTTGCGCGGAACCGCCACCCGCCCGCGCCTTCGTGGCGCTGCAGTCGCGCCCGGCTTCACTTCCTCACTAGCCGGCTACGCGGGCGGGCCGGACTAAGCGCGCGGTGCAGCGTATTGTGTGGTTCGTTGTTGAAGGCGAATTTCAGCAAGCATGTAATCCGCGAAACTGTAGCTTTCGCCGAGTTTGTTGAGAATATAAGCAGACGATGCCGACGTGATGCGCACCTGGCTGCATAGGCGGCTATCGGAACGATGTCGACAGTTCGGCGCGCTGCTTTTTCTGTGCCGCCAGCAATGCGACGATTCGCTCGGCGTGGAACAGAGCGATTCTGTTGTTGTTGTTGTCCTGAGTGGCCGTGGCACATACCCACAGTGGGGGATTGGCCAAGAATCGGGCGGTTTAATTAGGTGCCTAAAATAATAATGATAACAAGGGAGTTAACAATTTGGGCGTGTGAGTTTAAAAGTAAACGTTTTGTGTTTGGAGAAAAAAAGAAATAATCAGATGAAAACCGGGTATAAGATAATAATAATAATAATAATAATAATAATAATAATAATAATAATAATAATAATAATAATAATAATAAAAGATAAGAAATAAAAGAAAGCTATGGTTGGGAGGGAGAACGATCAATCTAACATGGAAATCGATTAGTTTCAATGAGGTAATTTTGGATCGCCAAGCAAACATTTCTGTTGCTGAACCCAACAATGGAGGCTCCAAAAGATATGATCACAGGCACTGATAAAGTCAGACCAATAGAGCGAAGCGGGATTTCGAGTAGTCGTTTTCTTATAATAGAAAAACGTCTGCAAGACAACAAGAAATGGTCGATTGTCTCCGCTTCGCCACAGAATGAGCATAGTGGTGAGGGGACCAGATCAGACCTGTGGAGGTAGAAGTTCAATGCAGGTATACGGCAGCGCAGCTTCGTGATGGACACTTCAATTTTCCGTGTTCGGCAAAAATCTCTGTTCCAAGGGTGCAGATGTCCGTACTCCACAGAGTTAGTAATTTCGGAGCCTGATACTGACTGTATAATGATACTCCTGCGAAATCTAGCTGCAGTTACATAAGCAGTCAAAGGGCAGCAAGGAAGAATCGGGCCACTTATCGATGCCTTGGCTACAGAGTCTGCAATTTCATTAATGATTAGTCCTTTATGGCCGGGCACCCAAATCAAACGCACGCTTCTCAAGTAACCAGGTACCAATGACTGAAATGTCCTCATCACGCGAGAATCACTAGAAGCGGTAAGGGATGAGCACAATGATAAAGAATCAGTAACTATCACGGCTGACGTAATTGATGGTCCTAATTTGCGTAATGCTAGCACCACGGCCATGAATTCGGCTATTCCTTGTGCCGACCGGCACACGCGCTCGTGCCACTGCTCCTACGTTCATCGTCGTCTTCCACAGCTGGCTGCGTTGCCGTTCATCATTCCAGCGTAGAATTTCACTTCTCTCATCGTAATGGGGAGGCCGCGTTTACGGTGGGAGGGGCCATTGCTTAAGGCAGTATGAGCCACTCATTGTCTTACGTAACGGATAGATTTAATTTCTGAAGAAACTTAATTTTGAATAATCGCAAATCGGGCGAAGGCAGCTAATCACGCCTCCGAGCAAACTCGAGACATCGAACGCAAGCGACAACGGCGGACTACGGGCATATCGTCAGTGACGTCGTTCTCTCCGTCGCAGCCGATTGTGTGTGTTGCCGCATAATTCAGAAATACTTTAATGAATCCTCTAGATTAACCCAGTGATAAACACGGGCCGCACGTTTCAGCTTCGCTGGTTAACCATCTTCACGGAGTGGAAGAGCAGATGATATTTGTGTGTGTGTGTGTGTGTGGCTTGTGTGTTCAAAGACTGACCTCATCTTTCTTTTTGTTGCGCTTCTTTGGCGTGGCGAGAAGCCTCGGTGGGGATGAAGATCATCCTAATCACACACTTTGGCCAAATGTTCAGGCTTCTGAGCCCAAACTGCGCGAAACGTTAAGACGGCAGGAAAAAACACAGCTTCCGCGCAGTTTACCCTTATTACTGTATGAACCAACTGGCCCGATAAATCTTATTGCTGTAGGTGGATACCGCTTTCTCATGGTATCACTAATTCGGACAAGGGAGAACGCCAGCGAGCGTGAAACACGCGCAAACTGCCCGTCCGCACGGGCTGAAGGCTGCGGCGAGGCGTCTGCAGTGGAGCCCGATGGAACGGCGCTGCCATCTGGCGGCTGTCACAGAAGTGGCGACACCGGCTGTAAGCGCGCGGGCGGAGAGTTTTACAACTGAAGCTAGTCTAGTAACGTTGGGTCGGTCCCAAGAGCCACCTCGGGATCCCCAGCAGCGAGTCGCAGGAGTGTCACATTCCACATCTCGCAAAAAAATTGCACGAGAACAGCTGGTAAAAGCAGATGATGGCCTATCCTGCTGCTCGACACATTAGCAAAACTCAAGCGATGATTAATCCGCATTGACTTATGAAAAGGTTTGTGAATACGGCTTTATGGAATTTAGCTGTGCTTCTTCTCGTATCATCCTGGATTCACCTTCATGAGGTGAACGCTATATCAACGGACGCAACAAGGTCGGGAAGCACAAAACAAAGCGCTCTTGGCAATCATGCTTAGTCGACTTTCATCTCAGAAATGTTTCATAAAACGTTGTCACGAAATCCCGTTTGCCAAAGACGGTACCGAGCGTTTTTTTAAAGCACCACAAGATGTGTGGCAAATGTCACGTGTCATGTCGAATAAGTTTCTTTACAGGCGCGAGCAAACGGCTCAGAGTGTGCCTCCAGGAAGTTCTTTTTTTTTTTTACGGCTGACCGCCGAGGCCGATGCAATAACAAAACCGTGCTTACTGACACCGTAAACTTCTCTTGACCCCATTAACTCTGCCAGCATCCATGAAGGGGTGCTGGCAAATACAAGTTTTTTACCCCGCCAAATGCGCTGAAATTATAAAAGCTTGCTGCGAGTTGCCAAAAATTTAACATGCAATGAATAAATCAAATTCAAAAGTTTGACGTCGTGTTCCTTTTAAGTTCATTATTATTAAAGCTTGCTGTGAGTTGGCAAATATTTAACATCATCAGCCTGGTTACGCCCACTGCAGGGCAAAGGCCTCTACCATACTTCTGCAACAACCCCGGTCAATTCTTAGCCCCCTCTGCTGCGCTGCAGGTCTGACCGCCGCCGTGGTCAGTTGCTTCGTAGCTGCTGGGGACTGAGGGGCCGGGGGGTTTGATTGTTGTGTTCATATAGGAGGTTGTGGCCAAGTGCTGCAACCAGGGTGGCCAATCCTGCTCTGGTGAGGGAGTGCGTTACCGGTTCTGGTCACCGGGATCAGGCTACACTCCAGACCTGTTTGTGCAATTTTATTTACACGCGGATTTTTTTTAATCCGGTGGAAAATTGCCGGCACCGGGATTCGAACCACGGACCTCTTGCACGCGAGGCGGGTGTTCTACCTCTACGCCACCGCTGCATTTACAATGCAATGCATAAATCAAGTTCAAAAGTTTGATGTCGAACTGTTGAGTTCAATATCAAACGCATTGTAATTTATCATTCAAAATAGTTTTCCTATATTGTTGTCTTAGGTCCCATATTCTTACCCCTTCCCGCTTCTTGTTATGATTCCGTCTAAATCCGGCCGCATTTCAATGGGGGCGAAATGCGAAAACACCCGTGTACTTTGATTCAGTTGCACGTTGATTTAGGTGCAAGGGAAGAAATTCCCAAGTGGACCAAATTATTTCGGAGTCCCTCATTACGGCGTGCCATGTGAAATCCCCTAATTTGTTTTCCGTTGAAACCTTCTTAAGAACCCTCAACAAAACGACGACAACAGTTGTTACTTCATCAGTTTCCGTTCCTATAGCTTCGCTACGCACGTGAATGCACTTCGCTATGTCTACGCCGCGAGTTATCATCATACTCTTACTGATTGGCAGTGTGCGGCTCAGTGCAAGCAACTGTCGGGTGCTGACAAAGTATAACAGCGTAACGCATTTTTCGCTTCCAGATCTACTACACTATGCTGCTTTACAAGTTCTATCGAACATACAAGGACACCAACGGCAGGGCGTTCGACGGGGCCCCCAAGGCGGCGGCAAAAAGTGCACAAGCGGAAGGCGACCGAACATTCACAGCTCGCACGCCAGATGACGTCACTGCACAGAATATCACCAAGTCTATGGAAGGCACAATGCTCACTACGAAGTCTCAAAACGTCAAGTCGCGCCGACAATCTGTGGCCGCTGAAGACCAGACCACCACAATACAACCACGAGGGTCAAAGTCCAAAAAGTCCGTGCTACCACCAAAGACAAAGACTGGCAAGCCGGGCGATCGCTCGCGCAGGCAGTCGACTGATGAGGGCAACACCACCATACTACCGGCAGGGAAAAATTATGGCAAAGTTGGCGGCCACTCGCGGAGACAGTCGACTGCCAGCGAGACACGCAGAGATGTCGCGTCACTTCTGGGAGACATGTCGAAGGGGCCGTCCGTCGGTGCCAATAGACGAGGCACCACCAGCGCAGCTACCACGGCTCGCAAGGCAGCCGCAGCTGGTGCAAAGAAGGGTGGCAAAAAGTCGCAGCGACCGCCTGGCACCGCCACTGCTGATGCGAGCGCCATGACGGAGACGACGCGGAAGACAGCCCCCCGCTCGCGACGGCAATCCGTAACTGCTGAAGGCGATGACACCCAGCGTCCGAGCAGCGCCGGTTCCACGCCCCCGCTGCAGACGTCGCGGAGGCAATCTGTCGCTGCCGTCGCCGCACTTGCCGCAGCGCAGCTGGCCGCTCAAGATAGGGCCCGCCGGAAGTCCCTAACCGGCGCAGACTCTACCGGCGTTGGCGCTACTTCCACGCCGAAGAAGTACAAGTGACGGCACCCGTCGACAGTCCGTGGCCGCTGTGGGAGCCAAGGACCCGTCCCGACGGTCCAGCCCGCCTCCGCTGCCCACGGGTATTGTGGACAGTAGCGGCGTTTCCAGGAAATATAGCGGTCGGCATGCGGCCTAACATTCGAGAGTGCGCATATGTTACGGAGTTGGAATAATCTATGCGGTAGATTTGAAATGATGCTGAAAGTGGTGGCCGATGATAGAAGGCCGCAGGAGATTTTGATGAAAATGTTTTAAAAAAGAAGTTAACGCGACTGTGAAATAAAATCAGCGTATAAGTCTGCGAACGCAGCCTTTGTGTGTTAGAATGCGTTTTGTACACTGTTGCCGAAAAGGTGAAACCAGCACTACAGCGCCGTCTTGTGCCTACTTGTTCCCGTTACGTTCTCACCTGGAAGATTATAAATTCAATTCAATTTTCACTGTTTTGCCTATAACACGATATATTTTGCAATTTTCGCATTTCACAACGAAGCGTAGTTGTAAGGGTGATGGTGCTTTTAGTGCTAAAGATTTCGAAGGATTCCCATACAGCACTGAACCGTAGCGCAGTCGATAGAGCAGTGCACGGGTCGCAAGTTCTGAGTTTGTCCACCACCTACCGTACGTTGTACTTTCTTCCCTTTCAATTTGCCGCGTGTTTTTGATAATTCGGGCATTTAAAAAGAAAGCGGCTATTTCATTTCTGATCAAAAGGAGGTTAACGATGAAGTCGCGCCTTCCGAGCGGCCATAAGAACAGCGAATGTCGTCATAAAAACGTATGTCAACATATGGCATTGAAAAGTTTATTATTACATGATCACCGACCTGCGTTGCTTAAACGATATCCTAGGTCATCTTGCGCGTTTCAGAAGTTTTAATGGATTGTTAGCATTGCGCTTCTCTGGAATGATAACCTGTACCCAATGAAATTTTGCCTTCGATGCAGCCATCGTTCCTGACGGAAGGTAGGCAAGGTTGTCGCACACTTTCCTCAAGCAAAAAAAAAAAAAAGGATAGCCACGAGAAGCTCACGCATGTATGATGCTATAGGAATTCGGGAAATATTTACAGAACGACTTCACGTACCCGAGTTCTGATGCACAAGTGAGAAAAATTTCTGCAGCGCGAAGCATTGAAGTCAGGAAAGAAAGGCCAAAAAAGGACGAAAGAAAAAGGATTGCGAGAGGAGAAACAAGCCTTCTTCTTTCGTCCTTTTTTAACCTTTCTTTCCGTACTTTGCTGCTTCGCACTGCAGAAATTTTACACCGTGGACTTAAACCAACTCGCCCACATTGCTATTCTATATATGTTGGCGTGGGCTGCCTATGCAGGCTGGTCGTATCTAACATCTAAGAGACGTGGAGAATGACTTGTTTCTATGATGGCTTCCGTCAAGGCACTGATAGGCTAGTCACACCTAGTGACGGTACATGAAAATAAGGCCATGACAGGCGGAAAAGCAGAAGATTGGTTTCCTTTGGGTTCCCCCCTCCCCTCCCAACGTATGCCTGCAACTATATTGCCCAGGCACCTAACTTTGGTACCGTTGTGCAGAGGAAAGAAGGCATTACTCGATCTTGCAGGTAGCGTGGGTAGAGATGTCGCCGTTGTGGCGGCCACGCATGATGCAATTGGAGGTATATTTAATTTGTCGCTCGGTGCTTAAAGAGGCATACTTCGGCAGTCCGTGTGATGATCCCAGCGGGTGTGTTCTTGCTTGAGACAGTTCGCTCGGCCGCAAAAGTCAGTACAGATTTGCGACATGAAATGGTGCTACGTATAGATTAAATGACGTGCGAGAAAATTATGCAGCCGTCCAAGAGTCATTGGGTGTCTGATATTATTAGTGAAGAAGAAGGATGCAAACTTGCGTTTTTGCGTCAATCATCACCACCTGAAGAAGTCAAGAAGAGGGACGTATGCAGCCACCCGTGGACAGACGAAGAAGTGCACAGACTCTGCCATTAAAATAGATGAAAAGAAATGACTGGCCGCAGGTGAGGCCACTTGTGGCCAGTAGTTTTTAGAGCGAAAGCTTTACTACGCCAGCCAGCGAGCCATTGCGGCTCGCGCAGCCGTGTATACCGTATGCAGGCAGCCATATGCCGTATGCCATATGCCGTGCTCCGTGTCCGTGGCCGACGAACGACCTTGAGCCGCCTAGCAACGCCGCAGTCGCGCTAAAACACATAGTATGTGACTAATAAAAATCGCGCCCTCGGTTTCCTTTGTTCTCGTTTTGCCATAGAAAGTATTTTTCGTCGATGGATCTCGAAACTGACTTCTGCAAATTCAAAGTCGATAGGAGGAACATAGAAAAGAGCGGCCCTATTACACCAGACAGCGTCTTCGAATTCAAGCTCGTGCCGTTCAACTCTTGCTCTGCTCGCGCAACGCTTCCAGTGCTAGCAGGTCTGAAATAACAGAGCTGCCTCGTATGCTTGGATGACGTTGGCGTCGTCTTTTCCTCAAATTTTGAAGATGATATGATGCGCTTTGAAACAATATTAGTGGCAGCCAAGTAATTTGTACTCACTCTCAAACCGGAAAAGCGCCACTTTGCACTCCGTTCCGTTCCGTTCCAAAAACTTTTATTTCCATCAGAGAAGGAGACCCCCTACTCCCTGTCCCTGGCGCGCAGGCCTAGGGACAGGGGTGGGAGTCTCCGCGACTAGATGCAGGCAAAGAGTTGTTGACTCTTCGCGGCCTCTGCCGCCAGATGGATGGCTCTCCTCTGCATGGCGGGGTCCGCGCTTTGCAGAAGGGTGTCCCAGGCTTCTCTACTATTTATTCCTTCCTTGACACCTGGGGAGTCTACGCATTGCCAGATTATATGGTCGAGGGTCCCCCTCTCCCCGCATCTCTTACATTTATCGTCTATATCGTCGTCTTTCAGTACGTGTGACGCCCATACTGGATTTATGTAGTTTCCTGCTTGCAGTCTGCGCCAGGCTCTCGCCTCTCTATTTCCGAGCTCCTTGTCCGGAGGGGGGACAGTTCTACGCTGAAGCTTATAGTTTTCAATTATTTCTGTGTAGGTCTGTAGTCTCTCGTCTAGTTCCTTGCAAGCGGGCGGCTCTGTTCCTGCCCGGAAGTAGAGATCTCGGGCTAGGAAGTGTGCCGCCTCGTTGCCTGGGACCGACGTGTGAGCTGGTGCCCATACGAGGCTGATTTTTCTGTCAATTTTCTTTCCTGTTAGTATTCGTATCGCTTCTGGTGCGATTCTGCCTTTTCCGTAATTGTGGATGGCTGTTTTGCTGTCGCTTATTATGTAGCTCGCCTTGGTCCCGACACAAGCAAGCGCGATTGCTACTTCTTCCGCTGCTTCCGGATTGCGGCTGCGTATTGTTGCTGCTGAGACTGCTTCGCCTTGGCCATCTACCACTGAGGCTACTGCCGCACCCAGTTTGCCGCTGGCCGCATCCGTGTACGCCACTATCTCCCTATCTATTTCACTGAAGCGTCTGACCAGTGCTTCGGCTCTCTTTTCTCTCCTTTCTTTGTTGAAGGTGGGGTGCATGTTTTTGGGAAGTGGGTCTATCCTTAGCTGTTCTCTGATTTCTCTTGGGATGTCACGTTTCTTTTGCATGCCTCTGTCTGTCTGCAGCCCCACCATGTTCAGGATAGCTCTGCCTGTATATGTTTGGCTGAGTCTTTCCTGTTGGGCGGTTTTAACTGCTTCGGCTGTTTCTTGCCAAGTATTGTGAATTCCCATTGTTAGGAGTCTCTCAGTAGAGGTGCTTATGGGTAGTCCGAGTGCTCGTTTATAGCATCTTCTGATGATCGAGTCTAATTTGTCTCTTTCTGAAGCCCGGATGTTAAGGTATGGTGTGGCGTAGCTAAGTCTGCTGATGACGTACGCTTGTACTAGCTTAACTAGGCTTCTTTCTCTTAGCCCTCTCCCCTTGAGAGCTATTCTTCTGAATATCCCGGTGACTTGTGCTGCATAACCTTCCAGTTTTCTTATGGTTTCGTCGTTGTATCCATTGCTTTGGATGAAAAGTCCTAATATTCTTATCTTATCTACTTTGGGTACTGGTTTGCCCCCAACCGTGATGTTGAGATCGCTGTCTCTTTTCAGCCTTAATGATTTGGGATTGTACATTAAGAGTTCCGATTTTTCTGGTGAGCAAGTAAGTCCCCTAGTTGCTGCATACTCGATTACTGTGTCCGCGGCTGTTTGCAGTTTGTTTTCTATTTCCGCGTCGTTACCTTTGTGTATCCAAACATTTATATCGTCTGCGTACATGCTGAAGTTTAAATTTTCTATTTTCCTGAGTTTAGCCGGGAGGCCCCTCATAGCCAGATTGAAGAGGAGTGGGGAGAGTACAGATCCTTGCGGGGTACCTCTGTTTCCCAGTTCTATTTCTTCCGATTCCAAATCCTGGTATCTAATCTTTGCCGTCCTGTTTGTCAGGAAGTTCTTTATATAGTTGTAGGTTCTGCATCCTACACCTATTTCTTGCATTTCTGTCAGGATTGCCTCGTGTTTGACATTGTCAAAGGCTTTCTTGAGGTCTAGAGCTAGGATTGCTTTTATATCTCTCGATCTTGAGTTTATGATGTCGTGTTGAAGCCGCAGCATCACGTCCTGGGTACTTAAGCCCGGTCGGAATCCAACCATCTCATTCGGCCATAGTTCATTTCCCTCCATGAATCGGGTTAACCTTGTCTGGATTACATGCTCCATTAATTTCCCTACGCATGATGTGAGGGAGATCGGCCTGAGATTCTCTAGCTTAGGGGGCTTGCCCGGTTTGGGGATTAGTATGATGCTAGCCTCTTTCCATTGTTTCGGGAGTTCGCCTTTCTCCCATACCTGTAGAATGTATTTGGTTATAGCTGTGATCGACTCATCGTCTAGGTTCCGCAGCATCTTGTTTGTTATTCCATCTGGGCCTGGGGCCGATTTCGTTTTAAGTCTGATTATTTCCCCTCTCACTTCTGCCTCTGTTATGGGTGCATCTAGCTCCTCATTTAGGGGTCCCCCATACTCTTGTAGGCTGGTGCGAGTCACGCTTCCTATGTATGTTTGTTTGATCTCTTCCATGAAGCTCTCGTCTGTTCCGTCGTATTTATGTCGTGTTTTGGCTAGCCTTATGTTTGCACTTTGCACTCGAAAACCTGGGTGACATCATCAGCTAATCTTCGTCTTCCCCGACACACAGAAGACGGCTGTCCCTTCAAAGTTCGAACAACCCGTCGACAAGAAGGTAGTGCTCAGATTTTCCCCCCCGTGTTCCTCTTACAGACGCTTCGCCGAGAACTTTTCACACATGGAGGAGCCATTGACGCAAATCACGAAATCCAATGTCGACTTAAAGTGAAAAGTGCGGCAGGTTGAAGCATTTAAAGAACTAAAACGACTACAACAGTCGCTACTAGTACATGCGCCCTTCGGCGAAGGCGCCGATTCCGAAATACACACCGGCATAAGTAGCGTAGACCTCAATACCGTGCTATTTCAATGGAAAGACCACCTTGAAAGGGTCATAGCTTAGGCTTGCCAGTCCGCGAAACCACAAAACCATAAAATTCCGGCCTCGCCTTTATAATAAGCCCTTGAAGGTCACAGGCAACCGCCACGCCTTGTGCTGACTGTGAATTTAAAAGATCTGTAAGGTCGCCTCGCACGGTGATTCCAGGAATTCGTGATCACCGTAGTTTACAAGTCCGGGGGGAAGCATCGCGATTCCTACTGGCTGTCGCTCATGGCCATGGAGCCGCTGTCGAAAGACGACGAAGGTGACGACACGTTTCCAGGAACAATAAACGCAGATTACATTGCCGAACAGCAAGGAGTAGACCCAGAACTACGAATCCTTGCCAAGTGCTTGGAAGTCAAGACCAACCTGGTTCCTATGATATATAAACGTGGAGCGTGTTCGTTTTTGTTGAAAAGCGATATATTTGTTAATAATCCTTTGTCAGTCCACGCAAACTATTTTCTATTCATGCCCTTGGTACTGCGGTCAGAGTTCATGCACGCCCTACGTGACTATCCGACCACTGAGCATCTAGAATTCTCCCGTACACGCTACGAGGTAACAAGAGAGGCACTATAGGCCACGCTTGATAATCGACATCACTCATTACGTCGACAAGCCGAGACTATCAGTGACAAAAGACGAAACCAACGAGGCCAGCGGAATTGCTACATGTTCAACCCTCTTGCTGGCCATTACAGTAGATCTGCATGAACACATTGGGGTCCCTTCCGACGTCAACCTCCGGGAATAGGATCTTCGTGGCTACCGACTGCCTTACTGCTACGCCGAAGCGAAAGCCCTGACTAAAGGTTGTGCAACCGAAGTTGCGAGATTCTCCGTCGAGAACACCCGGCTATGACATGATGCCCCCAAAATTCTCATCACCTACAGCGGAACGATTTCTACTGCGGAGCTTGCCCAAACCATCCTACAATAGAGCCAGACAAGTCACCGCATGACCACTTCCTACCAATGGCAGACAAATCGCCTCGCGCGCCTGGACAAAAACATATACTTGCCAAGTACTTTGCATTGGCGTTACTCAACAAAGAAATATAAGGAAGCATAGATTTTCGCCACCTATGCGGGTAGCATCTTCATCTTCACGAATAGGCCAAAAGAGCGGATGCATCCTACGTATCTACCGATCATATTATCTTTCTGCTTAGTGAATAACTAGGATGTGAACATCCTGCTAATCTACTTACCGATCCTACTATCTGTCTGCTTCGTAGATGGGGACACTCCAGGAGAATTTTCGCTGTCGCCGTGATGACCTGTAAAAGTTCAAGCATAATGTCAGCCCTCTGCGACGCCGCATACTGTAGGTGTGAGAGAAAGCGTGAAATGTTAAAACCGAGAAAGATAGTGGCTCGACGTGCGCCATCTTGCCGATTGCCCATTGTTGTGCGCGAAAGAGGGAATGGGACTACTGAGCGTCTCCAATTGTGGCCTTTCCATGGCTGCACGTGGCACAGTTCTCTTGGAGGTTACCTGCGGTGGGTACAAAAGCTACGCGAGCCGAGATGGCTCGCGGCTTCGTGTGCGCTGTGTAACCGTGCGCCTAGTTATGAAGGTCGTGTAACCTAAACTGCCTAAGACTCTTTGAAGCTAGAAGCAGGCCGAAGCGTTCGCTCGTTGCTGCCGACGTTCGTCCCGCCAGCGTTCTGACACTGAGGGTCTGCGATCATCGAGTCAGATCTGTTCATGTTTGCCTTTGCACGTGTAACACGATTGTTGTTAATTTAGTTAAGAAACGAATGTCTATCGCAGTTTATACGTCCACGAAAACTACTAACCTTACTTCGTATAGCTATATCATATTTTGCTACAGCAATCAATTCTTCGCCTTTTGGGTGAAGCTGCGGCTTTTTACTCAGCCATCAGTCTTCAGAAAAATCATAACTACAGTATCTTAGAACGAAAGTGTTTTGTGACTGGCTCCACCAAAAATCTGCGCTATGAGCGTAGGTCACGCAATCATCATCACGCAAATCCACGAGATGGCGATACTTTGCCGAGTTGTGTCTGCTTAAAGGTTTCGAAAGTAGATGTAAAAAGGTTAGAAATGTTTGCATTATTAAAGAAGTTCTACTCTTAATGGCGTTCATTTGTTCCAATAAGGGTGTTTAAACATCATTTGTTTTATCGCTGATTAATTCCATATAAAATAGGGCCGTCACCATGGACACCTATGAGGGTAGTAAACACTGTAGTGCTTGGCAGTGTCTTTCGGCTGCACTTAGTCGGCGCCTATGGGTGACAGCGTCCACGGCGTTCATGGCTTACCTGTAGAGTTTTATCTAACATTATGGGAATATATTGGTGCCACTTTTGTGTCTGTTATCAGCCGCTGCTTTGAGAACTTTGAATTCCCGTCTAGTATTCACGACGGTCGTGTTGTGCTGTTGCCTGAGCACGATCCATCATCAATTCGTCCAGAACATTGGAGGCCAATCACGCTTCGCAACGTTGACTACAAAACCTTTACAGCTGTTCTCACCCGACGCTTGGGAAGCCTAATGCCTTCCTTAATAGGACACCATCAGGCATGCTCAGTCCCTGCTCGTTCGTTACGCGTGACATAATGACATACACGCGGACCTGGTCAGCCCGTGGTCTCTTAGTTTCCCTAGATCAAGAAAAGACACACGAAGGCCTTGAACATAGCTACATATTTAATGTACTGACCTCGTTCGCTTTTCATCAAATTTTCTTGAACTTATTACGACTGCCTATTCAAATATCCGAAGTACTTTGTTTCTTGATGGTGGTGAAAGTGCACCATTTCCCGTTACTCGCGGTGTTCGTCAAGGGTGCCCTCTATCCTCAGTGCTCGTTGTGCTCAGCGTTGAGCCATTTATGCGCTCGTACTGAGAGACCCTTACGTGTCTGGTCTCCCACTGCCTGGTAGCGGTGTTGTGAAGGCGACAGCCTTCGTCGACGACATCACATTGTATCTCAGGAATGTAGATAGCTTATCCCGTTGCCTTCGAATTTTCACTGAGTACGGAAATATTTCAGGTGCAGCGCTAAATTTTTCAAATTTCGTTATTTGTTCATTGGTTCACCACAGACAAACGTAAGTTCTATTTTCCGTCTTCAAAAGATCGACTCTATTCGTAATTTACGTATTGATGACACCTATGATGGCATGTAAGACTCTGTGTGGCTCTCAATTCTCAAGATGTAAGCCGAAATATTCAAGATGTTCAAGGGTATGATTTACCCCTATTAGAAGGAAGGTACTTAGCACAGTCTGTATTTTGCGGCCGAGTGTGGCACGTTTGTCACGTTGTACAGCCACCATTACGAGTTACTAGGTCTCTGCAGTACATTCTCGGTTCCTTCTTCTGGTCGGGAAGTACAGAACTGGTCTGTCGCGCGGCGCTTGGGCAACCACGCACTCGCGGTGGGTTCGCGTTCCCATCCGTGTCTGTCCGCTGCCGGCTGCTTGTTCTTCGATTTCTGCTCCGACTGTTGCAGCGTGATCCGTGTTCCGCGCGTGAACTCGCCTGCGATTTCCTTGGCACAAAAATTCGTTACGTGTTACCGGGCGTGCACTTAAATCGCGGACCACAAGTGTTAAACACACCTGTATTTGATTCTACGGCCGTGGCATTTTATCGCGACATACAACAGGCATACGTCCTGATGTAGATGCTCTCGAAAACCGTGTTGTAGATACTGTGTCAGCCTTATTGCTTCCTCTAGTTCCCCCTGCGCGCCGCACACGTTCCAATAAAGTGTCGTGGGATGCAAAAACGGCGTCATTTCTGACAGGCCACTTGCGCGACTTCATATAGCGTCTAGGGTGGCAAGTGCTTCCAACTCGTGACAGGTTAGAGCAGTGGGGCGTAGTCCCATCTTTGCAGTGTCCAAATTGCCCCCTTCAGGAATCCGATAAATATGGGCTGCTGCAATGCGTCGCTTCCAGGGTATTTTGGAGGGCCGTGCATATTGGTTTTCATGGCCTTGGAATTAACCACTTTATCGCATCTGGTGACTGCTCACGTGGCCGCTTTGCGCGACTTTTAATTTCTGCGGGGGCCTTTTGTCTATGGCGTAACCGGTGCGAAGCAGTTGCCGCCAATGTCGCCGCGCTCTGTTTCCACTTCTAGGGAGGCTCCAGATTGAGCTACTGTCGTTTCTGTCGGAAGAGTTGTTCTTCCTTGGGGAAGAAGAGTTGCTTCGACAGTGGTCATGCAGTTTCCTGTCGGTGTCTGATAGACGCGTATGACTTAATTTTCAACCAGCCTGCTTCTTGTAGGCGAGGGCATCAGAGGTTTTCACTGAATGTGCACAGAATGTAGGTGCCTGTGACTTCTGTGTGTGCGTGATCTCGTATACGTGATAATTTTTGCATATACCCATCTCATAGCAACACTTCAAAATTATGTAAAATGTCTCTGTCGCATCATCATTGTACATAACCATTTTGTACACTGTATATATCAACATCATTTTATATAATGTGACAATTAGTCTCTGTGTAACTGTGCGTTGCGTGGGTCTATGTGGTTATGTGTTGATGAGTGAGGACTCGGACACTTCTTTGAAAACGTGCCGTGTATACAGTGCTTCGTACTTTGTATATGTGATCGTCGTAGTGGAATTGTGCCATGATTGTGACCCAGTGTTCGTATCGTCTCTTGTTGAATAAACATTTTCTGAACACCTGGCGCTTTTAAAGGTGGTCTCTGACAATGGTAACCGCTAGGTGGTGCCGCGGCGGTTTTCTCTGTGTTCGCGCGCCAGCTCACTTTTGAACGTGTACGCGGGCGCGAGCGCGTTGTCGCCGGAAGAACAATTTCGACAAATGCGCACTCACTGACGCGTCGATGGCCTCCCAGGGCTCTAGTCTGGACGTTCCGCCATTTTCTTCGAGGCCTGACCTCGGCACGACGCATACAAAATGGCGCTGATGGCCCCGATTTCCTTGCGTAACGCGACACAAACTTGACGTTTCGCCTAGGACACTGTGATGTAAGCACCGAACCTAAAGTTCTTGTCAAAGCAAATTTGTTTTCCTCCCCGAGTAAAAATAAAGCAGCTAGCGCAAAGCGTGAGTATTCCGTCGAAAATACTTCTTGCTGTCGTCGTCTGCTGCGTACAAGACATTTGCTTCATCATTAGCCACGATGCGTGTCCGCGAGTAGCGGATTGAGTCATGGTATATTGCGTCCACGCGTTCGTTTTCTACCGCGAGACACAACGGGACCAACCATGCGGTAATGAGCGCATGTTCTAGGCCGCGTTATCACTATATCGTGAAATGCAAGTGATAGCGCGACTCGGCTGGTTGAGAAGCGGCCGAATATCGCCGACAGTGACGCGTGCTCCTCAGGTAGCCGCTTGCGCGACGCAAGCACCGGCGCTGTCATCTATCGTTCAGTTCACTGCTTATTCGCACCGCGTGACAAAACTTCAAGGCGCCACCTTACGAACACTTTTTATATATTAAATATCCGCTGTTGTCATAACTTCTGATAATGTGAAAAGTAATTTGATTTCAATACGAACGTAGCAGAGAAAAGTGCAAAAGGTCGCAGAAGGCTTGTAATGTTCAACCAATATTATTTCAAATAAATGCGTTTTTGTAAAAGCATCATGGCCCGAAACACAAATGCCAACACCACCCGAGAGCGATGCAAACTCTATGCGCACCCGTTATGAACAAAATATTTTCATGGGCCGAAAACGACGGGGAAAATGTGGCGATACGCATGCCTCTCTGCTGCCATTGCATAGGGCCACTCATTGGCATTATTCGCGGGGCTCGTCGCACCGCAAATTATGGCAAACTTTTCTGCAATGGCGGCCCAGCGCAACCTTACCCAACGTCAAATTGACGTTTACGAAACGCCCCACCATGAGACGGTTCTGAGGGCATATTTCTTCAGCCAATCTTCAAACTGACATGGCGTCTACCTCGGATCGCCACCACATATTCGCGAAACTGCAGATGCATTACACTAGCTACCGCACGCTACCGCTCATTTTCTATTTGAAGCACTAACGTCTCAATATACTTGCCAAAGGCCAGAAAAGAAGTATTAGTCAATAAAAGTAGATTTCCACGTCACGTTTCATCTCGATGAACACACAATTAATTGCATTCGCAGAACTTCCGCTTCCTGGCACAGATTTTAGAACAGGTGACCTCTGAACAGCTAATAAGAGAGTCAACGTGGTGGATAATGGCGGCCATGCAGCCGCCATGCGTGTTGAAAATAGAGCCCCGGGTTGCTGTTTAAGCTACGCAGCTGCACACGCCTTACGCGCTTGCTATCGCTGTCATTGTCGATTAATAAAATACAGAACACATTTGTGGGCTTGCAATTGTGAAAGTCCTGCGAAGCTTCGCACCTCTTCCTAGAATGCACGTTTCACTTTCGTGTTCTCAGCAATTCCTCCTGAAATAGGGATCATCCAATTTCTTTTATTTAGAGCCCAGATCTTAGGTACCCGTCCCTACGTTAAGCGTCGGCGTGCCTCGGCTGCGTAACCGAGCCAACGGGCACAGCGAAAGATGAAAGTGCGAAGGCGGAGCGCAGTGGGGGATGATATACGGCGAGAGCGACAAAAAGCGAGGAGGAAAGCGGAGAAGGAGAATGCAGCGGAAGCATGAGGAGGGAAACGGAGGAAGCAACCTGGAAGCACCACCGGATGGCACTCGCGTTCGCGTAGGGAAAAAATTGTGACGGCCGGATCCCTTACAATTATGACTAGGGGTATAATGTATATTTTGAAGGAAACAGAAAAATTAAAGACAGGTATATAAAAATGCTAGAAAAAAAAACGTCTATAGCGCGCCTGATTAAATCAAGCAGCATATGTGACTATTTGTCACCACCCCATTTCAAAAGGGTGCCACTGCATCATCATCATCGTCATCACCGCGGAAGTGGTGGCAGCGGCTGTGCGGGAAATAAAAGAACCAGAAAGCTCGCTTTCGGGCAAAGCGTTCGCCGCAAGCGTTTCCAGCTAAAGATCACGGCTCCATAAGCCGCAGTTGCCCTGAAGCGGCAACTACGTGGCCGGTCTATATATAGCGCCGCGTGTCGTGGCTCTGCCAGGTGATCGGTGTGATGCCTAAATATACCGCGAAACGAAAACAAGTAGAAAGATGCGCTGAAATTTCTTATTACGGAGTATTGTAATCTCCTGTGACTTTTATTCACGCATTTGCTCCTCACGAAATAAATGAAGCAAAGGAACCTTTCCTCTTGCCTATCTGCGCAATAACAGGAAGTTACGAAGTCTTGCAGTTGTTTCGCCGAAGAATCAATTTACTCGCCCTGGGAATCGTGGAATTGAGATGTGAGTGTACTTGCGTGTGACGTAGAGCACTTGCCGCCAATTTTTGGTTATCTCTTACACCACCGTGACAAAGAAGTTCGGAAATGACTAAACACGTTTCCTGTAGAGTAGCTCGTAGATTCTTCGTACACCCCAACATTACGCTTTCAAAACAATTTGAATGCGCCAAAAGTGTTAACATTCCTATCGCAAAAAGCCGCGCCTTCCAGTGCCGTCCAGTGTGAAACCAGCGGGATTTTACAGCGAATCTGTGTATGACTCGGATCCTGGGATTTCTTTGTCTCCACCGACAACAGTCCAGAGAAAGCCATTCCACAAACTGAAGTGCCTATCTTCATCGGAATTACGCATGCAAGACACACTCCAGTATTCGTTTCACAAAAAAAAAGCAGAAAGTTAGCAACTGGCTAAACCACATCTTAGATGATAGGGCGCGTTCGAACAATGCGACGCACGTAGTGTTCGCCGCATGCGTTTCCTCGTAAAGATTATCGTTGCATAAACTGCAGAATACGAATCAGAGAGTGACGTCAATAGAGTTTCATATGTAAAAGAAGAACCCACCTAGCAACTGATTTCATTTGTGTTGTAGTAGCACTATGGGAAGGCCACGCATAGGACTCCCGAGGAGCGGCGTGAACGCGACGGGAACAGCAACGTCAGTATGCCGAACGGTGTCGTGCTCAGGCTAAGCAGGACGCAGCAGTTCCTGCCCAAAGCAAGCCACGCACAGTTCGTCGCATTGCTCAACCTTTCAAGGCTAAATCACATTGCTCTATCGGATCAGGTGATATCACAGCTTCGCTGGCCAGCTCCCTTGACAGCGTGGATCGGAGCCCCAATTTTATCGCGAAGGCATTGTACGCCCCATTAAGCGAAAATCTGGCGTTCTTGTTGGCGCCGTGACCGAATGATTGTACAAAAATGGCCAACGCAAGGAGTGAAACCACATAAAAGATACTCCATTTGACGAGAAATTTCTCAGCGAGGTTCCTGTAAACAAAGTCAATTAATGCCTTTGAAAAAATATTAGGCAAATTTCGGTGAAGGTGGGAATCGAACCCGGGCCTGCGGTGTGCTGGCTGGCGGTTCTGGCTGACTGAACGTGTGGGCTAGTGCGTGCGCCATTGGGCACGTGACGGCGCAGCCAATGGGTAGGAGGGGGTGACAAGCCATGAGTTCATAAGATGAATGCCTAAAATAAAAAGCATTAACTGCCCAATTGAATGCCACTGAGCTGTCCTTCGGGTTATGAACTCCTCGTGGGCAAACCAGTGAGTTTTTATCTGACTCACCGAAGCGCCGTTAAAACGCAGGCTGGAGCTTGCGCGGTCAAAGAACGCGCAAAAGGAAAAAAAAAGAATTTCGCCAAAGCGGCTATGATGCTTTTGGATTCCAACGCATAAGCAGTCTTCAGAGCTTATACCGTTTTTTTTTATGCTGAATGACACGGTAGATATTGGCACTTGCTGCGAGTCACTAATGTATGTCAATATAGTCAATAGAGTCAATATATGTATACGCCGGTGATGTCGAAAAAGAGCTGTGTCACACTGGAAGAAACGCTAGTTTGACTGCTATGGCGTTGGTGCACACTGGTAAACGCTGGAAATGAGTTGGTTGCGCATGTGCCGCACTGGAGGAGCCGGTTCCGTTGAATATTGAGTGCCTTGTTCATATTTATTAGGGTATACTTGTCTCCGAGCCTTATAACGCTATATATTAAGGCCACAAATATCTGTTCCGCTACGCTACTTGCAATAAAGGTGCATGCGCTGCTTCACTAAGTTTATGCATATGAAATGGCATGGTGACGACGGCGTGATGATGACGGCAAGAGAGCTATGGGAAGACGACGACTGTATGCTGACTATGCCGTGGCAACGATGAAAACGGCCGCGATGGTATCTCGCCGACGCTAAGACGACAAATATACGACAAATGTACGACGACTATGCAATGACGACGATGGTATGACAATGGTGGCATGATCACGAAAGAATGAAGAGAGCATGGTTACTGTGACGTGATGATGATAGCTTCATGACAATGGAATGAAGAAGAAGGATTGACGACGGGGCGATGGTGTCGCGATGGCGACGAAGTGAGAACGCAAAGACCTCAGCGTCGTTTTCATGGCCTGGCACATACGCGCAGCTGCGACGATATAGGATGTAGCATTTGCCCCCTCTTTTGCAAAAAACAAAGCATCTTCCCGATGCGCCAAGCTCCGAAGGCACTGCAGAGAGGGTGCAAAATTGACCTCACTGCGAAAAGTATGGCTTTATAAGAAGCACGTGCACAAGTTCGGGCAGATGGCGCCGGCGTTGGGAGCCGTAAGGACTGTCTATAACAGCATCATAATTCATATCACTGATGCGGTGCAGAACTGTGTACTGTCCGGAGTATCTCCGCAGGAAGTTCTCCGATAGCCCCAGCCGACAAATAGGATTTCAAGCCCACACCTGGTCGCCGACGTTGTACGTGACGGGTCTGTGCCGAAAGTTTTGGTGTCTGGCATCGTAGCCCTGATGTTCTCGGATTCACCAACGCGCAAATTGTCTGGCTTCCTCTGCTCGTTGCGCAAACGCATAGGCACCAGTCTCGTCATCACCGCACTCGTGGGGCAGCGTCGCGTCCAACAGTGTTGTCACTTCCTGACCGTAAAGGAGGCTGAAAGGTGTCACGCATGTTGCCTCTTGGCGAGCCGTGTTGTACCCAAATGTAACGTAAGCAAAAATCTCGTCCCAGTTCTTGTGGTCTGTGTCCATGCACATACTCATCATGTCGGTCATCCAACATGTTCTGTCATCCCATTGGTTTCGGGGCGATATGCTGTTGTCTTTCCGTGACTCAGTCGCAAAACAGTATCCAGAAGCACGGTTGTGACTACTGCGGCAGCGCCGTTATGACTACTGCGGGAGCGCCATGCATTTGAACGACAGCTTCGATGAAACATCGTGCTGCTTCGGCTGCTGTTCCCCGTGAGAGAGCACTTGCATAGGCCTGTAGAGTGAGATACTCTGTGACGACGATTGTCTATTTGTTGCCGGCAGTAGACACTGGAAATGGACCTAACAGGTTTATGCCAATTTGTGCGAACGGCGCTTCCGGTATCTGAACAGGATGCAGCAGTCCAGCTGGCGTGACGGGTGGAGCTTTGTGGAACTGGCAATCCCAGGCATGTAACAAGCATATCCGACATCGTCCCGAAGAGATGCGGGAATAATGAGGAGGTAGCTACAGCCGAGAGTGAAAAGTTCCTAATATATATATATATATATATATATATATATATATATATATATATATATATATATATATATATATATATATATATATATATATATATATATATATATATATATATATATGTATAGCTGCTACATTTATTATAAAAATCCTTTACCCCCGTATTTTTGGTGGGAGTGCGGGATGAACCCTCGTAACAATATATATATACGCCGAGATAAGGGCACACTCCGCAGCAAGCAGCAGCCACGTAAAGCACGGTACGGTGCAAAGAAAAGAAAGCCTCAGACTTTAAACAAAGTTAAATAATCTGCGTCTTAACAGCAAGTGGGTATCGTTGAACTAATTCACGATGAACGGGCGTGCCTAGAAAGGAAGGAATTACGCCACGTAATCGCGGTCGGTTTGTCACCTTCGACAACGATTGGCATAAGAAAGCAGCAATCAAACAAGAACGCCAACCGGAAAATGAAGTTGTTCCGAAATGAGTACGTTTACCTGCAGTGGCAAGAATGACAGAATGAATGTCCACATACATTCACAAGAGTTAGAGAAACAATGGCTACAAAACATTTAATTGACAAGTAGAGTGAAATACATTACACACAAGCTATAGAGCCAATGTCAAAGCATTATCTAAAGTCTTTACGGCGTCTTCTGTACTTGAATTGCCTTCAAAAGCGGCTATTAGCGGCTGCTGTCGCCTTCGTTGGAATCTTGTTCACCAAAGTCATTCGATAGCTCAGGCACTGTCAAGTCCTCTGAGCCTAAAGTTACCGTTATATTGATCAGCGAATCGTTGCTGTTATAGCCTGGACGGTTGCTATGCAGTGGAGCGTAAGAGCCAAAACGACCCCGTTCCTCAGTCCACATAAAGTAATAGCCGAAAAACAGCGCCGTGGAGAGGATGATGATGAATACACACAGGCCGGCAACCTTCTGCAGCGCTAGGATATCCTCCCTCTCGGAAAAGATGTGCGCTCCTTTGGGTGCGTTCTCCGTATAGGGACGCAGCCCCAGAATGGACGACAGGCACTTTTTCTTCTTCTTGCCGTACTTTCGCGACGGAATGCTGGGCGTCGCCGCATCGGGGCTAGACTCGGCGGCCCAATTCCCTAAATTGGATGGTGGCTTGAAAGGGTCGTATTTCAGCCCGACAGGTGCTCTCGGAGGCTCGACGAGGTCGGCGAGTACGTCGTCGGCGTCCGCTGCTCGTGGCTGTCGAAGATTTCCAAGGCCCACTACGGCTGGGCCGTCCCTAGTGCCGGGAGCATCAGCCGTGTGCTGTTTCCCCCTGACGATGTCGGCGGCCTTCGGCGGAACAAGAAGCACTCTCGCATGAGCCTCTTTGCAGGTCTTCGGCGGAGACGGTGGAGGTGGAATTCGCCTAACGCTGGTGCCACTCGGCGGCTTGACATCGGTCGTCCTGGGCATGCCCGCACCTACGTCTGCGCCATCCGCGGGAAGTGCGAGATCCGGCTTTCGCGATGTACACATTCCTATTTTGTTTGGATGGATGCTGGCCTCTTTCGCCTTGACCGCAACTTCTGGCGTTTCACAACGCGGGCCCAAAGGGCGGCTGCTCGGAACACACGAAGGGAAGCCGACGCGAACTGCTGCTCGCTCCGCAGCCTTCGAGTGGCGCCAGGAGACGTCTGGTGGCTTCCCGCTTGAAGCGGCTTTGATGTCGGCAACAGGCTCTAACGCATCCGCTCTTTCTCGTGCGTACTTTGATGACTTCCGGTTGCCGGTGGCTAAGGGCTTCGGATGGTCCGCGCCGCAATCGTGTCCTGCCTGCAGAGGTGGCAAAGTTTTGCGTGCAGGTGAAACTGACCCCGCGTGCTTTCCCGCAGGGATGGCTACTTTGGTCTCTCTTGCATCTGGCGGTTGCAGCGATCTTGCTGAAACACTGCCTTTACCCGAAGGCGCTGAAGGAGTGACATGCAGGGGGGAATTTCGCAAGGACCTGTCATGTTCAGGAACAGCAGGCTGATTTCTTTGACATTGTGGAGCCTTCTTCGCGTTTGATACGGGACCCACCGATGACCTCCTGCTTGCAGTGGCTGAAGTTTTGACGTGACGCCTCCGCGGATCGGGCTGGGCCTCTTCTTTTCTCGGCGTACTTTGTTGTGGAGCGGCTGCTATCCGGTCGTCCCTTTCCTTTGGACGCTGCCGTGACCCTCGGTGTGTAGGTGACTGATTGCACGGCTTGGCAGGACCCATCGCGTTCGCCTTTCTGTCTTCTTCTTCTAACCGAATAGCAGAGAGCCACTGATTATAGCTTTGCAAAAACGTAGCTGCGGCGCTCAGAGGAAGGGCATGAAATAAGGGCGTGTATGGTTGAGCATAACTAAAAAAAAAAAACGATATCTCAGGTAAAACAATGCTTAAATGGACCACTATTATTATATTCTTGAAATATGTTAATTTCTTCACGAATATGACACAATGATGGTCATTCCGAGGGATATATTGCGCCATTACCTCCGATGTCGATAGGAAGTCCCTCAAGCTACTGTCTCTGTAAAACCTCAGTGGACTTTCGCTACCGCATAGAAAAGTCGTGATCAAATTGTCAGCTATATTTGGAGATATCACCTTTTAACACCGAGAACCACCCTTCTTAAGTCTGTAAGAATGTCACCGAACGAAAGACCGCGATTTGATAGAATAGGAACAGAAGCGTGTAAGTGGAAAGTCTTACCACGACAATTAACAAGAACTAAGATAATGAGCGTAGAGCATTCATGTTTTCTGTAGAAGAGAATGGCCACCAGAAGGCACCCATCAAATATTTAATTGCGAGTAGAGAGATAAGCGCAATGACATCAATTTTAGAATGAAATTGTCATGAACATGAGAACGTTGATATATGTGAGGTTACAACACGCTGTCCTGCGTAGCCAATTTATTTCGTCAAGGAGAACCATCACTTTTAATCGCATAAGGACAAAGTCTGCTCATAAACCAGCATGATTATTTATAACGGGGTATATCGATTCTACGAACTGAACTTAATGCGAAGAGAAAGAAGGCAATGATAGTTTTCCGTGGTCGGGCCCAAAATACCGACGCAAAAGGTATGCTCTTCTCGGGAACCTGTAAAAGAAGGACCTTCCGGATACCTGCCTGCAACACCTCATGTTGCCAGAGGGGTCAGTTGCAATCCTCAAAGAAGCTTCACGGGAGACCGGTTTGAAGGACACGTGGTCACGTACCGCAACAACATTCTAGAGGATGCTCGGGCTGAGCAACTGCCAGCCTTTATTACCAGGCTAAACCCGCACGTTGCTGCAATGCACCACCGGCTCTTCTACTTCAACACGTGCTTCCAGTGTTGCTGGTGTGATCCTGCGATAGTGATGTCTTAATCTCAATACGATCTGCCGAAGTACCTTAGCGGCTGCGGTGTTACACTGCTAAGCACGAGGTCACTGGTTCGAATCCCGGCCGCAGCGGCCGCATTTCCATACGGGCGAAATGCAAAAAAACACCCGTGTCCCGCGCATTGGGGGCACGTTAAAGGTCTCCTGGTTGTCAAAATTATTGCGCAGTGCCCCACTACGGCGTGTCTCATAATCAAATTGTGGTTTTGGGCACGTAGTGAGCGAGTGCGAACTTTATTTAGGTCCTGAGGAGAAATAATGCAATTTGGGCACGTAAAACACCAGAATTCCGTTCAATAATAATACGAACGTTTGAGCAATAGCAAATTCAACATGCCATTTTATGTGTATTTCCCTGTTTATATGAGTTTGTCTTTTTCATTGGATAATTGTTTTAGATTTCTCAAAAAAATTTAATGGTGATTAAAAAAAAATGTATCATTTTTCACTCAAGTACTCCGAGTAGCATGTCAGTAATTTATATCACCCGCTATGAGACGAATTTTTGTCACGGTGCTTCACTGCACCCAGAGTCATCACTTCCTTCCTCTTTTCCCTTACCCCAAGTGCAGGGTAGCAAACCGGACGCTCGTCTGGTTGACCTGCGTGCCTTTACTCTCTGTGCTATCTCTCTCCACTGGCGCAGCCAGAATTTTTATTGGGGGGAGGGGGAGACTTGCTAAGATGCTAACACCGACATTTTGTTGGGGAGCGGGTCGTGTCTGCTGTTCCATGCTCTGGCTACACCACTGGTACTTTTGCGAGGTGATTAAATACAGCTCTCATTCAAAATGCGTTACTTTTTCGCAGTCATTTAATTTCTTTCTATTCATGCGGCTTATTTTTTAACACATTGTTTTCACAACAGCCGCGTTACAAGAATGGGGCTGTGTCACTACACTTTTCCTAACGCATCATCTGAATACGATATGCTGGTGTTTGTCACTTACCAACTCACGCGACAGCACCCAAAGCATGCCTCAGAAAGTATTTATCAAGCTTTTGTCGTCTGTGAGCGGGAGGCAAAATTCTAGGAGACGGTCGTTTCGCTTCTTGCTGTTATTGTGACATGAAGTTACCGAAGGTGGTTTGTTGGAGTTTTAGTATTATTAGTAGTAGTAGTAGTAGTAATAGAAGTAGTAGTGGTTAGTAGTCCTAGTAGTAGTTAGTAGTCTTCGTAGTAGTATTAGCAGTAGTATTAGTAAGTAGTAGTTAGTAGTCATCGTAGTAGTATTAGCAATAGTAGTAAGTAGTAGTTAGGATTAGAACTGGTAGTAGTAGTACTAGTAGTAATAGTAGTAGTAGTTGTTTGGGTAGCACATGATCACCGCGGGGAAGTGGGTGTGATATGGGTGGGTAAAGGAAACGGACAAACGACGAGGTGGATCTAAAAATTTGGAAGTATTCAAGTACTATAAAAAAGTTATGAGGCACGGAAAAAATTTGAAATGATAAATATGACACGGAACTGAGGTAAAGAAAATGCAAAACAAAACAGGTAATATAAAATACTAACCCATAACTTACAACGAGGTAAAGCTGGGCTGCCGAGATATATATATAAAAAAAAAACGTTTATTTAAAAGAAAAAAAAATTCAGAAAGCGAGTGGGTGGAGCCCCTAGTCCAGGGCCCCACTGGCTTGAGCGGTCCGCCATGCTTGGTCGAGGAGCGCTAGTTGCATCTCCCGATCCTCGCTGGCGAGCCAAGTCTCCCACTGCTCCCTTCCGGAAAGTTTGCCGGCTATTTTTGGTGTATTAATTTTGGGTGGCCTGTTCTGGCAGTCTCACGTAATGTGGGCGAGAGTTGGCCGGCCTCCGCACCAAGGACAGCGAGCGCTGTACAGCGTTGGGTGAATGGCATTTTTCAAATAAAGGTTTGGAAATGTGTGCGTCTGTATTCGGCGCCAGTCATAAGAGTCCTGCCTGGATAGGTCAGGGTGTGGTGGACTGTACTTTCTTCGCTCGCGCCGCTGGTGCTCACGGATGTCTCGTGGTAAAAAGGGGTTTTCGTCAGAGTGGTTGGTCGCTCGGTTGACAAAAGCACGAGCTGCGCCGTCCGCTCTCTCATTGCCCTCGAGTCCTGCGTGACCCGGGCACCAGATGATCATGTGTTTCTGCGTTAGGTTGGATCCTAATAGGTGAATGGTGCTGTGTGGTAGCCTCCCGGTGAGGAATAGTCTACATGCGACTTGGGAATCTGTAAGAGTTATCGACGATTGTCCCAGAGCGTCCTTAGTTTTAATAGCTAGCGCGATGGCTGAAGCTTCTGCGGTATTCGCAGATGCAACTCTAGCCGTGGCACAAGTCACAAGCCCTTGATGTGCGGCCGCTCCTACTACTGCGAGGGCGTATTTGTAAGCACCACATCGAGCGACATCTGTGTAGACTGTATCCGGGTTTCCACCGAACTGCTGCATTAACTTTAGAGCTCGAGCATTTCTACGTCCCTGGTGGTATTTAGGACTCATGTTCTTAGGGATTGGGGCTACTATGATCCTTTCACGAAGGACTCTGGTCAGAGATTCGAGTTCTTCTCCCGCATGCTGTGGACGAGTAGGGTAACCCACGCGGCAAAGTAATTTTCTGCCACAGGTGGTTACGCTAAGCCGCTCCTGTTGAGATATGAGCGTCGCTGCCCGTAGCTCCTCGTAGTTATTGTGAATCCGAGGGCCAGCAGGCGTTCAGTAGAGGTTCCCTGTGGTAGGCCGAGAGCCGCTTTGTACGACGTTCTAATCAACGCATCTAGGGCCTTTAGTTCTGTTTTCGTGGGGTCCTGGAAAGGGAGGCTATATGTGAGACGACTTAGCACAAAAGCCTGAACGAGCCGGATCGTCTCTGTTTCCTTGAAACCTTTTCGGAGATAAGTTACTCTACGGATCATACGGGAGATCTGTTTCACCGTAGTCCTAAGGGTTTTAATGGTGTGGTCTACTCGTTTGTTGCTTTGCAGCCACAGTCCGAGGACTCGCATTTTCTGGACCTCCTTTATCTGGCTGTCTCCTAGAAAGAGGTTCACCGGCTCGTGAGTTTGACGGCCTCGCCCTCGTATCCTGATAAATTCTGATTTATCGGGAGCGCAGCTCATTCCACTGCTGCGAGCGAAGGTTTCAACAACGGTCGCTGCTTCTTGCAGGATTTCTTCTTTTTGTCCTAACGAGCCGCTGGTTGCCCATAGGGTAATATCGTCTGCATATATCGCGTACCCTAGCCCAGGTATGACGTCGAGTGTTTTGGCTAAGCGTCTCATACCGATATTGAAAAGAAGGGGGGTGAGTATCGCCCCTTGCGGTGTACCTCTATTGGGCATGGGAAAAGGGTCTGAGCGCGTAGTGCCAATGCCTATTGTCGCGATGCGAGAAGTCAGGAAAGAGCGGGCGTAATCATAGATTCTTTGTCCACAACCGATGTCACTTAGCTCAGATAAGATAAGTTCATGTGAAATAGTGTCGAATGCGCTTTTTAAATCAAGAGCCAGAACGAGATGTTCCGCACCAACCGTGGTGTTGCATAGAACTTCTTCGCGAAGTAGCAGGAAAACATCTTGTGTCGACAGATGTTGGCGAAAGCCGAATATGTTAGTGGGAAATAGGTTGCGGTCTTCAATGTAAGACGTGAGACGTGTGTGGATCACCTTCTCAAATAATTTGCCAAGACAGGAGGTTAGTGATATCGGCCTAAGATTTTGTAGATCATGAGGTTTTCCTGCTTTCGGAATAAGCACGATTTTGGCCTCCTTCCACTGTTGTGGAACTACGCCCCTCTCCCATATCTGTTCATTAAAATACTGGGTAAGCTGTTCTAGGTGCTCGTCGCTCAGGTTCCGGATCATAGCATTTGTGAGCTGATCTGGTCCTGGAGCAGTATTTCTCTTCGCAGCTTGCGCTGCCGCGAATAGTTCTGCCTTAGTTATCGGAGTGTCTAGCACCGCGTTTTCTTGCCCTTGGTATGGCAAGGTGCATGGGGGAGTGATTACTGCTCCTACGTACTTCTCTTTAAGCTTAGTGAGGAGGGCCTGATCTGTTCCTGAAAATTCTCCGGCAAGTTTTTGAAGAGTGCGGTTACTGGCCGTTTTTGTTTTTCCTGGCTCCATTATGCTGCGAAGTATCGCCCATGTCTTGGAGGTGTGTAACGTTTCGCGAAGTGAGTCGCAAAAGCTCGCCCAGCTCGCTGTCTCTAACTGCTGTGCGTAATCGTTTTCCCGCTCTGATATTTCAGCAATTCTGTGGCGCAGTTTGCGATTAAGTCGCTGTTTTTTCCATCGTTTAGTTAGCCCCCTTCTGGCTTCCCACATATGTAGCAGATGGTTGTCAACTACCGGCGTTTCCGCTGTGAGCGCTAGCCGCTTAGATGTTGCTTTATGAGCGCCTCGTATGTGTGTTGCCCACTCTTCAGCGTTCTCAGGTGATATCTCCGGCATGGGGATTTTGCGATAATTTACCCAGTTCGTGATTACCACCTGGCCACAGGGTCGCCGACACACTGATAATGAAATGGTCACTGCCTAGATTCTCTCCTAGATTGGTCCAGAATACCTCGTTGACATTATTTGTGAATGTGAGATCTGGAAAGGTGTCTGCACTGACGCTGTTACCTAATCTTGTCGGGTTTTGAGGGAGAATGATGAGTTGGAGATCATATGCTTCGGTCGCTCGCTCGAGCTCTCGGCCTTTGGGGGTGTCTGTTCGGTAACCCCAGCTGGTGTGAGGAGCATTGAAGTCCCCAAGAAGCAGTAGTCTATCCTGGGTGCCGGAGTGACACATGACGTACCGAATGATGGCCTCGAAATCGGCCCTCCTTTCTTTAGGTGGGCTGTACACGTTCGTGATTATTGTTTTTGCCTTACTACGCTTCTGCGGTAGTGTTGTTACAATTTGATGGTTGATGCTGCTAGTCGCCAGATAATCTATACTGATTGCTATGTCCTTGAACACCATCGTCGCGACCTTAGGGTAGTCTGGGTGGGTTATCGTGTAGTAGCCAGTCAATCTGACCGGCTTGTTACCGATCTCTTGCAAACAAATAACATCAGGTTTGACTGGCACCATGTTAATGTATTGTTGTAGAGCTGCCGCCCGTTTGTGGAAGGTGCGGCAGTTCCATTGCAAAATTTCGAGACATTCGTGACGTACTCGCGTTCTACTCGCCATGAATAGTGCTTTCGCTGTCCGAGGTCGATGTGGGTCGCGGACGGCGGTTAGATTGAGCGCTGGGGCTAATGCTGGCTCGCTTACGAGCCGCGCTCTTTGCACTGGCCACAGATTCATCGACGTAAGTTTTTAGGCTTTGAAATTCTGCGTACATCTGCTGCTGAAAATTTTGCATAGTTTGTAGTTGATGCACAACTTGTTGGAGTGTAACCTCCACAGAATTCGGCGTCGTTATAACCTCGAGAGGCATGCCTGCTGCTTTAGTATGTGCTGTTTTGTTCGCTTCGGTACAGCGACTAGCTTTGAGGGAGGCCAACTCTCGCTTAATTTCTGCCAAGCTCTCGCGGAGGGGCTTGTTCTCGTTAATGATTTTCTGATATTCGGGATTTTCTGTTATAGGAGCAGTAGGAGAAACGACTCGTGCCCAGCTTACCCTGTTATCTTGTGGCACTTGCTTGGTCACAGTGCCGAAAGCCCCCGATTTAGGCGGTTTTGGTGATTGGTAATGAGGTGGGTTTTTGGGATTGGAGTTCCTTCGGGTGCGCGATCTTGACCTGGATCGACGGCGAGTCTCTGATACCTCCGGCGAGGTCTGGCGTTCAACGGTCTACCCGGAAGGACAGCTCAACGAAGCCACCTCAACGCCTACGTTGGTTCGGCTACGGAGAAAACATTTCCAATGCTGGACCCAAGAATAGAGGCGACAAGAGAAATGACCGCAGGAACAGATAAACGCAGGCCACGACTGAGGATGGGAGTTTCCGTTCTTTGATTTACTACGTGTGATGCGTTAGATATGGATGCACCTTTTTAGCGCATTTTCTGAGCCTAGTGAATTCTGCACGCTACGAATAACGCGATACGCGCTACTGTCAAATTCAGGTATATGTGCTCGACTCTATAAAGAACCTCGATCTCGAGGTTTAAAGCGTATAGCTTTCTTTGCTTTTTTTATCCGTTTTTGTGGTTTCTCGGGGGTTGATAGTCGATAATCAGACGGGGCAACGAAGATGTTCAATCATTCGTTCGCTCGTTCTTTGGCTCGGTGTATTCTTCTACATTACCAGTAATCGTCGGTCATTCCGGCATAATTTTTTTATCAGTTGTTCTACTTTGGAAGATCCTATAAAGTCAATTTTTCTTCTCACTGTATTGTTCCTGAGGTGTCGTGTTTGCTGTTAATGTTTTACTTGTAGAAACAAATAAATTCTGCTGAATTTTCACAATTGTACGCGCACATATTGTAACTGGGTACTGCTTTAACAGGAGTAGAATTCATGAAAATTTTAACCATACACGAACGGGCAAGCGTTCATATGCCAAATATTGTTGTTTTTTCTACTGAGCGGTTTTAATAGAAAACAATTGACCTCCCCTTTCATTCTTTTCTCTTCATCCTCCTCATTTTCACCTCTCTCTTACCTCTTTTTCTCTTTTCATAGTAATTATGCTGTCGTCATGCAATCGTGATTATGCTGCCGTGGGTATGACATCGTCGTCATTGCTCATGCAGTGAAATCGGCAGTTGCCAGATCGAAGGTCAGCGGCGCTTGGTCCAGCTTGCTCCTGTATGAGCGGGCCCTGTTAAAATATAATTCGTGCACACGAGGCACCAACGTCTGTCTGGTTTTTCCTCACCCACACACTCGTCTTCATCACACTGTACTCATACCACTGTCATGCCATCGTCTTCATTGCGCAGTCATCATACAGTCATCATATAGTCAAAGCCTCAGTAAAGCCCTCTGAGGCTTTGGTAGGCCTGCTATGTGTACTTTGTTTGCCTTTAAGCAGAATAAAACTGTATTGTATGCATTCGTTATCATACCATCCTCCTAATGCCGTTATGGTCATTCCATGGTCTCCATTCTAACTTTGACATTCGCATATCAGGCAGCTGTCGTCACGATGTGGTCGTCACATGGTCGTCATCCTTCCATAGTTATGTCGCCATCATCACTCTGCGACTTTACCATAGTCACTTCAGTAACATCATCCCATTGAACACCATATTAACATCATCATATCATTCTGACGTCGTCATGCTGCCTTCATCGATCCACCGACGTCATTCTTTCTTTGTCATTCTAAAGTAATTATGTTGTCATCATTGAATCGTGATTGTGCCGTCATTGTTGTCATCATCGCTATTTTGTCGTCATCAGGCAGTCGCGTTCATGCATTAGTTGTCACTCTGTCGACGTCATGCCGTCGTGCTCATGCCATCGTCGTCATTTTAGCTTTGTCACCCAGCTGTCTTCGTACTATTGCCGTCGTACACTCTTCGTCGTCCAATTGTCATCCTGTGGTCATTTTAACGCTGTCGTTATATCATCGTCATCATCCAAGGATCGTAACCTCATTGTCGTCACGCCACTGTTGTCACTGCCTTAGTCATTGCACCGACGTCACTTATTCTTCGTTATTCCATCGTCGTTATGCGGCCAGGCTCATGGGTGATCTTGGCAAGCGAGTACCATAGGTAGCAACGTTAGAGGATACTTGATTATGTCACAAATAGCGGTAGCAACGGAACGTGGACTGGAGTGGAAAACTTTATTCTGGTCCCGCAGGACGCACTTAGTGCCTACCGGGCGTCTCCCACGTAAGGAGCGACAGGGAATATCCGGCAGCCGCTTCGCGGGCATGCTGGACTGCCCATTGCTGGCCAGCGAGTAGTGAACTTCTGAGGGACGTCTCCTACTTGCCGGAGGTACAGTCGGGAACAGCGCTTCTACATTTCCAGAGCATGTGTGCGAGTGTCGCCGTGTCTCCGCATGAAGGGCAATTGTCGCTGGGGTACGCGTCGGGATATAGAACGCGTCATCTCGTGGGGTTTGGGTACATGTGCGTCTGTAGTAAGCGTAGCGTTAGCGCCCGTGGCCTGTTAAGTTTGGGGTGTTGTGGCGGAAAGATGCGGAGCTCCAGGTAGAAGTGTTGTGTAATTTCGTTGTACGTAATGATCGCGTCCCGATTGCCCTCTAGCTCGACGAGATGGATTTGCCCGGGGTCGGCGCGGTTGGTAGGCGCACCCGCTGCGTCGTGGGCAATATCGTTGAGGATGGGCGAGACAACCGGCACCCAACCGAGATGGGCGGGGAACCAGATGACAGTGTGGTGCTTGAGGGTGCTCAGATCCGTGCTACGGAGGATGCGTAACGTCTCGTTGGAGACGACGCCACATTCGAAGGCTTTGATGGCCGGTCTGGAGTCACTGTAGATCGCTTCCCGTTGGCCGTCGAGCACCGCCAGGGCTATGGACACATGCTCCGCCACCTCGGGGTCTCGGGTGAGGACCGTAGCGGAGTTTAGGGCCCACTGTGTGGAAGAGACCGTGACCACGGCGAAGGCTCAGTTTTTACGGTAGGCGGCGTCGTCCACGAACGTGATGTTGTTCACTTTCATGTCTATGCTCTGGAGAAGTGCGGTTGCCCAGGCAAGGCGCCTGCCTCAGTTGTGATCCGGATGTACATATCGTGGAATAGGAGTGATTGTGAAGAAGTCTCGGATCTCGCGGAGAACCGGCGACGACTTCGGTGGATCCCTGGTAGTCAAGGAGAAGAAGCAGAGCTCGCGCAGAATGTGGCGGCCTGCCTTGGTGGTCGTGAGTCGGGTTACCTGCGTTTGCTCCTGCGCCTTGGCCATCTCCTCTAGCTTGTTGTGCACGCTGAGCTCGAGGAGTTCATGTGTGGTAGTAGAGATCCGGAAGGCAATGGGCCCGTTTCACTACCTTTCGAATGAGGGCGTTGAGTTTATTGCGCTCAGTGCGTAGCCAATCGCGCATGGTAGTGAAGTGGCAGAGAACAAACACGTGTACAAAACGTAGCAGGTCATCTTCTTTGAGGCCGTGGCAATAGCTAGCCACACTGTGTACGAGTCTTACGGCGTTCTCCGTTTTCGTCTTCAGCTTCTGCGCCGTTTGGGTGTTGGTTACGCTGTATTCGATGATCATGCCCAGGACCCTAATGGTGTTTACCTTGCGGACGGTATGGCCATCCCTGGTACGGAGGGTGATGTTCTGGTGTTGCGTTCGGCCACGGGTTTCCACATTCTAGGCTTGGCGCCCCGGCGTTTGGGCGAGTACAGCAACAGTTCCGACTTGGTGGGGGAGCCCTTGAGATCAGTGTGTTCGAGGTGGACTCGGCGGTTTCGACGGCCTCCTGCAGGGCGGATTCGATGAAGCCATCCTACGGTTATGGTTTTATTTATTAGTTTTTATTTATTAGTTACCTGCATCGCCCCGTAGGGCATTACAGCAGGGAGGTTACAAACTTGAATCAATACACCAACAAATTATTTCAACGCGTGGTAAAAAACATCATTTTCTGTAATATATACAATGGTCGATGGCAAACTGTTCCAATCTCGAACAGTTCTAACAAAAAAAGAATAACAGAAGACGTCTCCCCTACAAGAAAATTCTCTGACCTTCAAACAGTGGTCAAGTCGCCTAGATATATAATGTGGTGCCTGGATATACTTTTCGCGGTTTATGCCTGTTTTAGAATAATAAATATCGTGGAAAAATTTTAATCTAATATGCCTTGTACGATCCTTCAGCTCTTGCCATTTAAGTTTAAGTTTGCTTTCTGTCATGCTAAGCTGCCGGCTATAATTCCCAAGAACAAATCTAACTGCCCTATTCTGGATTTTTTCTAATTTGTTTATAAGCTCAGATGTGTGTGGGTCCCAACAAACACATCCATATTCAAGTATTGAACGTACATGAGTAAAGTACAACTGCGTCTTCAAGTTACTCGGTAAATGACTAAAATTGCGCCGCAAGAATCCCAAAACTGATGCCGCCTTATTTCCAATATAGTTAACATGCTTGTTCCATCGTAAATCAGAAGTAAAAAACACACCTAGATATTTAAATTCCTTGCTTACTTTTAGAGTTGAATCATGAATTCTATACCTATAGGGATGATTAGCTCGTTTTCTTATAAAGGTGACGTGAACAGTCTTATTTATATTTAATGACATATCCCAACGCACACACCAGTCTGCGATAGTGTTTAGGTCATCTTGCAGGATTTGTGAATCGGAAATGGCATCTACGACTCTATAAACAACACAATCATCGGCAAACATCCTGAATGAAGACTGTATACCAGCTGAAATATCATTAATATACAACAAAAACAATAGTGGCCCCAGCACTGAGCCTTGGGGAACTCCCGACGTAACTGATGCATATTGCGAAGATATACCGTTCAGAACCACAGCCTGTTTCCGCAATGACAAATATTCGGCAATCCACGCTATTACTTTACCATCCAAGTTATAAGCTTTTAATTTGGAGAGTAGGTTATGTCGTCCACGTAAATGGTGTGGTTTAGCCCGTTGAACTTCGAGAGTTGTTGGGAGAGCCCGATCATCACGAGGCTGAAAAACATCGGCGAGAGGACTGATCCGTGGGGGGTGCCCCACTGTACGAGCTCGACTGCTTCCGACACAAGGTCTCCTGTGTGTAGGATGGCCTTGCGCCGGGTAAGGAATGCCAACTACAGATGGTAAATAAACGTGACCAAGAATACAGTGCCTCTTGGACTTGATCAGATCCGCGAATATTTTTTCATTCATTAGTCACCCTTATTCTCACGCATCCCATACCGCTGTATGCACAGAGGCATTTACCCTCGCATTAAAAAAATATACGGTGTGTCGGTGCTTTGCTCTAATGCGAATCGTATTGTCATCGACAGTGTGCGTGCGATGAGTTCTGATGTAAATATTTCCTAGATACATAGTGCCGCTATTTATTTACTTTTTCAGAATGATGCAAAACTAAAATTTCGGTCTCCTGTTGCGAAAGAAAATGCTAAGGGAGACTGAAATTTATACTATTTATCATGTATTAGAAATGAATAAAGAGCAACAGAAGCACAACACTTTTCACCCGTCACGATCGTCAGCATTTCACCCGCAAAATCAACCTGGAACAATTGCATAATATTAAAAAGATTTTATTTTGATTACTTCATGTATAATATACATTTATCTAAATTATATAATCTTGTGTCTACATTCATCGTATTGTTATTTGAAGCCGTTGTCATTCTGGATGTCGCCGAAGAGGAAGACGAGAAGAGTGTTTGTTTGCAATATTGCTAGAATTGAGGTTTCGAGGCACATGGCATGTCTTCTGCCAAGCCACATCAGCCGGCTGCTAGCAATACTTCGCCGCTTCAGAAGAAAGCGGTCGGGCCCACGTCACCGCAGGGAAACGAAGATGGGCGACCAGAGACACTAGGACACAGCACGAAAGCTTCCATTGCCAAAAGCAAGAAGCCATCACTCCGTCCTGCACCAAAGGTGACGACAGCTCCCGAAAGAATACGAAAGCACACTGCTTCAATCGAGTGCGGGCAGTGTTCGATTTTGTCAGCGTTGCCGGCGCATCCAGTTGGCCCTTGTTCTTCGGGAAAAGCTAGACTGGTTCCTGCAAGGCCACAGCTAAAGGAAGCGAAAAAGGTGGATTCACTGCACATGCGCCACACTGCACATGAATCTGTCCGCAAGTCTTTGCCGCCACCTACCGCGCGAGGCAAGACACCCGCGTATCGTGCCGAAGATTCAGGGAACGTCAGTCGTAGATACGCAATGTATGCGCCAGAAAGAGAAGATGCTGCGGGATCTGTTGCTAATACGCAGTACTTTTCAAGGCGAAAGAAGCAAAAGTGTCCGAGACGCCGGTCTCAGGCTGCGGGAGAAGCTGTCTGTGCCGGATTCCCGTGCTCCACACCGCGCAAGCGCAGCGTTGTTCCGCCACGAGCTTCTGCACATGTCTCCAATGAAAAGAACTACGGCAGCAAACAACGAGAGAAAGCAACGCCTCCGTCTCGAAGCTGCCCTTCTGCGGCGAAAAAGGCTGATTTGGTCGTTCTCACGGAAAGTAAACGTGGTGACGGCCCGCCCAAAAAGTACACGACGTATCCCCCGAGGGTATCAAGGGGCAACGTGCTCGAAGTAGCAATGTCAGCTCCAAAGTCTGTAAAGGACGCGCGACCCAGGGCAGTGTCCTTTCCCGCGATATCTTCCAACCCTGTTAAAAAGAAGTCGCAGTCGGGCTACTTACAGCGCGACATTCAAGGAGCAGGTCTGAAACGCTATTCTGAATCCCAAGGTCAACAGCGAGCGTCAACAGCAGGCGCGCGGGACAAGCCGGCTGACCTCCGTCGGCTAAAAAACGTCCACCAGGCCACAAAGTTCGAACCATTCGAGCCGCCTTCTAAGCTGGAGTATTTCGTCGGTACGACAGACGCCAGCTACCCAACGCCCATCATTGCGTCCCTTCCTATACACGAGTTTCCACCCAAGAAGCGTCTGTCGTCATTTCCTGGACTTGAAATTTCCGAGAGAGACGAGAACCCGAGAAAGCCAGCCAGTCCGGCATTCTCAGAGCGTGATCATATCGTGGCTATGCAAATGGTGGCTGGTGCTTGTGTTTTTGTCGTCATCATAGCCACGACGCTGTTTGATGGGTACTATGTGTCGTGGAGCATCGACAGCAGCGAAGCGAGCACACGCAATTGGTCACTAGCCAGAGACTCCAATAGCGAAGAGAATCGTTCGTTGCCGGTCTTTCCGCTGATATTAGGAAGTGAAAACTGGATCATGCCCCAAGTCTTGGAATGACGTTGGCACTCCAGATACCTGCGGTAGAAGTAGTTACCCCGTGGAAAGAGAGTCTGAAGACGACGGAGCCACAAATGTCGTCATCTGTCGCAGGATATGTTCGACACATTGAAATTGAATCTGTCTTTCGTGCTAGATGTCTCAAGTGTTACGTTGAATGTAACGTTTTATGGTACGTTTCCTGTGTTTCATTTACGACGAAATCGCTATTGCTGCAAGATGGGGTAGTAACTACCACCATGTCTCTACAAGAATTTGTGTAACCTGACAAAGGAGTCGGGCAATGAAATAAAGAATTGCCGTTGGACAGGTCATGCATGATGTGCGGGTAAGTTTACAAGTATGCGAGCTAGTTTAATCTAACTAAAGCGAATATTTCGGCTAATTGGTACTGCTGCTTATGCCGCGACACACTTTCTAGCATGACAAAAACTTCAACGAAAAAGATAATTAGGGCTTTGCACCATCTCTTCTCTTTTTCCGTTAATTTCTTTTCGTTTTAGAAAATGGGGCGCTTTCTTTAAGCTGCACTGGATATTGAAAAATTGCCTTTCGCTGGTAGCAGAATTCTAAACCTTGTTCTAAATTACTCGATGGGGGAGCCATGACTTCTACGAGAAATCAATCTTTAATTGGAAAATAAAATGCACCAATTATCTTTTAAGGTATTTCTTTACGTCACATGTCTCAACGTACTAATTGTAGTTAGGAGCCGGCACCACACATTGAATTGGAATGAATTGTGAGGATTCCATCGGTTTCGAAATTTCAAGCTTCCGGTAAACACGCACTGCAGTTCCACTTACTTTTTTTACGAAGACGCTGTCTGATGCATTGAAGCGCAAAAGTAACTGGAACGTCAACGGACTCTGTTGGACACATTGAAAATATCTCGAAACTTATGTAGTCCTGAGAATACGTTACAAGTGGACATGCCTTTCGAATTCACTGACTGCAACTCACAGATTCAAGCATGTGCCGTAAACTAATTAAGAAGTTATTTTGCGTATAATCTCAACTATTCAAATAAGCATTACAATTTCTCGAAGAAGTAATGGTCGCCCCATCGAGTACTTTGATCAAGGTTTAGAACTGGGCTATTTGCCGGAAGCAACTTTTAAAAATTTGGTGCAACTAAAGAAGGAAACACCCTGTATACCGCAACACATAATCCGGTATGGAAAAATAATGTAGCCTCGTGTGAACACAAATATTTCGCCTCATGATATGCAGACACTTTTAAACAACCTCTCGGCATGTTTATGGCGCAAGAGGTGTAGAAAAGTACCTTTTCTGCCTTGCAAATAATTAGTTTGATTATTGCGGCGAATTGGGTGCCTTCGTACATATTTGAAAAGGCAGCATGCAGTGCAAAAAAAGACAGAAGGAGATGAGACGGCAAGGATAAGCGCTAAATTTCCAACAACATTATTGTCAATGTCAGCTTGGCCTCCATCACGCTTTCAGACAAAGAGCTGGCCTACTTACGCATGCACAGATGATGACCCCTGGCTGGCGCAGTACTTACTTATTTGTGAAACATACACAGTAATGTTGATGGAAGTTCAGGGCTCATCCTTGTCGTCTCGTATCCGTACTTGTCTTTTTTGCTTTGCCGCCTTTTCAAATAATTAGCCTTGCGATAACAACGGCCTATCGTGATGTGGGTCACAGAGAAAGAGCTCTCAAGCATCGTTCCTTCTACCAGCGCTTGAGCTTGTCGATGGAAACCTACACGCCTCCGATTTTGCTCAGCGCTTGCCATTGGTGTGAGTAGCCACAAGTGCCTTAATTTATTTAATGATTCAGATATTTTCCAGGTTCTCACCACAATATTGATTGAGCAAGCATTTACCATATACCGCTCTATCGTTGCCGCTACCGTGTCCGACAGCTACCAGCCGGTTTGTGTGCAATACATAAACTGTGCCACGAGTGCAACTGGCTCAGCTTAGCGAGCATGCGCCAACCGTGCTCGTGCCGGAGACCACCGAGGAAATGGCATGAATATATATATATATATATATATATATATATATATATATATATATATATATATATATATATATATATATATATATATATATATATATATATATATATATATGTATATAGACCGATACCCAATAATCATCATGATCAGCCTACTTTTATGTCCACTGCGCGACAAAGGACTCTCCCTGCGATCTCCAATTACACCTGTCTTGCGCAGGGTAATTCTAACTTGGCCTGAAAATTTCTCAATTTCATTGCAACATGTTGTTTTCAACCGTTCTCGACGGTATTTGCCTTAACTCGGCACTCATTCTGTCACTAATGGTCCGCCGAATATCTACCCTATGCATGAGATGGCCTGCCAAGCTCCATTTCGTTTTCTTCGGCTATCCCTGTTTGCTCTCTGATTCACACATCATTAATATGTACCCGGTTATTAAGTATTTCCGGTTTAAATATAGTCGCGATGAATCTGTCGCCCCGTCGCCATTCAGCCTAATGTATTGGGTGACTGATTAACGAATGTCACGCGGCTAGTGCATAGTATTTACTTCATCTTGCGGCACGTACGCGTGTGGAATCGGCGAAATGTCGTGCCCGCAGACCACAGATGGTGAAATTGCGGCCCACAGACCTTTCCCGGACTGCACTCGCCACCGACAGTGACGTCAAAACATGGTAGCTATGACGTGTTTCCTACTGCCATAGTTTCTAGCGCTTACAAGTCGTAGTCATGGACGACGACGTGGATGATGGTTCTTGCGTATCCGACGTGGCTAGTGCCTTGACTTTCATGAGTGCGATCGCAGAAAAGTGGGACCTGATGGAGAAACTGGCTTGCGGCTAGTTTGAGGATGACGTCGTCGCAGCAAGGCCGCCACGGCGGCAAGTGAAAAATCGCAGCTCGTTTGCTGCCTGCTCGCAAATAAAACTTGTCTGTGTGTGAGTTGGAGTGGCGATTAAGACTTTTTTTGGCCCGTCTATAGCCGTTCATCTGTCATGGTCGGTTAATGGGTACATCGGTTAGTGCGTATGTGATCCACGTTCCCCGACAACTACGTATTAAGGAGGTTTTACCGTATTGTGGTATGCTAAACGTTTGTAACAACCTTAAAATTGCAATTTCCTTACTCATCCAGCGAAGAGCCCCCTTGGAAGAAATCAGTATAGTAGAGTAACACTTCACCGGCTATCCCATGGAGCGCTGATAAAATAAACGGTCAGCGGGAAACGAAGCAGAAGTGAAAATAGCGTAGAAACGCATAGCTGGCCTGACGATATTTCTGTAACCAGCGAAACCAACACGGACACAAGGAAGGGCCGTTCAAAGAGGCGTACTGTACTTGCGTATGTGTGTGCATCTTGGCAAAGTTCACAGATAAAAAAAAAAATGTCGCTCCGCAAGATGACTGGCCAAGTGTGCGATCTATATCGGCGACGGTTAAACGGCGCCGCGTCTGTTAGTGTTTCATTATAGCTCCGTAGTACAAGTTCTTATCAATGTTATAAGATTCGACCAGAAGAAAATCCATTGGTTAATCATTCTTTTAAAGCACCATGCAGTTACGAATCCCAAATTATGTGAATCAGTGACCTTGTGAACTTTAACGGCGGCATCGTCGTCCATTGCAGCGCTGGACAACTTGATCGGTCTCTGTATAATATATATATATATATATATATATATATATATATATATATACATATATATATATATATATATATATGTATATATATATATATATATATATATATATATATATATATATGTATATATATATATATATATATATATGTATATATATATATATATATATATATATATATATATAAATAGTCATATCATAAGAAGCCAACAAACACTGACACCAAGGACAACATAGGGGAAATTACTTGTGCTTAATAAATGAAATAAAGAAACGATAAATTAATGGAAATTAAAGTGGATGAAAAAACAACTTGCCACAGGTGGGAACCGAACCCACAACCTTCGCAGTTTGCGTGCGATGCTCTGCCTCATTTTCTACCGTGTTACAGCTCGCGATCATGCTCTGTTATCCGCTTGCGTCTTACTCAGAGTTCGTGTAGCACTGACTTATAACGCTAGTCAGGTGTTCTCGTACACAGCGTGCAAAATCGTCCGCTGCGCGAAGCCAAACGCAGAAGCTCGCGTACGAGACCGTAACCAGAAGTGCGTCACTCGGCAAAAACACGCGCGCAAGAGAGAGGGGAGAGATAAAAAAGGAGGGGTTCATGACGTATTCCTCACGTGATCATCCGTTTCCGTCATGGGAGAACGCAGGGAAAGAATTTCGCTTGTGGAGGCTAGACGGGGCAAATGGAGAGAAAGTCTACGTTGGCGGTGACCCTCGCCTCCTGAAATGGATTCGCGGCCCTTCAAATAGTTTTATTCCTGCTATTTTAATTATTAAACTAATTTGAAAAAAAAGCATCTTGCTAAGAATACTCCTCAGAGGGCACTCTTGGATCTGGAAGACAATCCCACCGCTCTTCACCAGTTATTGGATCTTGCCGTTGAGTGCGGGAGTTGGCCGACGTTGAGAAGGATATTGAGATGAAAACTGGAGATTTATTTACATTATTTACTGTGAGAATACAAAGAAATTAACAGTAATAAAGTCATTGATGGCCGGCACCAAGTCGGACGCTGCAGCCCGTGGCAAGAAGCCCGAAAGAGATGAATGAAGGAATGTTTCTCTCTGCTCCCTGTCTCTGGATTTTAACCCCTTCGGTGTCTCGGGGTCACGTCATTTTCGTTCACTCGTCGAGCCCGCTCAGATGTCGTCATTTTCGGCCAATGGTAGTCGCCCGTGAACGTGCAGTCACATTCGGCTCAGGGGGTCGCTCCATGGGCTTCACTGTCCGAGGGATGACTTGCCACCGGTATTGCCTTCACGTCTGCAACTGCCGTCACAATCGGCAGATGGTGTGGCTCCAAGGGCTTCACGGTGACTTACAGCCGGCGTTCCCATCGGGTTTGCAAGTGAGAGAGAGAGATAATCAACTTTTGTACAGAGCCCTTAGTAACGGTTGGTGCGCGTTGGCACTAGATGGGGTGGAACCTTCTTCTCAGGTCCCATATGCGTCCAGCAGTACCTGACCCCTAGCCGCCAGCGCGAGCTGGGTCAGTAGGTCGGGGCTGGACAACAAGGTCTCCCATCGCTCGGGGGGTTGGGGCTGGGGAGGGTGGGTGCTAGGGATGGTGGGGGGTTCCTGAGGTTAGTGCACTCTACAAGTATGTGTGCTAGAGTGCCTTTTGACCGTTTGCAAAACGGGCATGAAGTGTCATGCTCTGTTGGGAACATCTTGTGCAAGAGGATGGGATGCGCTAGCGACCCCGCTTGCGTGCGTCGCACGATCGTTTGCTGCATTCGGCTGATTTGCAGATGCGGACGGGAAGCCTACATCTGCCGCTTCTGTACATTTGCGTGATTTCTTAGTAACTTTTCACGGGGGATGGTGTCACTATGCCCGAGAACTGTCAATCCGGGCCGAGGACGAGCCGGGTTTGCAAGCGCTCAGTGTGGGTAGACGGGTTGTTTTCGAGCGACCTTTCAGAGCTGCAAAAGAGCTTTGCTCGGGACCCAGGTTACCTGGAACCGTGCCAGGCTCCCGTTGCACTTTCCAGAAGAGTCAAGCAGTGGGACAATAGCTTCACGTGCGGCGCACGAGGTGGGTGGGGGCCGCCAACTTGTCTGGACGTGCTGCACCCCGGGAACGTGGTAGATGCGCTACTGCGCACCTTATTTAGGTGCGTCGGCGATTCGATGTGGTCTGGTTGACTCGAAGGATGCCAGGAAAAGGGCCCATATCTAACAGCACGTAACAACTTCCAGCGTATAACCAAAAATTTGCTACTTGGCTTGGGGACGTGCCCATTAAAGTGGTTACGATATTGAAAGCCACCAGCTACAACTCGTGAATTACAATATGTGCCATAAGGTATTTCTTTCGAAAGCTTTTAAAGATTGTAAATTATTCTAGTGTTTATTTTGATCTCTCGCACAAATAATGTCCACCTCATTAGTAGAATTCTGCTAAGGGCCACAAAGGATTTTTAAAATTATGGTAATGATAAAAAAAGACGCCGCATGTTAAGTGTGAAATCGGTCATGTGTGCACGGCGCTTTTAGCCCACATTTCTAACCCAGCGTGCATGCTCCGCGTTAACAGAATTTAAAGCGCCGAAAGAAGCCGCTGCACAGAACAGCAGAATTGCAACCGACCGCACTACGAGGGTGCCTTCACGGTCCAGAGACCGAACTTATATGAGGTCGAAATGAAAAAACGCCCTAGTGCTGCGTATAGGGTGTGCGTTAAAGAACCCCAGGTGGCCAAACTTAATCCGAAGTCCTCAATTCAGGCGTACCTCATCATCGTACCTTGACTCTCGGACGTAAAGTCCGAGATTTTAATAACTTTATTTACATGTTTGCCAGAAGTTCCGTTATTTCGAGCCCGTGAGATTTAGCAGATTTAGATTCCAGACTTGCAGTAGGAAAGACGATGCGAAATAACGTAGGCCAACAACAATAAGTGGGTTAAACGGGTGGCGCCAACTAATATAATAAGCAAGATGGCGTGCTCCCGAAAAGAATGAAACCACGAGAAGTCATCCACGAATATCGCAAAATTTCAGTACTGCCGACCAGGAATTGGGGGCGAGTGCTTACGGAGTCGCCATCTGTTGGAATCGCCTCCCTTGCCTAGTATGAGGGATAACCCGGCGCGCTGCTATGTTTGGCTGTCGGCACTCAATAAAGGCATCACCCGGGAGCCCTCCTGGACATTTCTGTGACTACTATAGAAACGACAGAAGTTTTTGACTGTCAAAATAATAATCTTAGGCAAAGAAAAAGCACATAATGGTTTACAGGCGCTATCTCCTTACCGAATACGTACAATGAACGCCCACTAGCTACGTGCAGTCCCCGCGATGGAGTCCCCCGAACCGACTTCTTGCATGAAAGCTAGGCAGTCGCGGAGAGGAAACTACGTGAAATATGTTCTTATAGTGGGTTGTCTGTATAATTGAATGGAGCATAACAGAATGAAGCCTCAGTGCAGAGATCGCAAAGGTTCGCGGCGATCGACTGCGCGTCTACATGCATGTCCGCGAACAATGTTTCGCTTTGTGCCGTGAGCTTTCGGCCGCAGCATATGAGCTATGGACATTACACAAGCAACTTTTGTTGCGTGAACTATCAGAGCTATTCAAAAATAATTTTTTTGTAACTAGGGACTTCGGCGCCTACGGCGACCTGTTATGTGCCGTCGCAACGATTCAATTTTTTTTCTTCTAAATTCTTCGACACCTCATTATCATCATTTCTGAAATTGCGTCGCATTGTAAATATGTTTATTGGTGTTCTGAGCGAGCAATTTCCTCCTGCTCCTTTTTCTTAATCCACTAAATTCATTGTTTGGTGTTAACACAAACACGAGCATATGCCTTGCTTTTTTTAAATGCGCTCCTCCCCCCGTTCTCTTGCCACTTCAGTAAACTTGCCAGTGTACCTGTGCCAGTGTGCCAGTATAACAAGTTAATCGACCAATGCTTCATGAAATTAGCCGGGCATCGCGCGTGGGCGAAAATCATAGTGCAAGTTTTCTGCTACTTAGTGAACATCGCAGCACCGACCCCGTATCAGAAATCTTCCTCGCGGAAGTGCTTTCTGCGCACCCGAGTTCAGGCCGATGGCTGCTTGCCGGTTCTAAGTTTTAGTGATTCAAGCTTCGCGCAGCTTCTTCTCCTGCTGGTTCGTGTGAAGGCTGACACCGGGCTCCATTCCGTACGTCCGGCACTGAGGCACCCAGCAGTAGCCTGCCATGTTGGACGCTTTCAAAGGCATGCTACTACCTATTAAAGGGCTTTCAAGTGTTGTTGAGCAGACACCCGAAGCGGGAAATCCTCCCACTTAGGGCCGATTTACGCTCAAACCGCCCATCGCCGCACGCCGCACCGCATGCATGCGGATCGTGAAAAACGGGCGGTCGTCGCGATCGGTCACAAAATTGCATTTACGCTGAAACCGCATGATGCGTTGCGGTTCGCATGCGCCCTCTGGTTGTCGAAATAGGTAACCAGCAACTGGCAACATGCATCAGCGAGTTGGCAGCCTCGAGTGCTGGCGACCAGCAATATTTCGCATCGTGCCAAGATATTGTTATTGCGTTTGCTGTAGTATTAGTTATTTTTATATTATTTAGCTCGAGCGGTTCGAATGCGCCTGCATCCGCACTTCGTTTTGGGGACGCGACGTCTGTTGAAAGCTGGCAAACATTCGGCAGTGCGCAGAGCAACACTGTTCAAAGTCGGCTCGGCAACTATCGCCAACAGCAGACGACACTAGCATATTTTTGTCGATGTAAGTTGAAGTTTCCGCATCATGGTGAGAACGCGACTCCTGCACTGTCACATTCATTGCTGCATGTGTGGCATTGACGTGGTGACCCACCTTTGGAACACTGTGCAGTCGTCTTACCTGTGCCGCCTTTTTGTTATTTGTTTACTGCTACCGCGTAATGTTGCGACAACATACGTCACTATGTGCTCGGTTGTGTACGGCGCGCTGGCGCACTTTTTATAGCTGTGCTAGCGAAAGCTTGTGTTGTGGACAAGCGACGCACCATCGCTCCTCGGCTGGACGAAGCACCAGCGCGGAGAAACGGGAAGCGACCCCATCCCGAGTGGAGTTCTGAGAATCCTCCGTCGCCCTCAGCGTCTCGGCTACTGGACAGGGACCGAGAGTTTGCCCTCTCGAACAAATGCAGCTCTCGCCTGCGTCTTTTGAAGAAAATAAACGCAGTCTGTTTTCTGCCACCAACCGATGCGCACTCCTTTCACGGATGGGGCCAGACCCCGTACGTAACACTGGCGATGAGGCAGGAGTTGCGAAGCGGATCTATAAGTTTTCGAAGTTAAGGCCATGGCTACAGGACGAATGCGCGGCGCTGTCGAGCCTTTCTCGGGCAAATCATGGGAATCGTGGGTCCAGGGCCTCGACTTTTACTTCGTGGCGAGCGACGTCAGCGAAGAAGCGGGCACTTCTCACGCTTTGTGGAGCCGACACTTTCGAACACCGTGTGCGCGCTGATAGCGCCGAAGATATCCGGCAGAAGTCAACTTAAATGATTTAGTGACACTTCTTAGGCGGCACTTCGACACCAGGACATCCGCGCGTTAGAGCCGGTACGTGTTTCAAAGACCCGACCAACGGCCAGACGAGTCGATCAGCAGCTACGCTGCGGCCCTTGGAACCAATTGACAGCCGACTGCAACTTCGGAGCGCTGCCTTCGGCTACAGTATCGACGACGTCACCTGACACCCAAACGACCGCTTCTGCGGCGAATCCAACTATGCCGTCCCAAGATGTGATGCTGCGACAGGTTCGTCCTCGGCGTCTGGGACGAAAATCTTTCGCCGAGACTGTTCGCAGAAAAAGCCTGACATTTCAATGCACTGTGGACTTACCTTGTCAGCGGAAAGTGCGTCAAGGCATCAGCGAGATATCAAAGGAGTGGCAAACTCGGGGGAAATTAACAGGACGTCGCAAATCAAGCCAGGGGGCAAGCATACATCAGCGCGACATTGTTATCGATGCGACGTACGGCTTGCACGACCCTGAAACATGCAAATTCAAGACAGCCGAGTGCCGTTTCTGCTCCAAGGAAGGTCATGTCGAGCATGCCTGCATCTCAAAGAAAAAGAAAAACACGGAACCACGCTCCGACAACTAGCAGCTACGGGCACACAGTGTCAAACCACCACCTGTCAGCAAATCCTGCTGCAAGCTGCACACAGATAGTACACACTGCCCCAAGTTCCTTGTGGACTTGATAGTGGAGGGAAAGCCAGTCCAGTTTGAGGTGGACACAGGTACGGCATGCTCCCTGATAAGCGAGGACACGGACTACAGAAGGCGGAAGAAAAACACTCCATGGCTTTTATGCGAGCCGCTCGATTTGTGCTCATGGTCAGGTAAACAATTACACATCCTGGGCTCCGCACAAGTTCATGTGATGTTGAGATCAAAGGACTATCTGCTGCCATTGTTGGTTATGAAGGGCACTGGGTGCAACCTCCTAGGAAGAGATTGGTTTTTGGCACTTCAAATTCAGGTGAAGGGGATCAACCACGTTGGAGAGCCAGCACTAGAAATTACGACGACTGCATTTGACGACTGCATTTTGGAGAACAGAGCAATGATCGTGGTGGAATTGTATAGGCTCCTAGAGAAAAACACGCCCTGGAAATGGAAGAGCAAGCATCAAGTCAATTTCGAGGCACTTAAGGAGATGATTCGTGCATCTACAGTACTCACTCACTACGACGGGACGAAGCCCCTTCTTTTGTCTGTGGACGCATCGCCGTACGGCTTTGATGCCGTCCTCGCTCGGGAAGATGCTATTTGCCGAGAGGCGCCCATTGCATTCAGTTCATGAACACTGGGAAGTGCCAAAAAGAGCTACTTCCAGCTCAACAAAGAAAGTGCAGCAGTAATCTACAGCATCAGTCATTTTCATAAGTACATAGCTGGCCGGCATGTGACCATAACAGATCGCCAGGCATTGATTGGAATCGTGAGTGAAACAAAGCAAGCACCCCGGGTCTTTTCACCAAGGATTACGCGATGGTGCCTTAAACTAGCAAAGTACGATTACAAGTTGCTGTACAGGCCTGGCCTACTGCACCAAAATGCGGACACTCTAAGCTGACTTCCACTACCGGCACAAGTTGAACCTTATCCCCCAAGAGACGTGCTCATGTTGGCTGCCATGCTCAGCTTCGAGCTTTCACCGCATCAACAAGCACGAATGACTCGAATGAGTCCTGTCCCAAGTGCTGGAGGCTGTTTCAAACGGTGAAGTTCATAAACTGCCAAAAGAGCAGTTTTCATCGTGCCGGAAACTGGAGACTGAGCTTTCAGCGCAGGAAGGGTGCCTTGTTAGAGGCTCCTGGATGGTAACTCCAAAACAAAGGCGAGAAACTACCTTCTTCAACTCGCACCTGCTAACCACCATATAATTGTGGTCATGAAGGCATGTGCACGAAGGTACTTTTGTTAGGCATGCATTTGACGCAGATATCGAACGGCTCACTAGAAACTGTGCAACTTGTTGTCAACACCAAAGGGCACCAGCCAGTGCACCAGTGCCCAAATAGGAACGCACCAGAACGCCTTGGGACACAGCTCATGCAGACTTCGTTGGTCCCATAGAAGGCAGAATGCTGGCTAATTGTTGTGGACACATACAGTAAGTTGTTGGAAGTGTGCTCCATGCATAATTACACAGTCTGCCACATTGATTGAGGAACTCTGGAACCTTTTTGCAGCTTTTGGGCTCCCAAAAAAGCTTGTGACTGATAACGGGCCATCCTTCGTTTCAGTAGAAGTTGAGAGCTTCCTAAAGAAGAATGGGGTGACCCATGTAACAAGCACACCGTACCATCCTACAACAAATGGCCAAGCAGAAAGGATGGCTTTCGAAACAAAATGAGCATTAGCCAAAAACAAGGACGGAACATTCGTGTGTAGGCTGGCCCACTTTTTCTAGAGCAACACACCACCATCTGCACATCAAAGGGTGAAATGCCAGCTGCACTTGGGTTTGGGCAAAAGCAAAAGCAAGCAAAAGCGAACAAAATCCATACCAACTGCAACAGGGATACAAAGTCGAGAGTACTCGCTGTCGGACAAGCAGTTTTCTTTCGAAACTTTGGAGGGAATCCGATTTGGACAGAGGGAACGGTTTTGGAAAAGCTAGGCCACAGATCGTGGCTCATTAAAGGCCCCAACAGGTTAGTGCAACGACAATGCGACCACATCAAGCCCGGTGTTTTGAGATACCCAACAGAAGATTTGGTGAGACAGGATAAGGGCTGTACACTAACCGCAAGCAGTGTCCCGCTCCCATTTATGCTTGGGATAAAAGCAGATAACTCCACGTCATCAGAGGCCACTCTCTCAGGAATGCTGAAGCCTTCGCAATCATCGGTGACCAAACCAGAGATTGGCACTGCCCCTGAGACCGTGCCAAACACAACTGCAGAGCCATGCCTGCAGTGGGAACGACACCCTCAGGATCACCACGGCGACTCCATCTGAGAAGGGAGGAAAATGTGTACAAGCGATGCACCAGCACTCCTCGGCTGGACAAGGCACCAGTGCAGACGAAACAGGAAGCGACCCCGCCCCGAGTCGAGTTCCAAGGATTCTCCATCACCCCCAGCGTCTCGGCCACTAGACAGGGACCGAGAGTTTGCCCCGTCAAACACATGCGGCTCTCATCTGCATCTCTTGTAGAAAATAAACTCGGTCTGTTTTCTGCCACCAACCAATGTGCATTCCTTTCACGGATGGGGCCAGACCCTGTACGTAACAGCTTGGAAGAACGCGCATACACGAACACACAGGTGTATCTAAGCCAATGAGCAAGGGATCTGTCACAGCAACAGCGTAGCACGCTGAAGCGCCGCAGCATTATCTATTAACATACTCCTATACAGATGGTTCTATTATCACGGAATACAGCTGTGTTGATTGACAAGCCACTTCGTCACCGAGCACGCATGTGAATCATCAACAGTGGCTTGTTGATTTAGTTTCACTTTGCTGCTGAGGTCTCTTTAGTAGCTGTCAAGTTAATAGTGAGCCTACAATTGCTTACATGATGTAATATGGCATCGCACTTCTGAACAATGATGTAACACCGAATGAACGTACAGGAGCGCACAGAGCTAGCATTTGTTCATTCTATGTTACGTCATTATTTCAAATTCCACTGCCATGTTAAGTCATGACTAAACAACTAGCCATCAGTACGTCTTGAGCAATTGATTACAATTATGACATACATAAAAGTGATATGTACAGATCACAGTTTGCTTCTTCAGCCAGAGATGCTTGTCAGATATGTTTTCAACAGAAGAATGCTTGCATGAAAACAAATATTAATTAATATTGCTGAAAAGACACCCCATATAGGCGTGAATTCACCTAATGTTTACATTTCTTGTTGGTGCTAAAAATGTCCCTGCCAATAGAAGTAGTGTTATGTCATTCATGCCTTAAGAGATGACAGAGGTTTACAGGGCACACAAGGCAGCAATGCCCATGCATAAAGGCCTGAGTGGCCAACCTGCTGCCCATTCACTATTTATCCATACCTCTATCAGCATTTAAACAATGTACAGCCTGTGGTCAAAGTGAATACAAGCATGCTTGCTCTCTCAGCAATGGCGACAATCAAGGATGATTGCCTTGAGACCGTTTGCTGCTGTCAACATCATTTTTGCATGCATTCTCTTTTTATTTTTTTCCCTAGATAAAAAAGAAGCTTGCACAGTCGGTGAGCTATAGCAAAGTAATGTTATTTGATAGCGTTGGGCATGGCCCTAATCTCATTCATGTAGTGACAACCTAGCCAGCTAATGCACAGCCACATTAAAAAGAAAGAGAAGTGCGTAGGCTAACAAACAGGTGCACAGTATGTGTACATCACCTCAAAGCAAAGCAAGATTATCAAGCGAATATAGAGATCTAGATTAAGGGGACGCAAGCATTGAGGCCCCCTAGTACTTCGAGCCTCAACGATTGCATCCCCCTGACCTAAACCTCTCTAATAAGCTTTGCAATGAGTGCAGTGATCTTGCATGCGAAATGGTTGACGTAGTAAGTCGTTTTATATTTGCCTTTCTGAATCAGTAACAGCTTAAACAGGTACATGACAATGAAATGAAATGCTGGCTCATATGGTGCACAAGACACAAGTAGGGGAGAACATTTGCCATGCCTGCTGTAACACCAATAATAATATGCAGTAGCTTGTAGGCAATGAATGCATGTTGATTGTGTGAGAGCAACTTGCACCTACAACTAATGAAAGAACAGAATGTCTGCATTGTAGACATTAGTTAATTAGCAGCATGTGTGCAGCAGCACAAGAAAGTAAGGGAATGTTTGTTGCCATGTTTTGCTTTCATAACCGACAGACAGTTTTTTGGGTGGAGCTTTATGATGAATTCATATTATGTTCTATGTAAATCTGTAATGTGGGCATGTTCTATTATCCAATCACTTCATAAGTAGTCAAATGAATGCAGGCAGCCCCATAAACACTGTGAAATGGAACGCAGAAATCTCCAGTTAAGAAGCCATAGTGACTCACTCTGTGCTGAACATAAAATAGAAAAAATGCGTAGTGGCAAATTGGGTGCACATTCTCATCTGCCATACAAATCTATATATTACAAGTAATCTTTCACTCATTCTCGTATTGCTTACAGTTGCATGAACCTTACTGCAGCATCCTCTGTGGAGTAAAATAATCTTGCCAGCCACAGCTACTTGTTCACTCTATTAACATATACTAGCCCCCAGGCTCTCCTGTATTCCTTCATGCATGCCACAATAGCATGGCTGTGCTCAATCACCTCTTTCCATTCCACTGAAATGAAGATGGCATATATTTGTTACCAAAATATGCTCTAAAGCATAACTGTTTATCATTCTTTAAGCCTCTGAGAAGTTGGGATGGATGTTCAGCCTTGCTGTTGTGCCATTTCATAGGTTCTAACCCACCGTCATATTTCTAAACAAGCAATGATGAAATTATATAATCAAGCCATACCATTAGTACAACTGAGGTATTGCTTTCCCAGGGAGTCTCACTGCCACCTCACCAATTTCGTAAATAATTAGACATGTTGACAACCTCGACATGTTGAAGTTACCTTCACAGCCTGTGTTTTAACCCGACAAATAAACCAGATTAACCAAACAGCCCTTACATCACTCTCTTATTCACTTGATATACTAACTAGCACATGGCATTATAGTCGTATTAATATCTGTTTCTATGTTTGGTGAATTGCACAAATCATTTTTGTCGCCCTTACAGCCTAGCTGATGCTGTCTTTCTTTATAACAATTAAGCAACAACCTTACTTGGTGCATTGCTGTGAAAACTATAACTAGCTTCACAGTAGCACTGCACATGTACCCTCAGACCACATCATAGACATGCTTCTGTACGTACTAGAGGCTGGCCACAATCAGCATAATTTGGAAATCTAGATGAACAGGGTGCAAATTCATGTGTATCAAATAAATGTCTGTTCCATTGAGAGGCTGTGTGTATGTGATATAGTTATCAGTTCACTATACTTATGGCAGAAGAACAGAAAACACAGAACAACAAAATCAAGTTCTCTCTGAAAAGCTGCTTTTTGCCACTATTATTAAAGCAAAGTAAGACTTCAGAAAGCACAATATGGCTTAGAACGACAAAGCTGAGCTAGTCGGTAAGGATTCATTATGCAAAAAAGAAGTGAGGCGTGCAGACAGGAAACAAGAGTAGAGAAGTCCACTTCTCTACTCTTGTGTCCTGTCTGCACGCCTCACCTCCTTTTTACATCACAAATATGGCTTGGGCGCATCTTCGAGCATTGTGAGGTGGGCGAATGTTAATTTTTTTCAAACAGAAATTGAACAAAAATAGTAAATGTCTAATATTGAATAGTGACACGACGACGTGAGTACTTGTAGTAGCAATATTTATTTCCATATATTTAGTTACTACATCTTAACCAACTAGTGCGAACTAGAGCTAACTATTGGGGACAAAGGATAAGTTTTAAATGCAAGGCTACTAATGTTATATAAAAAAAATACTTTAATGGTGTATCAACAACTTTATAGCCTCGTTGCAAAGAAGCTTTCCAAGAAATAATGGCTGCTGTATGAAGAGCTTCCAAAAATGCAAAATAAATTGTTTCCAAAAAAACATGAAAGTTGTAGAAAAAACAAACATAATGAAGGGCCAATGTTTTGCAGACACATGTAAAAGAACTTGTTGCAAGGAAAACAGCACAGACTTGTCTCATAAAAGATAAATCTGCTAGATCGAGATGGGTGGTTGGCTTTAGGCAAAAAAAAGCCGATGGGAAAGTTTTGTGCCAATACGGCTAAAAGATACATTCGTTACCGTGCTTGTCTTTGGAAGGCTGCATACGCTTCTTCACATGCAAGTACTTGTCACATATTCGTTGTTAAAAAGCTTCCAATTTATATATTGACACAAAAGCCTCCTCTAATCAGGGAAAAAGAATAGTATTGTCATATAGCATACGTAACATTTAGAACATCAGGCTACTATTTTTCACATTACACAAATACTCATGAAAGACAAAGCTGCAAGAAACAGCATAACACTTTGGCATAATCCGTAACTGATTATATCAACGAGTTTCCTATTTCATGAGGCAAAGTTGCATAGGGCAGATGGGATGTGATATCTATGATTCAGAGATGCGTTATTGTATCTGAGAACAAGTATTATACAACTGATCATTGTGGGAACAAAGAAATAACAGGCATTGATTACCAGTATGTCATCATGTCACTTCTATCTGAAAAGTGACTATCACATCAAGTCAAACTTGCATTGAGAATCACGTTTATGTGCCCATATATGTGGGCCCCATGAACCGTTGCTTTAAGTTATGACCAGTGTCATGTCATTCCTGTATGTAAATGTGGTTTTGCACTATACACCTATAAAACTTTTGATCAGCATCCTAGTACATTTCCTTGAATTTGCACCACAGGCTTTCTGTCGCAACACCCTCTTCGCACCCATGATAAATGCTGCAGTCAGTAAAATAGAGCTTTAGATTATTTCCTAAACTGCTTTCATTCCAGCAAGTAGATGCCGAGCAGATGCTGTGCCGCAAGTGAACATTTATGAGAGCGTTCATACTTGCTGTTTATTAAGGTGGCTGCGAGGTAAATGGAGGGAAAGTGTACAGGTGAAGCAAAGCTCTGCTGTCGCATGCATGTAAACAAAGCTTCTGATTATGGCGGCCAACGATTATATACACATAGTGAGCAAGGGTGGTGTGATCGCAATATGGCCCGCATGACAGAAAGGGAAACACTATCACACATGTACACGTGTACAGATATGCAACAGTTGGGCAGTGGCAGAGAAGGTGTTTTGCTGTGTCGCCACATGTGCAAAAGATTGCATAAGGAACATTTGCGTAGCTTACATTACAGCACGACACCTAGCACAAAATGAATAATTGCAATGCGTGGAGCAATGATATAACTTATAAGCTGTTTCCTAGTATCCCCTCTTCATAAAGTGTAAAATGTGCAGAGACAGCTCTGGAAACAAACGTGTACAAAGCAAGGAATCTGCTTTGATACAATACCTATATTGAGAGGCATAAGAGCATAAGCGACCGGCGATGTTTCTGCAATGTTTATTACTGCAGAGCATACGCAATTGACAGAAAAAAATCACAGACAATTACGATACTCCCTAATACGAAATTTTAGTGCAGCTCTACATGTGTTGTCATTTCACTGGCAATGACAATCGGTCTCGTGTGGCATGTTGCAAACGGAGCGAAGTGTGGCGCCACTGCCTTGCCAATCTGGAGATCGCGTGAGCCAGCGCATGGGTGATGCGTGGGCGTGGTTCACAGAAGCCATCGCCAACAACCCTCCCAGACATTGCGTGCTACTCTGGCACCATCTCGTAGCTACCGTCACTGCACTTCGCTTTTATTCGCACACTTTTGCCATACACTCCTCCTTTATCTGCCTCATGGTTATGCTGCACCTTCTTATCCACTTTCCTCCTCATGCCTCTTCTCACTTGCAGATTTTTTAATCTCCCACTGCATGCTGCCTTTGCTCTCATCTTTTGCTGAAGTCGTTCGCTCAGTTTAACCGAGCGAACGAGTGGTCCTCACAGCACGACAAAAGCTAAAGGAAATGTGCTCAAAAGTAAATGGAGTGACCAGCGAAAGGAATACCCTGAATGCATGCACTATAAACCACGTTAAAGGATTGACTGAATGCACGATAGACATGGTCTACAAGATATCTTTGACAAGTGGGGCTGATTACATGCACCAAACAGGCAGGTGCGTGAATGATTGACTGCGCAACCATCTATACAACTGCAGTCTGACACAAGCACCCAGAGACCTGGCCATACATTGCGCTTCATGCCGTATCTCCCACAGGATGGGGATCTTGCTGAAATGTAGTAACCAAAGAAAAAGAAGTCATGGAAGCCTACAACATCAAGATGACCCCATGTGCCATCTATATCACTCAGCAAAGAGATTAGCCTAATGAATGATAATAGATGGCGTGGTTAGACTGGGAAGAACATCCCTGAACATGCGACTAGGCTATATGAAGGTCTCATTTTCCGAAAAATAAAACAGTTGTTAGTTTGCACTCGGGTGTCGTGCATTGTTTTTCTCTCTTAAGCCCTGTCCCTTCGTCACTTTGCGCAATAGCGTTGTGTCGAACCAACTAGCCCACTGGGAAATTTTCTTTAATTATATGTAATATGCTCTGAGTGCACATCTATGCGAGTCTTGTTTGCAGTGCACATGTGAAAGACAGCACAAAAATAATGCAATATTAGAGGTGAGCAAATAAGGATTTTCAGGACCGAATAGTACAGTGCAAGAAGCAAATTGGATCGAATACTTTTCTAAAAATGAATAGCCATTATCACAATTAACATAAACTGATGTGTATATCCCTGTATTTTTGAAGCTAGCAAGTTTCTGTAATAGTATAGTACCTTACTAAGTATTGTATTTGAAAAACACAAACTGAGCCTACGAGCAAACAAGTACTTTATTCGCATGCACAGGGCTCTTCTGAGGATGCAAATGATCACTGTAGAGCCTGTAAAGTGTGGCTGCCTGAGTGACCTAGCCTGCTCCTCTAAGCAAGTTCTCATGTTTTATGGCTATAGCACGCCTGTCATGGTGAAAATTTACCGTACTTTTCTGCAATTTAGTGTTTATGTGGGTGCAGTTGGCATTTTGAAATGCCCGATACGTATGAAAAAAATATTCACTGTTACAAAAAGTGACCACCGAATCGAACAGGACACTATTTGATGCATAATTACAAAGTTGCAAATATTCACACATCCTTATGCAATATCAACAGCTTAAAATAATGGTTTCAACACTTACATACACACTAGATGTTCCAGCTGCCAACAGAATATCATATATTGACAAAAGGGTGTTTAACTGGGCTACTTGGTTATTCTTCGAGGATTGTAGCAGTAGAACTTAAGGAACATGGACACAGAAGGAACGACTAGACGAGTACGCAGCTGCACTGTCAACTGATTTCTTGATTGAAATTCCCACTATTATTGATTTCATCGCCATATCTCTTCTCTTATACATCTGAGGCTGTCTCAAAAAGGTGACTTCCTTTCTTGTCAAGGCCAATGACAGTGTGCTTACACATTACGCTCCTGTTTTACTTATCTCGAATGCCTCAAGAATCTCCTGAGTTAACCTATCGTCGTTCCTTTTAAGGACTTGTACTTCATGAAATTATGAGTTACGACGAGAAAAGTTTGCCAAAGTCTGGTGCCTACTGTCAGCAGCGTGCGTGTTCATGTAGTGTCTGTGTTTCTCGTCGGACGGGGTGAAGCGATGGAGCAAAACCATTCTCAGGAGAAATGAGAAAAATGTGCACGCATGAAACAAACTTACGAGCGTCTCAACAGAAAATATTTGCAAAAGAAGCCTCCAACGCAAAGATTTCTCGCCATCAACTTAGCATGAACGATCATTGTCAGCAATGAGATAGCCGAGCGTCTAACGGTGGTGTTCGAGCATTGTGTAGCACCGTCGATTGATTGCTTTCCACCAGTGCTCACCGTGCACGCAAGCTGTAGAATGCATGCTGTGGCACAGTCACGCACAAGTTGCGTTGCCAGCGCTCGATATGGTTTCCCACAAAATAGCTTCGCGCTGCTTTTCGATTCTCGTGATATGTTGCGATTAAAAATTCCCAAGACAGTGTTAAGAGAGCGGTAAAAAAAAAGGTACGAGAAGGTAGGCACAGCAGCTTGTGAACCCACTCCTATAATACCTCTACCCGCGTCTGTTCGTAAATGTGTGCATGTTTTCTTGCGTTTGTCAATTTTTTAAAATTTCCCACATTTCTTTAAATTTTAGTTTTTCTTAGCTTTCGCGTTTGTGCGTGAATAGGTGCCTGCTACCATGCGTGTTTGCGCTTAATCTTATTTCTGTCCTTTTATTTTATATTAGCATTTGTTTTTGCTAGTTTTTTTTTCGCAAAGTCTTTACACATTTTCATTAACCAATCTCATTCAAAGCACTAACTCCTGCACACTGTAGGGCTGGCCTCTTCCATCTCATTAAAACCTGTCTCACTGGTCTACCTCGTCTTCTCAATCTGCCTACTCGCTGTGTTTTCTGTCCTTGCTTCTTGTGTTGTTGCTGCAATGTGATTAACCAACTTGCTCAAAACAAATTTTGATCGCCTATGAAAACAGAAAGGTTTAGAGATACATTTTCTTAAAAGCGTCATGTGGGTTGCACAGTAACTTTGCCTCTTACTTCTGTTCATGTTTATGCATCAGTGCATGTGGCAGCTCGCCAGAAGTGCACATGAAAGGCTGCATATTGCAAAACAACACCTTGCTATGCTGTTGCATTTTTCATGCATTCAGTCTTAGTAAACAGACGGTTTCGCTGCCCATCACATATGATGGTAAAAATATTCGACATGAATAACATTGTGCAGTGGGGTATCATTTCCTGTCTGATGCTTTCATCGTTGCAAAGACATCTTCCAGTGAATGGAGCCCGGCAAAGCAGTGCACTGAGAGCTTTTGCAACTTTCACCATTTATTACTTCATATATGTCATTGTCTGAACGTGGCTGTCCATCGCTGTGCCGATGGCTTGTGAATTAAATAATTACCTCAATAAAACACATTCAACTTCACTCAGCATTTTTTAGTACAAACAATGCTAGCAGAGCTATTTAGGGTGAATAATTGTGCTAACATTGGTGTTACATGCCCGGTCAGATAAACAAATACAACAATGGCTGCGGCATGACTGTGATTTGATGTGCAGACTGCAAATGGTGCCTTTCAAGCGTGCCCTCAACTACTGCTATTAATAGCTACACGACTGAGTATTTTGGGCCTAACTAAGCTAATGATGTTTGATAATTGTTCTCTTATTCGCATTACTTGCCTGGGCCAGATAACCAAAATAAGGAATGCCACCACATTAACGTGTGTTTGCATGCAAGCTGCCAACAGTGGCTGTCATTTTCGCGTTGATTGCTGCCGTTGCACCAACAGTGGCGACAGCTTGACTGTGCTTTGACGTGCAAACTGCTAATGGTGCCTTTCAAGCGTGCCCTCGACTACTAATATTAATAGTTACCATAATGAGTATTAGGGGCCTAACTAAGCTAATGATGTTTGATAATTGTTCTCTTGTCCACATTACTTGTCTGAGCCATATAACCAAGATAAAGAATGCGACCACATGAGTGTGCTTTTGCATGCAAACGGCTAAAAGTGGCGGACAATTTCGCGTTGATTGCTACTGTTTCACCTACAATGGCTACGACATGGCTGCGCTTTGAAGTGAAGATGCTAAAGGTGCCTTTCAAGCATGCCCTGACGACTGTTATCTCATCACAGGGCCCATAATGCTCGTAGGTGGCTGCCCAATAGAGTATTTTGGGCCTTCTGACATTGGCATTATTCATCTCAACAGGCTGGAAATAAGAGTAGGGCCAGCGAAACTGCACGCAAAGCAAATGTACTTTGGTGTGCGCATTGGTGTGGCTGTCACTTTCACGTTGACTACTGCTTTTTCGTGTGAAGCTGGACAGTGGCTGCCCGAATGAGCATTTTGGGCCGCACAGTTATTCAGGGTTAACAAGTGTATTTGCATTCTGATTTTCCAGCATTTCCGCACGTTTCCGTGCCAATACTTATATTGAGCACGATCTGGGCAGGCCGTTGCTTTTTCAGAATTGGGCTTCCATTAAAAGGAATATGTCATCAAATGAACTGCTTATTTATTTGAGAGGTCACGGGAGAATGCTTAGCTGCTGCGAACCCACCGACAATATTTTGGTAGCCTTAATAAGGGCTGTTCTTTCGTTAATAAGAAGCTGTTATGCTTCATCCAGTGGCTCAATGCCGGACAGCTCGCAGTCGGAGTCGCTTTCTTCACTGTCATCTTCACCCAGTTGGATGATGATGGGTTGGATGTGGTCACTTCCAGACGTATCAAGCCTGCATTTGCCTCCAGGTCCATGACATGGTGAAGTTTCTTCCTCCAGTCTTCCACCATTATGTGCTTAATTTTTTCCCTCAAGACGTATTAGACCGTGTATAGCTTGACGTCTCTGTTGTCCGCAGCTATGCCATTTTTTACCTTTGCCCACACGAGCTCGATAGGATTTAATTCGCAGTGGTACAGTGGGAGCCTGAGTACAATGCAGCCGGCTCTTTCAGCTGCATTGTCTACGATGTAGCTCAGGAAGCGTGGCTTTACAGATGCTACCAACTCAAGCAGCTGCTTTTTAACCACCCTTTCGCTGTGGGTGTTGTTCTTGCTTTTGAGTCACTCCTGTATTTTTTCTTTCTTCCAAGCTGTTGTCGGCTATTTCTCTTCTCGCCGGGAATGGTAAGGTGCATTGCCCAAAACAATGACGCTACCAGCAGGCAACTTCTGCAAAACGTCATTAAACCATCCCTCGAAGTGATTGCTGTCCATTTCTTCGTGGTAGTTGCTTGTTTTTATGGCCTCGGAATATATCTAAGCTGCCGTCGACGAAGCCATCCTCGCTGCCAATGTGCGTCACAATCAGGCACAGGCCTTTTCCAGAAGGTTCTTGTAGACCCGTCGACGGGCCATTTGCTCGAGCGTATAGGTGTCCGCGCTTCTGCACCACGATGTCTGTCCACACGATCGACCCAGTGTGTACCGCCGTCACCCATGTCTCATCCAGGAAAAAGATCTTTCGGCCTTCTGCCCATAGCGCTCCACGTCACGAAGGTAGAGATTCCGCCATTCAGCAATGTCATCCCGGTCGATCAGCAGCGAATTGCGGCTCCTCTTCTCGTGCTTGAATTAGATCTCGACAAGCAGGCGACGCACAGTACACCGCTTCAGTGATGGGAGATCCATTGTTGCGTGTGTCGAGGTGTGTGAGGCTGGCAGGAGGTCTGGACCCCACTTCACGCAGAGTCAGAGATGAGGAGAGCTTTCTCGGTGAAGAATTCTTTATACAATGTTTACATGTTGTCGTCGTTATCAGGAGAGAGACCAACAGAGCAGCTGCAAGCTGCTTAAATAACACCCCTCAGTCCACAGATTCCCCAGACAGTCCCTAAGGACGAAACAAGGTCAAGAGAGAGAGAGGGTCTGGGTAGCCTCCGTGGTCCTAACGCCGCTCTCGGTGGCCGGCACTTTCTCAAACCGCGCTGTGGCGTCAGGCCGATCTGGCGGTCAATCAGAATGGTGCGCCAGGGAAGTTTTATGGCCCGCATAGGACCAAGGGAACCAACTGTAAGGCACAGGGTCGAAACACAGCCCTCCTTTGGAAACCGTCCCAAACACAGTGGGAGTTGTTCGTGGTGCGGGCGCTGCCGAACAAAGGCGGGAGGGGGTTGCATTGCTGCCGGCACGGGGAGGGGCCGAATAGCAGTCCGTGATCCGGTGGCCGCTTCCGTCGCGGACGCCGTGCAGTTGCGGGAAACCCGAGCCGTGCACGTAGTCGTGTACCCGAAGCAGGGACCATGCGGGGATGAATGTTGCACACCATAGCACTGGCCTTCCGTCAGACAAATCCCAGGGCAAAAACATAACACCATATACGCTTCGCGAACTCGTTAGTGATCTTCTCGACCGTCGGTATCTCGTTGCGGCGAAATAAATTGTGCACACGACCTCGGTGCACACAACGTGTCATACTTTGTGCTGCGTCTTCTTTTCTCCGCATTTTGTGGGTGCTTTCGCGAGGGCATCAACAGTTTGCCACCCGAAATATGCGAAGCTTTGACCTCCCTCCTCACCTTGAACACTGTGCTTTCGCTGACACGGAGCATCTTGAGTTTGTAATGGTTGCGATAAATGCATTGCTTTATATAAGTACTTGTTCAATAGCAACTGATTCATTTCAAGCTCGGAACAAGAGTAGTAAATGTGCCGTGTACATGTAAAGAAGCGCAAAAGCCAAAGCTGCTCTTTCTACTTTTGTCACTTGCAATGAAGCTAAAGAGCAGACGACGGGCAGCGTTGTGGATGGCAAGGGGTTATTTTTCGGTCGCGATCCGGCATGTGCTGTAGCACATGAGAGCTCTACTAAACCAGTTATCAAAATACAGAAGTCTTTATTTATACCTAAAACTGCGCGTTTCAGGAGCACAATTTTTTTAGTGGAATTATTTTAGTCACGGAGGCAATCGGACATCGCGCTTTGGTCATCTGGGCGGGGCCTCCCATTTTTTCTAAAGTTGTATCCGACTATAGTCGTTCCTTCTGTGTCCGCATTCTTTAAGTTCTTCTGCTACAATCCTCGAATTATATATTGACCATACCAGTTGTGTTGTAATCTTCATGCTTTGTTACATGCATATGGCTTGCTATCAAAAAATGCAAATTGTCAAGAATCAAAATGAAGTATCTAGTTTTCACACATTATATGCTTATCATGCTGTGTCACTGGTGTTGGCACTAACAGTGTGTACTCAGACACTAACAAGAAACAAGCAGCTGAATTTCTTGCACATGCAAGGCGCTCACATCTCTCAGTATAAGAATGTATACTTTGCTTAATCTAGAAATACGCCTCAGGATTTCCGCTGTTTACACTAATGTCCACATGACAAATATGAAGAGTGCCCGAAATTTGCGTTCATGAGAACAGTGCACACGCGCGTCCACATTTCACGACAGCGCGCATGTACTCATGTAACTTTTAAGCTGTTCCTTATATTGCCCTCACCGATTACAAACACCTTCGTAGCACAGAAATAACTTCTGAAAAACACACAAGATACGTGAACGAGGCAGAAAGGGCCGGAACCAAAACTCGCCCGCAAAGCTTATGCACTGTTCACTTGAGAACATATGCATATTGCATAATACGAACACTTATACACCTAGCACCACTGCGACACATTGCACGTACATATCACAGTACACTTACGCTTCGTAAAAGTAAGAACCCTAGCGCTCGAACGTTCTGTACGTGTTCGCGGTCACCAATGCGCATCGCAGCCCGCAAAACAGCTCAAACGAAGGTAGACACAAACAGCACATTACGAATGACTGCGATGAGGCGATAATGAAGCTCATCGCTACACATCGTGCCATCGCTTCTGAAACACAAGCCAGTACTGCACAAACTTGCAATCTTCGTATCGATGAAGCGCGCACACACACCTACGAACACCATATGCTGAGGAGGGCGATCGCAATCTTTTCATTTTGCCGCGTACCGAACTAGTGTCATGCTTAGAATGCAGGTGTGAGCGATGGCCTTCACGTTTGTAATGCACGTGCAAAACACGGCCTAAAACACACGAAATCGGCGGCTTCATTCCTTCCGATCCTCGCGTAAACACAACACACATCCGTCTGTTTCCTCTGGCGATCGCACGGACTGAAGAGGTCAGGAAGAGTACAGCTGCTTGTTGTGTTAGACAAATAGCTTTGCAGGTGCTGAATAGCTCTTGCAGTGATCACAATAAACCACACAAAAAAACAAACTGCCGCGGCAGCCTAGCGGTCTAGGCCTCGCGCTCCGCTTCGCTTCGAACCAGCGCCATGTTCATGCGGCCGCCGCACGGAGGCGAAAGTTCACGACCGCCTCTCGTGACGTCACGTCGGCCATTACTGGCGAACCGCTCGCTTGCGGTGCGGCGTGCGGCCATGGGCGGTTTGAGCGTAAATCGGCCCTTAATCAGAACCACCGTGCAGGCGGGGCTTTAGGGCCCGTACATGGTCGCTCCGCCCGTCCGTTCCGCCCTCGTCCGGTCGCGAGCGGAAGCCCGAAAGGCGGAAGGTGTCGCAAAATTCGATGCACGCTCAATCCGCACGAGCGGAACGCACGCGCACTCCTATTGGGCGACGCGGCCTGTTGACAGCTGGCAACCGTTCGGCGGAGCAAAGGTGTTCAAGGTCGGCAACGACCTTTGACAGCCGACGACACTGGCATATTTTTGCAGATCTGATTTCAAGTTTCCGCGTTCCGGTGAAAATGCGACTCTAGGCTGCCACGTTCTGTTCTGCAGTCGTATGTGTTGCATTGGCACCGTCATCCTTCTTGGAAACATTCCACAGTCGTCTTATCTGCGCCACCTTTTACAGATGTATTGCAATCGCATCACGTCGCAGCACGCGACGTATTCTCGGATGATTACTTTCAGTGCGCGCTGCCTTGGCTGGTTGAACAAAACCTCTCTAATTATCCAACGTGCTGCGGTCTGCGTCACGCGAAACTGATAGCGTCGCCGGAAGCGCGGTGGCGCGGTTTCTGTAGTGCTAGTGACAGCTTGCAAGAATACGGAACACACGCACATCTGTCGCGGAATGCATTTGCGTAAGTCGCCAAGACGCACCTTCTTACCACTGAGCACGCTTGTGAGGTTCCGAGTACAGCTTGCTGATACGCTTGCTCGTGCTTTTTTTTTCACTCTGCCAATTTTAAGAGAGTGCTTAAAGCAGTTGGATTCATGGAATGCCTATTCCTTAAATTATTTGCTCAGCGATGACTGAAGTTCTCACCGTGTGCAAAAAAAAGTTAAGTGGTTAACTTCATGCAGCAAGGAATTGAAGGTTAAGCAGTGAATCTACAATTCATTATGACTGGCTTAAAGCAATATGTATGTATAGCGGTGACCTTATGCAGATATATGCATACTCATGAGATATGTTTCCAAGGGGAGTACTTCTTTGAAAGCATATAATTTACATTGCTGATAGGAAAACTTATTTTGAGTGAAATCAAACAATTGCATTCTTTCTTGCCAGCCTGGCTACCCAATATGTTGCCACCTTACTACTTAACATACCCAATTTAACATTTCAACAATGTACAAACATTACCAAAGCACACAAAATTAAGCAGTACCTTGACAGGCATGCTCCCTCTCTCACCCACGGCACCAAACAAGGATGTTCGACTTGAGATTGTTTGATACTGTCGGCATCATACATGCGTGTTCTATTTTGATTACTCTACATATAAAAAATAAGCTCTAATCAGGTTATATGAGTTAGTTGGGCATGAGCTCAAAAGCGTGGCAGTTTGGGCGAGTTGGTACGTCATGACTGTTTTAGGCTTGTAGCGCAGCTCGGAAGAGCAAAAAAGGAAGGAGGTAGGGGTAATAAAGGGTTTATTATTAAGGGTTTATTAGCGCTCACTCTGTTTTCCGTTTCCTTTTATTACCCCTACCTCCTTCCTTTTTTGCTCTTCCGAGCTGCGCTACAAGCCTAAAATGGGCATGAGCTGCATGTTGTTTATGTATTTATGTAGTAACAACCTTGCTAGCTCATGCACAGCAATATTTTAGGAAAATGAAAAATGCATAGCATAACATAAACAGCTGGCCAGTGCCTGTATTTATTTGAAAGCAAACCGACATTATCAAGTGTAGCTTAGCAGTGAGCTCAGTGACCTCTTGTGGTGTGAAAAGGTTGATGTAGTTAGTAGTTTTGTGTTTGTCTTTCTTACTTAGTTGCTGTTTTAACATGCACATGACAATGAAATGAAGGTGCGTAGGGCAGAAGACAGGGCCACACAAAAAGCGAGGAAACATTCATTGTCATTTTTTTATTTCCATAACAAACCAGCGAATAGTTCCTTAGGTTCAGTTTTGTGAATAATGCACAAGGTGTTCTGCGTAAAACTGAAAGATTGTAGTGCTCTATTACCTATACACTATTTGGGTAGCCAAATGAACGATACTCCCATTAGCACTGTGAGAGCACAGAAATTTGCAGTCAAGAGGCCGCAGTGGCTCAGCCTCTGTGCCAAATGTAAAATTGTTCCAAAAGAAAACATGCATACTGGTGAATTGGGTATGCATTCACATCTGCTATTCAAATGCACACATCACAAGTAATCTTTCATTCCTTGGCACATTTCTCACCATTGTACAGACTTTGTTTCAGCGCTCTGTGTGTGCAGTAATATAACTTGGTAAATCAAAGCTGCGTTTATTCAGTACACTGAAAGCAACTTTGCGTGTGGGTTAGAAAAAATAATGCTTCTACATATGGGTCAGCTTAGTATTATCAGCCGCTTTGTTTACTAGTTCACTGTTACTCCTGAACTATACGGTGCCACTGGACAATGCTGTATCCCTGCAGGCACGCTAGAACAGCTTGGATATGCACGAACAATCCTTTACATCGCACTTAAATTAAGGTGGTGTAAATTTGCTGTCACAATGTGCTTGTAAGCATAACTGCCGAGCATTCAAAAAAGTGTGTGAAATGTAAGGGTGGATGCTCAGGTTTGCAGGTGTGACATTTTACATTTATAGTGCAAGGACACACCGATGAACAGGAAGGATACCACACAAATCCTCGTGTTGTGACCTCGCAGTCACAATGCAAGTAGTTTTCAGTGGTGTTTAGCTATAAACACGTGAAGCAATCTGTAAATTCAAAACTGTATTAAGTAAACTGAGACACCATGAAAAGCAACATAACACTACGGTGTACACATTTTTTTGTCACATCAGCTCTTTGCGGTGCAGGTCAAATATGTATACAAGCTATTTGTAGGAAGTAGGAAGCATATCCAATATAAACAAGAAACTTGCAGGCAAGGTAGTCACAACAAACCAGCTGAGACGGTCGTACTATTCTACTTGTTTTCGTTTGTGATAGCACATGTGTTCCCACTTGTGCTGCTGGATGGTTGCGACTGATATGCTGGCGAAGGTTTGGGTCATTCACATTTCAAGGGATGAGTAACTGTTACATATGTAAATAATCTTACTCTGCATGCAGCCGCTGTGGCTGGCAGTCGATCCCGTAGTCTCATGCTTAGCAGCCCAACACCACAACCACTAAGCAATCACGGCGGGTAACTGCTCCTCAGGTTGTGCAATCTGTGTGGCTGTATCAAAGCACTGATGTAACACGTGTTTCAGTGGGGTCTAACTACTGCACAGAAGTTGTGGTGCAGCACTTCCTAATGGCAACATGTGTTGCAGCTGGGATACAAAGAGTTGAGCCTTTGTATCCGATGAGCATATGGTAAGAGGAAACTTTGTTTCCACTTCTAAAAATTTTTGAGTATGTTCTAAATGACATGAGCCAATGTTGTAATGGTATTTTAATTTTTAAAATAGCTGTACACGTTTGTGTACATCAAGTACACCATGAAATAACAGTCATCGGGGTATGCTTGAAAGGCACCTTCAGCATCTGCAATTCAAACCGCAGCTATGTCGTAGCCATTGTAGGTGAAACAGAAGTAGTCAACGCGAAATTGACCGCCACTTTAGCAGTTTGCATGCAAACACACATTCATGTGGTGGCATTGTTTATTTTGGTTACCTGGCCCAGGCAAGTAATATGAATAGGAGAACAATTATCAAACATCATTAGCTTAGTTAGGCCCAAAATACTCAGTCGGGTAACTATTCATAGCAGTAGTCGAGGGCACGCTTGAAAGGCACCATTAGCAGTCTGCACGTCAAATCACAGTCATGTCGCAGCCATTGTTGTATTTGTTTATCTCACGGCAAGTAACACCAATGTAAGCACAATTATTCACCCTGAATAGCTTTGCTAGCATTGTTTGTACTAAAAGATTCTGAGTGAAGTTGAATGTGTTTTATTGAGGCAATTATTTAATTCACAAGCCATCGGCATAGTGATCAACGGCCAGGTTCAAACAATGACATTTGTGAAGTAATAAATGGTGAAAGTTGCAAAAGCTATCAGTGCACTGCTTTGCTGGGCTCCATTTACTGAAAAATGTCTTTGCAACGACAAAAGCATCAGACAGGAAATGACACCCCACTGCACAATGTTATTCGTGTTGAACTTTTTTGCCATCATATGTGATGGGCAGCAAAACCGTCCGTTTACTGAGACTGATTGCATGAAAAATGCAACAGCATAGCAAGGTGTAGTTTCACAATATGGCACCCTTTCATGTGCACTTCTGGCAAGCTGCCACATGCACTGATGCATAAACATGAACAGAGGTAAGAGGCTAAGTTGCTGTGCAACCCCAATGACGCTTTTAAGAAAATCTATCTCTAAACCTTTCTGTTTTCATAGGCGATCAAAATCTGTTTTGAGCAAGTTGGTTAATCACACAGCAGCAACAACACAAGAAGCAAGGACAGAAAACACAGCGAGTAGGCAGATTGAGAAGACGAGGTAGACCAGTGAGAAAGGTTTTAATGAGATGGAAGAGGCCAGCCCTGCCGTGTACATGAGTTAGTGCTTTGAATGAGATTGGTTAATGAAAATGTGTAATGACTTTGCTGAAAGAAAACTAGCAAAAGCAAATGCTAATGTAATATAAAAGGACAAAAATAATGGTAAGCGCAAGCACGCATGGAAGCAGGCGCGTATTCACACACAAATGCGAGAACTAAGAAAAACTCCAACGTAAAGAAATGTGGGAAATAGAAAAAAAAATTGACAAACGCAAGAAAACATACATTTACAAACAGACGCGGGTCGAGGTATTATAGGAGCGGGTTCACAAGCTGCTGTGCTTACCTTCTCATATGTTTTCTTTTTAAACCATTCTCTTAACACTGTCTTGGGAATTTTTAATTGCTTTCATGACATTAGTGCTCTCAGGCGCGTCCACATTTCACGACAGCGCTGAACGTCTTGACGTATGCAATTATAATGTTGTTCCCTAATTTCCCCCCACCGATAGAAGCATCTTTAACCGTGCAGTAACAATTTTTGAAACAAACGATAGATGTACGAAGCAGAAAAGGCCGGTGTGATAGGGCTTCTCTATCGGGCTACTACATAAGAAAACGCAATCGGCAACGCTTATGCTCAGCTCACTTCTGAGCACACGAACATCGCGTAGTACGACCACTTCTACACCCAGTAACGCTGCAACACATCGCACATATATATCACGATTTGTAGCTCGCAAACGCACTTCATAACAGCAAGAGCACAGCTCGAACGTCGCGGTCACCACGGCGCATCGCAGCCGGCAAAACGGCTCATACGCAGTATAGCACACGCAGAATGACAGCGATAACTAGGCGATAAAAACTTATCGCTACTGATCGTATCGTTACTTCTGAAAGTTGCGAAGGGCTGGCGTTCACCACTCCGCGGCAACGATCCGCATACATAGAGCAGAAACCAAACGTGTACGCTGGGTGCGCCAATCGGCCGCTGCTTATTTCGCCACGCCTTGAACGTGTGTGCTGCTCAGAATGCACGTGTATGTGATGGAGTTCTCGTCTGCGACGCACACGGGAAGCATGGCACAAGAAATCACGAAGTCGACGGCAAATATTTCTTCCGACGCTCTCGTAAACACAACACACACTTCCTGCGCTCCGTCTGTTTCTGTTGGCGATCGCACGCACTGATGAGGTCTGGAAGCGTACACCGGCTTGCTTCTTCCGATGACTATCTCCGTGGGTGCCACATATCTCTGGTAAAAATCACAAAAAGGAGAAAAAAATAGACTGTTTCTGACGCGGCTGTAGCCTAGGCCTTGCGTCCCCGCTTCGCTTCGCTTCGAGCACGCGCCATGTTTGCTGTGACGACAGCCGAACTATCCGCCTCGGACCAGCCAATGAGAGACGAGCAGGCGGCCGGACGGGAAACTTGCGTCCGCTCCTCGCTCACCAGTAGAGAGCTATCCGCACGCGACCGGACGAGGGCGGAACGGACGTGCGGAGCGACCAAGTACGGGCCCTTAAACTTTCGTTTCCAGCTAGCTTCAGCGTTTCCGAAGCGGCCGACGCTGCCGCTGTGTGCACGTGATCCCTCATGCTACGTCACGCCGAAGGCGGTGCCAGCTTTTCCAGTGGTGGATCACGCCCCCAATACCCTTATCCTGCCGCCGCAGCTGTGGCGAGGAGCATGACAGGAGGCGAAAGAGAAAGCCTGCATCTCCAATTGGTTGAGCGCCATAACGTGGTATTTTTCGCCCCTTTTCTGTATTTGTTCTTCTCTTCCGCGCCTCTGCGCCCTAGCCACCATGATAGTTCGCCGTCGAGTCGCCGCGGCAGGGCATTCGCAAGAGATTGGGCATGTTTGGAAAAGTTTCGTGGCTACCCTCGTCATTAAAGAACTCTGTTTTTATTTTGTTTTATGTTAGGGATTGACTTTAAGGGTGCTGAAGGCGCAAAATTGTACTAACGGAGCTTTTTTCTTTGCTGACGAGGTACGGAGCTCAGGGATGGGTAAGCTCATGCACGGGCACTATACTCGGAGCTTGTTCAAATTTTTTATCCCTAATTGCGCTGTTGTCAGCAAGTGTATTAAGCTATGGAGTGCGTAGGCTGCGGGCTGTCATATATCCTGCTAAAGTGCTAAAACATAACGCGCGTTAACGTTGTACTAGTGAAAGTGCGGAGATTTGTCATTCCATGCTTTAGTTAGGCGCTGCAAATATATTTTGTGAGGACAAGTGGTTCATTACCAAGTGTAAATGATTTTGACTATTGTGAGTAGGCTTGTTCCCCTTCGCCATCTTCGCGAAGTTTGTTAGTTCATACTCACTTGGAAAGTACGATAAGGGGGAAGGTGCTCATTGATGGAAACCATTTCTATGTGTAACTTTCGTCCTTGTAGAGGCTTTGTTCACAACTGAAGTGCGTGTTCCGCTGAGGTGTTGACACTTGACAGCCAGCGGCACCAGTATGTAATAAAGGCGTAGGACCAGTTTCACTGCATACATAGATTGTGTGCTTTATCGTGTAATTAATAACCGACAAGACGTTTCTATTTTGTAATCAGACATTGACGCTATTTCTACATGGCGCGACTAGTGGCTTATGAAGCTAAGTACTTCGAAATGTAAGGTCATGAGAGTAATGCATAACAATAAAGTTAATTAAAACTTTGCTTATACCTTTAATAGCTCCGCTTTAACCCCCGTTACCAGTTACCGCTATATTGACATGCATATAACTCAAACCCTCTTTTGGAATATACAGTTTGAACATCTAATTAACAAAGCTAATCGCATGCTTGAATTTCTACGGCGAAATCTTTCCTCCGTTCCCTCCAATTTGAAGATTAAACTATACGCAACTCTAGTTAGACCAAAATTAGAATATGCTTGCTCTATTTGGGACCCATCCGGCTCCTCATAATTCACCGCCCTTGAATCCGTTAAGAACCGTGCTGACCGATATGTGCTCTCTAATTATTGTCGCTGCACCAGCGTCTCCTCAATGACATCTAATTTAGGTCTACCGACACTTCGGTCACACCGCATGTGCTTTCGCTTAAACTTTTATCCCAAAACTTTTTGCGCCAACCCAACACTTAAAAACAAGTTTTCCTTCCCTCCAGATTGCGTGTCCTCATGGATCGATCATGGATCGGTTAAAATTTCTTTACGTCACACTAACACTTGCCATGCCTCTTTTTTGCCACAAACAAGCACTGGCCGGAACCATCTTCCCGCATCCGTCGCTGCAATGGATGACGCTGCCGGCTTTAAAGTTGCGATTAACAATTTATTGTTAGAACACTCCTCTCTGTTATAACCTCAGGCCCTCAGAGTATGAAAATAAATAAATAAATAAATAAATAAATGCTAGCCTCATGAAGAAACGACGAGAATAGTTGAGATGCTCCGAGTTGATCACGCACGTTTGTACATATATCGCTCGCGTTATTGAGGTGAATATGTCACGCACCTTACTTTCGGTCATCGTGGTACTAAGATGATTGAATTGTGAAGCTTCCCAACTTCGACACGCGGCAGTTGACTGGGCACAAGCAAGTACGCACTTGGGGCAGCGCAAACACATCCGAGTTGCTGAATCAGCAGCTACATAGAGCTGCACACGCGCAAACGCATCGGTTTTCGCGTGTACCGCCGAAACCTCTACTTTAACGGAGCTCTTTCACGCAGGGCAAGTGTCTATAGACATCCAACTGAAGAATATGATGTATGGAAGAAAAATAACTCGCGAAGAGGCATGATCTGTGCAAGCCGCGGCAGTGTTCTTGACTTCAAGTAGACTCGTCGTGGACAACTTAACCCTCAAATAAAGCTCTGGCAGGCACATGAACATCATGTAGATTACTCATACATTACGAGACAAAGAGATTTATGTTAAAACTCGATACTAAAAGGAATTTGTCCACGAAAAAAGCCACAGAAAACTTTAACTGGAAGCAGGCAGCCAACCCGAAGCGGTAAAACAAGTGCACAGTTACTGTACCGAAAGAGCACAATAATCATATGCTTCTGCCACTTTCATGGCATTCCATCGTCGGTCCAAGCACAGCCCACAATAAACAAACCTTAAGTGTGGGAAAAAAACATGCGCAGCTTGCACTAGTGGTGCAAAGACGGAGTTAACAGCGGAGCTTGTGATCACCTAGCTTTTACGTGGCTTGCCAAAGTTGTTTGTAGGTTTCGCGAGGTTATGCTAGATTTTGCTAAGTTGCTGTCTCGGCGGGCTTAACGCTGGAAGTTTTAGAGCAGTCGCCGGCCGGGATCGCTCTCTCGGTGTCATCGAGCGTTCAGGCGACGACTTTCCCGTTCCCTGGACTGATACTCGCGATCTTCGACTCGGCGTCGCCTCTTCTCAGCTGCACCTTCGGCGTGGTGTTCCGGATCAGCTCGGTGGCAACACATCGCTTCTGGCTTGGCAGTACGGCGCTCTTCCTGATAAGCCGCTTCTTCTTCGGGCGTCCAGACTTTCCTCCACCTTCCCATGGCAGCAGCACGTACGCACGGAGTAGAGGAGGCGAGAAGTGTGTCGCCGCGCCGGCTGTTCCTAACCCTTACTCGCCTGTGACGTCACGATTCTGCTCTACGCGCGTAGGGTGCGAGGAGGTTACATAGCTCAGTGCTCTCGCAGGTGGTTGATAGGCAGTGCGAGGCAGCGCACAGCTAGGCTGACTTTTCTGGTAACGCTCCACGGCGGAACTAAAGCTTAAGCAGCTCCGCTGTTAAAAATGTATGTAACAACAATTTTTAATGTCTCGCCTCGCGTAAATAAACCTATGGGCGAAGCTGGCGCGCCCCGGAGCGGATGACCAAACTGCGAGGGCGAGGGGCGAGGGAAAGTGCGAGCCACGAGGAGACTAGGAGAAGGAGACGCTGGGCGAGCAGGAATGTCGCGACTTCGCTGTTCCGAGCTTGTGCAGCGCCAGTTCAGAAGTGCAGCTACAGCGTGCCTCTGGTGCCTTACGGAAAGAAACGTAAACATGTCGATGTGGTACAGGGCTCACGCTTCTGCCTTGTCAACTGGCGTCTTTCGTTACTGGTGTTCCCAAGCGGGTGCTGCGTTTGCGTTGATCTACCAATTTGTGTCATCTTCGCGGCTGGCTTGCAGTAAGGAAAATAATTAACTGTGCCTCTTTGCCAGCAGCCTTTTAACCCCCTGTAGAGCTAGATTACGACAGTAAAATGAGGAGACTGACGGTTTATATTGTTTTATTGTATAATATAATATAATTATATTGTATATTATATTGTATTATTGCTTTGTATTTGCAATCTTCAAAATTAAATTATTGGTTTAACGTGCCAAAACCAATTTCTGAATATGAGGCACGCCGTAGTGGAGGACTCCGGAAATTTTGACCAACTGGGGTTCTTTAACGTGCACGTACATCTAAGTACACGGGTGTTTTCGCATTTCGCCCCCATCGAAATGCGGCCGCCGTGGCCGGGATTCGATCCCGCGGCCTCGTGTTTGCAATCTTCACATTTAAGTTGGTATAAAGAAAAAGAAGATGAGGTACTTCGATATTGTAAAGAGGACATTGTAAGGAAATGTCGAGCGCCGCGAGAAGCGACCCATCCCGCTGTACCTACCAGCAAATGTAAACATGCCGCCCGGTCGCAAAATATGCAGTTGGTGCCGGAGCCCAACAACGCTCCCTCTCTCAATTGCTTCCATGACTTCACTACATTTGGTGCGACGGAAGACGGCGCATTTGCTCCCCGCCTTCCACCCTTGCGCGCGCCAGATTTCCCCGCAATCATGGACTCCCCTCGCCTTTTTTCACTCGCTCAACAGCATACGACGCGCGGGGGTGGTGCTATCGCCCTTGGGTTTAATGCGAAACATGACGGCGACGCCGACGTCATAAAAGATGGCTGTGGCTTAGGTAAGGTTAAGCCCAGGATGCGAAGCATACTAGCCTTTATTTTAGTTGTTGAACTACTGTTTAGCCTGGTGAACTGCTGTTGCTTGGCTATATTTGGTTCGGCTAGACGAAGAAACAACTCATGCGTTACTCTGCTTCGCCTTCAAGAGTGGAACGCGACAGCGTTCCCGTCGACCCGCTACGGCGCAGCGACTACGCGCCCCGCATTGGACGCGGTGAGCGTCGAGCAACGCAGCGTTCGGCGCGGCAACGAAATGTGCGCCTGAGCAAGCGACGCACGCCTGAGCCTAATTTAGAAACAGCTCGTTTCTAAGGCAACACCGCATTCACTAGAGGCGCTTTTGTACCGCTTTGAAGCATCGTACCCGTGGCTCAGTGGTAGCGTCTCCGTCTCACACTCCGGAGACCCTGGTTCGATTCCCACCCAGCCCATCTTGCAAGAGTTAAGCCAAAGCCACTTCTCCTCTGTCGTGACGTCACGGTGTCACGTGGTATTGAAGGCGACACCGCCGCGCCTGAGGAGCTGGGTTGAGCTCTCGTAATATGCTTCGCATAAAATGCGCCTTCAGCGTCGTTATAATTGATATCGCAATAATAAATTTACCTATACGTCCTGCAGCAACGCAATTTTCGCGACCAAAGCAGGCGAAGAACATGGGCTCACGTGCAGGTAGCGCGAGAACAGAACACGCTAGCGCGCTCGACCTGAGCGGCCGCGGTGTCGGCCGCTCACGGTATCCCGCTGCACCATGGATGGCCGGCCTAAATAAACCGTGTCTACGGCAGCTACCTCACCCGCCTCCAGCAAATTGGTGACTTGGAGGACCGAGCCCAGCCATGTCAGCGTCCACGCGCCGACTGTACAAAGGCGAGTGACGCGTCTGAACGCAGTCCGACAGACGTCCCGTGGTTGTACGGTGTCGGGGAATTCTACATCGACATGCCGGACAGCAGGTTCATCCAGCTGGACAGCCACTCCCATCTCAACAAGGTTCCAGGCTCCGGCTGCGTGTCGGGCTCCGGTTGCCAACCCCGTCCCCGATTTCTACAAGGGCTTGCAGCAGCAGTCCTTGCTCACAATGTCACATCGAATGCCCAGTTACAACCACTCTCGCCATTCAAACCGTCGCGTCATTGAGCGTCTTGCCGTCCCACATCGCCTGCGTCCACCCGTGCCGATCGTCCGCACGCGGCAGTCCAAGAATCAGACTTCTGCTCTGTTCCCGAACCTCCTCCCTAGTTCAAAGGCAGCTGCGCGATGACTCTTTTCAAGTAATTCACTGGGCTAAGCGCTTTCGGCTATTCTGTGGCTCAGCGCTCTCCTTCGTTGGACGTGCCCCCAAACTGTATGCTTTCCGTTCGGGAAACGCGGAGAGGGCTTGTGGCTTCAAGGGAAAAGCGGACAAGTGGAATGGTCTTGTAGCGACTGTCTGTCACCTCGTTGTCCCCGTCGTTGGGGTGATTGTCTCTTTCTCCGGAAATCCAGTTTGCCGCGCCGTGTTGGAGTTTACCCTCTGCTCAAACCGAAGAGGCTTTCCGAATGGGGCACCACTACTGTCACTAGGCAAACCTGCTTTTACTTTTGAATAAAGCCACTCAAATCTCCGTGCTCAAGCTGTCAAAAAGTGTACTGCTTGTGTCCGTTATACTGAGATTCCAACAAGCGGTGACCCGGACGTGATACCGCTTCGGTTCGAGCAGGGAGCAATGACGCCCCTCAGTGAGGCAAACTTGATTTTCGGAGCACATTTGTCCCCGCCTCATGGCGGGGACAACGATGTGACGGACGGTCACCACAGATACTTCACTCAAGAGTCGAGCATGCATTCACCGAGCTATGGGAACGCTTTTGCCTGCTTAAAGAGCGACAGGCTGTGAAGTAGGTCCTGAAGGGCTGTCGGACTTCATGACAACGGAAGCATACAATAGGATCCACGCCAATAGCACCATTGCCACGAGACCTGAATTCCTGACCGATCTCATTCACTGTTTTTGAGGCTGACTTCTGCGGATTACTTTATTGTTCATCACAACAGTATCACCCTGAAGCTTACATCACCGTCTTTTTCTTTGCAACAGTACGTGCTCTTTATCTCGAGCCCACCGTGACAGCCACCAACTGCATACTGCCTTTCGGTGTTTCATCTGTCATGGTGGCCCATCATCGACCATTTATTCGGACAACGCCCTCCTTTTCATCACTGCTCTTGACAGTTCCGAAATCATCTCGCATCCACTAAGGCATATTCCTGCCGCGCACGCCATACCACATGTTGAGCGAGTGGATTTGATGGGGAGGATGATGGGAACAACTGGTCAGCATCATCTATCGAAGCACGCTCTACGTTGGAATTCCCTATCTTTTGAAGAGATAACAATGGTTCTGTGCGAGTTAGATAGGGAGCATCAACAGCTGTCTAATAACGCAATCGTCTGTGAGACCTTGACGGGTCATGTCCAATCATGCCTTCACACTTTTTACTTGGTAAACATAGAACACCCTTGCCTTGAGAGTTGGGCGCGGTGCTATCTCAATGAACAAGCATCGATCGGCGACGTCGAAGCTTACATCAAGAAGAATTTGTGCACCTACTCTCGAAGCACTGACGCAAGCAATACTTGCTGCTTCTGTGCTATGCATACAAGGCGACACCCAAGCTCTCACTCCTACTTCAATTTGGACGCGTCCCTGTGCACAACAATTCGCCACCTATCCTATGAAAGCCGGACCGGGTAACGAAAGTGCTTCCTCGTCGAAACGGCGTCGCTCGAGCTTGCTGCCTAAAGCTGGCGTCCGATTCTGTTGCGCGGAGTCCCGCGCAGAAAGCTTTGCTTTCTGGATGCTAGCAGCCTTTAGCGATTTGCGGTTTTGTTGGCCACGGGAGTTGTGAGTATAGAGCGATCGAAAGCACGAAGAGCACTATCAGCTGCCGGAAGCACTTTGTCTATTAGCAGTTATTGTTACACTGTGGAAGTTCCTGCCCGTATCAGGTGGTTATAATTTAATTCAGACAGAAACAGTATTTCACAGACTTCGTTTAGCAGTAGTGGTGAAAAGAAACTTGACGATTCTGTAATAGTCCCATCACTCTGCTAAGTTAGAAAGCTCATATGTCGTTCCAAAGTAAAATTTGGTAAAAACACTAGGACTTATTTCCCCACCATTAAAAATTTATGTAATTTAAGCGCCAATTACATCTCAGCCATTACAAGTGCAGCCTAACATACAATGAAATCGCAACAAAAATAATGACCTAGAAATGCTGGCCAACAGACTCTAGCCTTGTGTAGAGTTCGTCGCCTTCCTCGGGCCATTTTGATGGCACTGTGTCCACCAGCTCACACTGACCTTTTTCCTCAAGGTGATGATGCAGGCTTGCGAAGCGATGAAGAGGTAGTGAGGAAAACTGCTTCTTTTGGTTTGAAGAGGCAAATTTTCACAGGCTAGCTCCGAATGGGACATAATAACTAGGATGAGTGTCAAAGCCTAGACAGAAGATGAAGCCTACATGAAAGCATTCTGTGAGGAGAGCAGCGACTCCTGAAAGTTTCGCAGCTATCCACCATCCTCGGCCTCAGTGACTCCAATGAACGCTGGGAACGGTGCTGACTTTGGGACGGACTAACGCTTGCGACGTTCGGTGCTGCAGGTACTCTTCTCGCTCCACCCACACATATTCTGGCTATTAGTTCCGCACTGGTTGCCATGGCCTGGTTGCCAAGGGGGGTGGCAATGGGTGTGACAATTACTTTGAAGCGCAGGGCAGCAGAACGCCGCCACGCCTTGAGCATTGGCTGCTTTTGCTCTTATACTACAATGAAAATGTAATATAAGAGTAAAAGCATGCAAACATGCAAATATCACTGAGCTCTGAGGATTGTTTACGCTCGTTATACAGTCTTTATTATACACATAGAACACGCACCGGTACTGAAGCACGAAGAGCTACGCTTCTTTTTTTTTGCTATGGCATGGATGAATCCGTATTGGTACGTTCAAGAGCACGACGCCGATTCTCAGCATTGAGAATCTTCTGGTCAGCCTCGCCTTCACTGATCGATGCTATTCGCTGGACTTCCGCCTTAAGCTGAGGGTGCCGCGACATATCTTTGTAAGCGAGTGCGGCGGTTTCCTGCGAGGATCCGAGAACATAGGCCGCAGCACGCTTCAGAAATCCGTTGTTGCGCGTCACCTGCACGTCAAACATTCAAACATATCATATTCCGACGACACAGCTATAAAACACTCTAGCTACGCGGGAGAATTGACGCTGCCACAAACCAGTAAGAGACGCAGGCGGTATGCCGATGTGCGAAAGTTGTTTTCTACCGTTCAAAGTATTCTATAATGTTTTTTTATTTGCACATACTGCTTGTAAAGCAAAACTATGCCGGAGTCTGTTTGAAGGCAATCCTAAAACGGGAGAATACAGAGTTGGCTACTACTTCCTGAAAAACAAACATCAAAGCTAATAAGAATAAAATCATAAAATAAAAATTTGGCAAATGGTGTATACACAAATTGATCCAAAGCATAGTCAGACACTGAATCTTCTAGATTATTCCTGTGTTGAGCAGCCGCGATGAGTGGGCCGCTCACGGTTTCTCTGCCAGTTTCAGTTTGCGGGCGCGGTGATGCAGAAAACGACCACACACACAGCATATCTATATCGGGTTTCGAGCCGCCGTGTTCATTCTAATACCCCCAGGCAAAACAATATGTTTGGACTTGGTAAATACGCATTTCTTGGGTGCAATTTTAATGATCGGAGCTCCAATTCGAGTATTCGCTATACGCGGCGGACAGGTAGAACGGCGTTCATTTGTACAAGCATTACACGGTTATGGCTGATATGTATATTCAGTAAAGAGCGACGCCACAAAAAAAAAAGAAACAAAAAAAACAGATATAAGGGTTGCTTTGTTTTTTCATTATCTCAGCCCATTTATTCCTCCACAGCCAGTACATACAAGATAGCGCGGGGCCACTGTGCTCGCGTGTTCCTACAGTCTAAATCGCCGTCGTGCTAAGCGATCGCTTGTGATCTCTTCAATCACTGTATTAGCGAGACTTTCTATTTGTTACGCAGGAAAAGCACACACTTTCCGCCATGCGTACTTAAGTTATGCGTTGCGCTACTCACACTTCTGATTACACGCGCGCGCACGCACACACACACGCGCGCACACACGCGCACACGCACACAAAAAAAGAAGAAAGAAAAAGAAAATTTGGGGTTCGAAGCCAGAGAGGGCGAGAGCTGTCAACGCTGACTGTTTATACTCTGCTATAGACTCAGCTAGGCTTTGCTCCTGCTTATTTCATATTGTGGGCCGAAATTCGCAACGTTTAAAACTCGCATGCCTAGTCGTTTTCACTCGGCCTCTGAGGAATACTTTCGCAACCGACAGCGCCTAATTTTTCTTTGGAAAGAGAGCACTCGTACTGATAACTGTTAGGTGATTTACGATAGTGCTGTTATTACTTGCAGGGACATGAAACGGGCCCAAACGTCCGAGACATATCGCTGCCGTGAAATGCATTTTTCGCCTGTGCATTTTCTCGACGCGTTTCATTGCCACCGTTCCCCTCCTATGAATTAGTTTTAGGTTAGTCTTAGTGGCCGCGGCGGCTAGGCGGTGGTACTGTTTTTGGACAATGTTTGCCATAGAGTCGATTTCGGTCGCAACACACGCTGCGCGACAGATGCAACAGCGGGCAGAGCGCCCATCTGGGATAGATACATTGTATGCACACGTACGTCACGCGCGCACGTACGTGTGCGGATGTGCACAGAGCATACTCACTATTCAAAGCCCTCCGCGATGCGCAAGTGTCTTACTGAACTAAATGAATTTTTCGAAGTTATATGGGTCATAAAATTGCTGAAGCACAACATACACACAAGCTGCATACTAATAGCTTCAGATTCGAACATACGAGAAAACACAATTCTGTTACGCGGAAGCTACAAAGAAAACAAAAAAGAACAAAGCCCTTCTCCAGATTTCCTTTGAGGTCTCTCTTAGTGGTCACGGCCGATAAGTGGCGGTACTGTTTTTAGGTGAGCATGAGCTGACGAATAATCCGCACCAAGTAGTCTAATCGCTTCGCTGTAAAAAATATATGGGCATGCCACATGCTACGGCACACGGTCTAGACAAAGATTCAGTCGGTGTTAGCGAAGAATGCTGTTCTTTTTTCGCGACCGCTTGCAGTATAGTGCAAGACTAAGGACCCATTCACACTTGCAAGTTGCAAAGGTCGTGCGACCATTCTGATCGCAAAGCGACAGTCGCAAATGGTCGCATTGGTCGAACGAAAAGCGACGGTCGCACCCAGTCGCACGCTGCTCGAGTTCTCAACCTTGCCACTGCGAGCCGCAAACAACTAAACCGATCAGCGATGCCCTAGGAGCAACGTGCGAGACTTTGCACATCCGGTTGCCTCTTCCCCCGAACGGAGGCACGGGCGGACCCACCACCGCCGCCGTCTTTTCTGCCTGCGCGCTTTAAGTGCCTGTACGGCTGCGGTGCATATCAAAACCGCCACGACGTCCTCCTCTTCACTCAGGTCGTTGTGGTTCATGGCGAACAGCGAGAGACTAGAGCACACCAAGCTCGAATACGGGAGACACGGTCACAGCAGATGAAACGCCCACAAGTGCGCGAACGGCGCCCTTCCTGAGAGTTCTCCGATGGAACGAGGTGGCTTTTGCTAATGCGAACGTCGATGTTGTCGAGCCGCTGCCTGGTCGCAGGCCAGTGACGGTCGCACGAGCTCTGTGACTCGCAAGTGTGTATGAACACTAAGTCCGACACATATTCAGAGGACACAGCAACAGCGACAAGGCGTTATCTCCGTCAGTCAATAAGTTGGTCGCAATCCTAGTCCAAACTGCAGTGGCAATGAGAATGTTACTGGTCCACCAGATCAGCGCCTACTGAACCTGCATGGTTTTGCCTTGTAGACGGCATCAGGCATGAGTGGGGTTAGGGCTGGGTCTTTGTCAAGCAATCAAAAAAAAAATTGTTGTGCCCGGACAGTCGGATCCGAGGCACGGCGACGGTATGAAGACAATAGGGTGATGAAACTGGATTGACGAGCTGAAGTAACCATGACAGAACGGTCACGCATGAAGGCATGATTGCGATACCAATTTGACAATATTAGGCATGATCGAAGGCGGCCAATACTGACGAAAAACGTCCCGTTGTGGAAATTTTAGCTCCCCTTTCACCTTTATGCCCTATAATAAATTTAAATTTACGCTCTTTCTGTGAAAGTTTTTGCCATATATATTAGGTGGTGCTCGAAGTAAACGTACTTTGTATGCAGGCGGTGAACCTCAGCTAGCAGCCAGCTCATTGACAACGTCCTGTTGTCTGAAGTATCAGTGTGTTTTAATATTAAGGGATCGCTACGTACCCTTTCCATGATGTGCGAAGTCATGCTTTGCGATATGCATTATAATACGCTCATAACGGGTTGCTGTTATAGGATACAGGATATATCTTTTATAGCGAATTAAATCAATGAAATATCTAGCCAGAGCCTTCTAAGTCGACAACCAGAAGAAGCCAACTGAGAAAACTTGGCATAGGCGTGGCTTAGAGAATCCTCAAACACCAGCGTTAGCCGCTTTTTGTGCTGATGGGTAGAGCGGGCTGTCCCATATGCATCCACAACATGGTAGGCGCTACCGAATTTGTGGTATCGGTGAGAGTACATCGATTACACCGAGGTGCTCGGCATAGCAAGGTTTGCTCGGAAACAACTGTTAGCTCTATGGTTTGACAACTGAGAGTGCGCTGAGAACAATAACAATTAATGTCGATTCACATAACAACATATACGATTTCTGCATCCTTAGTGCTTTAACTGACCAAAATTGAAAAGAAGGTAATAGGGTAAAATGAAAGTCTAATATTCACCAGGACATTGTCCTAAACAAAGCTTGAGCCATGATTCGTGCAGAAATAAATCCAAGGTTTGTTTGCACCAGTTCTTCTCATTTACGCTAAACTGGATGAGTTTTATACGCGTAGGCTCACGAATTCTTGTATTCCCTATACTTGAGTGACGCAACGGTCTTAGCATTATACCAAGTATCAAAGCAGAAGTCGTGAGTCATGATTCGGCGCTTGTCAAAATTTGCTTGAGAGTCTCAACGACACAAGACGCGGAATTGCTGGCGATAATGCTTGCCATAACGGAAATGACGCATACATCTGACACGATGACAATTCGAACAGTCAAGGCGCTTGCCGAGACATTGAAAATCATGACGTGCTTTTGCGAAAACGCACAAAGATCCAAATGTGCTTGCATTCTCTCCTCCTTCTACATGTACTTATATAATGGGTTTCAGGCCATCAAGGATTACGAGGAAATTTAAGAGCACACAAGCTCTCTAGCGCAGAAAATCTGATACCTCTATACTTTGGCCTGTAGAAGACAACTCCAGGAAAGAGCGGAAGATACAGTGAAACAAAAGGCTGCATATTTTGAAGTCTCGCAGCGAAGCATGAACACTTCTTAACACACCATCCTACAGGCATTCGAGAGAGGACGCCTCAGTCATACGAAAAGCGCAAACACACACATTACTCACACCACACTATACTCGTCATATTAACATGGACCCAGGCTCCACCGCTTGCAAACAGTGCGGTGCCTATCCTTCAAATAAACACACCTTGTGGGAGGGCCCTGCCAGCCCCACCTTCAAAAAGACTATATTTTCTAAACTGCCAAATGACCAGTGTCCCGGTAGCTTGCAGGGGCAGACCACTCCCCCAGGAAAGTTTGAAAAACTTTGCTGGCCGCTTCTGGTGCAGCACGTTAAGAACGGGCTGGGCCAGGAGGTATGAGCCTGCCAAGAGGCCCGAACTGGGGCTTTTGTTCCTTTGCTACTAATAAATGATCCATCCATCCATCCATCTATAGGTATCAGTCGATGACGAGCTAATTAGACAAGTGGCTATAACAATAGAATTCCACCAGCGCTGATGTTCTAAATGCTCGTTACAAAAAGCAAAGCGTGTCTACACGCCTAACCTTATTCAAGCATGCATTCGTACAAACCAGCTAAACTTGCTGTCGTTCTCAGATCTGAAGGCTGAGCTCAGACTGGCATTATGACTAGGAATATGTCAATGTTCTAAACTTTAGAATAACAAATCAAATAGTGTCTTATTCGATTCGGTCTTCGATTCAAATGATCACTAATCGTGAACGCAAATATTTTAAACACTTTTCGAATATTTCGAAACATGAGCTGCGCCCAAGTATTCATACAACTGGACCCAAACTACGGTAGTTTTTTACCTCCGCGGGTATATTCTGGACATAAAACGCGGTAACCTGCGTAGTGCAGTAGGCTCCATCACTTAGGAAGCCGTGTTTTGCAGGCTCTACAGCGATCATTCGCACTCTCTGAAGAGTCGTGTGTTTGCTCTATATGCTTCATTTGTGCTTTTAATAAACAACGCTTCATAACATATGCATTTACATAAACGTTCTAACTTTAGGAGAATTGGGATGTGAACATCGTTTTATATTATCTGTGATAACAGCTCTTCCTTACTCGAAAACTATTTGAAAAATATTTCATATTCGCTTCAATTCGCTTATGGCACCATGCATTTCGTATTCAATTTGTTCCCAAAAATCCCTATTCGCACACCCCTAGCATTATACGACATAGGCACACCTTGAAAAGAACTTTAAACGAAAAAAGTTCACTGTTTCATACAAGACGGAACTATACAAATCAGCATCTGAACACTGCGCAACATTCGTCCCCTGCTTACCATATTCCTTATGAGCAATGTGATCAAGGAATGATCGCTTTCATGCACATCGAGCGAAGTGAGCGTGTAGTTGTACCCCAGAACCTTTTCGAGGCCGGCGACCAGAACACCTCCGGAGACATTGCTAAGATGCATCTCCAGGCTGTGCAGGAGCCGATTTGCCTCCAGCCAACGACATAGGACCGCCAGGCTCAAGCTGTTCACAGAGAATTCTGCGCAGAGAAATGACAGATTGCTGCAAATGGCCACCTTGAATGATTGCGTCTTTTCTCTCGTGATTATATTCACTAACGCATTGACTTTTCTGCAGGCTGCTTTTGCTGCACTGACAGCACATCTTCACGTTTTGTTATTTGTATTATGTACGAAAATATTTAAAAAAGTGTGTTTTACGTGCAAAAAAACCAAGATACCATTACCAGGGACGCGTAGTCGGAGACTCCGGCATAATTTTGACTTAAACTTTAAGGTGCTCTTAAATCTAAGCATACGACAGTTTTGAATTTCGTACTCTTCGAAAGGAGCTGCTGCATGCGGGATCGAAGCCGTGGCCGCGAGGTCTGGAGGGAAACTCCGCGGCCACTTGGCTACCACGCTGGGTCCACTTAAGTGATTGTCTCCTTGGCCGCTACGGCGTTTTTCAAGGCCAACTGCAACTCGAGCGTCAACATAAGCTCTTCTAGGCATCACGTATGCTCTCCCAAACCAACCACTAAGTAATGTTTGTGTTATTACCCGAGGTTGCGTTTTACTCTGACAGATCTGCAGACACAAATAAAAAGTTAGGACCTGAAGCAGTATACTATTCTAAATCCTACCGAGGTTGACAGCTGATGATCACCGGTGATGAAATTCTTAGTGTATTCATGTAAAAATGACACGAAGCGCCTACGAAGCTGAAAGAGAGTTATGGATTGTGGCATAAACAGCACTAATAAAGCGACTGTTTAAGGCTGTGGTAAGTACGGACACATGACAAGGGTGCCTAGACCTCTGCATTATCATTACTTACAGCGCGCACTAAAAAGGTGGACAAAGAAGAGAGAAAAAAACACGAGCGCTGACTCACGACTAAAACCTTTAGCCATTCAAACAGCCATATATATGGCAAACTCGCATAAGCGTACACCCGCGCACCATACATTCCCTCAGCCAAAAGCGAAACAAGACAGGCGAGTGGTAAAGCAAAAATTACGATAATTTTACGAATTAGATGCTTCAAAAAGCATTCTTCCCTGTTGTGCAGTGCATGTGACGCCTGGCTTCACTGCAGCGACTGTACTGCTGGAAAATTATGTGATTACATATATCGAGCATTATCTGACACCTGTATGACTTCTACCTGAAATACGATGTTCTACCCATAGGTCGGCAAAATGAATGGAACTCACAAATTATATTGTTTCCTTAGGGCTCACTACTAACTCAGACTCACAAAATTCAACTAAGTCGGGTTCACTTGCACGCACATTCACCGAAATATTACTCAGCCGGGTTCGCTCGGGCTAAAATTCATGGGTCAGCCAGAGTCACTACCTCAGTGAGCCGGCTCACGAGTGAGTTTTTGCAGTAGCTCAGTGCACAGCGATTTCAATAGTTCGGAATAAACATTATGAGTAGGATTAGTTGACAATAAAGGAGCTCACGAAAACGTACACAGGGAATTCCAACAGGATATACTGAAGCGCGATGTTGCAGGTCAGGATTTCGCCGAGGTGCTAATGGATATGTATAGGTACAAATAGGTACAAAATTTATGAGAAGGCCGAAAATGCGCAGAGCTAGTGGAAATTCACCAATGGCTAAAGCAAGGAACCCCTCTGTCTCCATCCTTGTCCACGCTCAATGTGAAGGGCATGAAATGACAGGAAAACGGTAAATTAGGTTTTCGTCCATCTTACATCCATAATATGCAAAAAGGTGCGCCAACACAGTCTGGGCTGATGTTTGCGGACAACAACATGTACAACACAATGCACATACAATAATTTATGGAGGCTTGCCAATATGTTTGAAATACAGCGACAAAGTTAGGCTTTCGATTTAGCACAGAGAAATGGCGAATATTATTATTTAATGAAAAAGACAAGTAATTTGCATTCCGTTCCCCTTCCTAATGCGGTCTCGGTATCCGAAAATCAAAACCACGCTCTCATGCTCACTGGTACACGCTAGCGCCAAAGGCGCGGCACGGCGGGTATACAGGATGTGCAATTCTGATTACAGCACCGAGTGAGCTACGTTAATTACGGGTTACGTGTGCACTGAAGCGTGAAGGAAAACCCCATACTTGGGGATTTAATAGAGCCCCAACGGTATACTTGAAACATACGTACTGAATATGCGGAGCTCCTGGATGCTTTCGTTGCTCACTATACCGCTTATGATGATTTCAGCCATTTCACTGGTCGCTGTAAAATCCATGTGCAGGGTTTCTAGGCTCTTCGTCAGCGCCAAATAGACCTTTATGCCCAGTGGAATAGAAAGGAGCACATTCCCTGTATTGTACGTGAGATAAAGAGCCCTGAGGTGGTCTCCGCAGCTGGTTCCGAGAGGCTCGCACGAGTGGCCAAGGCGTGCGTGCACGAGGTTCAAAGGATCACAGCGATAGTCGTCGGCGAGGACTTCGCTGAAGAAGGTGACCATCTGTGCTAGCTGGGAGTCGACTTCGAGACGTAATCTAAAAAAAGCACCCAGAAATTGCATGGATCTATGAGAACAGTTGTGGTACTACTAAGGAACATGATAACTCAACTGAAGGAGGTAAAAATTAGGGCTGTCGTAAATGGCTGAGCGAAACATTACACATAAGCACACTGATGCGCACATACATTTCTGTAAACGTCACCACACCTTTCCTGTGGTTGCATAGACCTCTGACAAACTTCTATTAGCCCAATGGGAAATGAGAACACCTTGCAACTGTTGGCTGGAATATGATTGGGCCATGTGAAATGATCGCGTTGAGAGAGCCAAATGGAGCCGTTGATGACATTTTTCTCCTTCAGCGTTATCACCTGTATTCTCATCAAACAGTGCCACAAACTGTTTTGTCGTTCCTAAATTTAGTTACTGTTGGCTATTCGATGATGATTGAATGTAATGTGCCACAGCTTTTGTTAGTACGTTGCTATTCTAAAAAAAACCTCTGAGGATGTTTTAGTCAAGATAGTCAGCCCAGTTTTGAGCGACTATCGCGCTTGAACAGGATAGCATGGACCTTGGAATAGGTGATGACATCACATAGATGTATATGAATGTGTTGAAAATTGCCTCTTTTCCTTCCTATGAAAGTGGACGTACAGTGAAGCTGGTCCGGACGTTAGACGACTATACACAAGCACCACCCCCACAATATACGTACGCCACGCGCGCATGCAAGTCTGCCGAAGTGCAGCATACATGCTCATTCTTCTATAGGCTGTTATTCTTCTATAGGCTATTATTTTTTTAAAGTAATAATTGCGCCAGAGATTGCGTAAAGCACGACTTACGCACAAGCTGTAGACACGATCGCTTTCGGTTGTTATTAGAATATACGTGAAAGCATAAATCTGTTACGCAGAAACTGAAAGACAAATCCTTTTTTCTGCTGCCGTCTGAGGTCTCTCAGAGTGACCGCGGCCACTGGTCGCGGTACCGTCAAGCTGGAACTGCACCTTCCTTGCCTACCTGTGCTCTCGGCATGCTTTCTATTGTTCGGACATATGAGAAGCGATCGCCGAACGACAGAAATCATCGCGAGAGCCCGGGCAGGTAAAGAAGGCGCAGTTGCCGCTGAATGAAGTAGCCAGTAAATGGGAAATATACCCGGGAGGAAAAGTCCATGGTTTAAACACTGCTGCAAGCAAAGATAAAAGGTTGTTAAACGCTGGTTGTCATAAATACGTGAGAAAAAGAAGGCCACACCTAGAATATTTAGGAACCACATAAAATTATTAGGGAGGAAGTCAACAGCAATTCAAAAACGTATCCTACACGAATAATGAAACAAACTGGAAGGGAAAGCGGCATTAAATTTTATCCGAAAACTAACAGCCGAATCTTTCCAAGGCAATGACGAGGTTGTATTCCAAGAAAAAGAGAGTATGAAAGAGAACCAGATGGAAAAAGAACTGGTGCTAACAAATTTCAACTAGGAAGAAAGCCGAAGAGAAAATTCCTAAGCGTACAGCCACAGGGCTAGACGAGGATCCGGTTAGGCTGAATAATGAACTAGGACCAAAAAGTAAGAAAGCTCTTGTCAAAGCAGCGGAATAAAAGAGAGACGAATACCGGGCAGTTGGCAACAAGATAGAATGAACTTAATTTATGAAGGGTGAGAACTATAGAATTCACAGATATAGACCATTGATCATTACATCGGTAATATACAGGTTAGGAAAGCAGGCAATCAAATTAATGGTGCAAGCATGGGCAGAGGATAACGACATTTTGGGAGAACTTCAGAATGGCTTCAGAATAGGTAGGCGTCTGGATGATAACTTATTTGTTCTTATTCAGTGTATTCAAATATCAATAGTAGAATGCAGACCGTTATATATGGCTTTGAGACATTACAGGAGCGTATGACAACGTAGACCGCAAAATTTTGCGGGATATTCTGGAAGGGCAAGGCTTAGGCGACAATTGTCTACACCTTTTGAGAAAGATGAACCAGAAATTAACGTTTGCGTTGAATGGGAAGGGACGAAGAACAAGAAAGTTGATATCAACAAAGGACTGAATGAGGGGTGCCCTTTATCAACACTGTTGATTATGATGCACATGGTCAGAACGAAAATGGCACTACACGGAAAAAATATAGGGTTTAATCTCTCATGCAAACAGGTGGGTACAGTAGTGGAGCAGCAGCTTCCAGGATTATTTTATGCGGGCGACATTGTGTTGCTAGCTAACAAGCAAATTGATTTGCAACGTCTGACTAATATCTATGGCCACGAGGGCGAGAGTTAAGGCTCGAAATTTAGCGTTAGAAAATCAGGTATGGTATTCAATGAAAACAGTGAGCAGACAATGGCAATACAGGGCCAGGAAATACCTCGGGTAAAATATTACAAATTCCTTGGTAAACGAACGCAATAGGTGTATGGAAACACAGGAAAAACAATAACAGTAAAGGAGAAGAGAAACGCAGCCATAATGAAGCACAGAGCGCTATGGGGATTGAATAGGTTGCAGGTGCTTGGGGGTATGTGGAAAGGTGTATTGGTTCCAGGACTTATTTTTGGAAATGCGGTTGTTTGTTTGAAATTAGGGCTACAGTCAGGACTCGATGACAACCAAAAGTCAGTGGGACACCTCGCATTTGGCGATCACGGGAAGACTACAAACGAAGCTGCAGTGTGATATGGGCTGGACAAGCTTTGAAGAGAGAAAAGCTCGCAGTACAATTGAATACGAAGAGAAATTGAGGAATATGGAAGAATGTAAACAGGGTTGGAGAGTGTACAGGTATTTGTATAGGAAAAGCATTGATTCACAGTGGAAGAAAATAACCGGGAAGCTTACCAGCAAGTATGTGACCTGTATAGTGAGCAACCTAGCAACAAAGAAGGTCAAGCGGAAAGTAAGAGAGGCTGAGATAATCTCCTGGGTGGCGGCAATGGAAAAGGAACCTGCTATGAGTAACTGCTTAAAGAAACACGAAAGTTGGAAAGAAACAATTTATAACTGAAGGGGAAGCTCATTACTTTTGGAAGCGAGATCAAGATGCCCTAGAGTACGCACTTATAAAGCGATATATAAGCATGAAGAAGGAGCATGTGCTTGCTGCGGTAGAGCTAAGGAAACGATGGAGCATGTTTTATTAGAATGAGAATATATCTGCCCAGCGATCGATTTAGGCATCTCTGGCCTAATTGAAGCCCTTGGGTTCAGTGAGAGCAGGGGAAACTAAACATGCCCGCAGTAGAGATTAGTAAACGGCGATTGGAAGATTGGTGGAAGAAAAGTAGGGAAACGACAAACAATGGAGACGTGCAAATACAAAGTTCCAAATACAAATACTGTAAGAAGGTTTGGTTATGTGAATTAAGCAATATAACATGACGTGAACATTAGGCAATATAATAGGAGCTTGGTGGGGCATCCCACCACTCCGTTCCAAAGGGGATGTTCATAGCATCCAACCATCCACACATCTTTGACAGAGCAGCTAAGCGGAACACCCGGCAAACACGACCGGCGCGCACCCGCCATGCTCATGCGGGTACCGACGCGTTAGCGGTGGCGCGGGAGTCATGCTTGGATCCTGTCGGAATACTTGGAGCTACTCTATGTTTTGAGCAGAAAGAGTACACTGTATTTATTGAAATATTTGCGGCAATACAGCAGCAAAACTGGACTACCCAATATAGTTCAGAGTCGGATTGCTTGGCATTCTGACCATGGCGTAGCACATCCACCATTTCTCGCACGAAGAAGATGAGGTCTTTATTAGTTGCTATTCCTGCTTCGCTCTGGTTTTTCAGTTAACTTTGGGAGTAACGACGCCTCTATGGCGGGTACAGTAAAAGAAACAATGACGGACGTTCCGTCCTCTCTGCCGCCACGGTTGGGGGCTGACCTCCGAGCTGCAAGTCGGTCTGCTGCGCCCGACCATGGGAACGTGACTCTGCCAAGGTCATCGAGCTTCTCTGTCGTGGGTGACATGCAATCTGACGGTGGGTGTACCGAGGCCACAGACCACCGGTTGATGAGGAAACTTCGCAGGGCTTCAAGCGGGAGTGAGCTTAACTACAATTAGTCGCCCTCATAGCAAGCGTACACAATCGCCTACATCCCCGTCACTCCTACAGGCAACCTCAATTCCCTGAATTCACCACTTAATGCCGACTGCACGAACCATCCTCGACACTGTAAAAGCTGTAACTGAGCTGGGAATTATACTTGTCCACTCATTCATCCTACATGGAGGCAGCACCACCGCCGGCGTGATCCACGATGTGGATAGAGTTATTGATAATGGCGCTCTACCAACGCCAATTTCCTCAACTGTGCATATAACAGACATGCACAATTTTGGACGGTCGAGGTGCACAAAGCTCACTTTTGAAGGAGAAAACTTACCAACACATGTGAAAATGAGATAAGCGAGGCATCCTGTCCGTGCAGGTGTCCCTAGGCCATTACAGTGCCGTAAATGCCCAAAAAATCGGGCACGTGAGTGCTGTGTGCGCGAACAAGACGACATGTCCCCGCATTGGTGGTGATCATGATGAGTCCACGTGTGCTGGCCCTGACTTGAAGCGCCCTAACTGCGATGGGCCGCATGAGGCAACGTCGAAGGATTGTTCGAAAGTGAGTGAAATGTCCGTGCTAAAAAAAATGGTACGATATTGCTCTACACACAGAAGCGGCTGCCAAAGTACACCGCCACCATGGGCATTCCCGTAATCGCAGGGAGAGGTCAGCATCGGGAACAGGTGAGCCAGTACTCCCTGAAAAGTATTCGTGCGCTTCTGCTATTCCTCAGTCGCCAGGCCCACATTCAGCCACGCCAAATCTTGTGAACACCAAGGACACTATTATGTGGCCTTCCCTGCCATCTCGGAGTACTGAAGTGTAGCCGCAACGCCAGTATGAACGAGCTTGCACAGTTGGCTCAGTTCTTGCGAACCCTGCCTACATTGGTTAAGACGCCCGTTGCCAAGGCTGGGGCGCAAATTGTCGACGCAACAGAACTGGTGTTTACTGCTAATAAAAGCTATCAAAGATCATGGAATCGTCAACTTTAACGCTATCACTGCAGGAAAGGATTCGCCGTTCCCTAATATTTCAGTGGAACGCATGAGGCCTATGGGGTCGCCTCAGAGATCTTAAACAGAGAATGCTCAAGCATCGACTTCCAGTTATTGTGATATGCGAGCCGAATATAATATCGACATTTAGACTCTCTGGATACGAACGCGTGTGAGAGAAGTGGAAATCCTAGCAAAGTTTCAATATGCATGCGATGTGACTTCAAGTGTTCGCTAAACCAAGTTCCGATGCTCAACAGCAACGAGTACGTTTCTATAACAGTGAAACTAAAGCGCCGGACAATCTCGACCATTGGCGACTACATTTCTCCCAGAGGAAGGCTTGACTATGAACACCATTCTCTTGTTCTTGACTCCAGCCAAGGACCTCATGTTAGAGTTGGTGAGATTAACGCGCATCACGATCTTTGGGGTAGCAGGACCATAAACATTCGAGGAAGACAGGTTCTTAACTTCATAAACAGCAATGACCTTGACATTCTGAACAACGGCTCACAAACATTTTTTCGTGGTACAACGTACAGCAGCTGTCTAGATTTACCTATCGCTTCAAAATGCCTTTCATCTTCTGCGACCTAGTGCAGAGGTACTGAAACTTATGGCAGTGATCACCTACCTACTTATGCGCAGCTTAGATGGTTTACAGGACTCCTAAGTTCTCACGCAGGATGGACTGACTGGGATGCCCTTCGAAACAAGCTGGAGAGAGAGAGAGAGAGAGAGAGAGACAACTTCATGTAGTCGCCTGCAGAACGACACCACGACTAAATGGCGCCGTGACGCGGGCCCTGACGTCTTCTGAGCGGGTGGTCTGGGATTGGAATTGGGATTGGAAGAGTACTGGGATTGTAGCATTCCTCGGAAAGAGATTGAAGACAATATTACAGCAACAATGCACGTAGCAAAACGCATCATCCCAACATCAAATTCAAGAACATCCGTTGACGACACAAATGAAGAGCTGTGGGCCGTCCGGCGTCGTACCGAGAGGAAATACAGGCGAACGAAATTGACATCAGACATGAGGACGTCACGCCGTATGCAAAAGAAATTTCAAAGATACTTAGACAAGCTTGACAGACAATGTCGGAGGTGCTTTTGAACGAACCTGAGCCCAGATTTATTTAATGTTGTTCTCTTTAGACTGTGTACGCAGATGAAATTTCCTTGTAGACCACGAATTTAGCGCGCTTGCACGTGCAAACGAAGCTACAGCGTGCAATGTCGATAACGTCGACAGAGAGATATTCGTGGAGTACAGCTCTCACTAACAAAGAGTGTAGCCCTGACATTTACACGGAACTCAATGGCCTGCTACCTTGTTATGATTTATTGAAAGGGTATAACTTCGGTAACACGGAGTTTCACCGAGCCAAACCGACCGTGACTTATTTTGGTCGAAACACGTCTCTGCATTAAGAAAACAGCTGCACAGCTTTACTCAAGTCATTCGACGTGTGTCTGGAAGATCATGGGGCCCTTCCAAATAATCTCTTCTGCAGATGTTCAAGGCACTTTTTGTTGGCGACGTCCGTTACAGTGCGCCTGTACTTTGTTGGATTGGTACATCTGGCGTACGTACACATGAAGGTGCTCAGGCTCGCGCACTAAGGATTTGCGTAGGACCACCACGTTGTGCTTCTACTTAGGGCACTATTGCAGAAGCACGCACGTGCCCTGCTAGAGTTTACCTGCAGCCTGAGCCATTGCGAGTGCATCTAATGCTGCTGAATATACACATATACGGGAATCATCCACTGACGAACGTCACGAGCATACGGCCTGTCACTGCCTATTCAGAAGCCATGTTGTCGCAGCAAAACTTATTGCCGTCGGATTTCGAACCACATGACATATCCGAAGTTCCACTCCGGATGATGGCAAAGGCAACGGTGAGACTCTCAATCCCTGGAATAACAAAGAAGTCGAAAATGCTGCTTTCTGGGCTCAAAAATTTCGCATTATCCTACATTGCTTACATGTACGGATATGCCGAACATGTTTTTGCAGATGGTTCTCTAACACAGACCCTTTCTGCGGCAGCTTATACGGTACCTGGAATATAGATAACGTAACGGTTCAAGACAGGACAGAGAACATCGTCAACAGCAGCTGAATTGACCAGAGTTCGAGAAGCAGTCCGCTGTATATGCAACGAAGCCTCGAGAAATGGACAGTGTTCTGTGACTCATAACCAGCACTGTAACTCATAAGCAATTATATTATACACAGAACCGCATATAGTCCTTTGGTTTATGTTGTCATGTCTCTGTTTTCTTAGGTGTCTCAATCCGGACATGCTATCGTGCTGCAGTGCATCCTAGCCATTATGGGATAACTAGAAACGAACACGCTGATGCGGAGGCGAAAAAGGCCCACACGGACGGGAAGATTATAAGGCTTAACTTTTCTCGGTATGACATCAACGCCTTGCTCCGTAACTTTATCAAAACCTCTATGGCGCGACAATGGGACTACACCAAACATGGGCAAGAGCGCCTGCATAGACTTGACGCTGGTTTACGGTTCCGGCTTCTGCTTCGGTTGCGGAGAGGCCACGAAACGCTCATCCATCGATTGCGGCTTGGTGTGGTGTACACCTACCGATGCATTCACAAGATTGGACGATAACGGGACCCTCAATATGCGGCCAAGCGAAGATCACTTAAGTCTAGTGTTGACTGCTTGAATTCCGGCCCCTTTTCGGAAGAAAATATTTTAGGTGCATGGCGAAGAGCTGACCATGGCCAACGGACCATTAAGTCACTCTTGAACTTTCTACTTTCTACCTCCCTGCCTTTGTTTGCATCATTTTCTCTCTCTCTTGAACTTTCTACGTGAGACTCGCTTAGACGATCGTCTCTTGAACCTGGGGAAAACATTGGAAAGGCGGGAGATGGAAATTCAAGACGATGAGGAAAACGAGAACATCGTGAAAGCAGGAGCCAATTTACCATGGCATAGCACATCCACTATTTCTTGCACTTTTATGCAACGAGAACAGCGTTTTCCCCCGCTGTTTGTTATTCCCAATTTTGAATCAAGCAATTTGGATAGTATGTGTCCAGAGTACCGGAACAATTCGATTGCATGATCTTCAGTCCATGTACAATGCGGGCCATAGAACGACACTTTAAGCGACCTGAGATTGTTTCCTTCATCAGACCACCACAAGCGCTCAAACACAAATATAGCCATTGGCATGCAATTACTTACTGCTCTATGGTCAGTTTGCTCATCACTCCAGTGTGCTTTAGCGCATCGTATATTTGTCGGCAGTTGCGACTTTCTAGGCAGGGAAAGTGAAGCTCCTGCAGCGATTCAGACTTGTCGGCAGCTTTGAGGATGCAACGAATCTCGTCAGCAGAAAATTCGCATGGAACAGCGAGACGTTGCAGGGACTTCGTCTTCACCAGACCATACGCAAGATGCTGGGCATGTGGCCTGATGTTCGATGGATACATCTGAGAAATGTTCAAAAAAATTAATTAGACAAATAATAAAACTGCTTACACAACTGATACGCGACAAAAACATTGGTATTCAAATAACCAGAGGATTACCTTACCCACGCTTTCTCATGAAATTAGGAGAGGGACAAAAATACCGCCAGGGAAGTTTCGTGACCTTCGGGCTCTATAAGGCATTTCATAGCTTTCTGGCGACTCCAATACATATAATACTTGGTTCGCCAATGCTATGATTCAAGGCTCTGTGCTCGTTGAGCGGATGGGTAAATAAGATTTGTGTCTGCTAGTTTTCCATATATCTCAGCTTACGCTGCGACCACTCCGACCGCATTTCATTCGCGGCTTCAATTCCTTTGACCAGGAAAAACGTTTGGCTGGAGATGAAAGCATCAGCTTACCCTTACGGGGTGTTTCTGTGATAATAAACTGACACCACCTATATTTTCAACCGCCTGCAGGAAAGAAAATGTAATTCGCACGATCAAAAAAACAATTAGTTTTGAACTTCTCTTTATCAGAACCACGTGAGTCGATGCTACATCATTGAGACTCGCTGCAACGGGCCAACTCAGGAGGGTAAGCAACCGGGTGCCGCAATGAGACACCGTGAATTACATTTTCGCCGCCTCAAGTACTTCACTGGCAATTAAAAACGCCATGCAAGAGAAATTTTGCATTCTGGCGCTATCTAGGCGCAGCTGCCATGGCCAGCATTCAAACCGAATAACTGTGTGCACTTTGGGCTGAGAAAGTAGACTGCCTGTATTTAGTCTCCTCAAAACGCGTCTTTTGAATTTCGTCCTTGTCCTTGCATACGGTATTTTTGGCATTTCCCGCACTGCGCCGCCGCTACTAATGTACTACCGCCTCCAACAGGATCTGTAGCTATGTCAGTAAGGCAATGTTCATTTGGGAGTCGAGCGCGCTAACCACTCAGCTGTAGCTCTACAACAGTGCCGAATATTTAGTGCAAGGTTTACGCTACACACAGACTAAGTGTCATCTGTGCATTTATTTCGAAGGCCAGAACGAAAGATACTTTAGCGGCCGAGGACTACAAGATATGCAACCTATATAAATTGTTTTTTTTTCTACAGCAAAGTAATGTGTATGCGCGTTATTCTTCACTGTCGTGCTCGGACTGTCAAAGTTTTTCATCCATCCATGCTAGTGACAACAGCGTCGGTGGAACAAATGACGTGTACGTGACAGTGATGATGACAGGTTTCAAACGTGCTACCTACCCAAAGTAGAGTATGCGCCCGAAATAATGTAATGGATGGCAAACAACGTCGAAAGTATACACCATCAGCACTGCAAATGGACAGTGGAAATAAAATTGGCGTAATCTCGTAGGTGGCACTGTGTCAGTTCGCTCATGACGCGAGTTATTGAAATACAAGCTGTACCTTCATAATTAATTATTACCCAGGCGGGACCTTCAAAATGACTCAAGCTTGAGAACCATGAAACTTAATTTTTACTAATTTTAATGGTTACTGGAATTTTCGAATACTAATGCTAATCCCCCGCCCTGCAGCAGTGGGTGTGCGCCACAATAGACGAAAGACAAAGCGAAAAAAAATATGATGGTGTGGGCTGTTCAAGTCATTCAATACACACATACTCGGAACTACCCCCACCAGATTACTCTGTCGGATTGCCATTGTGAACTTTTACATTTACAGGTCTCCTTTGAGGCATTCCCTTTCGCTTTATCAGTAATGAGAAAACAATCCATGAATTCATATTTCTTTTCGTGTCAACACTTTACTATAGTAACAGAATCTTAGAGATATTATTTCGCAAGATTGGCTTAGGTATGACAATTTCCGTTAGATTTTTCTCTGGAGCTTCGCGGTTATGGTCACAGGGATATTTGCTTCACAGCCGAGGACTTTATTATTGTTTCCACTTAGTTTTCAATTTTCCACTTAGTTTTTATTTCCTTTATCATCAATATTTACGTTGCATTTGAATTCAGGCTACGTCATTATTTTCTATCTGGTCGAAGTGTGGTGTAATTTTGTTCCTTGCAGTTTGATAAAGAGGAACGCATCTCGCAAGAATATCGAGATGCCGCAGAAAACCCAAGTGAATACGTTGCAGAAAAACGTGCGCACGATGTTGCCATAGCAACGTGGCAGTAAAACGATATGGTAAATGTATGACTAGTGCAAATAATTACAATAGCCTGAAACGGTTGTGACGCGATCTCAACGGATCGAGGTTACTTAACCCTGAAAACGTGGGCTTCACTGCACCTAATTCAATAGCGTCATGTGCGATGTAAACGGCATGCATGCTCCCTCTTTTTGAGACTTCCTTTGGAGCAAAGTTAAAAAAGATTGTTGAGGGCAAACTATTCTGTGACTGGACTGACTGTCTTGAATGGTTCGTGTAACTTTTTGGCGAGAGTCGTATAGAGAGACAAATATTTAAAATGTATGTTTTATGCTAACTGACGGAGCAGCACATTTTATAATGGTCGATATACCACAGTAACGATGAAACTAGCCTTTAATCTTCATGAAACAGCTAAGGCAAGTGACTGTGCGGCTAGAAATGCATTGAAGGTTATTAGTACGACTGTCAACAACATGAGGTTGCAGCGGCTCCTTACAAAGTGGCCTTTTTTATTAAGTGCTATGCTAGTGCAGAAAAAAGCATAAAAATAATCGCGCGCTCACCCCGACGTTCCGCGCGCGTATGACCCACGTAGACTCCGTGAGGCAGAGCACCTTTATGGTGTCGTTTACACGCAGCATTTTCGCGAGAGATTCTGTGTCTTTAAAACACACATTGAAGTTCTGGATGCACACTTTCTTCACTGTCTTGTTAGCCGCCACTGCATCAAAAACCATATAGGACCTCCGGCGTTGGTTGTACATATGACAAGTGACAGTCAGCTCAGCTGGAATCGCAGGATTCTTCAGCAGTGTCTTGAGACTCGTGTCTTCTGTGCCCGCACAAGACATGGCGTCCACGACGAGGCTGGAGACGCTGGTGTTTGCAGACAGAGCACACATCGTCTTTTCCCTGAAGATGGAGGCAGATTCTTCAACCTATGGTGCGGAGAAATGAAGACTGATGTAATGTGCTTTTCCAATCAAATACAAGGTAATAATCGCTGCAATTTTTTTTTTATTCTGACTACTGCACCCGAGCAAGGCATGAACATGATTAGGTACGAAATTTTCTAAGTGAAGTACAATAATGGGTATAGGTGTTGCACATCCTGCCCAAGAAAATCACGCAGTGGTCGATAATAACAACAAAATAAACCTCCGATTCAGTTTCCCTCTTTACTGTCACGTGTTGCAAGAACACTAAAAACATCCTCTAAACTCTCCATACACTACACTATTCGTGAGGTTAACTGGGTTCTCAGTGTGTTGCTGATTTATGCGCAGTAGTATAAATGGCGTAACGTCATAAGCGCTCTTTTATTTTTCCCATCAGCTATGAAATTTGCTGGACTTTTCAACAAATCTAAAGGTAAAAATAAATGAACCATCTGCTTCTTGTAGTAACATGCAAAGTGTCAGTACAAATTTAAGTATCTATTGCGTAAATATCACTCTTTCTTCCTTAAAATGAATAGGAATTTCTAGTAGTGAAGGGATTGACCGACGACTCCACATAAATCTGAAGAAATACCTTCTATCCAAATACTGTTAAATAAGCCCTGAGGGGTTATTCTATCTGCTTGCTCAGCGTTCTTTAAAATGATATATGGAATGCATTCTTTCCATGGTCCTGTTTCTTTTGCATGTCAGGCTAGAGAAGACGAACATTTTTTCATAATGTCATGAGTGGCTTTCGCCCCGTCGTTAATTCAGTTCTGGGCAGCATTAAGCACTTTGCCTCAACGCTTGGAATTCTTCGAGGAAACGCGCACTGCGTCTGCCTGATATTTATGCACATACAGAAAGCTTTAGACTCGGTTCCGCATAAGGCGGTTGTTTTCGCTCTTGTGACAACGGGAATATTGAGTCATCTCATCCGCTTTGTGCATGATTTTCTATCGGAGCGCCGGATGAAAGCGGGTGTCGGAGGAATAAACCAACCTCGTACTGTGGCCTTACAGTGCAGCGTTTAATCGCTGCTTCTGTTTAACGCCGTACCTGCCCCTTTTCCAAGTTGTTTGCATCAGGACAGTGACTTCCCTGTAGGCTAAGCTATCTATGAGGATGATATTGCCCTGTGGATAGACAGCGCTTGGTGTCTTGGCCTGCGGCTTCGTACAGGCTTCAGAGCGCTCTGCACACGACTTCAGAATGCTTGGCCGAACTTGGCCTACAGATGTGACTTACGAAGTGGGTTGCAATAGCGTATCACCCTGAACAACGCACTCGTCGAACCATGAACTGACTGTGCCTGGCCGACACGAAGATAATAACGTGGATGCGACATCACCGTCACTTGGGTGTGATTGTCGATGTTCGCATCTTTTGGTGCCCAGTCGTTAAACTTGTGCGGCGCAAATATCAATTCCTTTTCATGTGTGTGACTGCTTTTACTTCTAAGGGTGCCGCCTGCGACAAAACGACGGCTCAGTAGGTGCACCAATTATCCGTGCTTTCAGGCGAGAATGCCCTGCTAAATTCTTTTTTTACTATTAAATTAATTATTACTCGTTCACTATCACCTTCTTGATTTTATTTTAAACGGTAATTCTACGCTATTCAATCCTAATTCCATAGATGTTAGGAAATTTGTGCTCCATATTAATTTGCAATAATCTACAGATTTCTTTGCCAAACCCCCATCGTGGGTAAGAACCACACGTGTGACAGGCTACAACAACAACAGTGCTATTCTTTGTAGCGCAAGTTATTTCTGTAAAAATCTAAGTGCATCAGCTGGCCCTCGCTCCCTGCTCGGGAAGAAAACGACGAAGCGAGCGAGCGAGCACATCTCCCCTGGGCTCCGTGTTTTTACTTTGAACTGCCAGATTTGTTGAGTCACGCCTTAATGAAAGTGCATCGACCGGATGCATGGAGTTGTGGGGACTACTGGGAACCCAAATGCCGAGGTAGGGGACCGCTTTTTCCGAACTTAGAGGAATTTTGTGTGCCGAGAGGAGCGTCCGCCGCTGGGCCTAACGTCGACTTCGACCAAGGCCAGAGGAGCGGTAGACCCTGCCCGAGCCTCGGTGAAGCCGCCAGTGGAACATCGAACCATCGGTGATTACGCAAGTGAGCATTGACCTAAGATGATTACCGCTATGCTTGTACAGGTGGACGGCATCGAAATTTCGCTGGACCAGTGCACAGGATCGTAAGGCTTAAAAACTGGTGGTGAGAGTCAGGCTCAAAGGCATGGGCAAGCTAGGCCTAAATCCTGTACTGCAAACGAGCCAAGATGGCACCGAGGCCACGGCTGATGTCAACAGCCGGAGCAACAACCTCGTCGGTGGCGCCACTGGTAGCGATACATCTCACTCAAGGGCGAAAGGTGTAAACAAGGGCAAATTGTTGAAGGGCGCGCGCATGCCAGGCTTGCGGCGCGGCGACATAAAGATCGTGTTACGACCACGAGGCGGGCTCCACGTGAGCGACATGATCCGCCTTGAACTTAGCCGTGTAATTGGTGTGGCGGCACAGATCTCCGCCAATGGATCAAGTGAGGACGTCGTGTGCCCCAAACTCCAGCAGAATATCGTCGTGGTGAGCACCTCCAAGAGAGAGCACGCCGACCGATACGCTGCAGTAGGAAGGATCGACATACGCGGCACGGTGCACAAGTAAGTACCTACTAAGCGGCCCCTCACGGCATGGTGAAGGGCGTCATAAGGGGCATCCCACTCGAGGATACCGCCCAGGTGACTCAGGAGAATGTTGTGCACAAGCATAACCCAACGGCCCTACAGACAAACCGAATCGGTAAGACCCAATCAGTCGTCATTGCTTTCGAAGGGCACAAGGTACACCATTAAGTGAGATACGGTAACCTGCTCACGTAGTGCACGTTGCACAGAAAACAAATCGACGTAAGCTATGCGTGTGGAAGATTGGGCCACAGAATCGACGTGTGCCCGGATTCTTCGAACACAACCTGCCGAGGGTGCGGAATCCCCAACCCCGCCGAAGACCACGGATGTGTCCCGAAGTGTGGCTTGTGCGGAGGCAAACACCTGACCGCGGACAAGGTCCTGCAAAGCCCGCTTCAAGACGTCCTACGTCGTCCGTCTGCGACATTGGGAACGGCGCCGAGCGGAGGAAGAAGACGCCGGGAGAAGGAACCGAGACAAGAGAGGTCCTGCAGGCGGACCCCTCCGTAGCGCCTCCAAACAAAGGTGCAGGTCACATGCCAGGCCACAGCAGCAACAAGAGTGGCGGCAGAAACGGCCGCCGGAGTCACTCTCGATCGAAGACACCATCCGGGGGCGGCAACGACGGCGGCAACCCCCGCTCGCGCTTCCGGGCTAGTTCGATATCCGGGGCCAGTTCGAGGTCCCGGAGCGAGTCAACCGGACGCCGAGGGATCGCAGGGAAAAAGGTGGGCTGGACCAACAGGTCTCCCGTCGCTCAAACCAGCGACACCAATTTCCCTTAGAACCACAGAAAGCTGAGCTAGTTGGTAAGTATTCATTATGCAAAAAATAGGTGAGGCATGCAGACAGGAGACAAGAATGTTCATATTGTCCACTTCTCTACTCTTGTGTCTTGTCTGCACGCCTCACCTCTCTTTTGCATGCCGAATTCCCACCCCTCACCCCCTCCCAACCACTTAACTCACAAGCGAATCCGCAAAAGTACAGTAGCGAAGTGATAGATCGTAAGAGGATCATATAGCGCCAAAACGCTGAGATACATGAGCAGAACGCCCAAATACGGGCGCTTGTGAATAATATCAAAACGCTGGCGAGTAACGGCAGCTCGGCAAATGCAAGGCCTCGAAACAACAGCACGGCGGCAAACAACGGGCGGGAGGCGGGAGAGGCTGGGGCCACGCAACGTGCATCAAATAATCAAGAGGTGATGGACGCCGAAGAGAGCCCCGCGAGCGGAGAGGAAGCGGCGACCGCAGAGACCGCGACCACGGCAACGACACAGATCTCGCGAGAAGGAGAGCTGACGGCCATTTTGGCCGCAATTTCCCAAATTAACGAAAGGCTAGGCAAAATGGACGCCAGACTCGAAACTGTCGAGAGTCAGCCTCACACGCTATCGGTGAAGCACAAGCACCTAGCGCCAAAAGTAGCCTCAACATCGGTGAGGAACCGCTTCGCGTCCCTTAAAAATGAGCGGGCCGAAAAAGATCCCAAGAACAAGAAGAGGCGTCCGAGGAAAAATCGGAACAAGCTGAAACACAACAGACCTACACCGAATGAACGAGGGACCAGAAGAAGGACCTCTAAACATTTACCCGAGAAATCGCAATGACTTCACAGCCACCGTACGTGGAAGCCAGACTGACCCACATGTGGGCGGCCCGGTACTCGTTAACGCGGCGGTTGAAACGTCAGAGACACAACAGAAAGCTGGCCAAGCGCATAACAGTCTTGACCAAACAGATCGCCGAGCACGTGGCCAAACTATGTAGGGAAAATTGGCTTAAGACCGGCGACGGTCAGCATTGCAAGCTCTTCACGTGTGAGAAATGGTGTCTCTTGAGGCATCTGATCGACCCGCTGAGTAGCAAAACTGCGACCAATCGTAACCTCACCCAATTATTGAACACGTACAAGGGAGGCGGCCGCAGGCTCCTGGAAGATCTGAAGGCGAAGTACCTAAAGACAGACAAGGGCCAGTACCGGGTGGCCGAGAGGTACGAAGGACCCGACAACGAAGAGCTGGACCAGGTGTTTACCATGACGGAACAGTGGACAGCGATAGATGAAAGCAACAAGTGAAGTGCACCCGGCAGGGATGCCATAGCTTACAAATTACTCTGTAACATGAGCGACAAAGCGGCCCGCGGCCTCCTAGAGCACTTCAATGAAGCCTGGGAGAGCTCGCGGTTGCCGAAGGAATGGAAGGACCCCGAGGTCCGCTTTATCACAAAGACTGATAAGGCCCTCACGATAGACAACATGCGGCCCATCTCCCTCACGTCCTGCGTGGGGAAGGGAATGGAGCGCATAGTCCTTTGTCGGCTGCAGAAGCCCCACGAAGAAACGGATCAGATGCCGGAGAGGATGTACGGCTTCGGGCAATATCTCAGCACCCACGACGTGATAATTCAACTCCACGAACTGGTCGTCAAACTGTCAACGAGGCACGCACCGAACGGGATACTCGCCCTCGACCTGAAAGGAGCGTTTGACAACGTGTCCCATGCGAGCGTGTTGCAGAATCTGAACAAGACCGAAAGACATTCGACTACATATAAGATTTTCTGTCAAACCGAACGATGACCATCAGGATAGGGGAGGAGAAGTCGGACCCTGTTGAGCTCGGCAATAGGGGTACCTCTCAGGGATCGTTCTTGACGCCCCTGCTCTTCAATCTGGCCCTCCTGCCGCTGACTTATCTACTCAAGCAAATCGAAGGCGTGGACCACGCGTTCTACGACGACGATATTGCGGTGTGGAGGGCCCGAGCTGGGTGCGATGCCTGGATGGAGAAAGCCTTGCAGCGGGCGGCAACGACCGTGCACGAGCACGCAAAATCGTGCGGACTGAGCTGCACTCCCCAGAAATCACGGCTGCTCATGAACTAACCGGGAAAATCCAAGAATGAGCTGCCGCAGAAAGTGATTATCACAATCGACGCAACGGCCATCAAGCCAATACACCAGATTAAGATTCTCGGCTTACTACTTCACAGCGACGGGAAGGCACACGCCGCCGTCACAAAGATCAAGACTACAACCGAACATGATTCAGTTAGTATGATTCGGAGGGTATCTAACAGAAACAGAGGCCTGAAAGAGGACGTTGCCATGCGTCTGGTACGCGCGTTCGTCGTGTCGTGGTTTACCTACTCCGCCCCGTATCTCCAGATGACGAGGGCGAATAGGGACACCCTAAACGCGATGCTTCATAAGGCAACGAAGCAAGCACTGGGCATACCCATATACTCGTCCACCCAAAGACTGCTGGACATGGGCGCCCACAACACGGTAAAGAAGCTCATCGAAGCCCACGCCTCTAATGAGAGAATCCGGCTCAGTCACAGGTAACACGGACGAGCCGTCCTACGCAAGATAGGATGGCAGATTGAGCCAGTACCCATCAAGGCGGCCTTTTCGCAAGACTGCAAGACGACCATTCAGACTAGCCCCCTTCCCCGGAACACGACGCTGGGCAAGGACGACGAGAGGCGTACCGCGCGGGCCAAAGCCATAGCCTGGAAGCTGGAAGAGAACCCCAGGGTCCTGTACGCGGACGCCTCGCTCCTAAAACACAGTGACCGTGCAGCGGTGGTGGTTACGTCAAAAGACAGGCTGATCGCCAGCGCGTCCCTGAAGACGACAGACCCCGCAGTTGCCGAAGAGGCGGCCGTGGCCCTCGCACAGCCGAGCGTGGACACCATGGTCACCGACTCAAAGACAGCCTATGGAAACTTCCGCAGGGGCGTAATCTCCTCCGCGGCCCGAGCCATTCTCTCCAAGTGCAAGCCTCCGGGAAGGGCCATAGAGCTCGTATGGGTCCCGGCTAACTCGCAAGTATCAGGCAACACCATCGCCGACTACCATAACCGAGAAATGTCATTCCGGGCCGAGCACGAGCCGGAAGAGCTACCACACCTGGTTACCAGCTTTCGGGACATCACCGGAAGTACCGAGTGGAAAGGTGCAGACTGCCAAAAGCGGACCCCAAACTCGCCAGGCAACAACTAACGATCCTGCGTCGAGCGCAGGTGGGATCGCTTGCGCATCCCGTACTGAAGAACGGCATGTGCCCTGGGTAACACGATATGCTCTGTCCTATTTGCAAAAAAGAAAAGGGCACCCTGTCGCACGTCTTGGCAGAATGCACAAAACTCAAGATCTCCCCCTCCTCCCCTCCCCATCAGCAGCCGCAATCCTCAACCCCTTGAGCGATGGGAGACCTTGTTATCCAGCACCGCCCTACCGATTCAGCTCGCACTGACGGACAGCGGCCAGGAGCTGCTGGGAACATATGGGTCCCGTAGCTAGGGAACCACCCCGTCTTGTGCCTTCGTGCCCCACCGATTTATTTGGGGCCTTATAAATGTTGATTCATCATCCCTGCTCGGTCATGAGGGAAGTGGACCACCCCGCACGTCTGCCGGCGACTGCGGCGGCCGCCTCTAAGAAGCGGCTCGGTAAATAGAGCGACAGCGAGGACACCCATGTTTACTAAGTGAGGACCCTTCGGATGACGACTTCCAGCTTGTGCAGAGTCGCAGAGCGAAGAGAAGGAGCACCACGATGCCTTCATCGTCAAGCAGGCAAACAGTAAGGCACACGCAGCGGCCGGACGAGAATACCATCGTATCTGTGCCCGTGCTTGCCACCATCAGCACGAAGCTACTTAACAGGAAATCGTTCGCCTTGTATTTCAGCGACCGCATGAACATGGCCTGGTTCTTAAGCCCAGAAATCAATTTTCGGAGCTGATGTCTTGTAGTTTCTCGGCCATCTCACTTCACCGCAAGGCATGAAGTCACTGGAATGACAGGTGCGGGCAACCGCGGACTTAACCTGTGCAACCTTTTTCCGAAAGTTACGCGAGTTTCTGGGGCTCATAAATTTTCACAGGCGCTTTCTACTATCCTGTGCGCAAGATCCTCCGCCGCTTACCAATCAGCTGCGTCGTGAACCAAAAGCAGCGGCTATCTTCTACTGGTCCTCGAAGTACGAACACTCCTTCGAGGAAGCCGAAACGCGGTTGGGGACGGCAGTGTAGCTGATTCATTCGTTGCCCGACGTGCCAACTCGTCTTACTGCAGACATGAAAACCACGGCCGTGAGTGCAGTACTGCAGCAGAACGATGGCACAGACTGGAGCCTGTTGGGCTTCTGAAAGCGCCTCAAACGTACAGAAGCTCGCTACAGCACCTTCGGAATGGGAGGCATTGGCCTTCTATTGCGCTGTCAAGCATTTCCTTTTTTTTCTTCAAGAATGCAGCTTTTACATCCACAAGTCGTGAACTTTCGTTTTCGAGAACAATATTTTCTTGCACTCAAAACGTGAGCTTCAGCAACTTTCCTTTATCTCCAAATTTTCTACCGACATCCGCCATAGGGACTCTCTTTTCTTGTACAACGAACTTACTAAGCACTTTTACTTGGCTCGGAGGATCTACCCCCTCCCAGATGTAAACTCAGTAGGCCTCAGGCTCTAACACTAAGCCTCCTACAGACGGGGGCATTCCTAAACCCCCCACTTCTTCACAAGATTTATCCGAAAATTCAGACAACAAATGCATGTGCTTTATGTAATGACTTAGCGAGCTTAGTTCACAAGCCCTCGCGGTGTCCCTCGTTACACGGCGGTGAAAGCAACACTTCTTCACACTGGGATGAAGTTCTACGCAGCCAGAACCTCGAAGAAGAGTTATGGGTTATTCAACGGGCCCGTGACGCGGCCGAGTGGCTCGGCCTCTCTGTGCCGAAGTGGGAGCGGCCTATTGCGCACTAACGCGCGCTCTGAAAGACCAATAAAGTTCACCCATCCAACCATTCATCCATCCATGCGCCATATCTCTGGAACCCAAAATAAGGCAGCTGACGCACTGTCGCGGATCGGCGCTGTGGCTGCCGGCCCTGTGGATTCTCAAGCTCTAGCTTCCGCCCAACAAAACGACACCGAGATGCGCCTATTGCGGGGAAAAGGCTCGTCACTCGAGCTAGCGGAGGTACCACTTCCCTACACAACACTGGTGACGTGCGACACATCGCAGGCAGCTGCTCAACCGTTCGCGCTCCAACAGTTTTTACGGCCAATATTTTATTCACTGCACCAGCTAAGCCATCCCGGCATCAGAGCTATACACAGGCTTATTACCGACCGCTTTGTCTAGCCAGGGGTCAAGAAAGATCTTCGAAGCTGAGAAAGATGCTGCCAAGCTTGTCAAGTGGTGAAAGTGACTTAGAACATGGGTTCATTGGTGCAGCCGTGTCGACCCACAGAGAGCCGTTTCAATCACGTGTATTTGTACTTGGTGGGGAATCTTCCCCCTTGTCAAGGTTTCAGGTACCTCCTCACGTCTGTCGACCGCTACTGAAGGTGGCCTGAGGAGTCGCCTCTAAAAAGTATCATGGTCGAAACAGTGGCGGAAGCATTTGTGGGTGTCACTGTACGGTTGTACTTTGCGAATAACTACTGAGTGACGCCGACAATTCCAAAGATCACTTTTTTTATTCCCTGGCGAGAAGGCTCGGCACCCGCCATCATAACACCACGGCTTACCAAGCACATACGAATGGCATGGTCGAGCGTCTCCACCGAAAATGAAGGCGTCACCCCTAATAATACTGGGGCTGCGAACAATAATCAAGGACGACCTCGATATCAGGGTAGCCGAGATGTACTACAGGCCAGCAAACCGCGTACCACGCCAGTTTTTCGGCACCCAGCAAGGCACTCCGCCAGCAGCCGCGCTACACTTTGGCTGCATTCCTGGCTCGACCAGCTTTGATCTACAGCCCCACGTATTGCCCGCGGTCAGCCTGTGTTTAGTTTCCCGACAATGGACACAACAACGTACGTCTCTCGGTGGCGCGACTCTATCAAGCCACCATTGACTCATTCTTATGAGGCGCCTTAGTCTGCTTTCGCGTTCAGAGGAAACCCTAAAGATTGACGCAGGCGGCAAAGAAGAGACAGTTTCGTGTGACCGCATGAAACCAGCTTATATTGAACATTGAGTCTTCATTACTTCCGCCATCCAAACATGAGCCTCCGACATTGTAGAGGGCGGGGGGGCTTGTAGTGACCGGCGATCCGCATACGTTGCCCACGCTACTGGGAAATCCTGTCACTTCGCCTTACCTTCAGCTCGGGGTCATTGTGACCTGCTGTTTCTCGGAAGTGTGGTGGCGGCCCTAGTGGGGTGCAACCGCAGCCACTCGGCAAACCTGCTTTTCCTTTTGAATTCGAAGGAGTCGACTCTCCGTTCTCAACCTGTCAATACGTGTATTTCTTGGCTGCGCTTATGCGCGAAATTCGCCAGCTTGCATATATCTACGAATTCACTACTGATATTTGTTATTCCAGTGGTGCCGATAATCCCGTTGCTGACGCTCTGTCACGGTTCCACATAAATGCAAGCCAAGTACATCGACTGCCAACACTCCGGACTGCCAATGATTATCTGTGCCTTAAAGATATCTTACTGCCTGCCTGCAACGCCACAGCGACATGCATGCGACATGTCCACGTGTCACCTTCGACCGTACGTTTCCCAACAATTTCGGTAGCAAGTTTTTGACGCACTACACTTCTCATCGCACCCGGGTGTACGTGCCACCCAACGTCTCGTCACTTCCCGCTATCTGTGGCCGTGTATGAACGCTGACGTTCATTGTTGGGCTCAGGCATGCACACTGTGCAAGCGCGCCTGGTCAGTGTCAGTCGACACATTATGAGCGCGCTTGGTCATTTTCCACCACCAGACGTTCGTTTCGGCCACGTTCACATCGATATTGTTGGTCCGCTATCACCGTCCTCGAACCAACGATACCTACTGGCTTGCATGGATGGTTTCTCACGCTGGCCTGAAGCAACGCCACTTTCTTACGTCACTGCAGAGTGTGTAGCCCAGGCCATCTTAAATGCCTGGATTTCTCCACACACCATAACGACAGACATAGGAGGACAATATGACTCGTCCCTATTTCAAGCTCTCTCCCGTCTTCTGGGTGCAACGCACGTATGAACGGCAGCTTATCACCCAACTTACAATGGCATGGTAGAACGCTTCCACCGTTAAGTGAAAGCAGCACTTCGCGCCCATGACTCCATGATTCAATGGCCAGAGCGCCCTTCTTTGTTTCTACTAGGCCTTTGCAGAGCACTGAAGGAGATGTGCAGTGTTTCTCAGCAGAACTGGTTTTCGGCACGACACTTCACGCACACTGAGTTCTTTGCTCAGGAACCGTCATCTACTGACCGACAATCTTACTCCGGCTGCCTTCGCATTGCACATGTCACTGTTACACCACCACCGCTTCGTAACGACCGCAGAAATGTTTACATGAGCCCATCTTTGCTTCGTAGCCATCATGTATTTACGAGTCACGACTATTTACAACTCTTTACGAAGGTCCCTTCGAAGTCCTGAAGCGTGATGCCAAGTTTTTCACAGTTCTTGTCTGCGGATGCAAGGACACAATTTCGATCGACCGCTTGAAGCCAGCTCAGCTAGACAGTGGCAATGCCATCTCCTAGACAAACTGCTCCAGGGCAGTGCCTTCATGGCTAGGAGGGGGGGGAGGGGCGGGAGCCTCAACATCAACGCAGTGGCGTGATAAATAGATGGCAATTCTTTGTGGGGCTTATGTTACTACATGTAATTAAAGGGGTTGCTTGATAGAGCTGGGTAAATGGTGTCCAAGTTGTGAAACACACACTAGTTTCTTATGCGCCATGGCAAGCCTGCCATCCGCACATCACTAAGTGTCCATCACTTCCTGACAAAAATGGCATGAGAGCCCTGCCTTACCTCACTCCTTAAAATCACCCTAACTTGCCCCTGGCGACAGTTTATCTCGAAGGCAAGCGAAAGCTTAACCATAAAGCGTTTTTTATGTCGGTAAAAAAATCAGAAAGAAAGAAGTACTCAGGGTAAGCAAATTTCAAGAGACGCTGAAAAGTTTTGAACACAATAAATACAGTGGGGCAAGGAAATGACGTGTGGTGTGTTCACTTCAACAGATGATATATATTATAGACTGGTCCCACAAATATGAAAATAAATTATTTCCCATTACTTATTAGTCGCTCATCATTCAATTTTAACTTATATTTCAGCTATAGCTATAGTTGATGTAACTTATTCTATCCCGCTATGTGCCAATACTTAAGTAGCTAGCTGTTTATGCACGAAATGATAATTTATGCATGATTCGCAGCAATGCACTTTATAGTGTTTCTTTGAGCACATGACAATTTTTTCTCCACTTTATGCTATGCATAGTGTTTCCAGCGTGTTTCCTCAACTGAAGGCACACAAAAAATGTAGCCACTTTGCAAATACAACCTTATCAATTTACCACTGTGTATGTGCGAAGCAATAAAAAAGAGCCATTGTGCTCAGAATATTTACCTCGGTGTTGAGGCGAACCCCTAGGACCTCAAGAGACTTGAGGGTCGTGGTTTTCGTCAGTGCTTCCATGAAATTGTCCAATGTAGTGCTGGAGCTTGCGTCAATCTCAAGAAACTGCAGCGACAGGTCAACTAGTTGCGACAGAAGCAGTCGATCGATAGCAGCGAAGACTTTAGCGGTGTCATTGGCACTGAACGAGCATCGTCTCAGGTGGAGGGAGGTCACTGAATTCAATGAACCCAGTGCGTCGCACAGAATAGGTTCATGAATATATTGTCTCTGCGGCGGTAGCACAAACTGCGAAGTAATTGATCTTCATAAGCAACACTAACAAAGGAGCGCTCAAAAGGAAAATGAGCAGAGTGACAGAAACAGTATTTGCAACATTCTAATTTGGAAGGGCATGAAGGTAGTTTGGAGCAGTTGAGTTCCAATGGACATGAGTAGCCTGTGTTAATGTACAAAGAAGCTATTTGCCAAACATATTCATGCACTGGAGTAGTTTATAAACACATGTTTTAAAATAAACACGCTGATTTGTGTATAATACTCATATTCCTTGCTGACCAGCCGCTTCCGCTTTATGCTCAAGGAGCACAATTCTATCACAGTAACAAATATCCCAAAAATTAGTTCTAATCGACTAGATGAATAAATTGAACAAAAATGACAAAACAAAAGTGTCAAATATAGTGTATTTGACATTAGTTTAATGATAATTGAACCACCACCACCAACAACAAAAAAGGCTGGGCAGAAAGGGAAGGACAAGTCGGAGAAAGAAATAACCCACTCAGAATGTTAGCAGTTGTGCTGTGTAGTATATAATGAAATATAATGCAACTTGACAAAAATTCCGATGTCACATTTGTCAGGTCTGGCTGAATATTCCCGGTGGAGTACTGTAAAAAATAATATTTCATGTGGTCCGTACAAAACACGCCATTCGTATCAGCCAAATTGTCCTGTGGTTAAATGAAGTTATTATAACACACGTGTAGGAGTTAAATACTCGAAAGTTTTTACTTCTGCTCCTAAAAGGGAGTAAAGTGAGCTATTCTACTCGCTCTCAAAATATGAAATATCAGAAGCACGTATCAACCTGCAATATAGGGACATGTGCGTAAAAACAGTGCGTTACTGAAGAAAAAAAAAGGTGGCTTCCCAGAGTTCAGGCTATTGTTAACATGCGACGTGGAAGATTCCGGAGGACCGCGAAAAATTGTTAATGAAAATGCAGATTTTATTGGGTGAACTAGCACTGTGAAAACACGGCTAAAGTAACACCATTAACAGCGAACGTGGTAGGCATTTGTCGAGAAACCGATATTGCACATTACACCAATACCATTCAGTACACGCATACTGGGCTGGTTATACGTGAGGAAAGCAGTTAACCTGTCATAAGGGACAACTAAAGAGAGTCCCATGTCCCCAATACTAAGGAAAATCAATTTAGACGACTATTTTCTCTCGGCAGTACAGAATGCAGTACAGTCTTGGAGCTCGCCATGTAGTTGGCAACACTCCTGCTTAGGGCATAATTTACACTGTGCTAATGATTGAATTAACTAAGATTTGTTGCAGAACCAATAGGTCTGCTTAAGGACGGGGTAAGAAAAAAAACGATGACCAATAGAAATTAGCTAATATGTACATCTTCGTCGATGTCATCATTATCAGCGTATTATTATGTCGACTGCAGTACGAAGGCCTCTTCCTGCGATCTCCAATTGCCGCTGTCCTGCGATAGCCCATTGCAACTTGTGCGTGAAAATTTCCTAATTTCATCGTCCCACCAAGTTTTCTGCCATCCTCGACTGCGCTGCCCTTCCGTTGACCCCAATTCGGTAATTTTAATGGGCCACCAGTTATCTATCCTAAGAATAATATGGCCTGCCGAGTTGCATAATGTCATAATGTCAACATCTATCGTCATAACTTTCTCATAATGTCAACTAGAGTACCTGCTATCTCAGTCTCTAATCCACACCGCTATTTTCCTGTCTATAAACGTTACGCCTAACATTTTAGTCCCATCCCCTTTTCCTCGGTCCTCGTCCTTTTTTGTTAACCTCCATGTTTCTGCCCCATATATTAACACTGGTAGAACGCAACGATTGTACACTTTTCAACCACAGTGGTAAGCTCACAGTTAGGATTTGGTAAGGTCTGTTGTATGCACGCCAACCCATATCGATTATCTTTTTTATATTTCCTCCTCAATGACCATATCGCCCTGAGATTAATTGACGTAGGTAAACGTATTCCTGTACGGAATCTTGACACTGAATGGTGATTCTGAATTCTTGTTCCCTTGCCAGGCAACAGAACATCATTTTCTTCTGGATAATAACCTGCACTATAAGTATTACTGATCGAAACTGATCAACTATGCGAAAATAAGTGATATTTGAAAATATAACGCGAGAAAGACTGAAGAAGCCGTAAAAAATGGACGCAGCCTGAAATCGGCGAGAAAGAAGCTTGGCATAGGACAAACCGAGCTGTATGCACTAAATGAAAAGAAGGGTAATATCATAGGCAATCTCGAAGATATAGAAAAAGCAGCGGAAGGATTCTGTACTGACCTGTACAGCACCCATCGCAGTCAGAATATCCCAATTACAAACAGTAATGAACATGATACAGAAGCTCCTCTTATAACTAGCGATGAGGTCAGAAGGGCCCTACAAGACATGAAACGAGGAAGGGTGGCAGGAGAAGATGAAATAACAGTCGATTTAATAAAAGATAGAGGAGACAAACTTGGAAAACTGGCGGCTCTTTATACGAAGTGTCTGTCGACTCCAAGGGTCCAAGAAAACGCGAAGAATGCAAACATTGTACTAATCTGCAAAAAGGGAAACGTTAAAGAATTGAAAAATTATAGGCCCGTTAGCTTACTTCCAGTACTATATAAAATATTTACTAAAATAATCTCCAATACTACAAGAGCAACACTGGAATTTAGTCAACCAAGGAAACAGGCTGGCTTCAGGAAAAAATACTCTACAAAAGATGACATCCATGTCATCAATCAGGTTATCGAGAAATCCGCAGAATATAATAAGCCTCTTTATATGGCTTTCATAGGTTACGAAAAGGCATTTGATTCAGTAGAGGTACCAGCAGTCACAGAGGCATTGTATAATCAAGGAGTACAGAACGCTTACGCAAATACGTTGGAAAACATCTACAGAGGTTCTACAGCTACCTTCATTCTACATAAGAAAAGCAGGAAGATACCTGTAAAGAAAGGGGTCAGACAGGGAGAGACAATCTCTCCAATGCTATTCACCTGCGTGCTTAAAGGTATTCAAGCTGTTAAACTGGGAAGGCTTAGGAGTAAAGTTCGACGGTGAATATCTCAGCAACCTTCGGTTTGCCGATGACATTGTTCTATTCAGCAACAATGCAGACGAGTTACAACAAATGAGTGATGACCTTAACAGTGAGATTGTAAGAGTGGGGTTGAAGATTAATATGCAGAAGACAAAAATAATGATGAATAGCCGGGCAAAGGAACAAGAGCTTATGATCACCAGTCGGCCTCTAGAGCTTGTGAAGGAGTACGTTCACCTAGGTCAAATAATCACCGGGAACCCTGATCATGTGAAGGAAATTCACAGAAGAATAAAAATGGGTTGGATCGCATACAGCAGGCATTGGTAGCTCCTGACTGGAAGCTTAACATTATCATTGAAAAGGAAGGTGTGCAATCAGTACATTTCACCAATGTTGACATATGGGGCAGAGACTTGGAGACGAACAAGGAAGCGTGAGAACACGTTAAGGACCGCACGAAGAGTGATGGAACGAAGATTGCTAGGCGCAACGATAAGAGACAGAAAGAGGGCGGTTTATATCAATGAGCAAACTGATATAGACAATTTCCTAATTGACATCAAGAGGAAAAAATGGAGCTGGGAAGGTCATGTAAGGCACCGGTGAGATAACCGTTGGATCATTACGGTTACAGAATGGGTACCAGGAGAAAGGAAAACGCAATTGAGGACGACAGAAGACTAGGAGGAGGGATGAAATTTGGAAATTCGCGCGCGCTAGTCGGAATCGGTTGGCGCAGGATAGGAGTAATTGGAGATCGCAGGGAGAGGCCTTCGTCCTGCAGTGGGCACAAAACTAGCTGATGATGATGATGATAAGTATTACTTTATCTGCTTTTGTTATCTATTCTGTATGATATTTCATACAAAACACGCACCTTAAATTTCCATGCCATGAAGGCACGTGCGCGCTTTAACCATGTCCTGCCCAAGAAGTTCCTTGTGTGTCCTAGAAATTCCTTAGAAGTATCTCACTAACATTTCCTGTAACATTTGTATGTTCCGGAAAGGGTCTTGTTTTAGTGTGAAGTGTTCGTGATCCCACACTGGAAGCGCGTTATTGTTCATTTTAACGTTCAATTACCGCGTTACAGCCCGAAATGCTCCAATATTCGGCAAGAACAAAATGCTGCTAAAGAATTCTAACGCTTCAAAATATTGCAGATATTTTATTTTTTAATGTATTCTCCACGTCCCTTTAAACGGGGCAGTCTCGCTGGAAGTGTTTAGTACCTTTGACTTCGCAATCAATAATAGAATCGTGCAATATCTATTCATTCAAGTTTTCTCTCTAGAAGGTGTTTCTGAGTTTTGCAACTACGTTACTGCAATCAGGAAACTGAGAACTATGAACGGTAGTTCTATGTGTACCTTGACGGCTTCCTTTTTTGTACCCTTTCTTCCTAAAGCATCAAATATTTTGTAGTCAATTACATTTTAGAAACATTTTCAACTATTCTCACATATATCAGAAATTGCATACTTGATTACTTATAGCTTACGTTCGAAATATCATATAGACATACAAAATAGATCAGCATTTACCTAAACATAAAACAGATAGTAGCGTACAGGCTATTAAACAATTTTCAACGTTGATCAAACAATGCACCTTGCGGAGATGTTAAAGGGAGTAAATTCACTTACATTGATACGTGATCAGGAAGCTCTATTATGCGTGTTACGTGTAGACTCGTCATACACACCTCGAGTCGTTCAACGCATCGATGTTGAGTGAGGAGGCAGTGAAGAAAGATGACAGCCGCCCGCATCGTTTCTTGTTTGTCCACGCTCAGCGGAAGGTCTTCGCTAAAACGCACTGCCAGTTTTCCAAAATCGACCTCGGTGATTTCAACCGCCATTTCGTGTAGCAGCTCATTGAATTCTACTAGGACATCCAGCAGGGAGCACATCGTGTTAGTGCTGGCTGTGCAATCTATAGGAAGCGGGAACACAGTGTGGGTGTAGGTCGTTTGCGCCCTCAGTAGCTCTGAAGCAAGTAGAGCTGTATCCGGTAAATCTGGGCATATACGTTTAATCCGTGTAGCGTATTCCAAGGCAGCATCCGTAGTTGTAAGAGGCTCCATGCTGTCCTGCGAAAATTCCCAACGACATGTGCTCATAAGGGTTTCATAAATAAGTTTATTGTTCGGGTATTGGTATAAATGAAACCAGTGATACATGGCATAAACGCAATTGACTACGAGGGTGCTTCTGAGCCGAGTGAGGTCATAGCAGAATTTTCCAAGTCTGACTGCGATGCCACGTTCATTTGACGTGCAAGCAGAGAGAGCAATAGAGAAAGGACGATTGAAATGCAGCGACGTTAGCCAGTGCATAGACCGGCTGGCTACCATAGTTAAGGGAGGCTGGTACTTTTTACAATGTTCTTGGTCCTGACGGAGCATGAACGTCTAGGGATTGCTGTTTGAAATGGGTTATTATACAAGACAACACCGTATTCTTACTCGCTACAAGAAAAGGAAAGCAGTTGACGCACATGCCTTTAGCGCTCAAAAACATCGCAAAGCTATGTGCCGAGACTTTTAGAGCATATCTCTACACATTTTTCCTTGCAGGTGGCAAAAACGGGCCTATAATGGCAGCTCAATGACAGGTACCTGTCGCAAAAGAACTAAGGATATTTCATAAAAATGACATTCAGATATCCAATTGAATATTAAGCATTTGATTATTTAAAACAAAGTGTGATGTAGACTGTGTGGAGTTCCGTTGACAAAAATATAACTAGAATACGCGATAGATTCATGCATTTATTACCGCTCAGAACAGGACATCTGATTAACTGAGGAGCACCTAAATGAGAAACAAGTGAGTTTTGTAATTAACCATGCTTGGGCAAAATCATTCGGTATAGCCGCCGTTTGCACTGGCCTCTCTTGCACGAGGCTCCCATAAGCGTTGCTATTCCATACATTCTAAAAGAAACTAACATCTGATAATTTGGAATAGGGGATTATGGAATAAAATACGAGTAAAATGGTGAGGAGTATTCCATTTGTGCTGAAAATGTCAAGTTTTATACACGCCATGACCTGAAAGTGTGAAAACAGGTCTCAGCATCTTGTTCGATTGGTACCCTTGTCATGGCTTGCAAGCGGTGCCGGAGAATGGGATGAATGTGGCGTTTTTTGTCACAAGGGCCAAGTATAGCCAAAGAGCGCCATTCCAGCGTCACTGAGTTCGCAGCGAAGTGATCATTTACGGGAGGTAAATGTGACTTGGCTGCAACGGGTCTAAAACACAGTTGCTGTAAAGTACCTAAAATATATACATGTAAAAAATTGGTGCAGTGGCTGATGAGGTGTAATTTGGACACGAAAATACATTGTGAAAGAATGGTGACACACTAACATGGGTCAAAGGAAGCCTTTGTAAGCACTACTGCCTTAAGAGAACCCTTAAACTGCAAGGGCCTGGAGGCATGTGGTATAAAACACTATTATTGCAGCGGCATCCTCTGGAAAGAGGATGCGCCACGAACTTACTGGACTAAAAACACGTAATACCGCATCGTTCAAGCAATGTAGAACTGGGGTGCTATAGCGTAAAGTATTCCAAATTTTTGTATTCCAATTCTGAAATCTGCCCTACACGATTGGTAAAAAATGTTCGCCCCCCTCCACTTCACCTTTTGTCACTTGACGTCGCGAAACACGCGATAGGTCCTTATCTGATACGACGTGTACACACTGATTAGTATGATTACACAGAAAAATAAAAATAATAAAAATAATTATTCTTGATTCGAAAATTTTTTGCATACAATAAAGTGTCTTACCAACTCGAGCGCCGAGACATGCTACGGCACACGATGCTGGCGTTCTGTCCTGGTTCGACGCTGTTTTGCCATTAGCCCTCTACTAGTGGGCTTAAGTTTTCGGGCTGCACCTACTTCGCCTGTCCATCGCGCGACGTCACAAAACCGCGAGCACTCGCCGCGTAGAAGTGAAATGTACACGGTAATGATGCACTAATATGCCGAACAAAACAGTTTTTTTTTGTTCTAAATAGCTGCAGAATACCCCGTCTCGAAATGAATACAAGATGGCCGCCCGGTGTCGTTCAGGCATTGGCTATTCGCACCTGCCGGAGAAAATTTATTTATTTGCATATAATAAAACTTTTGCTTGACAGTATAACGTCATAGAGCCTTTCGGCACATATACGACATCACAAGGCCAACCATTCGTTGCTGAGGACCCGTTTTAGCGGCCTTCTGGACTTTTCGTTACACTCCGCTGTGATTTTCGACCAGCCCCCTCAAGCTAAGCAAAGGCAAGCGGACCAATCGCAGAAGCAGGCAGCATGCTCTTCATTCGGTTATCTACTTTCACTGCGCTGCCTCGGATACCCCATGGATACTTTCTCCACTTGAGCGCTCTATGTAGGCAATGTTATTCGTTTTTAAAGCAAACAAAAGTGACCTCTAAAAAGAAAGAGGGCGTTTGATTGGCCTCTTTAGACAACGCTGCGAGTCACCGCCCCAATGCTTGCGTCGGCGGTTACGCAAATCTGACGTCAGAAGATTGGAATAGACACCAAGTGGAAGAATTTTGCGCTATGGGGCCTCTACTTTGGTGTAAAACACGATTCTGGAGTAAGAAACATTACCCGATGAATAGCGATGTGCCGCCGGTTTGCCAGAATAGTTTTTTTCTCTCTCAGATTCTGCTTCCCGACGCTCCGGCAGGGTGTAGAGGACGGTCAGCCTTTTGCCACATGTACTACGAGCTGCAGGTTCATCACGAGTCAGCAAAAAAGTGTGGGTTCGTTATGTGTGTCCCATTCGGGGACTACAGAATGGGGCAGCAGTTCGTGGATTTCGTTTTGAAAAGACAGAAACCTAAATGCGGCTTAAGTAGGTGAAACTTATTTGTTGCAGCGTGCCACAAGCGCTGCCAGTGGCGTCTCAGTTTCTTTCGTAGGAATGGCTTGAGATACAAAGCAGGGGCACCAGTGGTAGGATTGATAGCTTGTGATACAATAGATGTGGCGATTTCGTCAGCTACGCGTAGCATAATACCCTCGATTCCCCCATGCCTAGGTTCCCAGCATATAGTCGCATGCTGCTGAGACATACACTGTGCACAGAAAGCAATAAAGCTCGATAAGTGTAGGGCTTCTGTGTTCATGCAGCAGTGCTGGGTGGCATCAAAGGTGCATGTATCTTAAGTACTTTCTTAGATACTCCTTGAGTATCTTGCATTTGTGTCATGATACCTCTAGCAAGACGTGCATCGGTTTCTGTATTTGCGATACATGAAAGAGATGTATCGTGTATCTTAAGATACAAGATACTGCTATCGCAACGTTACCGTGCGAAGCTATAAACTTTGGCTGAAGTTTCTGAAGCTGATACTGCGGCCACTAAGCCACCTGAATTTCCACCTGTTCGCTGACCTTCACCGAAGTCGACAATACTTCATGATTCAGTAAAGTCGAAAGTTGGGCTAGTTGGTGAGTGATCATCGTACCTTGCTGGTGTAGCAGCGCACTGACACGGACACAGAGAAGACAAACAGAAAAAGACGACACTCGCTGCTTAAACGACACTTCATGATTAAATGTCAGAGCTATTAGTAGTGCAACCTGTATCGTATTTCTACATATTCACTCTGATTGTGCAATACGGAATCGCCTGTGTATTTCACTTTGATATATCTTTGTTTCTTTAGGTCACTCTTAAATTTCTTACTGTTACAAATCACCATCCGAGCTATAAGTGACAGCAGTGTGAATAGCAGCGGTATACTGCGATGCTTTGTGCCACTACAATGCTTATAAAACATTTTTGGGCTACTCAAGCTTTCTCGTAGAAGAATAATCCTAAAAGGATTGCATGTTAATGAATATGTCACCAACGAACGCTTCACGACAGCAGATAATTAGAATGCGAAAGTTCATTGCGGCATTATGTGCTGTCTGTATACGCAATGCGTCACAAAAAAATGTCGCTACCAGCGTTGTCTCGGTTGTACACCTGTCTAGTGATCCGCTATTGCGTAAACGGCAATGCGTCTATGGACAAGGTAAAACTACACAGGCATTCGCTCCATCTTGCAGAGGCTTCTTACATACTATTACAACTTTACAACTACTATTTCTTAATCTATTAGACAAAACATTACGTAGTATTGTATAATTAGGAATTACTAATATGCTACATTGTTCATGTTTCGTCATCATCATCATCACAATTATTATCACAATCATCAGCCTATTTTATGTTCATTGCAGGACGAAGGCGTTCTCCAATTACCCCTCTCCTGACCAAAGCAATTCCAACTAGCGCCTGCGAATTTCCTAATTTCATCACCCCACCTAGCCTTCTGCCATCGTCGGCTGCGCTTCCTATCCCTAGGCACCCATTCTGTAACCTTAATTGTCCACTGGTTATCTAACATACGCATTACATAACCTGCCCAGCTCCATTTCTTTCTCTTAATGTCAATTAGAATATCGGTTATCCCTGTTTGTTCTCTGATCCCCACCGCTCTCTTCCTGTCCCTTAACGTTACGCCTAAAATTCTTCGTTCCATCGCTCTTTGCGCGGTTCTTAACTTGTTTTCAAGCTTCTATGTCAGCCTCCATGTTTCTGCCCCATATGTCAGCAATGGTAGAATGTATTGATTGTGCACCTTTCTTTTTTACGGTAATAGTAAGTTTTTAGTCAGGATCTGACAATGTCGGCCGAATGCGCTCCAACCCATTTTGATTCTTCTGTGAATTTCCTTCTCATGATCACGGTCCCCTGCGAGTAATTGACCTAGGTAAACGTACTCCTCCATAGACTCTAGAGGCTTACTGGCGATCCTAAACTCTTGTTCTCTTGCCCGGCTATTGAACATTATCTTTGTCTTCTGCATATTAATCCTCCGCCCTACTCTTATAGTCTCTCTGTTAAGGTTCGCCATCATTTGTCGTAACTCGTCCCCAGTGTTGCTGAAAAGCACAATGTCGTGTGCAATCTGAAGATTGCTGAGATATTCGCCATCCATCCTTACTGCTAAGCCTTCCTAGTTTAATAGCTTGAATATTGCTTCCAAGCACGGAGTGAATAGCACTGGAGAGATTGTGTCTCCTTGTCTGACCCCTTTCTTTATAGGTATCTGCCTACTTTTCTCGTGGAGAATTAAGGTAGTTGTGGAATCTTTGTAGAAGGTTTCCAAGATATTTACTTAAGCGTCCTGTGCTCCTTGCGTACGTAGTGCCTCTATGACTGCTAGTATGTCTATTGAATCAAATGGTTTTTCGTAATGTATGGAAGCCATATAGGGAGGCTGATTGTACTCTGCGTATTTCTCGATTACCTGATTGATGAGATGTATTTGATTCATTGTAGAGTATCCCTTCCTGAAACCTGCCTGCTCCCTGGCTCAACTGAAGTATAGTGTTGCTCTTATTCTATTGAAGATTATCCTGGTAAATGTTTTAAATAATATTGGAATTAAGCTATTGAGACTATAATTTTTCAATTCTTTAACGCCCCCTTTTTTGTGGATTAGTATAATGTTGGCATTCTACCAGTTATCTGCGGGCCCTTGAAGTACATAGGCAATTTGTACAAAGGCCTACTAGTTTTTCAAGCATTATATCTCGATCATCTTTGATTAAATCGACTGGTGTTCCTGCTACACATGCCACTTTCCCCTTTTTCATATCTTGCAAGGGCCTTCAAACTTATGGCCAGTTGTAGAAGGAGCCTTCGCAACCTGCTCATTACTACTTTGAATAGAGGTATCATGGCTGCTTTGGGTACTGTACAAGTCAGTATAGAAGTCGTCCGCTGCGTTTACTATATTTTCGATATTGCTGATGATGTCAGTGTATATCTTTCAGTGTATACATCTTGTTTGTCCGATGCCTAGTTTCTTTCTCAGTGTTTTCAGACTGCGTCCATTTTTTCCTGCTTCCTCAGTATTTCTCACGTTATAATTTCGAATATCCCTTATTTTCTCCTTGTTGACTAGTTTTGACAGTTCCGCGAATTCTATGTAATCCCTTGAGTTGGACATTTTTATTCTTTTTTGTTTCTTTATTAGTACTTTGTTACATGGGAGAGCTTAGCTACTGGTTGTCTTGGTGCGTTACCTCCCACTTCAATTGCTGCTTCTGAAGCAAACCTAGTTACGGTTTCATTCATTGCCCTCTCTATGTCATCTTGATTTCTCTGTTCTATGGGTCAAATTTGTTTGCAAGTGCCAACCCGAATGTGTCTATTTTTACCCTTACTGCGTCTAAGTTGGCCGATTTCTTCTTGACGAATTTTAGACTTTCTTCAAATTGAGGTGAATCCCAACCTTCACTAACATATGATTACTGCACTTTACCTTACCTAACACTTCTACATCTTGCACTATGCTGGGATCGGCAGAAAGTATGAAATCAATTTCATTTGTTGTTTCACCATTAGTGCTTTTCCAGGTCTGCTTCTTGTTTTATTTTTCGCATTTTATTTTTATGCTTCCCATTTTCTAACTCCCTTCTGCAGTGGCCTCGGGCCTCCAGGGTAGCATAACATGAAAACAAAAACAAAAACTGCAAGTGGTAAGAAGCCCCACCTAATTTTTTTTTACTTTCATACTTTGAGTTTCATACTTTTGCTTTTTGCATATACGAATTAATGCCCGAGATGCACTTCGGCCAGTTCTCCCTTCTAGCAATACGTCGTATTCACGTGTCACGGGATTTGATGTGTTTAGAGCTTATGGCGTTCTCAACACTTGGGGAATCACGCAGGAGACACCATGCCTTGTTCTGCCTCCTGCGCACTTTTCTACATTCGTTATTTCGCCTGGGATGTGTCGTTTAAAAGCCGAACCTCTAGTTTGTGGAATGCATACTGATGCGGCCACAACTGAAAACGCTCTTACGTATGCTACTGCATCATGAATATTGAGGGCACGGACATCATCCCAACTACGTAAGTTCGAGAAATCGCGTCCGGTTGCCTTAATCGACTTTCCATCTGGGTATATGGGGATAGCATGCATCTGGTTTTGTCTGCTTCAAAAACATCGAGAAATTATAACTTCCCTAAGGGTTCTTTATGACGTTCTACTCTAGGTACGCCATGAGCGTAGCTGATGCTACGCTTATGTGTATGGAGGGGAACGTTTCATGTGCACCGCTGCAGAAAGTTGGCACTTTCTAATTAAAGTGTACCGCACGTGAGGAAACAAGAAAATTTCCTATTAGGTGGCTTCTAAAATCATACGAGAGTCTCCCCACACGGTGCTGCGCAAGTTTGTATCTTTTACGAATCTATAGGGTTTGGCAAGTTCGTCGAATAGGGTCTGAAATTCGGTTCTGTGGAGTTTATAGCACGGATGTTTGTAAATAGAAGCGAGTTTCACCAACTTATCGAACATTAGTGCACGGAAAACAATTGCTTCAAGAGATGTTCGGAGTTGTTTTGCTAGTATAGGCAACAGGTTTATATACAATTATAGCAACACCACCCGACGAGGGCAGAACATAATCACGATCTTTCCGAAAAATGGCATATTCTCTAAAAAAAGCTTGTCTGCAGCTTTTACGTGTTGTTTCCTGTACGCACTGCACGTTCGGAGGTAGCTTACAGAAGTTCTTTAACATTATCTAGATTGTGCAGATGTGCCCTATTATTCCACTGCAATAATTGTGTTGCCATATGGCAGAATATATGTGTGGTACGTGTAATATAGGAAAGTTAACTCACAGAACCCATTCCGGACCATGTGATACGAGGTTCCTCTTTCTTTAGCGGTTGAGATATTCTCTACGCTCCTTCGGCACTGTTCATAGCGATTAACTGGAAGTCACATCAATTGCCTCTTGCGGGAGTTGGACACGTGCTCTTGTGAGCGGCGCGTTCGCCTTGAAGGCCTCGCCTCGGGAGACATTTGAGGCCGCCAACCCAGAGATTGACGGGCCCTTCTTCGATGGCAGAGCAGCGTTGGCTGCACCCACCGAAGGGGCTGGTCGCCCAACCACGGCTAGACTCTTGATGGGCAGGGCTGAAGCCGGAGTCTGCTGTGGCACTGCCCGCTTACGCGCCGCATCAGCATACCCTGCGGTATGAGGAAATGAACCTTCTCGCACTTCCTTGAAGGACATGTTTCCTTGTGCTTTTACATTTACGATTTCCTTTTTGTTTTTCTATGTGGGACGAAATCGGAAGCAAGCTACTTGGACGCCGTCGCAGTTCGCGCAATGTAGTGTGCTATCCTAGTTGTCTGAGGGATCATTTTGGTCATAACACCTCGTACAGGCTTGGCAGCCTCGCCAGCTTTGTGAACCGTAGTCATATCGCTGACATCAAGTACGGCCAGACGCAAATCCTAATGCATCCTGCCTCGATGGTTTCGGGGAGAACGCTGGAGTCGAATGTTAGTATGAGATGTTTCATTGGACATTAATCCCATTCTCGTCTTTCCATCCTTCCAGAAGATGTCTTGGTAGTTCAATAAGGTCATCTTCTGAAATAAAACATCTAACAGTTTTCATTCCGTGGCCTCTCGCTAAGGTCATCGGGATGTCCTCACGTGACACTAGGTTTGAAAGCTTTTCGTACTGCTTCTTGATGCGCAGTTTCAACAGGTCACCGCTGGCTATCTTCGTGGCTTTGTACCCTGGCCCTGGAGAATCTCTTAGAGATTTCGCTAAGAGAAAAGGGTAAACCAATCTCGCTGTCATTTCCCTCTGCACTACGTGATATCTGGGAAAGTTTTCTTTTTTTTGTCAGAAAACTGAAAAAGTTCATCGGTGCACCCTCTTCCTTGAGGACGACAGGGAAATGGTGGAAATTGTTCTGGCATATATATATGCGGGTATTCAGCAGAGGTACGGGCGACCAACCACAGAGCCCAACGAGCGAACGTGACAGGACTATGTTCATTGTGCGTCAGTTAAAAACTCTGCTATAACCAAATCTGAATAACCAAGGGTCGTTACGGCACACAATTTTAGCCCTCGCTGCCTAAAAATTTGGAAGCGGGGAACAGTGACGGGAAGACAGCAATGATTGAGAGGGGGAGAGAAAGATGAAGATTGAAGAGAAGGATAGGAAAAGGCAACTGCCGATTTCCTCCAGATTGATCATTCTGGAGGTACCATCTATACGAAGCAGTGACACTGGATTTATTAACGCTGCAGCAGACTTCTACAGGGCCAAGAAAGGCAGTAGTTAGGACTGCCATTCGGAGATGGATGGCACATACATCGAACATTGGTTTACGTCGTTTACGTCTAAACTGTTGTCCAACATCCCCGCCAATAGCGTCATTGTTATGCGTAATGCACTGTACCATGGTGTTGCTCTAGAAAAAGTGCCCACAGCGTCGACATGAAAAGGTGGCATCCACGCGTGGCTTACAAAGAGGGAAATTGTTGGAGCTCAGTTATGGTTCGTGCCGAACTGTTAGAACGTTCAAAGAGAGTCAGAGTGCCCTACGCTGGCCCCGTGTACTGTATTGCTTCTCAACACAGTCATGAAGTGTTAAGATTGCCTCCATACCACAGTGAATTTAACCCGATCGAGAATGTATGGGGCGTTGTGGAAGGCGACGTAGCCACGAGAAACAAGGAGTTTACTTTGGCGCATGCTAAACAGTTATTACCAGGTCACTGGCATCAGTAACCCAATAAATTTGGGCAAACTGTTGCGCACATGTCCAGCATGTCGAAGATGAGGCCTGGGAACGGTATGCAATTATCGATAATCAAATCGACCCGGTCAATATTAGCACTAGTGCTTCGTCTGACCAGTCTAGCTCAGTGTTGAGTGGTACTGAAGTGCTTGCTTGCGGCACGTATTGGAAATACCATAGCTTGTATCCTCAACTGTTTGTACGCCCAAACCCGAGTGTCTCACTGTATCTTCAATTGTGTAGCGCTGCTTATAGGCTCCTGGAACATGATGGTAATCCGGGGAATGTTTGCATTGCTCATCGTACGCGAAAACGGCTGATTTAAAGCTGCTTTGAAATAGAACAATGCCTCATGAAAAGGAGATTGCGGATAAACAGAGAAGAAAGCGCAACGTCACGTCGGTTGTGTCGTTTCTATGTCCTCGATTTAGTGCTTGTTGGGTTCTACTAATCTTTAGACCCACCCTTGTGCTTTGCCTGTCCAGGTCCTGCTCACTGACCCTGACAGGCAAAGCCCAGAAGGGTGGGTCTAAAAATTAATCTGCTGAAAACTAAAGTAATCTTTATCAGTGTCGGAAGAGAACAGCAGTTTACGATAGGTAGCGAGGCTGTGGAAGGTGTAAGGGAATACATCTATACTTAGGGCAGATAGTGACCGCGGATCCGGATCATGAGACTGAAATAATCAGAAAATTAAGAATGGGCTGGGGTGCGTTTGGCAGGCATTCTCAGATCATGAACAGCAGGTTGTCATTATCCCCCAAGAGAAAAGTTTATAACATGTGTCTTACCAGTGGTCACGTACGGGGCATAAACCTGGAGGCTTACGAAAAGGGTTCCACTTAAATTGAGGACGACACAACGCACTATGGAAAAAAGAATTATAGGTGCAACGTTAAGGGATAAGAAAAGAGCACACTGGGTGAGGGAACAAACGCGAGTTAATGACATGTTAGTTGTAAACAAGAAAAAGAAATGGGCAGGGGCAGGACATATAATGAGGAGGGAATACAACCGATGGTCATTAAGGGTTACGGACTTGATTCCAAGAGAAGGGAAGTGTAGCAGGGGGCGGCAAATAGTTGAGTGGGCGGATGAGGTTAAGAAGTTCGCAGGGACAACATGGCCGCAATTAGCACATGACCGGGGTAGTTGGAGAAGTAAGCGAGAGGCCTTTGCGCTGCAGTGGGCGTAGTCAGGCTGATGATGGTGATGATGCGGCGTTCTACTAAATATTGCTGAAAAATAAACTCGTGTGTTCATTATCAGCAAAGCTGAAATATATATATTTTTTCCATTACGTACAAAATAGATCATTTACATTTACAGAGCGTATCTGATATCGGTAAGGTGGTGGTAATGCAAGCGACCACAGAAAACAATATTTTCTACGCAACATTTCTAATAAACAAAGAAATATATGGACGGAAAACTTCGCCATACTGAGATTCAAATCCAGGCCCTACGTAGCCATCACCCACTGGGGTGCACGCCTTCTACCACTCAGCCACAACATGCCCAGAGTGGTACATTTTTTTTTGCTGCGGCCTACTGCCGTAGCTTCCAGCTTGCACTCTTAAAAAAAGTTACACCTTTTGGGTTGTATTTTGTCCCCAAACAATAATTGTCAGTTGTCTTGCGCGCATTTCATTTTCTTAAAGCTGCTAGCCCGGTGCTTCCTAGTCACAAAGGGCTTGTGCTTTATCAGCGTCAAACAGCATTCTCTATAGGAAAGTAGCGAGCGCCGAGTTTTCAAGACAGGAAACACAAGCAAGGGGGATGACGATTATTGTTTAGGGACAAGATCAGCGCGAAAGGGTGTAAACCTATTTAGAGGGTGTTGCACGCTACGCTCTTCAGAAATTTAACCATTTGGCGTTTATCTTGGCCATTAACAATATTCGTTATCTGTCTTGCCCGCGTGTCCTTCCTCTAACGCCGTGAGCCCGGTACTTCCCAGTCACGAACGGCTTGTGCGTTATCAGTGTGACACCGCATTCTTGACAGGAAAGTAGCGAGCGCCGAGTTTTCATGAAAGAGCAAGGCAGATTATGATTATTGTTGTGGGACAAGTATACACCCCGACGGGTGCAACCGTTTTAGGAGTGTATATATGAAAAGGAGTATGGGGGCCCAGATTACATAGCTTCGCTGGTCATCCTTCTTCACAGAGTGGAAGGGCACTGATTTTTTTTTCGCGCATGCGCATGGGGTTGCGCCTGGGAAGTTTTCGGCGTACAGGTGACAGACCGACGTACAAGTCGGCTAGCCATATGCAGCTTCGCTGTAAAAGAAAACTACGCGCACCACCACATTCAAACAAACATCGACGAGCAAACAACGCAATGTTTGAGGGGCGAGTATTTTATCAGGTGATCTTTACGAGCATGCCTTTCTGTGCGCATCAAAAGCTGCATTGCTTTGCAAGTGATAGCGGTGCCATCGCCGCCCTCCCCCCTCCCCCCCTCTGATGGTGGGCGCTGGAAAAAGGTATTTATTGATAATGATAAAACAAAAGAGAGTTGCTCTTGCTTTTCTCATCGTGCGTAAATAAACTTGATTAGGCATTTTATTTTCGTTGCATATCTAAATCTGTATCTCTTTCTTATTAAACAGGTTTATTTGTTTCCCGATGTTTCTTCGCTGCTTACATAGTGGCGCTTCAATCGCTGCTTCCATAACCACCATTGCTGGTGTCAGTGATAAATTCTTCTGAACCGCTTATCGTCTGAAGCGTCGCGACCTATTTGCATTGAGCTTGGCCACGCTGCACACTCTGTTAGCATTGCACTAAGAGTGTGCAGTCTCAGTGTCATTTTCACAGTCATTCAGGCGAGATATATTGCATGAATCGCTGCAGTATTCGAAACATACGTTTAGCCGCATTGCAGCGGCTGAGGAATGGTAAAGAGGTACGCAAAAGCTACTGGAGCTGTGTTTGCTTGAACGATCACGATGGGAATATTGCGTTCTCGTTGGCTTAGCCACTGTCTCTGAAACCATGTTATCGCACATGCTGCAGCTGAAGGACAATTTTAAAAGCTATTTCACATCGTGGGTGGTGCTCGGCGATTTAAAAAATACCAGCACAGTTCATCTCATGGCGCATATGCGGGTCATTGCGATTAGCAGAGAAGCCGTGCAGCAGCAACACGCCGTATTTCCGTCGCTGAATCGCGTTACGTAATAAACGCGCAAGCAGTGGGCTCCTATCTCTCGCGCTTCCCTCCGGACACGCTGGCCATTTACCGGCGGCGACACCACGAAGCACGCGCACGGCATGCGTGTGAATACATATTCTGCAAAGATTACGTAAACGTACATGATGCAGGCTTGATTGCGTGGAGCACTGGATAACTTTTAATTAATTTCTTTTTTTTGTCGTCATTTAGGGGCATCACGTGCCCTATCTCACATACTGAGTGATCCATGTCCACCAGATGGATGGTTTGTAACGCGCCTCCCTGAACCGAGCAGCCCGATGCTGTTCTGATTAGACAATGTAATACCCAGTGACCGAAGTTGGCGGTAGGACGGCTCGAGAAATAGGTAGACAGGCAAATGCCGGAAATTGCATGGAATATCTCAAGAATACTAATCGCAATTTAAACGGCTCGGATATGAACATTATGGACAGAATAGGATCTAATGGTGAGAGCTGACGGGCACATGCGTGTCGTATGAGAAATGCGCTAACTGAAGCTTTCAAAACAGGTTCCCAAATTGCTAAGTACGCCGGAGTGTTCAGTTACGGAACTTTCAAAATATTATCGTTGTTCATAAGGGTATTTGCCGAAACACACATTCGGCCTTCTTACTGTAGCACATAACATATTAAAGCATGCAGTGCCAATCTTTGTGGTATGTGGTGGCCCTCATCGTGTCGGCATTACCCAATGCTTGGAAGTCACAGTTCAATGACTCTGTAACTGTCGTTGTGCAATAATAAAAACTCTTCGCTAAAAGCTGCTACTACATCGTGGAGGAGGAGGAATAAACGTTATTTTAGTACAGCAGATTTAGTAGGCCTAGGCCTCTACCAAGATGATGGCCTCGAGCCTTGGGCCCTGGCGGCATTTTCGGGCGGCTGGATTGCCTTGAGTTGGTCTCCCCGTGCACAGCTGAGCAACGCTGTCTCCCCTGCTCTCTGGTCTTGTGTGTTTTATACTGCGTGGGTGTCCGAGGACAAACCAAAGCAGTACGTTGCAGGTCCGCCCTTCCTTGACAGTATCTACATCCATCCGTGTAAAGGTCCGGGTAGTAGTGGTGGTAGGCCACCTGGTTCGGATATGTTTGTAAGAGGCACCATGCCATCGCTTGCCGTCTACTTGTAGAGGAGTGGGCCAGGGAGAAATGGGCCCTTCCCAATTAGTAGTGTTGTATGATCTCGTTAAAGCTGGTCATCCAGTCTCTCTCCTTTCCCCACATTTGCGTGTTACCTGCTCGGTCCGTCAGTTCTCTAGCAAAGTTGTGCGCTATTTCGTTCCCGGGAAGCGAGGAGTGTGCGGGTGATAATGTGAACGTCTCGATCTTCATGAAAATTGGTCAAAATTTTTAGTGCTTCCCGCGAGATTCTCCATTTAGCATAGCTCTTGACGGTGGTCGTGGGGTCACTGACTACGGTGTTAGCCTCCGTGGAGGCTACTGCCAGTGCTAAGGCAGCCTTCTCCGCCACCTCCGCCTTTCCTGTTCTTACAGTGGCACTAAATCTGGAGTCACCCTCCAAACTCGTAGCAACTATCGACATACTCTATTTGTGTACGCTGCCGCGTCCACAGAGACCGCGTTCCTGGCACTACGGAATCTTTTGTGGAGAGCTCTCGCTCTTGCGGTTCTTCTATCTTGGTGAAACTCCCGGGGCATGTTTCTGGGGATTGGGGGTATTGATATATGTTCCCCTATTTCCCTTGGGATATCTCTCCGCACTCCATGCTGTGCTTCGTAGGTTATTCCGATGTCATCTAAGATGTGCCTCCCCGTCAAACTATGTTTAAGACCCCCATACTGCGCTACTCTCCGGGCCTCAATAAGTTCGTCTAGTGTGCTGTTCATGCCTAGCGCCAGGAAATTCTCGTTTGACGCATTAGCCGGAAAACCCAAGGCTTGATTATACGCCCTTCTAATGATGTGCTCTATCTGGGCTTTCTCTGCAGCACAGAACACAATTTATTTCGATTAACAGAAACATTCGTACTCAGTCGTATCGTATATGTGGTCCCACATGAAGGGGAACAACTTTTTTATAGATCAACGCTTTCTTTTTACGTTCGGCAAGCCTGCATGACAAGACACGACTAATCCAAAATTTATCGTCGTTAAAACGCTGCCAATAACTAAAACTGACATCATGCTCTTTCTTGTCCTGTTTTGAAAACATTCCACGAAGGTTTTCTGAAGGTGACGCCTATTTAGTTTTCATTGTTGAGTACGGTGGTCTCAGCCAGCTGTGTAAAGTAAAGGAAGGTTCGAAGCACTGGTGCACATTATTGGTGAATTGCAGAGCAGATATAGACAACGAAAGAAAAGGTAAGACGAGAGACTTGCGCTAACATCCCACAAAGAGCTTTATTTTCGGCCACCCGTGTTTATAGCCGCGACTCATCGCATTGCATATGCTCAATTCTCACGCTTAGGAATGCTAACTCATAAGAGTGTACTGATGGTGCACTGACGCACCTAGAGCCCATTCGCGAAAACATTTAAAGGGCCCCTGAAACGGCTCGGACAAATTTTGTAGGCGCGTAGGGTACAGCTTAACTAGAACATTCGCACCACAATTTAAGTGAAGCGGTACGTATTATTGGAGCTACAAGCGATTAGAAGCTACCCTCCTCCCTAGCCATGCTTTTCCTCCTCAACTCGCTCGCCGAGCGAGCGGCGCTGAGCTCCGCCTTCACTGGCACTGCGTCACGATGCGACGTCACATTGTCCACTTCCGGTTGTTTTGGAGCATGCCCCCTCCCACGCGAGACCTTTCCGCTAGCCGCTTGGCCGTCGACCAAGAGCTATCGAAGCAGCGTGCGTTGCGAGCATTCTGTCGTAGCGCCGAATGTGTCCGGTATTCCGGTAACCACAGGCAAGCTGGTCATTCGGCAAATGACTGGAGGCATAAACTCAAGCGGATGAATGAATGAATGAATGAATGAATGAATGTGTGGTTTTTCTTGGCGCAAGGGCCAGGTATGGCCGAAGAGCGCCATGCAAGTGTTAATGATTTCGCAATGGAGTGATGGGTTCTATGGAGTTGATGTGACGTGGCTGTAAAGGGGCCTAAAATATAGTCGCTGTAAAGTGCGTTAAAGGTATGTGTAATAAAATTATGGCGATGACAAATGACGCGTACTATGAGCATTGAGGTGCATTTCAAAATAATGATACGATATTAAAAATTGCATAAGTTTCTAAAATTAACTAGAGCACCATGGCCTCGTTAGAGCCCTTGCGACAGAAGGGCCTGGAGGCATGTGCTATATAAAACAACTATCACAGCGGCATCCTCTGGAAAGAGGATGCGCTACGAGTTTAATGGTCTTATTACATGTAGCACAACATAATTTAAAAAGTTGAGGACTGTCTTGGTGTCAAAAAGCGGTTCCTTACCGAGATACATAGCCGGGTGTAGAGGGATGTTATAATGGTAAGCAGGCGGAAAACCTTTCTTCCTCTCCGTTTCGGCTTCCCGACACTCCAGGAGCACGTGGAGGACGGTAAGCCTCTCACCGCATCTACCACAGGTTGGAGGTTCACTTTCAGTAAGCAGATAACTATGGGTGCCAAACGTGTGTCCTATTCTGAGGCGACAGAATAGGACATCTTTTCGCCGAGATTTTGTTGGGGAAGGCCAAAAACCTATCTGGGGCTTTATAACGTGCAGTTTGTTATTTGTTTGCGTGTTCCACGTGCACTGCCAGTGATGTCGCAGTTTATTTCGTAAGAAAGGCCTCAGATCTGTGACAAGCACATCAGCGGTAAGGTTAACAGCTTGCGATGTCATTGACGTGGCCATCTCGTCCGCGAGAACGTTACCTTCGGTTCTCCTATGGCCAGGGACCCAGCATATTATGATGTTCTGGTTAGATGAGTAGGCTTTACACAATACCGAATACAGTTCATTGAATACGGGATTTTTATGTTTTTAGAGGGACATTAGGGTCTTCACGACGCTTAGAGAGTCTGTATAGTTCGCTGCTTTTAGAAGTTTTGACCTTTTCATATGCTTCACAGCAGAGAGTAATGCGTAGGCCTCGGCCGTAAAGATGCTTGTTTCCGGATGCAGTACATTGGATTCCGAGAAGGATGGGCCGACGGCTGCATAGGATGCCCCGGCATTTGACTTCGAAGCGTCTGTGTAGAACTCTGCGCAGGAGTGTTTGTACTGCAGTTCTAGGAAATGCATTCTGGTTTCGGCCTCAGGAGCGTGCTTTGTAACTGCTATAAAGGATATGTCACATTGTATCACCTGCCACTCCCAAGGAGGTAAGAGCTTGGTTAGGTGCATTAAGCGATGCTCGAGGAGTGGGACATGCATTTCATCACTAAGCTCCTTCGCACGCAGCCAGAAAGGCTGTCTTATGGAGGGGCGATTGCTGAAAAGTGTAGCGCACGTCATATCGGTAACGGTATGAAAACATGGATGTTCAGGATTGGAGCGTACTTTAAGGAAATATGTAAAGCTAATGTATGATCTCTGTAGGTGGAGAGACCATTCATTTGATTTGGCATATAAGCTTTCAATCGGGCTTGTTCTGAAAGCGCCCGTGGCTAAGCGGATACCTGGATGGTGAACAGGGTCTAGCGTCTTTAGCGCGCACGGGGCGGCAGAGTTATATACCACGGCACCATAATCTAATCGTGACCGCTTGAGGCTCTTATAGATTCATTAGGCACTTCCTGTCAATACCCCACGTAGCCTGGGATAGAAGTTTCATTAGGTTCATTGTTTTCAGACACTTTTCTTTAAGATGTTTAATGTGTGGGACGAAAGTAAGTTTATTGTCGAGTATAACACCTAGAAATTTGTGCTCTTTGTTTACAGGTATCTCATGTCCACACATTTCCAAGCAACGATCCGGAACCAGGCCTCTCTTCCTTGTAAACAGCACACAAGAACTCTTTTGAGGATTGATTTTAAAACCATTTTTCTCTGCCCACCCTGACACCTTGTTGAAACCATGCTGTACCTGTCTCTCGCATACCGCGAGGTTACAGGATTTGAAGCCTATTTGAATGTCGTCCACATAGACGGAATACAAAATGGCCGGTGGTAAGGAAGCACGAAGCGTTGTCATCTTAACAATAAAAAGTGTGCAACTGAGCACACCTCCCTGGGGTACACCAGTTTCTTGTGTAAAAGGACGTGACAGCACATTGCCGACTTTCACCCGGAAGGTACGATTGGACAAGTAGCTTTTTATTACGTAGAGCATATTACCATGAATGCCCATTTCCGATAAGTCTCGCAAGATCCCGTATCGCCACGTTGTGTCATACGCCTTTTCCATATCAAGAAATATCGAGAGGAAGAACTGTTTATGTATAAATGCGTCCCGGATATTTCCTTCGAAATGTACAAGATGGTCGGTTGTGGAGCGCCCATCTCGGAAGCCACACTGATAGGGATCAAGCATTTTGTTCTGTTCAAGGAAATGGATCAGTCGCCGATTTATCATTTTTTCAAATACCTTACACGTGCAACTTGTGAGGGCTATCGGGTGGTACATTGCCACTGAGGAAGGATCATTGCCTTGTTTTAAAACAGGGACCACAATGACTTCTTTCCATGTGGTCGGAAGGTACCCTGCGTCCCAGATAGTGTTGAGAAGTGTAAGTAGTGTCACTTGCGTGTCATTGTGTAAGTTTTTCAGCATTTCGTACATGATTCTATCAGATCCTGGTGTGGAGCTCTTGCATGCGCTCAAGGCAGCTCTCAATTCGGCAATACTGAAAGGACTTACTACATACTTCCGGACAGGCCGCCATTGGAATCTGAACCTGGCAACGTTTAACGTTAGTACGTTATCTAGTGAGGCGAGTCTAGCAGTGTTATTGGAGGAATTAGAGGGTAGTAAATGGGATATAATAGGGCTCAGTGAGGTTAGGAGGACAAAAGAAGCATATACAGTGCTAAAAAGCGGGCACGTACTGTGCTACCGGGGCTTAGCGGAGAGACGAGAACTAGGAGTCGGATTCCTGATTAATTACGAAATAGCTGGTAACATACAGGAATTCTATAGCATTAACGAGAGGGTGGCAGGCCTTGTTGTGAAACTTAAGTGGTACAAATTGAAGGTGGTACAAGTCAATGCCCCTACATGCAGTCATGATGACCAGGAAGTCGAAAGCTTTTATGAAGACGTGGAATCGGCGATGGGTAAAGTCAAAACAAAATACACTATACTGATGGGCGACTTCAATGCCGGGGTAGGCAAGAAGCAGGCTGGAGACAAGTCAGTGGGGGAATATGGCATAGGCTCTAGGAATAGCAGAGGAGAGTTATTAGTAGAGTTTGCAGAACAGAATAATATGCAGATAATGAATACCTTTTTCCGCAAGCGGGTTAGTCGAAAGTGGACGTGAAGGAGCCCGAATGGTGAGACTAGAAATGAAATCGACTTCATACTCTGCGCGAACCCTGGCATCATACACGATGTAGACGTGCTCGGCAAGGTACGCTGCAGTAACCATAGGATGGTAAGAACTCGAATTAGCCTAGACTTGAGGAGGGAACGGAAGAAACTGGTACACAAGAAGCCAATCAATGAGTTAGCGGTAAGAGGGAAACTAGAGGAATTCCGGATCAAGCTACAGAACAGGTATTCTGCTTTAACTCAGGAAGAGGACCTTAGTTATGAAGCAATGAACGACAATCTCATGGGAATCATTAAGGAGTGCGCAATAGAAGTCGGTAATAACGCCGTTAGACAGGAAACCAGTAAGCTATCGCAGGAGACAAAAGATCTGATCAAGAAACGCCAGTGTATGAAAGCCTCTAATCCTACAGCTAGAATAGAACTGGCAGAACTTTCTAAGGTAATCAACAAGCGTAAGACAGCGGACATCAGGAACTGTAATATGGATAGAATTGAACAGGCTCTCAGGAACGGAGGAAGCCTAAAAACAGTGAAGAAGAAACTAGGAATAGGCGAGAATCAGATGTGTGCGTTGAGAGACAAAGCCGGCAATATAGTTACTAATATGGATGTTAGTTAGTTAGTTAGTTAGTTTGGGTTTAGTGGCACAAAGGCAACTAAGGCCATGCTGCGCCAGTCACAAGACAGAGTAAAAAGGACCGTTAGGGCAGGTAAACCTGCATTACATTATAGCTGGTGTAAATAGCCAGTTTTTTCTAAAAAGTCGAAGAGGTTAGGAAATGGCACTAGGGGGTCATCTGCTAGTAATAGGGTAGGGTGTAATGGGATGTGCAATTTATACAGGCTGTGTAAAAACCTCCGTCTCAGTGTATCGATGTGTGGACATGTTATTAAGATGTGCATGACTGTAAGAGCTTCATTACATTTTTCGCAAGTTGGCGGGTTTTCTTTTCGGAGAAGGAAATTGTGCGTCAGATGTGTGTGTCCAATTCGAAGTCGACACAAGATCACCTCGTAGAATCGTTGCTGGTGACTGCATGATTTCCACTCTCCAATGACAGGTTTAATTAGATGAAGCTTGTTGCTTAAACAAGTGTCCCAATCGCGTTGCCATTTTGACGTCAAGGCCTTCCGAATCGCATTGACACTGTCTTTATATGGAAGTGCTGTATTTTGAATGTTTTTGTTCGCTGCCATTGATGCGCATCTATCCGCCGCTTCGTTACCCAATATACCAACATGGCTTGGTACCCAGCATAACCTAATTGATCTGCCATATTTGTTTGACGTTAATGCATTCAAAATATCGCCTAACGAGGGTTCACTTTGGGATTTCATGTGTAGAGCCTTCAGTACGCTTAATGAATCTGTGTATATGACAGTGTTTTCAAGTTTGTCAGCAATGATCTTTTGAACTGCCGTCCATATCGCGTACACTTCGGCTGTGTAGACAGAGGCATGCTGAGGTAATCGAATACATGTTTCCCAATTTTCTGTTACAGCCCCTACACCCACGTGTTTTTCCGTTTTGGAGCCATCAGTATAAAATTCTATGTAATTTATGTACTTGTCTTGCAGAGATCGGAATTCTTGTATAATGTGTTGATGTGGTGTGTCTCTTTTCTTTAAATGTGTTAGTGTCCAATCACATAACGCTGTGAAATCACACCACGGGGGTAAACGTTCTGGCTTTCTGGCAACCTGGAGGACTTCCCGAGGGATGTCATAATCCCGACAGTATTCCTCGTATCGCAAGATAAGCGGCCTAATCATGTTTGGTTTATTTGTGTAATGTAAGCGTGAGCTGCACTTTGTGGCGATGTTATAGCATATGTGTTGTGGTGAGGATCGGATTCTGAGTATGTAGGAAAAAGTTAGTAGCGCTCTGCGATGCTGTAAAGGAGGTTCATTACATTCAACATGTAAGCTCTGTATAGGTGATGTTCTGTAAGCACCGCATGCTAGTCGTAGTCCTAAGTTGTGGACTGGATCAAGTCGTCGGACGTAAGATAGTCTGGCTGAACCATATGTAATGCTACCATAGTCTAATATGCTACGCACCAAAGTGCGGTAGATGTGTAGCAGGCATTTACGGTCAGAGCCCCACCGTTTCCGGGAGAGGATTTTTAGAATGTTAAGTGCATTGTTCGCTTTGATTTTAATACTATTGATGTGTGCGAGAAAGTTCAACTTTTTATCAAACAGAACACCCAGAAACTTGTGTTCTTGTTTCACGGGTAGTGTGACATCCTGTAGTTTGAGGATGGGATCTGGTTGTAGGCCTCTTTTTTGTGTGAAGACAACACTAATAGTTTTTTCACTTGAGAAGCGAAAGCCGTTTTCAGATGCCCACTGCGTTAGTTCGTTTAGTGTAATTTGAATTTGTCGTTCACAGGTTGCCATGTTCGATGCACGACATGCAATTTGAAGATCATCCACATATAGTGAATGCATTATAGAAGATGGAATTACATTATTGAGCGAGTTCATTTTTACCACAAACAGTGTTGTGCTCAATACGCATCCCTGCGGTACTCCGTTTTCCTGAATAAATACGCTGGACAGCACCGTTCCTAACCGCACCTGGAATGTTCGATCGGACATGAAATCAGCGAGACATTTAAGCATTCTCCCGCGGATCCCTAAGTCCGCTAGATCCCTTAAAATACCGAACCTCCATGTTGTGTCGTACGCCTTTTCGAGATCAAAGAAAACTGTGAGGCAATATTGCTTTTGTAGAAAGGCCGCACGTATCTCGTGTTCTAACCGAACTAGATGATCTGTTGTGGAGCAGCCTTTCTTGTACCCACACTGATGATTATCGAGCAGGTTCTCATTTTCGAGGACGTATGTCAATCTGATGTTTATAATAGATTCATAGGACTTGGCGAGACAGCTTGTTAGTGCTATAGGTCGGTAGCTTGTAGCTGTTGTAGGATGCTTTCCAGCTTTCAAGAAAGGGATTATAATGGCTTTTTCCACGCATTCGGCATTTTTCCTGTTTCCCAGATTATGTTAAAAAAGCGGAGCAATGTCTTAACTGCTTTTGAAGATAAGTGTGCGAGCATTGTGTAATGTATTCTGTCCGGACCTGGCGCTGTTTTTTTGCCGGTAGTGAGTACTCTGTTAATTTCGGAAAGTGTTAGGGGTGCATTATATGGTTTCTCGGAACTTCCTGCTGTCGGAAGTTTTTGTTTTTCTGCTGATTGTTTGTACTTTTGAAATTCAGTGGAGTAGTTTAGTGAGCTTGATATGTTATGGAAATGCTGCCCTAATTTATCTGCTTGTTCTTTTAAATTCGTTTGTGTACCTGGAGGTGACAGTATGGGGATCGTATAAGGAGCGTACTCGCTTCTAAACTTTCAAAGCTGATCCCACATTCTTTTGGATGTTATTGAGCTATTGATGGAGGATACATAGGTTTGCCAGGACTGTCTTTCGGCTTGCCTACGCGTGTACCTGGCTTTTGCCTTTGCTTTTTTGAAATTCAGGAGGTTATCATATGTTGGATATCGCCGAAAGATACCCCATGCTTTGTTTTGTGCTTTTTTAGTTTGAGTGCATTCATTCGTCCACCAGGGCTTTAGTTTTTTCCTTAAGAAGCCGGAGGACTGCGGGATCGTCTGTTCTGCTGCAGCAAGTATGGAGGCAATAATATTTTCATTCATTTCGTCTATTGTTTGTTAATCTGATATGTAGTCAAGACTGGCCTTCTCGCTGAAGAGGGTCCAGTCTGCTAGATGGAGTTTCCAACGGGGTGGTCTTAGTGGGACTGTAGGGAAAGGAGATGTGTATTTAATAATGCCGGGCATATGATCACTACCATAAGGATTGTTAATAACACTCCATTTAAAATCGATCAACAGAGATGGAGTGCACAGCACCAGATCAAGACAGCTCATAGCTCCTGTGCTTGGGGAGCAGTAGGTTGGCGCACCAGTGTTTAAAAGGCATATTTCGTTAGTCAGGATAAAATCTTCAAGTGTTTGTCCCCTGGTGTCAGTTGTTTTGCTACCCCATAAGATGTTATGAGCGTTAAAATCACCTGTAATTAAAAAAAGGTTTGGGTAGCTGGTTTAAAACTAACTCCATATCTCCTACAGTAAAATGGGAATGTGGTGGAATGTACATTGAACAAATGGTAATGGTTTTATGTGCTAAAACCGTGACAGCAATGGCTTCCAAGTGAGTATTAATGGTAACTTCTCTAGCTGCAATGTCGTTCCGTAGAACTATAGCTACGCCACCCGAAAGACGGTTCGCCTGAGTACGATCGCGCCGTACAACGGTGAATCCTTTTAAAATGTTTTTATGCTTTTCGCCTAAGTTTGTTTCTTGTAAGCACAAGGCCACAGGAGAGAAGTTACTTAACAAGTCTTTGATGTCACCTAAGTTATGTAAAAGGCCTCTACAGTTCCAATGGATAATAAAAGCCATCTTGGAATTGAAGGGTAAGAAATGGCACTATGAAAAACTAAGAGGTGGGATTATAGGTGACATGGATGAAAAGGCTAATACAAATGAGCGATAACCTTTAGGTTATCGCTTTCTTAAGTTGAGTGGTTACTGGGATTTTGTCCCTCTTACCGCGCTCTAGAGAGCGCTTGTCCTTCGGTGTCGATGACACCGGGGTTTTTGTGTCGACCTCCATCGCTCTCTCTGAGGCGCTGGAGGACCGAGAGTTAGGCGCCGAGACACGCGCCTCGGACCTTGGAGTTCGTTTGATTTTAGGGCCCTGTGGGACTGGTGTCTGCAGGGCCGCCGAAGAGGGTGGAGCAGTACTGACTGCTTCCACCACGGGGGCGGGAGGAGGCACTTCGGCACCACTGCGCGTGGGCTCGGAGGACTCCGGAGGCCTCTGTGGCGCTGCCCCCGAATGCGCCACATCGGCATAACTTCTTCGCGGAAGATATGATAGCCGCTTTCGGGCTTCAAAGAACGAAATTTTTTCTTTTACAGTTAGGGCAATGACTTCTTTTTCTTTTTTCCAGCAAGGGCAGGACCGCGAATAAGCTGGGTGATCTCCCTTGCAGTTAACACAATGTGGCGAAGAGGTGCAATTCTCTGATTGGTGGTCGTTAGAGCTGCATTTAGCACAAGTTGTTTGCCCTCGGCATGCATGTGAAGCATGTCCAAATCTTTGGCACTTAAAACATCGTCTGGGATTTGGAATATATGGTCTCACATTGATTTTGACATAACCTGCATCGAGTGAAGTAGGCATTACGCTTGTTCCGAAGGTGAGTATGACGTGTTTGGTGGGGATTTCTTGGTCGTTTCTGCGGATTACTATTCTTTGTACTTTGGTGACATTTTGTTCCTGGAAACCTTCCAGCAGTTCCTCGTCGCTTAAACCAATAAAGTCTTCTTCAGATATTACTCCCCTGCTTGTGTTAAGTGTTCTGTGGGCTGAAACAGTCACTGCCGCATCACCAATACTCGTAAGTTCAGATAGCTTATCTGCTTGATCTTTACTATTCAGTTCTAGGAGGAGGTCCCCGCTAGACATTTTGGAGGCTTTGCATGTCTGTCCGATTTTATCTTTCAGGCATTTGGCGACCAGGAATGGAGAAAGCTTTCTAATAGGCGTGTTACTTTCACTGTGGACTACATAGTATTTGGGGAAAGATGGAGCGTTGCTTCGAAAGGAGAATTGAAATGGTACTTCGGTGCGGCATCTTTTGAGACGCCGATCATGGACAACAGAGATTTGAGCTGCCATAGGAAAGTGTGTGTGTTCGGCAACAGCGCCGACCGCCCACCACGGAGCCCAACGAGGGGACGCGGCAGGGCTTGTGTCCAAGCCTGCACGACGCCAGCCGTACGCCGTCACTATAACCAAATATGGTGTACCCAAGGTAGGATATCCACACAAGGTTAACCCTTGCCGCCGTGGAGAGAGGAAGTAAATGGAAGAGAGAAGAAGACAGGAAAGGTAAAAAAGTGGGAGATAAAGACGAAGGTTTGAGGAGAGAGAGATAGGAAGAGGCGACTACCGATTTCCGCCGGGTGGGTCAGTCCGGGGGTGCCGTCTACGTGAAGCAGAGGCCAAAGAGGTGTGTTGCCTCCGCCGGGGGGCCTTAAAGTATCCGAGCACCCGGCATTGGCTCAACCCCCAGGATCCCCCTTTCCCCGGACACGGCTAAGCCGCGCACGGCTACACGCGGGAGGTTCCAACCCTCGTGTGCTCGGGTACGTGGTGTCGCAACGCACCAAACGCCTGCTGACGCAGACGCCCCTGCGGGGTAATATGGATGAGATAGTTCAAGTGGCTGAGGAGTTCTACAGAGATTTATATAGTACCAGTGGCACCCACGACGATCGTGGAAGAAAGAATAGCCTAGAGGAATTGGAAATGCCGCAGGTAACGCCAGAAGAAGTAAAGAAAGCCTTAGGAGCTATGCAAAGGGGGAAGGCAGCTGGGGAGGATCAGGTAACAGCAGATTTGTTGAAGGATGGTGGTCAGATTGTTCTAGAGAAACTGGCCACCCTGTATACGCAATGCCTCATAACCTCGAGCGTACCGGAATCGTGGAACAACGCTAACATAGTCCTAATCCATAAGAAAGGGGACGCCAAAGACTTGAAAAATTATAGACCGATCTGCTTACTGTCCGTTGCCTACAAAGTATTTACTAAGGTAATCGCAAATAGAATCAGGAACACCTTAGACTTCTGTCAACGAAAGGACCAGGCAGGATTCCGTAACGGCTACTCAACAATAGACCATATTCACACTATCAATCAGGTGATAGAAAAATGTGCAGAATATAACCAACCCTTATATATAGCTTTCATTGATTACGAGAAAGCGTTTGATTCAGTCGAAACCTCAGCAGTCATGGAGGCATTACGGAATCAGGGTGTAGATGAGCCATATGTAAAAATACATGAAAATATTTATAGCGGCTCGACTGCCACCGTAGTCCTCCACAAAGAAAGCAACAAAAACTCAACAAAGAAAGGCGTCAGACAGGGAGATACGATGTCTCCAATGCTATTCACCGCATGTTTACAGGAGGTATTCAGAGACCTGGAGTGGGAAGAATGGGGGATAAAAGTTGATGGAGAATACCTCAGCAACTTGCGATTCGCTGATGATATTGCCTTGCTTAGTAACTCAGGAGACCAATTGCAATGCATGCTCACTGACCTGGAGAGGCAAAGCGGAAGGGTGGGTCTGAAAATTAATCTGCAGAAAACTAAAGTATTGTTTAACAGTCTCGGAAGAGAACAGCAGTTTACGATAGGTAGCGAGGCACTGGAAGTGGTAAGGGAATACATCTACTTAGGGCAGGTAGTGACCACGGATCCGGATCTTGAGACTGAAATAACCAGAAGAATAAGAACGGGCTGGGGTGCGTTTGGCAGGCATTCTCAAATCATGAACAGCAGGTTGCCACTATCCCTCAAAAAGAAAGTGTATAACAGCTGTGTGTTACCAGTACTCACATATGGAGCAGAAACCTGGAGGCTTACGAAAAGGGTTCTGCTGAAATTGAGGACGATGCAACGAGCTATGGAAAGAAGAATGATCGTTGTAACGTTAAGGGATAAGAAAAGAGCAGATTGGGTGAGGCAACAAACGCGGGTAAATGACATCTTAGTTGAAATCAAGAAAAAGAAATGGGCATGGGCCGGACATGTAATGAGGAGGGAAGATAACCGATAGTCATTAAGGGTTACGGACTGGATTCCAAGGGAAGGGAAGCGTAACAGGCGGCGGCAGAAAGTTAGGTGGGCGGATGACATTAAGACGTTTGCAGGGACAACATGGCCACAATTAGTACATGACCGGAGTAGTTGGAGAAGTATGGGAGAGGCCTTTGCCCTGCAGTGGGCGTAACTAGGCTGATGATGATGATGATGAAAGGACGGTTGTAGGGCTCATTCTCTGGACTTTTTCTTGTTAATTGCTTACGTTCTTCTATTTGTTTATATATGAGAAAACATCGCGAATAATTGTTTGAACTTAACATGCTCTGAAAGTGCTCCGCAAGTGAGTCTGCCTGGTCCTGCAGTGTATCGTCCTGTGTATTTACCAGAGGCAGTGAATATGTTTGTCACCCTCTAATTCTATTTACCCTGTTCCAGACTTTGGCCTCGTCTGTAAACGAGTTAATGCTCGATACATACTTCTGCCAGCTTTCTCTTCTGGCCAGTCGGCGGGTTCTCCTGCCTTGGTATTTTACTTGCTTAAAGTGCACTAGATTCTCTGCAGTGGGAGAAGCGTGTAGCAACCCCCATGCTTTGTTTTGTTTCTTACGAGCGATCCTGCGATCTTCGTTCCACCACGGGACCCGCCGTTTACATGCCAAGCCATTTACTTCTGATATGCATTTAGGTGCAATATCTATAATGAAGGCTGTGAGATACTGCACAGCATCATCAATTCCTAAACAAGACATGTCATTCCATGAGATACTAGTTAAGTTTCGGAACTTCTCCCAGTCGGCTGTATCGATCTTCCACCTAGGAGCCTGTGGTAGACATTCTTTTTCTTTATGTGTTTTTAGCAGTATGGGGAAGTGGTCGCTTCCGTAAGGATTGTTGGGAACTTCCCATTCGAGTTCAGACAGTATAAAAGGGGAAACTAGGCTGAGGTCAATTGAAGAAAATGTTCTGTTTGCGAAAGAATAATATGTGGGTGTCTTCTTGTTCAGCAGACACGCACCGGACGAAAAAAGGTACTGTTCAACGAGACGGCCTCGCGCATCGATACGAGAGTCTCCCCACAGGTTGCTGAGCGCATTGAGATCGCCAAGAACAACATAGGGTTCTGGCAATTGATCTATCAAGGACCGAAATTCATGTTTGTTTAGTTGGTAATGCGGGGGTATGTAAAGCGAGCAAATGGTGATGAGTTTGTTTAGCAGGACAGCTCGAACCGCCACTGCTTCAAGGGGCGTTTGTAGCTGTAAAGGTTGGCACGCTATACTTCTATGAGTGACTATGGCAACACCACCCTATGATGCAACGGCATCATCGCGATCTTTGCGAAAAGTTAGATACTGTCGAAAAACGTTTGTGTGTTTGTTTTTTAAATGTGTTTCTTGTAAACACAGCACTTTTGGATTGTGTTTTTGTATAAGTTCCTGCACATCATCAAGGTTTCTGAGAAGACCTCTGACGTTCCATTGAATTATTTGTGTATCCATATTGGAGGTCAATAGGTGCTGTGTGAACAGAAACAGAAGTAGTGATTATAGAAATTACAGTGATTAAATTACAGAGCCCTTTCGAGGCCCTGTAACGGGAGTTTTGCCCTTTCTGGAGCGTTCGAGGGAGCCTCGCCGCTCCTTAGGGGCTTGGTGCGCCTTGAGGAAAGGGGTTGTGTCCATTGCCTCTTGTGAGGTGCCGGACACGTTCTCTTGCGAGCGACAAGTTTTCAGAGAGAGTCCCGCCTTGGAGGGCAAGACCCCTGCGCCCACCAGCCCGGAGGTCGATGGGGCTCCCTGAGGAATTTGGCTGCGCCCGCTGTTGCCAGCGCTGAAAGGGGCCGGGGAGGGTGGGGCAGCCTCGGGTGCGCTCACCTTCGGGGTCGGTGGCCCCGTCTACTGGGAAGACGGAGCAGCGCTAGCTGCAACCACCGCGGGGCCATATGGCGTACCTGCCGACTCACGGCTTGTGGGTCGGACAGCCGCCGGAGGCCGTTGTGACGCTGCCCCCTGACGCGCCACTTCGGGAAAGCTGGTCTTAGGAAGGTATGCAACCCGCCTGCGTGCCTCTTTGAATGATGTTTTCTTTTACTTTGATTGTTACTATTTCTCTTTCTTTCTTCCAAGACGGGCATGACCACGAGTATGCGGCATGCTCGCCATCACAATTTACACAGTGGAAAGAATTCTCACAAGCTTCAGAGGAGTGTTCATGCGCGCTGCATTTCGCACAAGTTTGGCGGCCTCGGCAGCTCTGCGAACTGTGGCCAAAACGCTGGCAGTTGAAACATCTGAGTGGATTTGGCACGTACGGCCTAACACGGAGCTTTATGTACCCGGCCTCGATTGACTCGGGCAAGATACTTGATCCAAAAGTAATTATGAGGTGCTTCGTCTGAATCTCTTTACCATCCCGCCTCATCTTAATTCTTTTGACATTGGTCACATTTTGTTCGCTGAAGCCCTCCAGGAGTTCTGCTTCAGTCAGCTCAAGCAAATCATCATCTGACACAACACCACGGGTCACAACACCAACACTCGAATGACACTAGTTGCGGTAGTCCAAAAACAAGAAAGGGGCTGGCAGATGGAATGGCACACTGTGGTATAAACTTTTTTAAAACAGGGTTGAAGTGCCTCAGACAGACTGGCCAACGTTTCGATAGGTGGACCTATCTTCGTCAAAGGCCACGAAGATAGGTCCACCTATCGAAACGTTGGCCAGTCTGTCTGAGGCACTTCAACCCTGTTTTAAAAAAGTTTATACCACTAGTTGCGGTAGTTTCTCATATTGTTTTACGTCGCGGAGCTCCAAGAGGAGGTCGCCGCTTGCCATCCTCGACACCTTGTAACCTGGACCAAAAACATCAGTCATGGATTTTGAAACAAGGAATGGTGAGATGTTTCGGACTACTTTGTTTGGCTTTTCAGAATGAATAACGTGAAAGCGGGGAAAATTCTGGGTTTGGCGTCCGAGAAACTTGAAGACATCTTCGGTGCGCCCTCGTTTCTGAGGACGATCAACAAGGGAGGGGAAAGAAGTTTCCATGAAAAAATGTACATTTTCGGCCACAGCGCCGACCGCCCACCACGGAGCCCAACGAGGGGACGCGGCAGAGCTTGCATACAAGTCTGCACGACGCCAGTCGTATGCCGTCACCCTAACCGAATATGGTGTACCCAAGGTTGGATAGCCACACAGGGTTAACCCTTGCCGCCAGGCGAAAAGAAGTAAAAAGAAGAGAGAAGGAGACAGGAAAGGTCAAAAAGTGAGAGATAAAGACGAAGATTGATGATGATGTGTGGTGTTTCTGGCGCAAGGGCCAGGTTCGGCCAAAGAGCGCCATGACTGGTGGTAGTGCAAGGATGTATTATGGAAGATGTGACTTGGCTGTAAAGTGGCCTAAGAATAGTCGCTGTAAGGTGCGTAAAATATACGTGCTATAAAATTATGGCGATGACTGATGGCGAATACTATGAACTTTAAAATCCATCGTAAAAGAATGATACAATGTTTAAAATATGCGAGATGTTAAATTGCTTACAGCACTACTGCCTCGCCAGAGCCCTTGAACCACAAGGGCCTAGAGACATGTGCTATTCAAAATAATTATCGCAGCGGCATCCTCTGGAGAGAGGAAGCGCTACGAACCTGTGGGGCTAATAACATGCAACACAACATCTTTCAAAAAACCTAGGACGGCGTTGGTGTCAAAGAGTGGTTCTGGACCAAGTAGCATAACAGGATGAAGGGGGATGTGGTGGCGGTATGCTAAGAGAAAATGTTTTTTATGCGAAGCATATTACGAGAGCTCAACCCAGCTCCTCAGGCGCGGCGGTGTCGCCATGAAACCACGTGACACCGTGACGTCACGACAGAGGAGAAATGGCTTTGGCTCAACTCTTGCAACACGGGCTGGGTGGGAATCGAACCAGGGTCTCCGAAGTGTGGGACGGAGACGCTACCACTGAGCCACGAGTACGATGCTTCAAAGCGGTACAAAAGCGCCTCTAGTGAATGCGGTGTTGCCTTAGAAACGAGCTGTTTCTAAGGCGTGCGTCTCTTGCTCAGGCGCACATTTCGTTGCCGCGCCGAACGCTGCTTTGCTCGACGCTCACCGCGTCCAATGCGGTGCGCGTAGTCGCTGCCCTGTAGCCCATTGTCTTACACCCCTTGGCGGGTCGACGGGAACGCTGTCGCGTTCCACTCTTGAAGGCGAAGCAGTAATGCATGAGTTGTTTCTTCGTCTAGCCGAACCAAATATAGCCAAGCAACGGCAGTTCACCAGGCTAAACAGTGGTTCAACTACTAAAATAAAGGCTAGTATGCTTCGCATCCTGGGCTTAACCTTACCTAAGCCACAGCCATCTTTTTTCTTTCGGACTCGGCTTCCCGACACTCCAGTAGGACGTGGAGGACGGCCAGCCTCTCCCCGCATCTACCACTGGTTGGAGGCTCGTTTCTCTTGAGTAAAACGTTATGTGTGCCAAAAGTGTGTCCTATTCTTAGACGGCAGAATAGGACATCTGTCCGGCGGGATTTTGTTACAGGAGGCCAGAAACCTAATTGTGGCTTTATTACATGCAGTTTATTATTTATTTCTTCATCCCACATGCGTTGCCAGTGGCTTCGTAGTTTCCTTCTTAAGAAAGGCTTCAGGTCTGTGACAGGGACCGAAGCAGTAGGATTAACTGCATGCAATGAGATTGATGTGGCCATCTGGTCGGCTAGAACGTTTCCCTCAATGCCCCTATGTCCAGGCACCCAGCATATGATCACATGTTGGTTAGATATATATGCTTTGCACAGTGCGGAGTAAAGCTCATTTAATACTGGATTTTTGTGATTACAGAAAGACATCAAGGCGTTGCGGACGGTTGGATCGAAGTTACACACAGAAGAAGGCACCGCACGAACGCTACCCAGATGGCGGGAAAGGACGACACCCACTCGCGAAGCCCGATGCCCCGAGGCGGCCGAAGCATAGTCAACAAAGTTCTACGAGCAAGTAGGATGCCCAGACTACTCAGGGATGATATTGCTAGGGCACAATATGTGCGATCACGAAAGGCCAGCAGTGTGAAGACGACGACGACGATTAAAAACTAGCGCGGGCTGTTGCCTCTTGGCCAAGCGCAGCGTATTTTCCTTGTAAATATATTTGTACATAGCTTTTCGTCTGCGTCTTCCTACGTAACATATCTGGTGGAGGTGGACGTTCCCTGTACCTCGTCACGGAGCTTCGCAGTGGACGGTGCGTCGAGCCTTCCTTCATGGCTCCCGGCGACGACAACCCGACTCCGCCGGCTCCGACACCTGCTGCCACTTCGACGACCTACGTCACTCTCCCCGCTCCCCGTGATCCTGGCGTATTCTCGGGCCAAGATGTGGAAGACGTCGATGACTGGATCAGCCTGTATGAACACGTCAGCCGCAATAACCGGTGGGACCCTACTATTATGCTCGCCAACGTAGTCTTTTACCTCGGTGGCACACCTCGAGTTTGGTATCGCACGCACAAAGATGAGCTCACCAGTTGGGATTCACTTAGGACACAGCTTCGAGACTTGTTCGGCAACCCCTACGGTCAACAACTTGCCGCGCAGAAGGCGCTTTCCGGCCGTGTGCAGACGTCAACAGAGCCCTATGTCACGTACATTCAGGACGTCTTGGCTCTGTGCCGCAAAGTTGACACCCACATGACTGAGTCAGACAAGGTTTCCCACATCCTGAAAGGCATTGCCGATGACGCCTTCAACTTGCTCGTTTGCAACAACGTAGCCACGGTGGACGCTGTTATAAAAGAGTGCCGCCGCCTGGAACTCGCCAAAAGCCGACGTATTGACCAGCAGTTTGCCCGTCTGCCCAACACCCCGGCGACATCTTCCTGTGCCGACGCTCCTCGTCCCAACAACACTGCCGATGTTACCAGGATCGTCCGGCGTGAGATCGAGGCCACCTATCCGGCTGCCTTCGACTCCAGTCCCACCAACACATCTGCAGTCACGGTCTCACTGATCCAGGCAGTTGTCCGCCAGGAGTTTGAAAACATGGGTCTTCACACCATCTGCTCGGCCCATCGCCCTGATACCCGCCCGGCTTCTTCGATTTCGCTCCGTCCCGCGTCTTCTTACCCACCACGTTTCCGCAACCCATCTGAATTGCGCACTGCTGACGACAAGCCTATTTGTTTCCACTGCCATCGAATCGGGCACATTTCTCGGCACTGTCGTAGTCGCTGGAGTTCCCTGATCCGGTCTACTTATACTGCCTCCTCTCGCCCCTCAGGTGGCCCTTCTCGTCCCTATGCCGCACGCTCCGATAATGCCGCCACTGATTCTCCTGCAACGAACCGCCCCTATTCTCGTTCGCCCCAACGACGACAATCTCGCTCTCCCCAGCCCCGTCGCTCCTATTCGCCGACTCCCTTCGGACGCCGCTCCCAGCCGGAAAACTAGAAGATGCAGTGCCTCGAGGTGACGCTGCATTGCTCCGTACGCCACCAAATCCTCTACTGACTTTGCCCACTCATCTGAAATTTCTTGACGTGCAAGTCGACGGTGTTTCTGTGTCTGCTCTCATAGACAGAGGGGCGCATTTGTCCGTAATGAGCGCTGACCTTCGTAACCGGCTCAAGAAAATTATCACGCCCGCCACGACGCCTGTTGTCCGTGTCGCCGATGGCGGAACAGCCCCCGTAATTGGTATGTGTACCGCCCGCGTCTCCTTCGCCGATCGCTCAACAATCGTACTATTCACAGTCATCGCCCGCTGTCCCCACGACATCATCCTCGGCTTAGACTTCCTCTCCGCACATTCTGCTCTCATCGATTGTTCTGTCAGTACTCTCCGCCTTGACCTGCCTGTTCTGGATCCTGCTGAACCACACCCCAGTCGCCTCAGTTCCGCCGACTTCGTTCACTTGCCACCTTCGGCACTGACCTACGTTGACCTCGTGTCATCCCCACCAGTCCCCGACGGTCCCTACATCGCGGCTCCTATGCAAGACGTCGTCCTTACACACGGGATCACAGTACCCCATACAGTTTTATCTATTACGGCGAATTGCGTCTGCCTGCCAGTAGTCAACTTTGGCTTGACGACACAAGTGCTGCCATGTGGGATGTCTTTGGCCCAGCTTTGTTCATTCGAGGATCACTCAGTAGCATCCATTGCAGTAGACGACACTTCATCCGATACTCCTCTACCATCGCAGTCGACAAATTGTACCATCGCTGACTTACGGAAAATGATTGCCCCCGACTTGCCCTCCGAGCACGCTCGTGAACTCTACCGCGTTCTGTTTTCCTACCACGATATTTTTGACTTTCACGATCGTCCTTTAGCCCCAACTACAGCTGTCAAACATCGCATTAATACCGGCGATGCCCCTCCGATTCATCGCCGCCCGTATCGAGTGTCACCAGCTGAGCGTCAAGTTATTCACGCAGAAGTTCGCAAAATGCTTGCCAAGAACATTATTGAACCGTCATGTAGTCCTTGGGCGTCACCGGTTGTGCTGGTAAAAAAGAAGGATGGCTCATGGCGCTTTTGCGTGGATTATCGGCACCTTAACAGAGTTACCAAAAAGGACGTGTATCCCCTACCTCGGATTGATGACGCCCTTGACTGCCTCCACGGTGTTCGCTATTTCTCCTCTATTGACCTTCGCTCCGGCTATTGGCAGATTGCCGTGGACGATCTTGACCGCGAGAAGACTGCCTTTGTCACACCCGACGGTCTTTATCAATTCAAGGTGATGCCGTTCGGCCTATGTAACGCTCCTGCCACTTCTGAACGCATGATGGACTCCCTTCTTCACGGTTTCAAATGGTCCACGTGCTTGTGCTACTTGAACGACGTTATCGTATTCTCCCCAACGTTCGCTACGCACCTCGAGCGCCTCTCAGCAGTCCTGGACGTTTTTCGGCGAGCCGGTCTGCAACTCAACGCATCGAAGTGCCAATTCGGCCGTCGCCAGATTACCGTCCTTGGACATCTCGTTGACGCGAACGGAGTGCAACCGGACCCAGGCAAGATCCATGCTGTTACGCACTTCCCTGTTCCGAAGTGTGTCAAGGATGTGCGCAGCTTCATCGGCCTTTGTTCGTACTTCCGCCGTTTCGTGAAGAATTTCGCCGCCATAGCACGACCACTAACCGACCTTTTGAAAAAGGACGCTCCTTTCCAGTGGGGCGATAACGAGGCCTCTGCATTCTCTCATCTAATCGACATTCTCACAACGGCTCCCATTCTGGCCCATTTCGATCCTTTTGCGCCTACCGAAGTCCGTACTGATGCCAGCGGTCACGGAATTGGAGCAGTACTGGCACAACGCCAGCGTGGCCACGACCGTGTTATCGCTTACGCCAGCAGGCTCCTGTCACCCGCGGTGCGCAACTATTCCATCACTGAGCGTGAGTGTCTGGCCCTAGTTTGGGCGGTTGCGAAATTCCGCCCATACTTATATGGCCGATCCTTTTCCGTTGTCACAGACCATCACGCGCTTTGTTGGTTATGCTCATTGAAAGACCCTTCAGGAAGACTTGGTCGCTGGGCCTTACGCCTCCAAGAATACTCGTTCTCTGTCACCTACAAATCTGGCCGACTACACAAGGACGCTGACTGCCTGTTTCGCTACCCGGTAGACGAGCCTGACGACGCCGACAGTAGTACCGCCGACGGCATTTTCTCTGTGTCTGCCTTGGCTAACATCGCCGATGAGCAGTACCGAGACCTATCGCTGCGAGTACTCATCGAGCGTCTGCGCTCTACACCTACCGACGCATCCGTTCGCCGATATGTCCTCCAGGGCGGCATTCTGTACCGAAGGAGCTTCCTCCCTGATGGCCCTGATCTTCTTGTCGTGCCAAAACATCTACGACAGACTGTGCTCTTTGAGATGCATGACGCACCCACTGCAGGACATCTTGGGCTAACCTGCACGTACGACCGCGTCCACCGCCGCTTCTATTGGCCTGGTCTCGCTCGCTCCGTTCGACGCTATGTTGCTGCCTGTGATCCCTGCCAGCGTCGGAAGACACCTCAGGTGCTACCTGCCGGTCATCTCCAGCCGATCACCGTCCCTGTGGACCCGTTCTTTCGTGTTGGATTAGACCTGCTCGGTCCCTTTCCCACGTCATCCTCTGGGAACAAATGGGTAGCCGTCGCGACTGATTACGCCACCCGATACGCTATCACTCGGGCTCTCCCTACCAGCTGCGCCACTGACGTCGTGGACTTTCTCTTGCGTGACATTGTCTTGCTTCATGGCGCCCCGCGACAGCTGCTTACTGACCGTGGTCAAAACTTCCTCTCGAAAGTTATCGCTGACATTGTGCGTTCCTGCTCCATTCAACACAAACTGACTACTTCATACCATCCTCAAACCAATGGCCTGACAGAGCGGTTAAACCGTACTCTTACCGATATGCTGGCCAAGTACGTTTCCAAGGACCACCACGACTGGGACATTGCCCTTCCTTACGTAACATTTGCGTACAATTCTTCCCGGCACGACACCGCCGGATTTTCTCCCTTTTATCTACTGTACGGTCGCGAACCTACCTTGCCCCTAGACACAGCACTTCCTCCTGCTGCGGTCTCAACAAGCGAGTATGCGCGCGATGCCATCGCCCTCGCCGACCATGCACGCCAGCTTGCCCGTGCTCGACTTACGGCCTCACAGACCACTCAGCAGTGTCAGTATAACGCCCGCCATCGTGACGTACAGTTTTCACCTGGTGCGCTCGTGCTCCTGTGGTCGCCCTCTCGTCACGTCGGACTTTCAGAGAAGCTTCTTTCGCGATACACAGGGCCCTACCGCGTGCAGCGCAAGGTGACGCCTGTGACTTACGAAATTGCTCCTGTGGGCTCAACCTCGTCCTCTCCTGTGGCATCTAGTGATGTCGTACACGTGAGTAGGCTCAAGGCCTACTACACTGCTTCCGAGTCCGATCTTTAGTCGCTCCGGGACGGCGCTTTTGCAGCCGGGGGTAGTGCTACGGCACAATATGTGCGATCACGAAAGGCCAGCAGTGTGAAGACGACGACGACGATTAGAAGCTAGCGCGGGCTGTTGCCTCTTGGCCAAGCGCAGTGTATTTTCCTTGTAAATATATTTGTACATAGCTTTTCGTCTGCGTCTTCCTACGTAACAATATCAAGATAATTGTTCGACCGAAAGACGGGCTGAATATAAGGAACAAGTGCGGGCCAGACATGGCGAGATACAGACAGGGCCGTGCAAGGTCACCTGGTCCGACATAGTCGCGGAAAGAAATGGATACTCCGTAGAGAGCACCCCCCTTTCTGGCAGCATGAGGGAAGCCCCCGACTCCCTCCTGGGGAATAAGGAACTTCGAGAATAGCTGGGCAGGGCCAGAAAGCACAACGAACAATCAGCGAGGAAAATCGACGAGCTACAACAGACGCTCAACGAAATCTTGAAGGGCATGAGAGAATCCCCTCATGAGAGGATCTCCTCCTTCACCTCCCGCGAGGCCGCCGAGCGAGGCGATGCGACCGCGACAGGAGGCGAAGTAGGCCAGATGGACATGTGTTGCGGCGAAGAAGAAGCGCCGGCAGCGGCGGGCTCCAAGCGCAAGGGCACAAGCGATACGCCACCTACGGAAGACACTTTGGACCACGCACAAGCACTGAAGAGACCCAGGTCAGGAGCCAGAAAGATAGACGCGATCGAAGAGATGCTGAACAAACTGACGGATAAGACGGAGCGAATGTTTGATATACTCCTGACAAGGCTGAACGAATCTGACGCGGGACGGAACGCGCAGTACGCAGCGGTTAACACCCAACTCGCGGCCATGAATAAGCGAATCGAAGATCTAGAACACGGGACGATGCAGCTGAAGCAACAGCAACATCACCATCACCTGCCTGGAAGGGCCGGGGTACCATCGTCACAAGCGGTAAACGCACCGACCATCCTCGCCTGCGACAACGCCAATACCACCCGCACCGGGGCAGGAGGGACGCACGGACAGTTGTGTCCCCCCAACACCTCTGCATAACAATCATGGCTGTGTCCCGCAAGTCCGAAAATAGACGCATAGTCTGGCATTGGAATTGCAGGGGCTTCAAAAACAAGAAAGCAACGATGGTGCAATACATGAAAACGCTTGCCAATAACAAACTTCCTGTCGTGATTGCCTTGCAAGAACCTTTCGATCGGGCCCAGCTCCCGGGTTATGTGACGTGCGGTCCCCCCTACGATTCCATGGGGAGGGACGTCAGGGTGTGCACCCTGGTTAAGCGCGGGACGGCCTTCATCGAACACGAACTCGTGCTCCATGAAGAGTTGGACATATACCATGTACTGATCGAAGTCGTGCCGAGTCTTGAAAGTAGGAAAACCGGCCTTTTCGTGCTCAACGTATATAGCTCCCCCTCGCAGAGATACCGCACTCACACTTTCGACGCCCTCAGAAGAACTTCAGTTTGGCCTAGTTGGTATTTACTGCAAATCATATTGACCGCAAAAAAGACGGGGACATAGGAAGAAAACACGTAAACAGCACAGGCTCTCTTTCGCACGCCCTCGCACAGCACGCCCTCTTTCGCGAAGCTATGGCCAAGGCCGCCTCTAGTCCCTTGCTGATATGCGGAGACTCCTATGCGCCGCACACGCAATGGGGATACGGAGCCGACTCGCCGAAAGGGAAGAGGCTAGCCGAACTGATGGATGATCTCGGCCTGGCTGTACTCAACGAACCTGCTTCGCACACCAGGATCGGACAGGGAGTGTGCCGCGACACGTCCCCCAACCTCTCCGTCTGGTCAGGCGCGGGCGTAGTCACTTGGTCGAACTCCTTCGAGGACCTGGGGAGTGACCACAGGATCCTGTGCGTGACCGTGGGAGAGGATGAAAGCGAAGAAGGCGTCTGCCGAAAGGCGAGAATCGTAGACTGGGACAGATTCCGGAAAAATAGAGAGGACGACAAGAAGGAGGGCCCGATCGAAGACATCAGCGAATGGTGCAGAGTACTACTCGCGCACGTAGAGAAAGCCACCGATGAGGTCGAATGGACGGACTGGCGGCAAGAACCACCTAAAGAAGAGGCAGACAGGTCCCGCGGAGCCGTGGGCGACGGCGCTCCCCAACCGTCCAGAGTGGACAGCCGGCTGGCACATCTTGTTGCGGCCAAGAAATCCATGCAGCGGAGAGCGAGTAGGCAAAAACTCAACAGGAAGATACGCAAGAAGATCGCCGAAATCAACCGGGAGATCGAGACGCATTGCGCCCGCCTGTGCGAGCAAGAATGGCAGGAGCTGTGCGACACGATGAACGGGAACATGATCGCTGGACGCACCTGGAAGATTCTCAGGCACCTGCTCGACCCGGCAAGCACCAGAACGGCGACCCGTACAGAGATGGCCAAGCTGCGACACAAGTACAAGGACGACCCAGAGGCCTTCGCGGAAGAGATCGTGCAGACGCACCTCGCACGCCCGGAAGGGCAGAGTCACCCAGAGTACTGCGGCGCTCCCAACGAGGAGCTGTGCGCAGACTTTTCCGTGCAGGAAATTAGAACGGTCCTCGAGCTACTCAAGACCAACTCGGCGCCCGGTCCTGACAGGATCACCAACAAAATCCTGAGGAACCTGAACGACGACGCAATCGAGAAGCTCTGCGAGTACATCAACGCGTGCTGGAAGGAGGGCCAAATTCCGCAAGAGTGGCAGACCGCGGACGTTATACTGATACCAAAGCCGGGCAAACCGCTGGAGGTCCGAAACATGAGGCCGATCTCCCTCACGTCCTGCGTCGGGAAAGTGATGGAGCATGCCTGCCTTAACAGGGAGACGACGCTGCTCGAGAAGCAGGACGCCTTCGGCACCCACATCATCGGTTGCCGGAAGGGAGTTTCAACGCAGGACGCCATGCTGCAGATCAAGGAACAGGTCGTGAACGCTCCGAGCACACACGTGCGCGCCCTACTCGGGCTAGACCTCAAGAGCGCCTTCGACACTGTGAAGCACATGGCCATAGTGGACAAGATCAGCCGACTTGATCTCGGGGCGAGGTTCCACCGATATGTCAGCAGCTTCCTGAATGGGCGCGAGGCGACAGTCAAGATCGACGGGGCCTCACCACGAACGGTCCGAATGGGTGGTGCGGGAACGCCGCAGGGCTCCGTACTCTCCCCCATGCTTTTCAACCTCGTCATGATCGGCCTGCCGGAGTGCCTTGACGCGATAGAGGGCATCAATCATACGATATACGCAGATGACGTGACGGTGTGGACCACGGAGAACACGAGCGTCGGCGAAATGGAAGACCGACTGCAGCGGGCCGTCCGGGAGGTGGAGCGGCACCTCGAAGACACGGGACTCGTCTGCTCACCCGACAAGTCGGAGATCCTGCTCCACAGGCCGCGCAAGAAAGGGCTCCTTCCGCAGGCCGTGCTAGAGGCTCGTCGCTTGGGCGTCCGCGTCATGACGAGGGAGGGGACCCGAATACCGACGGTGCCCAAGTTGCGAGTGCTCGGCCTGTGGCTGGAAGAGAACGGTACCAACCACGAGCTGGTTGCCCGACTGCAGAAGAAAGTGGCCACCGCGACACACCTCGTGCGGCGGGTCACGAACAAGAGGAAAGGAATGAAAGAACACAACGTTACGAGGCTGATACAGGTGTTCGCGCTGAGCCACATAGCGTACGTCGCCGCATATGCCGACTGGAACAGGAGCGAAACCGACAAGCTGAACGTGGCGATCCGCAGGGCGTTCAAGACCGCCCTGGGAGTACCCCAGTACACGCCAACCCACAGGCTCCTCGAGTTGGGCGTACACAGCACGCTCGAGGAGATCGCCGAGGCGCAGAGAATCGCGCAGATGGAGAGGCTGTCGAGCACCGTAACGGGAAGACGAATCCTAGACTTGCTCGGAATTCGATATCACGAGGCGCGTGGACTGAAAGAATCACTGCTACCGGAAGTCAGGGACGCCATACAGACGGAAAACGTGCCGAAGAATATGCACCCGCTGCATGACGTGCAAAGACGTATACGCAGGGCGGTAGCATTCCTCGAGAAGCATGGAAGACAAGAAGGCGTCCTCTTCCTCGATGCAGCCAGAAACCCGCGGCCAGTCGGTGACTCTGGTGGCGACGGGGAACGTCGACCACCACCGCCGCTACAAGGGAATGTGCGAGACGAACCGCAGTTACCAGCACCACCACCACTACTGCTACTACGACAAAAACGGCAGCAGCAACAACGGCAACATCGACATGGCCGGCCGACGGCGGCGGCGCCCGCCTTCTCCATGGCAGTCGTAGATACAAAGGGAACGATCCGAGTCACGGCATCAGCGAGGCTGCCGTCGGCCGAAGCAGCGGAAGAGATTGCCATAGCCCTCGCGGTACTCCACGGAGGTGCGGAGGATAACCTGATCATCAGTGACTCCAAATCAGTGATTCGGAATTACACCATAGGTTGGGTGTCCGCGGATGTGGCACGCATGCTCAACGCCCGGGCCGGGGACTTCGGATCCGGTACGATTACAAACAAGTCCCTCAAGTGGTTCCCCGCGCACGTCGGGGAGCTTGGCAGTAACAACAACAGCCACGACAATAATGACACCAACAATGCTAACGGCCGAAGACGCAATGACACTCCACGCAACCACAACGAGCGCGCCCACCTCGTCGCGAGGCAGCTTACCCGCCGCGACGCGGTCACCCAGAGGGCAGCCGCTGCCGTTGTTGTGCGGAACCCCAGCGGAGGAGTGACGGCGACGTCGGCTGCCACCCCGTCTGGCGCGGCTGCTGTTATTACCAATACAACACAAATCGCGGCGGACGGAGCTGGGGATCACGAGGACGCCGACTACGATGTCAAGGAGTTTCCGGCAACGTACCGGGAGGTGCTTGGTCACTACAGGAAAGAACGAAGAAAATATGCACAACCCCACGGGCGCCTAGACAGGTCCCAGGCGGTCGACCTGAGACGGTTGCACACGGGCACTTTCACCAACCCCTACCACCTACACCACCTGTGGCCCGCGCCGCACCCGTCGCCCGGCTGCCCGTGGTGCGAGCACGAACGGGCCGATATGGCCCATGTGCTTTGGGAATGCCGACGCCACGTGGAGCAAGGACAAAAAGGAAGGGGGAATACAACAGCAGAACCCTCTGATGCGGGGCGCCTCGCTGAGAGATGGCAAGCCGCCCTCCTCAGCGAGGCACCCGAAGACCAGGAGTGGGCCGTCCATCGGGCCAGGGCCGTTGCCGAGGATCTCGAAAGATTTTCCTCGGGCGATGGACCCCTGGCAGCCTAGCCCCGGGCACCAACATCAACAACCGTTGGACAAATAAAGTTTATTCCTATCCTATCCTATCTCGATTTCAATCTCTGGAGCATGCTTTGTGACTTTCACGAAAGATATATCACATTGTATGAGCTGCCACTCCCAAGGAGGTAGCAGCTTGGCTGGATGCATTAGGCGAAGCTCGAGGAGTGAAACGTGCATTTCTTCGCTAAGCTCCCGCACACGCAGCGAGAAAGGCTGTCTTACGGACGGACGATTGCGATAGAGTGTAGCACATGTCATGTCACTAATGGTATTAAAACAGGTATGTTGTGGGTTCGAGCGGACTTTCAGAAAATATGTATGGCTGATGTATGTTCTCTGCAGATGAAGTGACCACTCATTTGATTCTACATATAAACTTTGTATGGGACTCGTTCTGAAAGCGCCAGTGGCCAGTTGGATTCCTAGATGGTGGACTGGGTCTAGCATCATTAGTGCGCTAGGGGCGGCAGAGTGATAAATCACGGCGCCATAGTCTAGTCGTGATCGAATGAGGCTTTTATAGAGATTCATTAAGCACTTCCTGTCACTACCCCACGGAGTCTGGGATAGAAGTTTGATTATGTTCATTGTTTTTAGACACTTTTCTTTAAGATGTTTAATGTGGGGGACGAAAGTGAGTCTGTAGTCAAGTATGACACCTAGAAATTTGTGCTCTTTGTTTACAGGTATCTGTTGTCCACACATTTCTAAGCAGGGATCCGGAACCAGGCCTCTCTTCCTTGCAAACAAAACACAAGAACTCTTATGAGGATTAATTTTGAATCCATTTTTCTCTGCCCACCCTGGCACCTTGTTCAAACCATGCTGTACCTGTCTCTCGCACACTGCGAGGTTACAGGATTTGAAACCAATTTGAATGTCGCCCACATAGACGGAATACAATATAGCCGGTGGTAAGGATGCACGAAGTGTTGTCATCTTAACAATAAAGAGTGTGCAACTGAGCACGCCACCCTGGGGTACACCAGTTTCTTGTGTAACTTTTGCCAACTTTTCCCCGGCAGTGCGATTGGACAGGTAGCTTTTTATTACGTTTAGCATACTACCATGAATGCCCATTTCCGATAAATCTCGCAAGATTCCGTATCGCCACGTTGTGTCATACGCCTTTACCATATCGAGAAATATCGATAAGAAGAACTGTTTATGTATAAAGGCGTCCCGGATATTTCCTTCAATACGTACAAGATGGTCAGCTGTGGAGCGCCCTTCTCGGTAGCCACACTGATAGGGATCAAGCATTTTGTTCTGTTCAAGGAAATGGATGAGTCGCCGATTTATCATTTTTTCAAATACCTTGCCCATGCAACTTGTGAGGGCTATCGGGCGGCAGCTTGCCACTGAGGTAGGATCTTTGCCTTGTTTTAAAACAGGCACCACAATGGCTTCTTTCCATGCGGTCGGGTGGTACCCTGCGTCCCAAATAGTGTTAAAATGTGTAAGTAGTGTAAGTTGCGTGTCATTGTGTGTGTTTTTGAGCATTTCATACATGATTCTATCAGATCCTGGTGCGGAACTCTTGCATGCGCTCAAGGCCGCTTTCAACTCGGCAGCACTAAAAGGGCAATTACACGGTTCATTCTGTCGGCATTTATTGTTGAGTGGCTTGCATTCTTCTGTTTGTTTATATTTCAGGAATGATTGCGAATAATGATTTGAGCTTGATACACTCTCAAAGTGCTCCCCAAGTGAGTCTGCTTGTTCAAGCAGGGTATCGCCTTGTGTGTTTACCAGGGGGAGTGAAAAAGTTTGTCGTCCTTTTATCCTGTTAACCCTGTTCCAGACTTTCGATTCCTCTGTATAAGAGTTGATGCCCGATAAAAACTCTTGCCAGCTTTCTCTTCTGACCTGTCGGTGGGTTCGCCTGCCTTGTGATTTTACTTTTTTAAAGTTAATAAGATTAACCGCAGTGGGGGAGGCGCGTAGCAACCCCCACGCTTTGTTCTGATTTTTACGTGCGATCCTACAATCGTCGTTCCACCACGGGACACGCCGTTTGCACGACAGGCCACTTACTTGTGATATACATTTAGATGCGGCATCTATTATGAAGGCTGTAAAATATTCGACAGCAGCGTCAATTTCTGGCGAGGACATGTCATCCCACGAAATACAAGATAGAGTTCGGAATTTTTCCCAGTCGGCAGTGTGAACTTTCCGCCTAGGAGCCTGTGGTGGATTTTCCTTTTCTTCAGGTGTTCTAAGCAGTATTGGGAAGTGGTCGCTTCCGTCAGGATTGTTGTTAACTTGCCATTCGAGTTCAGACAGTATTGACGGGGAAACTAGGCTAAGATCAACTGAAGAAAAGGTTCTGTTTGCGAGACAGGAATAAGTGGGTTCTTTCTTATTCAGCAGGCACGCACCGGACGAAAAATGGAATTGTTCAACGAGGCGACCTCGCGCACCGATACGAGAGTCTCCCCACAAGCTGCTGTGTGCATTGAAATCACCCAGAACAACATCAGGTTCTGGCAATTGATCTATAAAGGATTGGAATTCATGTTTCGCTAATTTGTGATGTGGGGGGATGTAAAGAGAGCTAATAGTGATAAGTTTGTTTAAGAGGCGTTTGTAGCTGTAAAGGTTGACACGCAATGCTTTTATGGATGACATTGGCTACGCCGCCCGATGATGCGACACCATCATCGCGATCTTTGCGAAAATTATGTACTGTCGGAGAAAGTTTGTGTGTTTTGATTTTAGGTGTGTTTCCTGTAAACACAGCACTTTTGGATTGTGTTGGTAGATGAGTTCTTGGACATCATCAAGGTTTCTCAGAAGACCTCTGACATTCCATTGTATGATTTGTGTATCCATGCTTGAAGTGAATTTGTGCTGTGTTTACGGAAACGGAAGTGATGCCTTAGATAACAGAGCTCTTGCGAGGCCCTGTAACCGGGGTTCTGCCTTTTTTGGAGCGTTCGAGGGAGCCTCGCCGCTCCTTGGGCGCTTGGAGCGCCGTGGGGATAGGTGTTGTGTCCATTGCCTCTTGTGAGGCGCCGGACACGCGCTCTTGAGAGCGAGAAGTTTCTCGAGAGAGTCTCACCTCGGAAGGCGAGACCCCTGCGCCCACCAGCCCGGAGGTGGATTGGGCTCCCTGAGGGATTTGGCTGCGCCGGCTGTTGCCAGCGCTGGAAGGGACCTGGGAGGTTGAGGCAGCCTCGGCTGCGCCCACCTTCGGGGTCGATGATCCCTTCTCCTCGGTTGACGGAGCAGCGCTAGCTGCTACCGCCGCGCGGGCAGATGGCGTGACTTCCGACTCGCTGTTCGTGAGTCGGATGCCCCCTGACGCGCCACTTCGGCAAAGCTTTTCTTTGGCAGGTATGCTACCCGCCTTCGTGCCTCTTTGAACGATATGTTCTCTTTTACTTTTATGGTTACAATTTCTTTTTCCTTCTTCCAGGAGGGGCACGACCGCGAGTACGCGGCGTGATCCCCGTCACAGTTTAAACAGTGGAGAGAGTTATCACAAGCTTCACTGGCGTGTTCAAGGGCACTGCATTTTGCATATGTTTGGCGGCCCCGGCAGCTCTGCGAACTGTGGCCGAAACGCTGTCATTTGAAGCATCTTAGGGGATTTGGCACATATGGTCTGCCGCGGAGCTTGATGTACCCGGCCTCTACAGACTCGGGCAGAATACTTGAACCGAATGTGAGTATCAGGTGCTTCGTTTGAATTTCTTTAGCATCCCTTATCATTTTAATTCTTCGGACATTGACAACATTCTGCTCACTGAAGCCCTCCAGGAGCTCAGCCTCTGTCAGCTGAAGCAGATCGTTATCCGAGACAACGCCGCGGGTGGTGTTCAGAGTGCGGTGTGGAGTTACAGTCAATGGAATATCCCCAAATGATACTAGACTGGGCAACTTTTCGTATTGTTTCGGATCATGGAGCTCTATTAGGAGATCACCACTTGCCAGCCTTGATACCTTGTAGCCTGGACCAAGGACATCAGTTAAGGACTTGGAAACTAGAAAAGGGGAAATGTTTCGTACTTGTTTATCGGGTTTTTCTGAATGGATCACGTGGTAACGTGGAAAGTTTGGTCTTTGACGTCCAAGGAACTGGAAAACTTCATTGGTGCGCACTCTTTTGTGAGGGCGATCAGGAAGTGGAGGGAAAGAGGTTGCCATAAAGGGATTGAATTTTCGGCAATAACGCGAGCCACCCACCGTGGAGTCCTACAAGGGGACGCTACAGGGACTGTAAGAACAGGTCCTGCAAACGTCAGCTGTACGTTATCACTATAACGAAATATGAGATAACCTAGGTTGGTTATTCACACAAGGTTAACCCTTGCTGCCTGGAAAATTAGAAGTGAGCGGAAGCTAGGAGAAGACAGGAAAGATGGAAAGTGAGAGAAAGACGAAGCCTGGAGGGAGAGAGAGACAGGAAAAGGCAACTACCGATTTTCCCCGGGTGCGTCAGCCCGGGGGTGCCGTCTACGTGAAGCAGAGGCCAAAGAGGTATGTTGCCTCCGCCGGGGGGCCTTAAAGGTCCGAACACCCGGCCTCGGCTCAACCCCCAGGATCCCCCTTTTTCCGGACACGGCTAAGCCGCGCACGGCTACACGCGGAAGGGTCCAACCCTCGTGTGCTCGGGTACGAGGTGTCGCAACACACCAAACGCCTGCTCACGCAGACGCCCCTGCGGGGACTCAAGCGGATGAAGGAACTTTAGCGTAGACGTACGTGAGCAGCCTGATCGGTCAGCATGGTCCAGACACTTGTTGGCGCAGCGCTTAACCAGTCAAACAAAGCACTAATATTGCTCTGACCAAGTGTAAAACATTCTAAACATCTATAAAAACAAGGTGTTGATGATTACACTACTGCGAAATATCCACACCAGCAGCAAAGAAGAATACACTTTGTTGCTGCTACTGTGTATGGTTGAGCTCTGTGCGATCAGGTGGCTGCACCGTGCAGACCATTCACATTTACCCTTCTGCTCATCCCATGGCTCATCCCAGCACAGTCAGCCGGCCAGACCCTGTCCCCTTGCGCTTGCGTTTGCCCTAATACTGGACTCGCCAAGCTCTATTGCGTTAGTAATCTACCGGTGTAAAGTGACGGCCACAAACGCGCGTCGATCGGATAGCGGCAGTCCGATGCGCAGCAGCCAGTTAGCTCGTATGCTGCCTTGTAGGGGGACACGACGTCGCAGCTTGACATATTGCCAGTCGCTAGGTTTGCAGTCCACAAGGCAACAAAGTCGAATCATAGTGCTCGCGAAAAGAGAGACCGACTCTGACCGCGGAGCACTCGTCAAAATGGAGTACGTTGTAACACAAGCAGACGACGCTTGCTGTCTGCCGGAAGTGCTTAAGTGTACTGAAAAATTGTTCTTGTGCCTTCCCTTTATGTTATTTTCTTTTTACAAAAACAAATTAACTAACATTCACACTATGACGAAGATCAATTGTTTACCATAAAGCTGAAAAAATTATCGATCACGCGCCCTGCTCAGCCAATCGGATAGCTCGCCCCCCTGACGTCATATGGGTGATTTCCGTCATATGGGCAGGGGCGGCTTAAAATTCCGCCGAGTAGCATACTGCGATCGGCAGTGATGTGCATTTTTAAAACTTTATAATAAATTACATGCTTTACGCGGAGCACTTAGATGTGTCAATTATTGATCAGAAGGACCAACTCTAACGACTCAGTATGTTTGTAGAAAATCGTCAAAATCGTTTCAGGGTCCCTTTGAGGTTCAATTATTTCACGTGGTGGTCGATCACCGCTTGTGTTGACAACAGCACACCGAGGAAACAACGGCTCACAGCAACACGAACTACAATGACATGCAAGGGAACCATCACCCACGCTTTCATGACATTGTATGAGCGTTCTCTACGGCAGTCTTTTATACAACGCCCCATTTGACCTACGTGCTCTTTTTTATAAGAAAAAGGGATGCAATAAACTACGTAAACCAGGTAGCGAACAGATTTTTCTCTTTTTAGAGATGTGCGATGCACCGCGATATTTCCTTTGGTTGCACAATTTTATAAGCTTCTGAGCTGCAGAGAACACAACTTTAACTTCAGAACGACCTGCAATTTTCTTGATACTGTGAAGCAGCTTATGAATGTGGAATAGGACAGCCACTTTTTTATGTCTGTCAGATGAATTGACCCCATGAAAACCACTTGGCGCACACACTTTTCTGAGGAGAGATTCCGCAACTGAAAACTGCGCATGCGAAAGTTGCCTTGCTGGTATCAAATGTTTGGATTGGCAAAGAAAACTAGCTTCCATTTGATGAGGACATAATTTCTCGAGCGCAGTTAGAAAATAATAATCCCTCCCTTGACAAATCTTGAACGTGCGGAGGCATACGACAGAACTGGCTTATTAGTACGAGGTTTGCAACACCAGCAATTAGGCTCTGGGAAAAAAAACTAGTTCAATGCCAAGGAACTTAAGAGTGCTATTAGTAGGTACCTCACACGTCAATTTAAAGGCCTTGAAGTAGCCCATAAATGACCCGAAAAAATTAAGATCACGCGGCTGCATCGCATCTGAAACTTTTTCAAGAAAGATAAGTCATCTTCGTACCCAGATTTTTAACAGCCTTTAAAATTGCGTGCGCCCAGTGGTGGTCATGTGGTCACTGCATCTGACAGACATAAAAGTGCCTTTCATAGCCTACATTCATAAGATGCGCAGGTACCATTCATTTACGAAATAAATATACTCGTCGAGCTTGCGTTCCTCAGAAGACGCGGGGTTGTCCTTCTTATGAACAGCAAGTGAAATGCTGGAATTTTCCCTGCCAGAACCACTTCTCTGCTTATGGTGCACGCCGCATTGAGGAACCTGGCATTTTAACGACACGGGGTTCTTTTTCAGTGCACCCAATGCGCAGTTATATGAGCGTTCTTGCACTCCGCCCGCATCGGAATGCAGCCGCCGTGGCCTGTACCGAATCTGCGACTGGGTGCTCAGACAGCGCAATGCCATATCCACTGACCTGCTACGGCGGGTTTCTCGTAGGCATGAATAAAAAACACTGTGCTTGAAAACGATTAGTGTCTCTCACCTTGTTAATAACGCCGTAACTCAGATTCAACAGTGCGCTTTTGTAGTTCGCAATGGCAGCTACGACTCCGGAACTACGCTCCCGATTACCGCATAAATGAGTTGCCGCTTGCTTTTCATGATGCAGCAATAGTGGCATAAAATTTGTGGCAAAAGACATTTTGGCAGGGCTTATTGGCGCAGAGCGCTAACCTGTTCAAACATGGCGAGCGCAAGGTTCTTAACGTAACATGAACAGTCCATCCGGGGTGAGACTACGTTCACTTCGTCTTCAATGCGATGCGTTAGCGCGATTTGCAGCAATAATATTTTTCTGCAGTAAGACATTTAACGCGCGTATTTTTCGGCAGAGTTCCCGAGAAATTCACAGCAGCGAATGTTGGAAAAATTGAATAAGACCAGTTGCTCAGCCAGGAAAGGAGAAGACAAATATCGCCCTTACCTGTGAATAGCGTACTGAAGACCTGACTAGTGCTTGAAACCCCACCGCAGTCAGCAAAACACAGCTCTAGCCTGCTCAAAGGCTGAGATCCCAAAGCTTCCTTAGAATCGTCACAGCTTAAAGCAAAGTTTAAACTGCCCTATTGTGGGCAATATGAATGGGCAGAAGCGCGTGTTAGATGGCGGTGAAAGCGAGCTGGAGTGAAATACAGCAACCACTGTCGAAAACAAGATGAAAAGGGAGCAGCTAGTAGCTGTTACGTGAGCCGGTGGCACCCCCGTCTGACCCGTCTGCAGCTGGCTGTGATAACACCTTGAGATGAGAAGAAGACTGACAATGCATTCGAGGGTAGCGCTAAACGGCTTTTTCTGTGTGATAATGCGCATTGCCAATGATAATGTAATTCTCAGCAGCGTAAATAGATATGACGGAGGGTTTGTCGATCTCGCTAACGCTTATATGATACTAGACAATAGGCAGTTTAAGTTGGGTGTCCGCAGCAGCTCTGCGTACGCAGCGAACCCGCGGAGGCGTCAGTGCGCATGTGCAGTACGCAGGAGCATGCACGGTATCTTGCATGCGCCCGCATCTTTACAATAGCTGCGGAGCGTGCGCTGTGGGCTTAGCGAGCTTTGCGGGACGTTCTAGCTTGTCCAAAAGAGCACAATTTTCGATATGGCATTTGCACAAGATACGACTCGGGCTTGTGGTTTGACTTCGTGGTGGCTGATATTAGCTACACAGTTTTAGAAGCTGGCATATGGCAGCACTGTGTAGCACACCACCGGCTCCTGCGCGTGCAAGTCAGCAGTCCCATTCTCAATTTTTGCGTCAGGCCAGCTATAGCCGTTTCATGCGCGCGTGCTTCGCCATGTACGCATGACCTCGTGTGCTGCATACATGGGTGGTGGCGGACGCCCAACTAAAACTACCTACTGTCCATCGACGAACACGGGTGGAGTTAGGGCACGTTTGCGAGTGGCCGAGCGCCGCTTGCGGCCAGTCACGTTGCGACGCTTGCACTGCGCCAGCAGATATGCCATTCCCTGTGTACTTCACGCGCGCGCCGTGGGCTGCTTTCTTCGGAGCACGCGCCGAACAACTCCCAACCCAGGCACTGCTTTGAATGGCTGTCTGCGACCGTCGGCGAAGCGGCGTGGTTGTCGTTCTTATTGCGATGTCAATGATATGGACAGTCTGGGTGCATTTCACAATGAGCGAATTCACGTTCGTAAAAAGTGACGCCGCGCTTGGCGCTACATCACGGCGAAGCCAGTGAAGGTGTTCTGTAAGAGTCCACCTAGTATACATGTCTATTTCTTATGCTGTTGAAGCTCTGATTGGCTGGGCTGGGTGGCCTCCACGCCTGCAGCATCCAGGTGCCACAGCCAATCAGCACTTCAGCAGCACACGAAATTGACATGTCCACTAGGTGGGCTCCTACAGAATAGCTCCCCAGTTGTTGCCTCGCGCTCCAGTGTTGAGCATGTTTGCTTGCAGCTTTGTAGCAGAAATTATTCCGGAAGAAAAATTACAATACTGGGTTGCCCAGCAGTTTTAAACTATTGCAAGTCAGCTTACCTCTTATTGACACATTCCATAAAAATGAAACCAATGTAAACAATTGCTCAATCATATTATATTTAACAAGATGAGACAAAGCTTTCATCGATCGAGAAAACTAGTTTTCAAAAACTGATGCCTAATATTCTCAGTGAGCTGTTGAGCAAATAGCGATGCTTATTACATTGCATAAATATATAGCAGCATAAAAACTTCGGACATTGCTTATTAAATTTTTTTTTGCCGCATTACGATGGGGGCGAAATGCGAAAACAGCCGTGTACTTAGATTTAGGTGCACGTTAAAGAACCCCAGGTGGTCTAAATTTCCGGAGTCCTCCACTACGGCGTGCCTCATAATCAGAAAGTGGTTTCGGCACGTTAAACCCCTAATTAAATTAATTAAATTAATTAAATTAATTAAATTTTGAAGGCACATTTCTAGTTGAAATCCTGCATCCAAATATAAGAACTGACCCGGTTGCATGGATTGAAAGTACTATTATACAAAAACACTCCTGAGATTTTTTCGAACGACGGTTCAATGTGCAAGCTTAGTCATTATTTATTTCTTCCATATTGTCACATGGTGGTGACGTTGAAGAACACAGTAGAAATACTGCGAGCGACAAAACTAACTTTTATTGGGCGAACCCGTGCCCACAAGACAGGCTACACTTATAGCACAACGATAACGGCGAACACAGTCAGCGATCGTCGAAAATCTGATCAACCAGTCAAGTGCGTCGGCTTTTATACATCAATCGTCGAATGTTCCAGACTAATCGTTGGTACCCGCGTGCCTTCCACAAAGTTCTACACCATTCGCGTCAGGCGATGAATTCACATGACATAAGGTTCGGCGACAACAGACAGCGGATAGAAGCATCGATAACTTTCCAGAAACTTCGGATACATGCAGGCGCGTCCCGCGCTGTGCGATAACATTTGTTAGGCGGCGAAACGTGGTCGCCCGATAGAGATCCGTACACGTGTCAATATGTACCAAGAACTGAAGTGAACTTCTTCAACTGAAGTGAAAGGTGAAATCGCTAAGGCCGATTTTTCGAACACTACAATATTTATTGAACTTGGAGGGGTTTGAGATGCGATTAGCTTCGGGAATGAGAACTTTGAGCACTTTATGGGCAGACGTAGAGACATTTTGCAAAGAAATAGACGCGGTAACCACTGAGAGTACGCAGTACCGCAGTAAAAATGTTGAACTGCGGAGGGTCCTGAGGGAAGCTAGGGGGGAGATTATCGAACTGAATACAACAGAAGTATGAAAATCGAAACCAAAGTCTTTCGCAAACTGAAAATGAGGACTTGCAGAGAACTGTCGCAAACATTGCTAAATGCTTAGAAACTGATGTCACAGAACAAGTAATTGACATCGCGCACCGTGCATTGTCGAAAGATAAAACGAAATTCAATGTAATTGTCCGATTCCTCACTAGAACTGCGTGAGACTAGCTGCTGTCCGCAGAAAAGAAGGCTAAAGTAGAAAGCAGTCGTCTTGGTTTTGACAAGAATAAGCTTGAATATATAAACGAGTACCTCTGAATGGAATTGAAGGTTCTGCTCAGTAAATCACGGCAAGCAAGACGTGAAAGGGAATCGAAATATGTGTGGGCATCACAGGGCAGAATTTTCATGAGGAAGGCAGACAGGACCCCCCTTTTACATGTAACTTTTGATGCTAATCTGGCTAAAGTAGTCTAGCCGTGTGACAGCCGTAATATATGTTTTGTGTAGAACAATGACGATGTATGCCAGGGCGTCTGAATTGAACACGTATATAAGCGACCATCATATGCAGCTGCTGACGTTTCTCGATATTAATATGCAATCGGCTTATTCGAAAGAGGCAAACTTTTTCTTATTTTTTGATGAGTTCAATTTCTTATTCTCTGTTATTATGATGTCTGAAGCTTGGTACCGTACTGATATAGACGTGCTTTGTATTGAGGGATTTAGTGTTGTATACCAAAATAGAAAATCAAGAATTGGCACTGGTGTATGCGTACAAGTAAAGGCTGGATTTGTGTACGAATATGTTGAAGATTTCTCTCTGTGTACACAGGACATCGAGACGTTAACCTTAAAGTATCCGAGCTATGTTTGTAGTAATGTACAGGCCACCAGATGCAATGTTCATTCATTTCTTCAACCTTTAGAAACTCTATTTCCCGTTGTCAGTGCGCTTAATGACACATTAGTGCTGGGAGGAGAGCTTAACGTAGACATGTTGAGCACTACGCCTAATTAGATGGGATTTTCAGGCTTTCTCGGTTCCTGTTTCTTAAGAAACATAATCACCATCCCAACGCGTATTACCGATACCAGTTCCACTATACTAGACTTGTTCTTTACGAATAGCAGAAACAGTACAATACAGGCATCCTTGACACCCCAGTAAGCGATTATTTACCCACATATTTAGTTCTTGTCAACATCACTATTGAAAATACACAAAGCCTTCTTGTCGCTCAATTTGAGCAAATAAATCCACGAACACTATCTTCTTTCAGAGAAGAAATTAGCACAATTGGAATAACGTTCTATGTTGTTCTTCCCGCAGCACAGAGGCACGGCAACGGGCGTAATATATGATGTCGATGTCTCTATTCCGAATGCTGACCTTCCTGTCCTGGTCAAACTAGCTACTGACGCTACGGAAATACTGCTAGTTTGCCGAATAGGCAACTCCCGTTGTGGCGAGGTGACCTTCAAGGGCGACTATCTTCCATCACATGTGAAGGTTGGGCTTCTTCATCATGTCATTCGAGCCTACATTCTGAGGCCCCTTCGATGCCACAAGTGTCTGACAATGGACCACGTGATTGGCCTATATCACAACCAACCAGCCTGCCCGCGCTGCGCCGAACCCCACACAGCAGAGTCTTGGAAGGCGACTACACTTAAACGTAGGAACTGCCATGGAAATCATGATGCCTCATCAAACAACTGCCCACTAATCAAGAAGGAGAAAAGAATCTTGACAGAAATGGTTAAGGACGGCTCGTCACGGAAGGAAGCGATAACGACTGTTAAAAGACGCCGTTTCCGTCGACGGCGCGCTCTCAAGAAAGAAAAAAAGTTGTTTTGCCTTCAGAGCTTTCTTTTAAGCCGCCGCCACCACCACCACCACCAAGCACCCTACAGCTTCATGTTAAGCAGAATACCGAGACCCAGAAAAAAGAATCTGACACTGCTTAGCCTGCAATACCACAGGCACACGTCGCTGCCGCGCGACAAAATTGACTACAGTGAAGCGCTACTTCGACAAGAGATAATCAAGCTGCGCAAGATGTCCAGGTCGTTGCTATACTGAGGTCACTGGTGAGTGTTATCCGAGCACTCCTCAATAATGTGCAAACGCCATCTGCCAAATGCGCACTGCGAGTCCTAGATTCTATTGAACCTTCACTTGCAGGTCTGCAGTAACAAGATGGCTCGCCATTCACAAGGACGGCGGCCATTCCGGGAACAAGTCAAGTGCGCTTCCATACTTCAATGGAACGCCAGCAGTCTGCATGCACGGATAACAGAATTTCGGCACTTTGTTTTTGAGAACAAGTTCGCCATTATCATAATTTGCGAACCTCGTTTTTAAAAGATAATTCGACTGTCGGGTTACGAATAATTTGTTTCTTCATCACGCAGTGAACGTAGTAAAATTGTTGTGTGTATCCGCAAGGAGCTCACCTGCGTTCACCAAATAGTGCAGCTTCACAACGATAATCGTTACGCGTGTTTCCGTGTTGGAATGAAGAATGTTTCATTCACACTGATAAACCCTAAATATTGTCATCACGTCGACTTCATTGACAGAGACTAAAGGACATACTCACAAAAACTCCAGGCCGTTGGATAATCATGGGTGACTTAACCGCCTACCATGCACTCTGGGAAAGCCTCAGGAAAATCAACGAGGCACAAGTCTTGTTGATCTCGTTGCCGGGCATGGACTAAGAGTTTTGAACGCTGGCAACTCGGCTTATCTCCGAAGAGTGACTTATAGCTGCTGCTTGGACTTGGCATTAGTGTCGCATAGTTTAAGTTCTAAAGTTCACTGGTTCGCAGACATTGAAACTCATGGCAGCGACCATATTCCTACGTACATAACTATCAGAGGCCTTGACAGTTCTCTTTACCCTGTGCTCTCAAGACAGCTAGAATGGCAAGCGTACCAAATTTCGTTCGAGGGAAAGTGCAGACTTAATCATCCAGAGCCCTTCGAAGACATCATCATGCAAGCTCTGCAGGCTTTTACGCGGACGTTTACAATTTCTACAAGATGCACAGATTTAGACCAACAACTGGACCAGCTTCGGGTGATCTGCCGGCGGGCCAAGAGACGATATAGGCGTATTAAGTTCTTTTATGCCCTGAGGGAAGCGCGATGCTTTCAGAAGAATGTTCCGCATCAGATGAACAAACTTCATTACCAACAATAGATGAGCTTCGGTGAACCGCTGGACCCTCGCAAGCCGTTACCCCACGTGTGGAGAACTCTTCAGGGTCTTCGCTCACCTGCACAACAACGTCGTCTATTCATAGCGCTGGCTCTGCATCAAAGTTCAGAGCTTGAGGTCGCCGCAGAATTTTGTGCGAAAGTTACTGGTGACTTCGTTCTGCTGCTGACTTCTCGCTACATGACGTTCCCATCGCATTTCTCTGTGGAAGGACTGCAAGTGGTCTTGGGTGCCTCCAGGCGATCGTCATCACCCGGTCCCGATGGGGTGACCTACGCTTCCTTAAGCCACCCAAGTGCTATAGTACAACGTTGTCTTCTGGATATATTCAATCAATGTTGGCGTGACGGCAAAGTCCCCGATGGCTGGAAGTGTGGCTGACTGGTTCCACTACTGAAGCCTGGGAAGTCTCCGTTGGGCCTTACATCGTGCCGGCCAATTGCACTTGCGAGTTGCATCAACAAGGTCATGGAGAGGATGTTGCTGACACGTATGAAATGGAACCTCGAATACTACAACATTTACCCTGAGGCTATGGCTGTTTTTCGACGTGGCCGGTCTTCGATAAAAGTTATGAAACGCCTCTCTGCGGTACTCTTATTTGATGTAGAAGGTGCCTACGACAACGCAGCCCATGAAAGCATTCTCCTAGCTCTTGAGGCTCCAGAACTTGGAGGCCACGGCATTAGGTGAATTAGGAGCTATCTCTCATGGAGATCTCTGTTTGTCCTTACAGAGGGTGGCCCGACAAGTGGATATATGTCCAGTCGTGATGCCCCACAAGGGGGAGTGTTGAGCTCCACTCTTTTCAATCTCGTTCTAGCAGGGCTTGCCCAGACGCTTACAGAGATTGCTTATGTCCCGCTCTGCGCTGACGGTATTTGTATCTGCGCGTCCGGCGTGAGAAGGCCGCACGTGCGTGCCCGAATACAGAAAGTGGCAACTCTGACAGCGGCATTCCTTCACCGACAAGGTCTGACGATTTCTACAGAATAATATGCGCTAGTGGCGGTTTACACGAAAAGCGATGTCTTCCCCCCCAGTGTGTATCGAGTTAGTTAAATGTGGTTTAATGGCTCAAGAGCGGCTAAGGCCATGCTGCACCAACCACAAGGTGTTTTAAAGTCCGGTTTAGGAAGGAAAAGGCTGTGTTAATATTCTATACTTTATTTAAAAATCCAGTGTGGTCTAGCAATTTACAGACGCCACATAATGGGACTAGCGAATCATCACCTAAAATTAGAGCAGGGTGTAAGGTATGTGTAGTTGATATAATTTGTGCAAAAGTGTTCACCTGTGTATCGCAATGTGTGTACATGTCAGTATTATGAGCTTAACTGTTAGTGGCTCTTGACATTTCTCGCATGTTGGTGTGTCTTCTTTCGTAAGTAAATAATTGTGTGTGAGGTGCGTGTGCGAAATGCGTAATCGGCCTAAAACTACTTCAATGAACCACTCGGGATGATAACATGACTTCCACTCGCCAACTATGGGTTTAGTGAGATGTAGCGTGTTGTCGGCACAACGGTTGCCGTTAAAGCTTTTCTAATCGCACGCATGCTATCTTTATAAGGAAGTGTTGTGTTTGTTATCTCTTTGCACGCTGCCATTTATGCACATCCATCAGCTGCTTCATTACCCGGTATACCAACATGGCTTGGAACCCAGCAGAAACGAATTGACCTCCCGTATTTGTTAAGCGCCACCATGTTTAAAATGCCTCCTATCAGATGTTCACACACTGACTTCAGGTCTACAGCCTTCAGTGTGCTTAAAAAATCAGTGTATATGACTGCATTTTTGTTTATCAGTGACAATCTTTTAAACAACAACCCATATAGCGTAAACTTCGGCAATGAAAACAGAGGCGTGTTGTGGCAATCGAATACTTGTTTCCCAATTTCCGTAACGGCCCCTACACCCACCTGTTGTTTTGTTTTGGAGCCATCAGTGTAATATTTCATTTTATTTTGATATTTGTTCTGAAGTGCACGTAATTCTTGTATAACGTGTTCGTGAGGGGTCTCTCTTTTCTTTAGATGTGTTAACGTCGCGTCACACAAGTGTGTGAAATTGTACCACTGGGGCAACAATTGTCGTTTTTTGGCAACCTGGAGGACATCATGGGGAATGTCCTAATCCCGACAATATTGCTCATACTGCAGGACAAGTGGTCTAATCATGTTCAGTTTATTTGTATAGTGTAAGCGTGAGTTGCATAGTGCGCGGATGTTGCAGCATATTTGTAGCGGTGATGACTGAATTCTGAGTACGTAAGAGAAAGTGAGAAATGCTCTGCGCTGCTGTAATGAGGGTTCATTAGACTCAACGTATAGACTTTGAATAGGTGACATTCTGTAGGCACCACTTGCCATTCGCCGTCCAAGGTTATTTGTTGCATCAAGTCGTTGAATGTAGGACTGTCTGGCTGAGCCGTAAACCCCAGAGCCGTAGTCTAAAATGCTACGCACAAAGTACCGGTAAATACGTAAAAGACACGTTCTGTCGGAGCCCTAGTGCTTATGAGGTAAAAGTTTGAGGATATTCCATGCTTTATTTATCTTAATCTGTAGTGTTTTAATGTGAGCTACGAAGTTTAGTTTTTTGTCAAAAATAACTCCCAAGAATTTATATTCTTGTTTTAGGAGCAGTGCGACATCATTCAATTTTAAAACCGAGTCTTATTACAATCCTAATTCTTGCGAGAATAGCACTGTAACAGTTTTCTGAGTAGAGATGCGGAAGCCATTTTTCTCAGCCCACTCCATTAGATTATTTATTGTTATCTGGAGCTGCCTTTCACACATTCCTAAGTTTGAGGCGTGGCACGCTATTTGCGGATGATTGACGTATATGGAGTGCATAATAGAGGGGGGGAATCACTTTGTTAATAGAGTTCATTTTTACTATAAAGAGTGTTGTGCTAAAAGCGCAATCTTTTTGGACGGAGTTTTCCTGGATAAATGTGCGTGAGAGCACAGTGCCTAGACGAACTTGAAATGTTCTGTTGGACATAAAATCGGTGAGGCAGTTAAAATTTTTGCCACGGATTACTAACTCAGTGAGCTCATGTAAGATTCCGAATCTCCCCGTGGTGTCATACGCTTTTTCTAGATCGAAGAATATTGATAGGCAGTGCTGTTTGTGTAAGAAAGCTTCATGTATTTCGTGTTCAAGTCGGACGAGGTGGTCCGTCGTTGAGCACCTTATTTTATACCCGCACTGATGAAAATCAATGAAGTTTCGTATATCAAGCGTGAATGCTTACGACACTTTGGTACGATTTCGCTAAGCAGCTGGTCAAGGCAATGGGTCGAAAGGTGCTTAGGGATGTGGGGGACTTACCGGTTTTTAAAAAAGGCCCAACTATTGCGTTTTCCAACTTTACCACATGCTTCCAGATCCAAATACTTTGTTGAAAAAAATTTAAGAGCATCTACGGATGCTTGGGACACCTATGCAAGCATGGAATAATGGATCCGGTCCGGACCTACTGCAGTTTTTTTGCCAGCACAGAGAACCCTGTTAAGTTCTTGTACCGTGAATGGAGCGTTGTATTCGTCCCTTGACGTAAAAGCAGTTGGTAGTTTCTTCTTTTCTGCCGACAGCTTGTATTTTAAAAACCTGTTTGAATAATTAGACGAGCTAGAGACGTTATAGAAATGTTCCCCACCTATATTCGCTTGTCCTTGTAGTATTGTCTGAGTGCCTGAAGGTGTAAGCAAGGGTATCTTGTATGATGAGTAGTCCCTTTTAAACTTGCTGACCTGTTCCCAAATCTTTTTGGATGGGACGGTACTAATAATTGAAGATATATATTTCTGCCAAGACAATTTTTCCGCCTGTCTCCGAATATATCGAGCTTTCGCTTTGGCTTGTTTGAAATTCAGAAAGTTGTGATGTGTTGGATGTCTAGGTAAAATTCCCCAGGCCTTAGTTTGCTGCTTGTTTGCGTCGGTGCATTCATGTGTCCACCAAGGACTCACCTTTTTTTTCCAAACAACGCCAAAGGATTATGGAATGGGCTTTTCAGCTGCAGAAATATTACAGTTAGAAAATGTTTCTTTAATTTCATCAATGCTTAAGTCTGTTGAAGTAAGCTCCTCCAGCCTGGCACTATCTGTGAAAACAGACGTCTGCTATTTGTAGTTTCCAATGGCGCGGTTTGTGAGATATAATGAGTAGCGTTGAGGTGAGGTTGATTATAGCAGGTAGATGATCACTGCCATGTGAAGTCTCCAGTACATCCAATTTAACATCGGCGAAAATGTCCGGAGAGCAAAATGCTAAATCAAGGCAGCTAAAGTTACGTGAACTCGGTAAAAAATGAGTTGGCGCACCTGAATTCAAAAGACAGATGCTGTTTCTCAAAATTAAATATTCGATAAGTTGTCTTCGTTGGCCATTCTTATCGTTGCACCAAAAAGTGCAATGAGTATTAAAATCTCCAACTAAAACAAAATGCTCCGGCAGCTGGTCAATTATATATTCCAGATCTCGAGTTGTGAAATGGATATGGGGAGCAATGTACAGCGAACAGATGGTGACAGTTTTAAATGACAAAACGGTGACAGCTACTGCCTCATACGGAGCATTTAATAAAACTTTCCGTGTGGGGACGACAATAGCGTATGACGTGTGACGTGTGACGCCTCAGACCACAATAGCGACACTTCTTGATAGACGACTGGAGTGCTCGCAGTTTTTTCTTACGACAGTAAAACCTTTAAATGTATATGTTTGGGTCCCAGGTTCGTTTCTTGGAGGCAAATTGCTACTGGTGATAACTTATTTATAATGTCTTTGATGTCACCTAGATTGTAAATTAGGCCTCCGCAATATCAATGAATGATGATAGCCATTTTATTGGAATTGAAACAAAAAGAAAAATAATGGTTGTGCGTGTGAGCTTACAAGTTATAGGTGACGTGTATTGAAAAGCTGATTACTCTTATGAAGTGCGGTAACCGCTCAAGTTACCTTTCCCTTTCTCAGCGGAGTTATAATATGTTTCTCCTTCTGTAAGCGCTCCAAGGAACGCGGGTCTTTTGGCGTTAACGACGCCGGTTATCGAAGAGGTGTGTTGCCTCCGCCGGGGGGCCTCAACGGTCCAAACACCTAGCATCGGCGCAACCCCCAGGATCCCCCTTTCCCCAGACATGGCTAAGCCGCGCACTGCTACACGCGGGAGGGTCCAACCCTCGTGTGCTCGGGTACCTGGTGTCGCAACACACCAAACACGCGCTGTCGCAGACGCCCCTGTGGGTGGTGTGTATTGAGGGCCAGTCCATCGCGCACAAGAAAACTCACTGGTTCTTACGCGTTGTCACGGATCGTGAGCTCACCTGTAGTCGGCATGTCTCATACATGACGAAAAAGCTCATTTGTATTGAGAATATGTTCAAATTCGTAGCTATAAAATCGTGGGGACCGTCCGTGCGCTTCATGTTGCAGCTATACAAGGCACTTTTTCTCAGAATTTTGCAATACAGTCTTCCTGTTTTGTCCAGCAGATGTAAGACTAATCTCCTTGCACTACAGAGCGTATAAGCTAGTCAGTTTGGACATGTTTTAGCCTCCTGATATGTTTTTCGACAGCTGAAACGATTGTCACTGCACAGGAGCACCCGATCACCACCCATATCGTCGGTGAGACGCTAAGAACACAAGTTCCAGACAATTCTCGGCTAACATCCTACCATTTATCCGATTTGCCAGTGCGAAAACCACAGGCTACATTCTATGGTATTGTGGCGAGACACAATGATGATATCATCTGGCTTCAAATCTGCGTAACGCCCAACATAGGCATTGTGGTGTCTCTGGAAAATTCACTTGTACCACTCAGTTCCTGGGATTGCTAAGAAGGCAGAGTTGTCACCGCTAGCCTTGACGCAGTTGCCTCTGCTTCTCCTCAACGAGTCTTATTTTGACCATATACACATCGGCACGGACGGCTCCACCAATTCCAACAGCTCTACCGGAACAGTAGTTGTTCCATCAGACACTGTCTCTTTACAGCTCAGCTATTCGCACAATACAACGTCGACAGCAGCAGAACTTACGGCTCTTCAAGGTGCACCCATGTACGTTTTCCAAGAGCCACCGAATCGTTAGGACTTTTTCTGCGATTCCAAAGTATCCCTATAACTCCGCGCTTTGCCCTACATCATGGGTTGCGTGAGCAGCTAAAGTACGAAATCAGGCACGCTCACAATCATGTGCTCGAGATAGGCCCCGACATTGTATTTAAATGGTTGCTAAGCGATTGCGGAATTGCCGGCAACGACAGCGCCGATCAAACGGCACGTTCGGCTCATCAAAAACATCAGCGGGTTCCTATACCACTTTGAAGAACTGATGGTGCGCGTCAACTTCAGCCACTTGCTCGCCACACCACACTTCCACGATGAAATTCACCAGGTTTGAGCAACTTACGCTTGCACTCTCTCGACCCTAACTTGCGACTTCACCTGTTACCTGGACTCTGCCATTGCTAAACAACTTTAATAATAATATTTGGGGTTTTACGTGCCAAAACCACTTTATGATTATGAGGCACGCCGTAGTGGAGGACTCCGGAAATTTTGACCACCTGGGGTTCTTTAGCGTGCACCTAAATCTAAGCACACGGGTGTTTTCGCATTTCGCCCCCATCGAAATGCGGCCGCCGTGGCCGGGATTCGATCCCGCGACCTCGTGCTCAGCAGCCCAACACCATAGCCACTGAGCAACCACGGCGGGTGCTAAACAACTTTACTGTGTCGCATGTGGTTAGGCGTGGCATTAACAAATTCCTATTCATTCTTGATAGGAATGGCCAACAGTGCGGCTTGCAATTCGTGCAGGTACGATCATACTCTAGAGCACCTTCCTCGTCACTGCCCATCCTTTGACACTGAATGACGTACTTTACAAGCGAAACTCAACCTGCTAGGTAAAAGAGCGCTCTCGGAAGAAAAGAGCCTTGAGTCATGGCCTATGCGTTCTTGCATGCAAAAGGCCACAAAAGCCCTTCCGCTTTTCCTGAAGGACATTGGACTGTATGAACGCTTGTGACAGAGGAGATTCCTCTATGACTGACTGCGAATGACTGATTATCATTTTTCCTTTCTCTCCTTATCTGTTCGTTCTTTTTCACCCTCCCGAAGTGTAGGGTAGGCAACCGGGGATGTCCTTTATCAACCTCCCTATCTTTCCCTCTTCGTTTCTCTCTCTTGTTCTTCCTCTGATGTTGCTTATAATGGTTCTATTGATACACGGTGTTCTGTGTAAAAATATTTAGCTTACAAAGCTTTGAAGAGACCAAGGCGGGCCCGCATCAACCTTGGATTTATTCAGTAATACTTCATATAATAAAAGAAAAAAAAATAGGTTACATCGTGAGTTTCTCATGAAGCGAGACCCGGATACATTTAAAGGTCTTAAGTCGTACAGAAATTAACTCACTATCATGCAAAAACAAGTTTAACGTTCCTATACTTGATGATGTTTGATAGTGTCACTGGTTCCAAGCAAAATATGGAATAAACTAAGTTGTATCAAATCTACTTAAGAAGGGACTAATGATATTTGCGAGCCATCAATCGACAATTAATTATGTAGAAGTAGAGTGCTAGCAAAGAAGTTCAATGAGTATTTTACCTCATTAGTTGACAGTACTCATAATTACGATTCATTAGCTTGTTTGCCTCCCACTCCAACTAATTCTTTGTTTGCAAATCCTACATACGCGCAGGGGGTCATCACTATTTTTCGAAGTTTCAAAATGAGAGCAAACATGAGGAAATAGATGGCTTCAAATGAGAACCTATAATATTTATCTTATATCTCCCATGTGCCTGTCAAAGTACCCATTTATAATCTCGTGTTTACCACGTGAGCAATTCCCCAAAGAATTTAAACCGCTAATGTAACGGTTCTACATAAAGGTGAAGACAAGGACATTTTAGGTAACTATAGACCAATTTCAATTCGTTGGCAACTTTATAGTCCTGCAGAGCTTTCGCCGACGGGGCCTTAGGTTTCCCATACGGGGACGTCGAGGTGTTACCTCGTCGCCGCCTCGTGGGCCTGCTGGACGGCCCAGAGTTGGTCGCCGAGGCTGGGGCTGTGCAAGGCAGCCCCAGCTTCGGCGGCTGAAGGGTTCCGGAGTTAGCACCATGCGGGTTTTTGTTACAGTCGCAGAGCATGTGAGTTAAAGTTGCTATATCCATGTGGCACACCTTGCATTAGATTTGTCGGGTACATACCCGGGCAGAGTCTGTAATATTGTGCCGGGTTAGGGTACTTGAGCGTCTGCTGTTGTCTGAGTGCCACCGCTTGCGCCCTGATCAGCATGTCGCTGGGCGGAAGGAAGGTTCGGCGGGCCAAGCAGAGGGCCTTGGTAATTTCGTTGTATCTGGTCAAGCAGTCTTTGGTGCTGTCCCATGGACGATGGTCACCGGCTCGATTCGCGACTCGCGCGCTTTGGCGTGTGCCATCGCGCTATCATTTACCAATTTCAATCGCCTTTTTTTTTACAGTTTGCGTGAAAAACTCATTTTCATTCGGCTGTAAGTTGTTTAATAGCCGTAACGTTATGTCATCACACTTCGGCTTTCAGTCATGCCTCTGTACCGAAAGCGCCCTACTTTACAAAAAGAAACTGATCTTAAGGCATACGGAATTGAAAAAAAACTCACCCTAGGAATATTCCTAGATTTCTTAAAGGCATTCAGCAGGAAAAATAATGCTATAATTTTAGAAAAACTTCAATGCTATGGCGTTCCTGGTGTCCTTTTAACTTTAATAAAAAGCTTTTTATTAAATCGGCGACAGTGAATATCAATCAGGTGAGAGCTGTCATCATCCATGAAAGTTAGGAATTGGGTACCGAAGTCAGCATAGTGGGGACCCCTGTTATTTATTATTTCTATTAATGATATCATACAAATTGACAGTTCTGTAGAATATATAATATATGCGGATGACACCAGTCTATTTTGTTCTGGTGAAGTGGCTGACGACTTCATGTTGTCCGCAAATGCAGTAATAAGTAATATTGTTACGCTCTTGGGTGCATAGACTCCAGTATATTCACAATACATTAATTGTTCTAAAACCTAGCCTGTACTACTCCGTGCGAAATCCAAATTACACGAAACGCCTCTCAAGCTAAGCCTTAATAAAAACGAAATTGAATTTTTCCAAACTGTGTTCAAACTCTCGGTGTTCTCTTTCACGGGCACATGGGATGGAATCACCATACTGACCGCATAAACCATAAACATTGCAGAATTTTAGGTGCTTTGCATCGGTGTCAGAATAGATTACTGTAAAACAAAAAACTATTATCATATAACGCTCTTATTTCTTCACATTTATACTATTGTCATCTTATGTAGTCCGCAGGATCTAAAGTATCATTTAATGATCTGCTCGTGCTGCAAGAAAAAAATGCCCTCTGGGGCTTCGAGAGTGTATCATATAAAGCACACACCGCTGATCTATTTTTAAAGTATGGAATTTTAAGAATGAACAGGTATTACGAATACTAGCTTCTGTCAACTTTTAAATCATAAATACGCAGTGGAAGTACCCCCTTACTTACTTTGTGCAATTTGCAACCAAATCCGTAACCCATGCTCGGGAGCAGACTTATATAGTAACTTAGCCTTTTTTACGTCAGGTGTGACGTCAAAAACGCCAAAGCTTTGACACAACAACAGCTGCGAAGATATTCAGTAGCAGGCATTCAACTTCTATTTCTGCAGTAAATTCTACAAGTAAGCAAAAGCACCAGTGCTCTAAACTCGTGCTCGCGTAACATATGCATCATAGCCAGAGGGATGCGCGTGGACTCTATACAGAGAGCGTAAATTGGCGCTTTAAGAAAATCAGAATCCGCAATAGCGAGAAGGTTGGTCACAGTACATGCTAAAATAGTCAAAGAATACTCTGATGCATAAGAAAGGATAGAAACTTAGACGCAAATATAAAACGGGATTAACCGACACAGACGTGAGAACACTGAAAACACAGCTTCGTAGGTAACTAATAACCCTCACAGTCCAAGTTAAACCGATAGCGAGATTTCGAACACATCTAGAAGCCGTCTTGAGGGCGAAAGGAACATGAATATTGTCGCGTAGTAGTGACAGTGAGGAAAGCAAAACTGGGAATGGAGAAACTAGCTTTATTAGGTGACTTTGTGCCCGCAAAAGCAAGTTACACTTAAAGCACAGCAATAGCGACGAACACGGTCAGCGGTTGTCGAAAATCTGATCAGCGGGCGAAGCGCGTCGGCTTTTATACATCAGTCATCGAAGGTTCCAGGGTAATCGATGCTCGCGTGTCTTCCAGAAAGTTCTACACCATTCGCATTGCGCATACATGCAGTCAGATTGCACAAGGTTCGGTGGCAATAGACAGCGGATAGAACAATCTATAACTTTAGAGGAACTTCCGATGCATGGAGGCGCGTCCTGCGCTGTAGATAACATTTGTTAGGTGGTCAAACATGGTCACCCGATAAACAAGGAGACGTGTCAGTATTGTTAAAACAGGGATAGCTTTCAGCCCATGCCAATGTTAGCGCGCACTCGACTGCCATGCTTTCCGTATTCTCGCTTTGGCTTCCTTCTCGTCCATGAGTCCCATCTTTTGCACGGCCGACAGAAGCTGCGGGTGCCACGCCGCCATTCTGAAGGCGGCTTCTGCGCGACGCGTCGAGCAGCCAAGGGCGTAGCTGGCAGCGCACTGCACGAGTCCGAAGTTTCGCCGAGTCTGCATGTTCAGAAGGCATTGTGCGGACCGGTTTAGTGCGCCAGTGAAGTGCATCCCTTTCGCTATACTATTTTTTTTTATTATTCAACCTGAATGTCCTTTTTCAGGGCATTACATTCGGGGAAATAAAAAAAATCTTAGCAACAAACAAATGACAGTCTACTGCAATATAAGACAATTATCCGCTCAACGCAACCTTTTACTCTGACGCTACCTTGTCAGCCCCTATTATAATGTACTCTTTCATTCGAATGTTTATCTGCTCACAAAACAGCTGCTACATGACTTCGATCAACACGCCTTTTATTTGATAAGTGCTTTAAAGTCATGACTCATTCGTATTCGGCTTGCTATATGTCTGACAAAACTGTCGCGAAAGGTTAAGTTAAACATGTAAAGGCTACTTTCTTACGGAGTCGCACCTCAGACTAGGCTGACCAACTTTCACACATCTCTGCAATAGCTGGCTTTGCTCACTGAATTCATGAAACTTATTGTGGATAAAGAACGTTTGATCAATCGCACAAAGTAGATATATTCAATCTTTGCACCGGGGACGTCGCGACTCGCTCTGGATAACTAGGGCTTGGTTGAGAGCACCATTGCAATCAGCGGAGTATTGCTGAAATAAGACCGTCTTGCACATACGATTTCATATTCATAACACTTCTTAAATATTGTTGCACGTTCTAAAATGCAGTTGTTTTATCTGCTTACGTAGATACGCTATCGTTAGGAATTTAACTTCGATGGAAACATCACACTCGAAACCCCGTTTCTACTAACGAAAGAAGAATATATACATAGCCTACTGCAACAATGACAATTCACGTAGATTTTCATTAATAACGCGGTAATCTAACACCCCTTAAAACCACTGTTTCTAGTTGAGCTTGTCAGTTGTTCATCGTTATAGCAGAATATCATGAAATGAGGAACAAAGAACGCACACACAGTGTCGTCTGTGACTTTCTGCTGTGTGTATATAATTTAGTTACTAGCATCTCCGCATGGTGATTATGGCGACTATCATTTCCATACTACGAGATTGGCCAAGGTCCGTGAGGCACATATTGTGGAAATGCCAGCTAGCTCTTTGAGATTATTTCTGCGCGACAATTGTGATCAGGATATTCACATTATGGCACATACGCACAACGGGGGGCTGGCCAAGAAGCGGCCGGTATATCTAAACTAACTCATGTTGAGTCACACTGCGCAGCACGGATACGCGAGAGGACGTGATTGCGCCAGTTTCGTTTACGACAAAGGTGCAGGAATGTAACCCACATTTAGAGCACTTCATTGCCCGCTTAATGGAAGCTTCGCTTCACATTGACTTCAACACGTGCGTGGGTTATGCACAAGTTATTTTTTCTGACGTCCCTGATGTTTTCATATCTGCGTGATCGAGTTTATTTTTCATGGTACACACGCAGGCATTATGACAATTCCCCTTCAGCCCACTAAAAAACTGAAAGCTACAAATTTCGGCATGGGATGTGAGGCAAATAGAACAGTGCAGGTTTCGTTGAGGTTCAGGTTGAGGTGCAGGTTCCGCCATAAGTTCTATTAAACTAACCCAAATTTTTCTATAGTCACTACATACGGGCGTTTTACCTGATTACTGGAAGATTGGGAAGGTGGTTTCCCTCCACAAGCCTTGCAAAAAGAAATGTGCAGCTACATGCACATTTCGCTTACAAGCACATGTTGCAAGTTGTTAGAAGACATTGCATTTACAAGCCATGTCGAATTTCTTGAATGTGTTTTTTTTTCACTCGCACAATATGGCTTCGGGAAGTAACACTTACGCGGGATTCAACTCGTACCTTTTACGCATAACTTGGATTGACCTGGAACTCTAGTAACGTCACCTAATTAAGACATTGTATCTAGTTCAGCTTAGCTTTCCGCGTTTCATTCTCGCAATTTATAACAGAACTTTCACTTAACAGTTATGAAAACTATCGTTTCTCTTATTTTCCTTACTGCTCGACGTATTTTTTTCCATTTAACACTATTTAATAAATTGTTCACCACGTGGTACAGCGTGGTACACTTATTTTAACTAAATACTATGATTGTCGGTGCATCAATCACCCTTATATGGCTCACGCCCCTTCTCTGAGCACAAATACATTTTCCCAGTCATTCATAACTCAGACCTCGCTAGAATGAAACCAAATTACCGCAAGCATCGTTTCCGTCAGTGTTATTTTCCACTTCCATAAAGTCCTAGCCATTATTGCTTACCAGGTTGTGGTTCTATAAACTAGCCTATGTATATTTTTTACTACCATTTCGCTTTTCTCTGCTTATTGTATTCCTGTCCAGATGTAATGTATGGCAACTTGCGTGGTCTATTCTTTGTTTCTTTTCTTTTTTCGATAGTATCTGCGATATCCTCCAATCTACTGCACCATGTAGCGCCTTACAACGTCCTCGGGGTATTATAAATAAATAAATGGATTAATCGCTAGGCACGCATGCGTATGATGAAACTTTCTAAACAGTAATCTTGCCTGGATTGAGCCGAATCAAAAATAGCTCCACATATGATTGAACCATCCACAACATGAATCGTTCACTTACTATGTTCTTGACGAGCAATCCGTGCGCGCTCTTCAAGGGTGGGTAGCCAACGGAGAGTGATGTGAGCGTGTAGTTGTACTCCATATATTCGGCAAGTGTCTGGAGGAACGATTCCATTGTAAAGGGCTCAAAGAACACTTCGACACTGTGCACCATTTGACTCCTCGATAGCCATGTTGAAAGCCGGGTCACATCCTCATGAAGAACGAAAAGTTCTGCGAAGAATAAAACCACTTTCAATCGCGCTACAGTAAGTCTGGCGCGTGAAAGCAGCACTGCATTCTTTCTTCCAAGAAAGACTCCAAGAAATACTCTTAACTATAACTTCGCTTTCTTAACAAATCTATTTCCTGAATATGGAAATTTTTATACGATAACATCACTCACTCTAGGCAGTTAGTGCGCATTGTTACCAGTCGGATGGCTTTTATTCATAGAGCCGTCACAGAACTAAAAAAAAAAAAACCTCACAATGACAACCCGCTGCCACTGCGGCCATATTTGGTCGCCTTTTCTCGCACTCGCAGTCTTTCTTGTTTATTACCTTCCCCGCTATCTACTCTAAGGGTCGCTGATACATTCAACAGGGCCGGCACAACTGCGAATTCATGATATCGTCAGAAGCGCCTGCGTGAACGTTCCCGTGCGACACTACGCTAGCGGTAATCCTTCACCGCACTTCGTGATGCGAACTGTCCTTTCAGACAAGATTCCATTGTCTGTGGTGTGGAATATAGAGAAATAAACGTGATAGGAGGACAAACAATAAGAATAAAAGGCAGCAAAATGGTGACGCGAACACTGGTGGCACTCCATAAATGTAAACGATGACAAAGCAGAATTTCACAGAATACATGGTAAGCAGCAAAGCCCAGCGATAACAGAAAAGAGGAAAAACGAAGAGCATGACAGAAGCGCATGCTCGTGCCGTTCATTCATTTGTTTTATTTTCTCTTAGCACTGAGTTTTCTTTGTTACGAGTAATCAACTGCAACTAGCGCTAGGCCCAGAATAAGCTCGAGCGTCGAAGACTGTCAAAAAGAGTTTTTTATAGTGAAATATCAGACGGAAAAGAAAATGAGAGCGAAAGAGTTTTAGCCAGTGTGGTAAGCAGCTGGCTATGCTGTGCTAGGGTAACAGAGGGTGGTGAATTTAGTACAATAGAAAATTTGAAATACTGGCCAGAACTACGTTATAGCCTGCTATGAAGCGTGTTATAGCCTGCTAAAAAGTGCCAAGCCCAGATGCCTGTCTTCGTTTTCATTTGCGCCATGTCGCATAACGCCTGTTGTATGGCAACAGTATCTTGAATCGAAATTCGGGATAAAGAAAATGAAGACTTGCGATAACAGTTGTCTGGCTGAGACAAGTAACGTGCCTAAGCCACGTACATCTTGTATCACATTGCGTTGGCGTCAGTGATCGGGAATGGGACTGAAATCTATATTATATTGCTGAGAGCCAACTTCGCCTCTGTGTTGGTGTGATCACTTTCATAAACTTCGCAGTGCCCTGGAACTCATAGGAGTATTATGTGGTGCCCATTTCGCATTGTGCACTCCTATGACCTTTTTCTGTCATGTGCTGGAATACGCTACATTTGTATGGGACCCGGGCTACGTAAGACTTAACAAGCCTGAAGCAGTTGAAAATCGCTCAACACGTTTCATACTTTCGAACTGTCATCAAACATCGAGTGTAACTACCATGAAAAGTAGCCTTAACCTCCCTACCCTTGTTATGCGAAGTAAATTCCGTCGCCTCTGCCTTTTCCAAAAGATGCTATCGCAATCACGTATTTAATCACGCGGGATATAGCCCGCTTCTTTCATATCTTTACACCTTGGTCACTATTGCAAAATTCATATTCCTACAAAGAACACGGTAACATATTCCCATCGATTTCTATTCACAAATTGGCATGACGGGATTCACCTGCCCGCCACAACTACCAATATTATTAGCCCAGGAAGATTCCTCGAAAACCTTGTCAGGTTCCTTTGCTGTATTTTTTTGTTTTTACATTTATTTTTCTTGCATGTCGTATTTTTTGTGCGTGTGTATGCATGCATAGCACAGTGGCCTGTGTATCGGCATGTCATTCCATGTATAGAAACGGTCACTGCTTTGTGGAATACGGAAAACGGGAGCCCATGGCGTGCTCCACCGAGTGCGCCACCACCGGTGCCTCATAATGTCACATAACGCAGCGACAGTCGGATTGATTGGAGAAAAGCCCGGCCAGTCGTCTGCTGTGGTGAGTTGTCTGCAATGATTTCGCGAGGCTCCGGTGGTGCCCCTCCGCGGAGCGTTGCCACATGTTCCCGTATTCCCGCTAGTGGTGGCTGCACCTGCACCTTATGTCAACTTGCTGTTATCTATCATTTATTTCTTGTTGCTTTTTACGATTTTCTGTTTTGTGTAAAAGGCTCCTTGTCAAATTTGTACGTGTCATTTCTATGTACTTCACCTCTGCCATGCTGTAAAGCCTTAAACGTACAGTAGATAAATAATTGTAATGCGACCACTTCATGAGAAAATCTACGGTAAATTAACAATCAAAACCCAGATTCAACCGTGTGTACATCTCAGTTCGCGTCCCGAAAGCCAGTCTCCTTCTGGAAGGGTTTCTGATAGATGTTAGGGACTTTTTCGCAAATGATAACAATTTTCGCTGTAGGCAATGTTGCCTTGTGATCGTGTTTGAAGTTTCCATGAAAAGAAAAGGCTGGAACTGCAACAACCACTGCGGAGACATTTGAAGAGGTCATTCGTCAACGTAAACATTTACTGTAGAGACATGTACTTTAACATTAGAGACAGTGAGATTTGCTTCAGAATATATGATGATAGAAGTGATTTTACGCAGGAGCGAGGGATTGAAAGACCATCCAGTAGTTATGAGAGCCATGCCGAAATGATTAAAACTGCAGCTGGTGAAAAGGCTGTAGGAATGGATTCTTCCTGGTGATAGATAGCTCCAGCAACAAATGTAGTCTGGGCGCATATCATGGAGAGTAGTCAGAAAAGTGATCTTAGTGGCTGCTGATCAAGTAAAGGATTAAGTAAAACATGGAGAGGTTCAAAGCTCGCAAGCCGCGCTGTTCCTGCACAGTGGGCTCACATGTCCTGCATTTGTAAATGTGGGCAGCGATGTAGAGACAAGTGCCAAGTTGATGCAACGCGGATATCTAAACCACTGAATCATCAGGACACATACTGCTGTTGTCCAGAGTTCTTCCATATCTCAATTTCCTGCTCCACCGAACGGCGGTCGCGTAGAAATGCCTTCCCCTTTCCCAGAGAAAATAGCCTTCGTGACAGGGCACAACTAAAAAAGAAAGACTAAAAGACAGCCTTCATGTATATTTTTTTGTCACATTTCATAAACCTAGCAGAAAGCTTGACCCACCGTATTTGGCGGGCGCGGGCATGTACTCTCCCAAAGGCTGACACCGGCCCTAAAAAAGATGCGTATTAAGTCTCCCGCCGGGAACTCACAAAGTAAATGCCCGAATAATCTGCTCGAATCAAATGTTGTCGCAGGCAGAGCTGTCCACAATGAGATCGAAATTAACAATAGCAACCAGTAAACACAAGCCCAGCTACAAGTGTAGCAGAGATAGCAAATTTACTGTCGGGAAACACTGAGATCAGAGATGTTTCAGAAACTGCAAATTGATTATGGTTTTGTTAGTCAACCCAAAATCTGCAGCAATTTGTACACCACGAAAAAGAGAACGCTCGAAAAAGATAAATTTCGATCCGGAAAAAATGATCAGAAGCCACATACGCTTGCAGTCTGACAATGTAAGAATGGGTACTGAGCGCTGCGTATTCGTGCTTACTCGTCACATTTGTCTGCACTGAGAGCAAATATAACGACACAAAGACAAACGAAATACATGCACAGCAACCATTAGCTTCCATGTATTACATAACTAAAAACAGGTTAGCAATGCGGGATCATCTTGAGTTCGTAAGTCAGTGTAGCTAAAATGAAATGCTCTAATTGGCTAAGTGTAATCCTTCATGGACCGCTTGCCGCCACTCGCACTGTGCTTAATATCAAGAATTCGGTGTATAGTCATTGCTGTTAACATGAAGTGGTGGCTGCTTGTTAAGAGACACCCGATATAATTTAGTGAATGCTGTGTTGAGCCACGTGAAACTAGCTTGGAATAGTGATAAAGAAAGATTTTGAATAGTTGGCGCTACAGCGCAGCTCTCGCTCTCAACTTGCAAACCACATACTGCGCATGATGAGCTCTTCAATGCTGCCGTTCGAGGCAAGTCCGTGAATGATGGCCTTCGCCGACTCCTGCAACATCGGAACTGTGATGCTGAACGTCTTGAGGCTGCGCGTCAGCGGCAGATAGTCTCCGAGGCACCGGGCAATGTCGGGGTGCAGCAGCGCCTGTCCACTGTAGTCCGTCACCAATAGATTAGTCACGTGGCCTCCACAATGGCCACCGACCAACCAGGGTGAGTCGCCCCGCAGTCCAAATAGCAGTTCAGGACTGTTGAGTCCCCGAGGACCTGAGAATACATATTGGAGGCGGGCAACCACAGTCGAAGCGTCCGTGTCGGCTGTGACGCTGAACCTGCAAGTTGCGGTTGCACTTATATGACTTGCAACTTCAAAACCACTTTATATGTTCAACATTTTTGACGAGCAACCATTGACCTAAACCACATTTTCAAGCAGGTAAGCACAACTCCACCCAGCGTTAGCCCTAAATTGCATGAAATATGAAAAAGTAATTTAAAATTACTGTTTACAGCTTTCATTGTCTTCTCATGAAATTCTGGCCAGTGGCTGACCTGGTCAGATTGGACGTCTTTGGGTGGCATTGCGGCACCTGGTCCCTGTGTTTTGTTTTTGTTTTCTGGCTTGAACATGGAATTCGATGTCTTAACTAGAAGGCCTTTCTGGTCGCTTGTTGGCTAGTCACTTGTTATGCGAGGTAAGGCATTCCGCAATTTCTCTTTTGAATTGAGCCAGCGGTAGTACTTGTTTCTTCCCAAGCTGCTCCTGCACCTCCCTGTACAATAGCCACGCTGCTACTACCGATAAGTCTAGCTTATGCGTAAAAATTTGAAAGTGCCATTTCTTCGACTTGATATGTATGCGGTAAAGTCCAAGCAGTGAGTCCAGCGGGTGGACCCCGCCCATGTGTCTGTTGTAGACCTTTACTACGCTGGGGCAATCAATTTCGCAAAACTTCTTGGCGGAGGCAAACCAGCCCTTGGTCTGTCGAGCCAAGGGCTGGCAAACCAGCCCTTGGCTCGACAGAAATGTCGCGGCGCGGTTATCGTACCAACACACACACGATAACTCCACGTCATCTATAGTGCTTGTGAGTTCCTCAAGCACCACGTCCTTTACATTTCAGTTCCTTTTCGCTTTTCAGGCAACATTTTTGTAGACGATTCGCCCTCACCGTACTTAGCGACAAAATTCCATCATGTGACAGAGTGACCTGCAGCTTTCGGCTATTGAACAGATGACAGCACGTCAAAATTAAATTGTGGGGTTTTACGTGCCAAAACCGCTTTCTGATTATGAGGCACGCCGTAGTGGAGGACTTCGGCAATTTCGACCACCTGGGGTTCTTTAACGTGCACCTAAATCTAAGCACACGGGTGTTTTCGCATTTCGCCACCATTGCAATGCGGCCACCATGGCCGGGATTCAATACCGCCGCTGAGCCACTGAGCAACCACGGCGGGTATGGCAGCACGTTACCATTTTTTGTCTTTCAAGTTCATACTGTGCCAAATATGGCACACACCGATTTCGGGTTCTCACGTGTAGTTGCAGACCAAATTGAGAAAATTGATAACGGACTTGAATTTATGAGGCCATAAAATATGACAAAATACTTTTTTTATGTTTCTGCGGTGAAAATTTTCTGAGAAAATAAATACCAATTGCTCGTGTTTGCCATTCCGAGTTTCACGTCATTTCCCAAAATCTACTTCACCTCTGTTTTGCCTATCGCTCAAGAAATGGCAGCGCTTGCCTATAATAAGTGCGCATAACTTTGAGAATTACTCTGACGGTACCTCATTCACAACTGGACATCTCACACACACACACAAAAATGGCAACCGGTATGTTCCAAATATGGGACGCCGTGCCACAGAGGGTTAGGAATACCTTTAGAAAACTTCGTTCTAGTTTACCGCGATATTACACTCTAGACAATCACACGCATAGGTGGTAAATCCCCATGTATGATCTAGCAGGATCATCCACATACCCAACAATTTCTATCTCAACATAAATTTTTTATGGGGCACCTACACCATATTGAAACCACCAAAGGAGACAACAAATATGAGCATCTTCGCCAGAAGGGTGAGTCATTGACAACGATAACAAAATTCCACGTTGCTATTAAACTTTTCAGATGGTATCCTAAGGCATATTTCGCACAGCCGTCGAACGTTCCATCACGTCGCCATCATACAGAAAAAAAAACGTAAAGGAGGCGCCACGGATCAGTGTGCCATTAGGCGACAGTGGCGGTGACGTCGACAGCAGCAGACTTCATGTTATATGTGAGGCATGAAGTCCGTGAGACAAGACTAATTCAAGAATTCGGCGTTGAAGTCTTTCAGCGTTGTCTACGTCACACGTTTCAACTCCACCGAAGCGAACAACTCGGTATTCGATGTGCAACACGAGGAACTGAGATGTGAACAAAAGTAGTCTAATTATGCGTAAGCACTGTGTCACTTGCTCATCATCCGCACGCAGCCCGATGCCATTATCAACTCTATCAAACTTGCTCCGACCACTGCAAAGGACAGCCCTGTTGCGGGACGAACTGCTGCCGACGGCGGTGCAAGGTGAATTGACGACGCAAGCAAACGTGCACCCGATGCACATCATCATCATCAGCATCATCATCATCATCATCATCATCATCAGCCTAGTTACGCCCACTGCAGGGCAATGGCCTCTCCAATACTTCTCCAACCATCCCGGTCATGTACTAATTGTGGCCATGTTGTCCCTGCAAACGTCTTAATGTCATCCGCCCACCTAACTTTCTGCCGCCCCCTGCTACGTTTGCCTTCCCTTGGAAGCCAGTCCATAACCCTTAATGACCATCGGTTATCTTCCCTCCTCATTACATGTCCTGCCCATGCCCATTTCTTTTTCTTGATTTCAACTAAGATGTCATTAACTCGCGTTTGCTCCCTCACCCAATCTGCTCTTTTCTTATCCCTTAACTTTACACCGATCATTCTTCTTTCCATAGCTCGTTGCGTCGTCCTCAATTTCAGCAGAACCCTTTTCGTAAGCCTCCAGGTTTCTGCCCCATATGTGAGTACTGGTAACACACAGCTGTTATACACTTTCCTTTTGAGGGATAGTGGCAACGTGCTGTTCATGATTTGAGAATGCCTGCCAAACGCACCCCAGCCCATTCTTATTCTTCTGGTTATTTCAGTCTCATGATCCGGATCCGTGGTCACTACCTGCCCTAAGTAGGTGTATTCCCTTACCACTTCCAGGGCCTCGCTACCTATCGTAAACTGCTGTTCTCTTCCGAGACTGTTAAACATTACTTTAGTTTTCTGCAGATTAATTTTCAGACCCACCCTTCTGATTTGACTCTCCAGGTCAGTGAGCATGCATTGCAATTTGTCTCCTGAGTTACTAAGCAAGGCAATATCAGCGAATCGCAAGTTGCTAAGGTATTCTCCATCAACTTTTATCCCCCATTCTTCCCACTCCAGGTCTCTGAATACCTCCTGTAAACATGCGGTGAATAGCATTGGAGAGATCGTTTATTGGGATTTTGTTGCTTTCTTTGTGGAGGACTACGGTGGCAGTCGAGCCGCTATAGATATCTTCCAGTATTTTTACATATGGCTCATCTGCACCCTGATTCCGTAATGCCTCCATGACTGCTGAGGTTTCGACTGAATCAAACGCTTTCTCGTAATCAATGAAAGCTATATATAAGGGTTGGTTATATTCTGCACATTTTTCTATCACCTGATTGATAGTGTGAATATGGTCTATTGTTGAGTAGCCTTTACGGAATCCTGCCTGGTCCTTTGGTTGACAGAAGTCTAAGGTGTTCCTGATTCTATTTGCGATTACCTTTGTAAGTACTTTGTAGGCAACGGACAGTAAGCTGATCGGTCTATAATTTTTCAAGTCTTTGGTGTCCCCTTTCTTATGCATTAGGATTATGTTAGCATTCTTCCAAGATTCGGGTACGCTCGAGGTTATGAGGCATTGCGTATACAGGGTGGCCAGTTTCTCTAGAACAATCTGACCACCATCCTTCAACAAATCTGCTGTTACCTGATCCTCCCCAGCTGCCTTCCCCCTTTGCATAGCTCCTAAGGCTTTCTTTACTTCTTCTGGCGTTACCTGCGGGATTTCGAATTCCTCTAGGCTATTCTCTCTTCCACGATCGTCGTGGGTGCCACTGATACTATATAAATCTCTGTAGAACTCCTCAGCCACTTGAACTATCTCATCCATATTAGTAACGATATTGCCGGCTTTGTCTCTCAACGCACACATCTGATTCTTGCCTATTCCTAGTTTCTTCTTCACTGTTTTTAGGCTTCCTCCGTTCTTGAGAGCCTGTTCAATTCTATCCATACTATAGTTCCTGATGTCCGCTGTCTTACGCTTGTTGATTAACTTAGAAAGTTCTGCCAGTTCCATTCTAGCTGTAGGGTTAGAGGCTTTCATACATTGCCGTTTCTTGATCAGATCTTTTGTCTCCTGTGATAGCTTACTGGTTTCCTGTCTAACGGCGTTACCACCGATTTCTATTGCGCACTCCTTAATGATGCCCATGAGATTTTCGTTCATTGCTTCAACACTAAGGTCCTCTTCCTGAGTTAAAGCCGAATACTTGTTCTGTAGGTTGATCCGGAATTCCTCTAGTTTCCCTCTTAACGCTAACTCATTGATTGGCTTCTTGCGTACCAGTTTCTTCCGTTCCCTCCTCAAGTCTAGGCTAATTCGTGTTCTTACCATCCTATGGTAACTGCAGCGTACTTTGCCGAGCACGTCTACATCTTTTATGATGCCAGGGTTCGCGCAGAGTATGAAGTCGATTTCATTTCTAGTCTCACCATTCGGGCTCCTCGACGTCCACTTTCGACTAACCCGCTTGCGGAAAAAGGTATTCATTATCCGCATATTATCCTGTTCTGCAAACTCTACTAATAACTCTCCTCTGCTATTCCTAGAGCCTATGCCATATTCCCCCACTGAATTGTCTCCAGCCTGCCTGGCGTTGAAGTCGCCCATCAGTATAGTGTATTTTGTTTTGACTTTACCCATCGCCGATTCCACGTCTTCATAAAAGCTTTCGACTTCCTTGTCATCATGACTGCATGTAGGGGCATAGACTTGTACCACCTTCAATTTGTACCTCTTATTAAGTTTCACAACAAGACCTGCCACCCTCTCGTTAATGCTATAGAATTCCTGTATGTTACGAGCTATTTCCTTATTAATCAGGAATGCGACTCCTAGTTCTCGCCTTTCCGCTAAGCCCCGGTAGCACAGTACGTGCCCGCTTTTTAGCACGTATATGCTTCTTTTGTCCTCCTAACCTCACTGAGCCCTATTATATCCCATTTACTACCCTCTAATTCCTCCAATAACACTGCTAGACTCGCCTCACTAGATAACGTTCTAACGTTAAACGCTGCCAGGTTCAGATTCCAATGGCGGCCTGTACATCACGCGGGTGCTTTTGCATTTCGCCCCCAATTGAAATGCGGCCGCCGCGGCCATTATTTGATGGCGCGACCTCAACGTGGCCTCGCAGTACGGTGGGCTGCAGGCCCACTGTTCTGCACAGCAGCTTCTTTCGGCGCCTTGAACTCAGCCAACGCCGAGTGCGCTGCGCTAGAAATGAGTGCGGAAGCTGGCGGGCCGGCATGGCAGCTCTCATGTCTCGAGTACGGCACGTCCTCTTTTTTTAGTCATTACGAGAATATTTTGAAATCACTGGTGCATGTTGCCCGGTTCTGCTTCTTCAGCTCGATTACCCTGAGGTGGACATTATTTGTTCAACAAATCAAAATGACTATTTGTTTAATTGCCAATTTTTCATTAACCTATAAACGAATCACGTCACGCCACAAATTGCAATTTACAAGTTGTTGCCGGTGACTTTGAATGTCATATCCACATTAAAGGATTTCTGAGCATGACACCAGTTTATAGATATGCGTTCCCAATGCTTGTGACGAAACGCATTGGTGTTCCAAACATGCTTTTACTTCAATATGGGAAGGTACGTTTTTTAAAAACGTACGTTGAACAACAGCGCATTTGAGTGTAAGTTTGACACCGCATATCTCAGAACGGGTGCTAGCTTCAAAATTTGCTCCATGTGTGTGTGCCTTGTTAAAACTCTTCAGTTAGTGTATTGCAACATATGAGATAAAATAGTTCGAAAGCAGATTATTGAAATGTTGTTATTAAATCAATTATGCATTTTGATTTTCAGTGGAAGGTATGTATAAGTACCCATAGTGGTCTCGCAATGAACTGAATGAGTTGCATGTTGGGCTGCTGAGCACGAGGTCGCGGGATCGAATCCCGGCCATGGCGGTTGCATTTCTATGGGGGCGAAATGCGAAAACACCCGTGTACTTAGATTTAGGTGCACGTTAAAGAACACCAGGTCTTCGAAATTTCCGGTGTCCTCCACTACGGCGTGCCTCATAATCAGAAAGTGTTTTTGGCACGTAACACCACATAATTTCATTTCATGAGTTGCTAGGCAGGTCTTCCTTTTATATACGAAGTTTGGTGACGTCGCTCACTGATTCACATGCTGCTATTGCCCCTTTCCCTCCAAAGCAGCTTATGCAACCGTAACATTTACCGGGAAAAACACGCAGGGAGAAGGAACGTGCCTCGCATTCTTCACAGGCGCCTTATCATCCATAATGTGATTTTGACGCTTCTTTTGTGCTTTTCTTTAGTGAAATCAGTACCGAGCTGTATGTCGTACGCCTGATTCCAAAGGAGATATGCACTTTTTGTTCAGTACAATTCTTTTTTTTTTTGCCGATGGACACGAGAATTCTCGCCCAACTAGAGGCTAACAGCTTTGCTGTAAAACTCCCTATACAGCTTTATAAAGCCAATACCAGCTACAAAGAAGTGATTTTCAAGCATGAACGAAGCTTGCGAACACACGCAAAGTGCCTCGAGCGGTCAGTCGCTCGGCAATTTCGCGGGTGTTCGCGACCTTCTTTCATGCTTGGAACAAACACTTGTGCAGCGCCTATTGAGGAACAGAAAGTTATATCGGGAGCTTTTTATGTTGCTCTACAATTTCATCATTTAATTTTTGATGTGATTTGAATATATTCAATTTGACATTTCAATTGGTTAGATTTATTACAAGTTCTTTTAATAGCCACTTCAGCGCTTAGTTTGTGTGAATAAATATGCTCTGTGTTCTGTGTCTGTGTTAAGCTTAGCTTTAAAGTGTGTTATCACGTTTCTGGTCTTGCCAATATTTCAGTGATGCTATGGTGGGTTGTATTGTACGAACTTCGCCATAGACCTTGGTGCGAGGATTAGGAACATGTCCATTAATATGTCCATTCAACAAGTACCAGGTGACACTCCATTCCTTGATTATTAATGCAATAATGTAAAGACGCTTTGTGTTTTTAAATTAGTGCGTGTGCCTAGCATCCACGCAAAAAAAAGCTTCGGTGATAGTGTGCAGAAGTCATTTATATTATCTCATTTTCACATCTCGACCAGCCACGACTACGTAAGTTATATGGTATTTGGTCTTCCCAGACCGTCACATATGTGCAGTGTATGCCATATCAAGCCAGATTATTGAAGCTTAGTAGAATTTAGTTCGACAGTGGACATCAGGAGACAGACCATTGGAATTGCAACGTGACTGAATTTTCGCATGCGGTAACTATTTAAGATTGAGTCATCTTAGAGCTAGTATTTCACTTCAATAATGTTCCCGCTGTGAATTGACACTTTTGGCACATCTTTCTGTCTTAGTTCCGACTACCCCAGGGCCCAAGGAAACAGTGGTGCTTTCAAATTCAGTTTTAGGGCATTGACGGTTGCAAAATATGTTAAGCAGACCGGACTTGTGATAGCGCCGTCATTTTTTAAAATCTTTAAAGTGTTTGTACGTACGTCATCTGAGGCTCGTGAATGACCTGTCAAACATCAAAATGTATGGCTATATTACGTAAATACTGACTAGAAAGTGTGATACCTTGCTCCTCGAGAATCTGTTTATTACGTTAAAAAGACGTTTTGAAGAAGCTGAAGACTGTTTCAAAATTTGTTATAGCCGTTTTTAAAGTGGCTAAACGACATCTTGCAAGACATCTTATATTCCTTATTTACCGTTGTAGTAGACGGTGTTCACGACGGCAACGAGACCTCTGAAATATCTTGTTAAATCTTTTAGAAGACATCTGGTAGACGTCAAAAGAAGATTGCAAGAGGGTTTGCTAATGCGAAGACGTCTTGTATACCTTGGATGCAGCTGTCCAGGGTAGTCGCCTGCTCTATCTTTGTCAGCGGTTTCTTCATTATCACCCAGACTATATCTGGGTACTCCTGACGGCAGCTCGTTAGTTCCGTTAAATATATTCCGTCCGTTTATGTATGGCCAATAATGTAGCCTTGCATCAATGCAGTGACTCACATTGGAACTCTACTATTGAACAGCTCCATGAGTCAATACGCCCACCAAGCAGTCGCTTGCGATGCAAACTTGCTCTATTCAAGCTACATGATGACGCCTTATATACGTACCTTTACAGAAACAGAGTTTATTGATGACTTTCTGTTATTCCCCGTTTTCTGCGCCTTTGCATCTTCGAAGCCATCTCATATAGACCCAATTCGTGAGCACTTAGGTTTCCCGAAGGCCTACGATCACGTAGAGTTACGCCGCTTCTGGCCTGACCTCTCTACCAGCGTTACCAGTAAGGCTATTTTTGTGAGCGTTGCCAGCAGCGCAAATGTTTAGCCACTGATCCCGTGGGGCCGCTACTGAATATAGCGTACATAATCACTCTATTTGATGTCATTGGCATTGATTTCTACGGTTCACATCTGACAACGCTCACTGGCAATCAATAAATTGCCTGTACTATTGCTCATGAAGAACGGTAGTCTGAGTCTACTTCTTTACTCTCAGGCACTGCCTCTGAAGTCAGCGAGTTCTCACGTTCTGTAGTTGCATTGCACGGTGTTGCTCGCATGCTGTTGAGCAATCATGCAAACGCATTCTCCTCCCGCCTTCTCGATGAAGCACTTTGCTCACCAAGCACCACACGCAAAATAACGTCTACCTATTACCCGTAGGACAATGGCCTGACTGAGCGCTTTCACCGAAATTTATTCCATATGATTTCTATTCATATATATCTGACCGCACTTAGTGCGATATCATTCACTCCTTATTTTACGTATGAGTAGAACTTCACCGTCGAACGTACAACTGAATATAGCCCATTTTTCTCGGTAATGGGCGGCATCCGAAACGCTCGCGGTCCGACCACAGAAACCCTCCAGTGGAAGGTGTGGCGCGCCATTCGCTACGCTGACAGTGACGTTGTTTCTGTGTCGCAGCAGAGCGCACGGGCAGCATTCTCTCACCGACTTTGCAATGGGATGGCCACGCATCGTTTGTTTTCCCGAAAACCAGCAGGCATAGGGGCAACAGCGCGGAGAGCAGGAGCGGGAGAGATCTCGTCAACGTCGTGTCAGCGCCTCGCAGAAGATTGGGCCCGCGATGCAGAGCGCGAGCGGCAATGTCGGGCCGATCCGGCGGCTCGTGCGGCCGAGCTAGTTCGCAAACCGGAGCTAAAGCGGCCACGTTACGCCGCCTACGCCGCAGCCGAGCGAGATCGCCAGCGGCGAAGTCGGGCCGAGGATCCCGTGGTTTGGCCCCGCGAGACAGAGTAGCAGCCACTGCGACATGAAGTGGCAGCGGCGGGAAGGACTTCGCCGGGGTCAACGGCTGCTTTCGACGCGAGTTTCTGGAACGCAACTTTGGATCCAGTTGCGGTGTGTGCGACCGCTTGTTTCCGACGACGAGCCCATATTGACGAAGACGAAATTGAATCCATGGCAGAAGTAACCGGTACTGACGATCCGGTGCAGTGCACGTAAGCTATGCACGCAGTGAGCCAGACGTTGTTTGACGACGATGCCGTGGATTCCAATCGGGTCCTCCACGGTGCACACTACCGTGCAGTAGCTCCCGGAGTAGGGTATGTTTGATATACGACGAACACGCCGAAGAGTTGGCATTTCCGCAAATCTTCCTAGGTCAAGTGCGAAAAATTACTACTGGACAGTCCGCACCGTTCGCAAAAGTAACCAGCAAAATACGGCACTCTAACCGACGCGGCGTTGTACCGGCGCACATGCTCTACAGGGCAATGACTTAAGTGACTTAACGTGGTCGGAAACACCATTACGTTCCCTACGAATGGCGTTACGAGCAGCATCACCCGTCAACATCTCGAAAGCGGCGACTTCGTGGAGAGGCTCTCGATCGAGACATGACATTCATGCGCGGTGTGCCAAACACTATCCACATCTGCACTGAGCGAAATATGAAGTGTTCGCCATGATCAGCTTACTCGCTAAACCCACTGCCTTCGTCAAGTTGTCGCCTAAGTGCACTGGTACCACTCGATTGAGTTGCTCGAGCGCATTGGGGTACGAGGCGATGACACGGAATGGCGGGCCGTGCATAATATGAACTTCTTTGAACGAGTCGACATGTGGAACAACAATCCTGTGGCGTGTGTAATCAACGTCTTCAAACACGTTCAGTTTCAACAACGTGGAAGTCCGCGAGTTCACATCCTACGGTGAATATACACCAATTTATAGCTGAGGAGACACAATAAGGGCGAAATATTGCAAAAATACTTTGCACTTGCCTTCTCTTACTCGCCAGCTGAGGATATGCTGATACCTTGATTACCTATTTGCCAAATTGACCTATTCCACTACCTTTACACTGAGAGTATAGTTTATTGTTGCAATATAGAGACAACAGATAATTAAGGGTTATCTTTCCACGGTTGTACAGCATCATTTCATGCGCTAGTCAATTGTTCTGGGAAATTTAGGGTCCCAAAGCAACACTCGTACTATGACAGACGCCTTAATGCGTAATAATGTTTACCATCCGGTGTGCATTTCTTACACTGCACCTAAGCACGCGAGCGTTCCTCCATTTAGCTGACACAGAAAAGCGCCGCAATGGTCGAGAATCCAACCTGCAACCCCTGTGCTCAGTAGCACAATGCTATAGACACCCCACCATCGTGGCGGGTCTCTGCGATAATATTGGAACGCCAGAAAATTGTTCGCAAGATATACTTACTTGCCGATTCTGAGCTTCTCCACGAGGGACATATCATTCAACACACTGTATAGGGCCACCACGCCACGCATGTGAAGAACCGGAAACTGCAGCTCCTGTAGTGATTGGCACCGTTGAGCAGCTTGCAGGATGGAAAGCACCTCGCTGGCGATAAAATCGAACGGCACAGTGAGACGTCGCAAATGCACCGTACTCGCAAGGAGTTCAACGAGTGCCGTGGCGTGCCACCTGTCCTCCCTCGGTGTGAGCACGCTTTGAGATGGGTCCTAGAAAGTGAAAAAAGAATAGAATTAAACATTACAAGAAATCACATCTGCTGCCTCAATAACAGTGATGGTAACAAGAAAAGAAGCTGCGCGCAAGAGATTTACAAAGCTAGCTGAAATTTATGAACTAAGCTTGTGCATTCAATTTTATGGCCTAGTAGCATCAATGTTAAGTGGACTTGTAGGGGAGAAAATGACTGAAAAATTCCGACATCCTAATGCAGGAAGAACGAGGTAAAATTGATTAGAGAAACGCAGGGAAGTCAACAAGACAGATCCCAGTCCGCAAACCTGCACTGGCAAGTAGAAAAAAGGGGACTGAAAGGTGAAAATACGATGGTTTCACAGTATGGACGGAGCAAGGCGCACGGAAGTGGTCATTGTAAGGTTTGTGAAAAGCAGTCCCAAGAGTTCGTGTGTCTGAAGAAATGCAAAAGCACTTGGTTGCAACACTCAACAGAAATATTCAGAAAGGTCAAAACACTCAGAGAAACGTTACAAGAGCCGTTCATATCCGTAATAATTGAAGCGTGAGATAATGTAATTGGATCACTATGAAATTCTTCAGGTACCCAAGACTTGCATTACCTATGCAATAGCACACGAATCGCAAGGGGTAAAAGAGAGAAGGGACATTTGTCAGACCTTGCAGCATCACAGTTTTATTTTAACCGAAGGTGTCTTTCGAGCAGTTGCAATAAATATTTCAGTCAACTGTAATTAATTCGCCCACTTTACATCATTGCCTCTATATGACTCTTCCGTTTGAATCCTTGCCAGTCTACATAGTGATAATTTTTAAGTTTTATAGAATTTGAAAAACTTACCTCTGGCAGAAAGCATAATTGTTGTCGTTGAGCGGGATTATTTGAAGAGGCAGGCATCACTAGTGCGAGAAATCGAAACACATTCAGATAATTAAAACAATTCCGTAATTAGTTTAATCGAGGGTCCCGCTGCTGTTGCTGACATTAGGACTGCCTGTACATACTGTCTGTGCAGAACAATTGCTTTTATTGATAATAAATTTGAACTGAATTTTGTACTTTAAAGCGCATATTTCAATTAACGAATTGTAGCCAGTTAGGTTGCAAGATGGATCCACTTCAAATGAGTTCGGGGAAGACACCATTTCCTTGATATTTCTCAAAGTCTGGGACTAAATGCATGGGCGTTCCAGTTATTTTTGTGCTTCAGTGCCTAAAACTGCGTTTTGTTTAAAAAGTAAGTGGACCAACACTGCATTTTTACGGCGTGCTTGTTGGCGCATATCTGCAAACTAGTGGCATTCTAGAAATTCCTTCTGGAAACGCACCGGCTACAATTCGTAAACTGCAATATATGCCGTAAGGTAATTCATTATTTAGTTGATTAGTAAATTCCAGTAACGATATGAATGTTTATTTCTGTTCGTCATGCAACTGATATCCGCCTCTTTGAACATTCCAGCTCGAGGACTAGAATTATGTTATCTGCAACAAGCAATATTTCAAGATTCCATAAAACGTAAAAATGCTCACCCCGTAGACCTCTTCCGACGTTTGATCAAGAACGCACGCCTCGATGACCAGTCGCTCTCTGAGCAGATGATGTTGGAGTGCCGGCTGATGCGGCCGTCACACCAAAGGCGGGGAAGGAGCTACTGAGGTGTCTCCGGTCAAGCGACCTGCTTGAACGACTGTGACACTCCTGCGTTCCTTTGGGTATGTGTGTTTTTTCTCCTCTCCCACTTTTTTCATGTCTGTGCATTTTCTTTTGAGACCTTTCCGTCTCCCTTTAGCCGTACCCCAGTGCAGGGTAGCAAGCCGGATACCTATGTTCCAGTTAACCTTCTGGCTTTTCTCATCTACTTTATCTCTCTTTCTCTGATAAAGAATTTAGACAAAATTCATCTGCACAGATTTTACTTTTCGGGAACATTGGCCATGATATTCCCCTCATTCTCCCTAACTAGGACCTAGTTCGTGTTTACAGTCTCCGAGGACAGCATGTTAAAATGTGCGTTCTTCCAGAGACACAGTTACCGCGCTCCGGATAGATTGCATACGCAATTTGTGGTTAAGACCTTAACTTGTACGCACACTTTGAATTGCGGTTACCCATTACCTATAACCTGCCTCTAATTTTAAACAAATATAAACGATGTGACAGTGTAGTTCGTCGAGAAGACCAGGGAAGTTTAGTATGAACCTCCTATGAAGGAAGCGTAAGCAAAAGGAGAGTTCTGTAATTATTTCTAGGGCGTGTAATCAGGCCAAGATAGTTTCGATACACATTGCGTTTAACATGACACCAATTTCCTGCAAACATGGTTTAAAATAGAGTTGTCTAGCGTTCCTTGGAAGCCAGATCTATGCTCTTGTATGGAGGATTCTAATCTACAGGGTTTTGTAAAAAAATTAAATTTCTCGCAATATTTGTTCTGTGAAGACAAGCCGAATGGTAGAGGCCAGCAGAAGGCTAGTGAGTTTTGAAATGTGTGTGGTAACTAGGGGTTAAATGAAAACCGTTAGAGCCTTGTTTTTAGTCCACTTAAAAGCGATATATAAAACGGTAAAGTAGCTTTCGCTGCTCCATGGAACGTCTGTGACTGCCGGAGATTTTATATCTAGAAGAAATGAGGCCAATCTCCGGGTGTCGAGTACCGAAAGATTGAAGTGGATAGGTGAATTATTAGCATTGGAAATAATTACTGAATGCTCGTATTCTCTCGAATGTAATACAATATACAGGACGTGTAGTTACTTTTACATAGCATATTCGGTGAAGTGCGCAAGACAGTTTTATTGAAGTTGGAAGCATGTCATACGTGAGGAAATGTAAATGCTTCGACCCTCTCGGATTTATTTGCAATCTTTCTCGAAAGTTACCTATCAAAACGGTACAGATCGTCATACTGCCAATATTTGACATATTTCCGAAATTATTAACGGAACTGCATGAGGATTACTTCAAACTCAAGCAGAATATTGGAAATTTCTTACCTGTGAGGTGTGGCAAACATGAGTTTTTTTTCCTTTAGAGGCATTGCCAAGAGATTACTCGACCCTCAATTTTTTCCTGATTGTCATGTGTCATACCAGGTTTGAAAATGGTTCTCCGATAATCTTGGGGAACTAGGCAAGGCACAGTGTTTGCATTTCATGTGCAAATAGCGGGCAGGTTATGACTAATCCGTGCTTTAGTTTTGGCATTCCGTGGGCCATTATGTGGGCTTATAGATGGTTTAATAAGTGGGTTATTATGCAAATATGTGTGGGTTATTTTGGTATTGGTAATAAGTTACGCATCCAAGTGCTCTGGAGCATTTCGAGTGTGGGACGACCGACGCAAAATTTAGCCCGCTGCCATAAAATAACTAAATATGAGACCTAAGTAAAAGTTAGCAACAATGAGCAGAAGTATATCTGAAATGTGCATGTGGTTTTATACGCCAGTGCATGAAATGCAACTTTTGCAAAGAATATTTTAAACCAATTGCCGCAAGTGTCACGTTGATGTTATCAGCTACCCTTCCGAATATCCCTAGAAATCTACGCGCTACAAAAAGGTTATGTAGGACACATTAGTGTAAATAGGACGCATCTTTAGTGCAATGTGTCGCGAAACTTTAGCTGTCGCCTTTTAAGGCAATTTACAAACAGTCCTTGAACCCTCCTTTTTCTCCCCGTTTCCCGGCGTAATGTAACGTTAGGTCGGTGTTTAATGGACTAAGAAGGCACCTCGCATGAGTTTTGTGATGCTAGTGGCGCGGTAATGGGTGATGTGTAGACAAAATGCAAAATATCTTGGTTAAAGGCGGCATTTACAATAGATTAGGTATGCAACTGCTTCAGGGTACTATTAGTGTGGTTTACGACCGGCCCAAAATCTTCCCCACTACCGCAAGCATACCTATAGAGATTCCACTAACATAAAGTTTCGTAAAAATGAGGGGATAACTATGGAAAATTAGTGAGCAATCTGAAATGCCCACGCTAACCACAAATTTTGTAAAAGAACCAGGCTCGTGCGCAAAAACATTATTGGATGTATTACGCTATGGTACCCACGCAGCGTTCCAAGAGAAATGAATGTTGCACTAAACTTACATTTGGCGAAAATAAGGGGCACGTTATGGTTCCTGTGAAAGCAAAATTGAAGGTGTTTGTTTTAATCAAGTCCTTTGCAACGAACTGCGTAATCGCGCACTCCAGAGCATATATGATTTACTTTTACGAGAGGCACAACATTTTGCACGCAGCCATGACTTTAGCATAAATGCAACCAACATCATACTTCTATGAAAGTATTTGAGCGAAGGTAATTGCATGGGATGAAATACATCTTTGCGACAAAACCTTAAGCGCTTTCAACTGGTACGCTGTAGCTAACAGCTACGTTTCTCCATGTCCAGCAAGTCTAGATGTTTGTATTGAATAATCCTAACATGTAGCCTAAATGAGGGACATCCTACGTATTACGAGTCACGAAATTTTAGTGTTACTGGCATATTTAGCAGCGTCAGAAAGAATTCCTGAACCCACGTTATTTCGTTTGTTTTTTCACGACAGTTACAAAATTCACCCGGTGTCCAAAAGGACGCACCTTGTTTCTGGTGTAAAGTAATGCTAATGTATTTCTCTCACATTTACCGCTTAATGTGCAACTGAACATTTTATTCGTTGTTTCGAGTGGCCTTTGCCTTAGATAAAGGCGATATGGCGACATCCAGCGTCTCCAAGCCAGAAGACAAATGTCGATAGGGATAACTCAAAATTAAGCGGAATTATAAAAATTACCCCAGTAACGAGGCTTGTACCATCGTTGCTCACAGGCACACAATTTTTCTTTCATATTTTTGAGACTCCTAATGAGGTACAGACCAAAAGAATGAAAATATTGATGTAAGCACGTTTTAATGTTTCCTGTCAAACTAAATAATGTAAGTTAGCATGCCTGCCCTTATACAGTTAGGAAAATGATTTCTGTATATTCTAAAATACAGATAACTACGTGGAGCAACAGAATATGTGCTCCAAAGATGTCGCCGGACACACAACTACATGACGCGGTAGTTTTTCTTAACCATAATTGTTACTCTTTGTACTACCGGGGAGTACTCATTCACACCTGTTTTATATCCCACGTCGAGTCAGTGAAGCAGATTTCCTGGATTATGCCGTTGGCAGCCAGTAGATCCGAAGCAAACCTCATATGCGTAGAAGTGATGTGAAATCCCTTGAAGGTAACTGTCGTGACAGTGCTGTTTTGCCGTAGAAGCGAGAGCACCATTGCCAACGCCGGGCTAAGGTTATATTTGTGCGCAATCACAGTCAGCTGCACCGGCGCGAAAGGGTTGGCGAGCATCCGGAGCAGTTGTTCGTTTAATCGCAGAATACCCACTGAAGCGTCTACTACGAGGCTGAAGAGGCTGGGAGTTCTGGCCAGGGCATCCATAGTGGCTTGTACGAAGACAAGGGACCCCGCTTGCGTCTGCACACACGGACACACACAAAATCATTAGCCGTTCACCTGTGAAGCTGGATAACCAGCGAAGCTGTGTAGCACACGACAAAGAGGTGACACGGAATTTTCACGAAGCTACGAACACATGAACGGCGGTCATCGTGACACAAGGAACACGCACACATTTATTTTTATTTATACATGCGTTCATTGGTGTTGTACATTCGTTAGATACATTCGTGTTTTATTTGACAATATACTGACGCAGTGAATTCGTAACCAGAATCACCGCACAGCGCCGTCAGCGCCTTCGCAGAGAGAGCGGCAGTATGGGAATGCTTGCATAATGAGCGGCAACGGAGCCACTGTGGAAGAAGAAGAACGCGCGAGCAGTGGCACAAGCCATTGCTGATAATGATAGCTTTCGCTCTCACAGTTTTTCTGACGGACATGAAAAATGCACGGAACCCTTGCCATAAACAGCTTCAATATAAAAGAAACGCTGGAGTAAAGTGTTTCGCAAACGAGAACGCAAGCCTAAGAAAGTTTGCAAGCTCAATAGGTTTGCGAGCACTATTTTTTTAGAATGTTACTGCTCCATAATGCAGCAAATTCAGGCCTGAAAATTTCTATAAGCAGCAACTCTAGCGTATCGCCGCTTGTGCGCGACCGAACGAGTGTGGCCGCCGGAAATGTCTGTTGCGCATAAAGCGCGAAGCTTCATCTACTTCTGCGTTTACTGTCACGCCATCAAGCGATACGTCATCTCATGGTGAGTAGATTGTTCATGTGGTTTCCTCAAAGAATTACCAGAGGTAACTGTGGCGCTTGTGTATGTGGGAGCGGCAGGTATGACATTTCAGCCAGCATCAGAATGATTTGCAAATTTTGGAAAAAAAAACCTTTTAGTGACTTCAAACTATACTTAGTTTTTCTTTGAAGTTGATTAATTGAAATATATTGCTTTATACTAGGAAGAATTTGTCGTTATTAAGGAGCTAGCTGTCTGAAGAAAATTAACCTAATTCCTCTGTTAAAAAAGCTATGAGTACAGTAAAATACCGCTTGAACAAACTTCCTTTAAACGAAGTATTCAGTTGAACGAACTTTCTTTAAAACCCCGACCATTGCGCAATTGAACCCTATGCAAACGCCCTTCAGCTTAACGAAATTCAGAGCAGTGCGCATTTCACTTCTACAAACAGTTTCCGATGAGCCATGCCATGTCTCCTAGGTCATACTGAGCACTTCAACAAGTATAAACCGCCCTTTTTGCCACGCTTTTTTACGTTCAGAACCGCGCCGACCGCGCTCTATTACTGCGTTACCGCTTACCGCCGCCATTTAGCGGTTTAGCTTTGGATGGATGGATGGATATGTGTTGTTTAGTGGCGCAAGGGCCAGGTGTGGCCAAAGAGCGCCATGACTGATAATGATGTGTTAAGCGCTGATTGGTGAGTTACGATGATGAGGTGTAACATGGCTGTAAAGTGGCCTAAAACTAGTCGCTATCGTAGAAGCATAAAACGATATATAGGTATAAAATTATGACAGTGATACGTGGAGTGGTCTCTGGGTATAGCACGAGTGACAAGTGATAATGGGGCTAAAATGCATGAATATGGGAATAGCACATATGCCTCCTTAAAGCCTTTGAGCCCAAAGGCTGGGAGGCAGGTGCTTTCTTTCAATGCAGCTACCGCAGCAGAAACCTCTGTTAAGAGGATGTGCTACGGATTTTCTGGGGCTATAATATGAAATCTATGTACAGCTTTTAAAAATTGAAACAGTGATTGATGTTTAAAGAGAGGTTCCATACCTATAATCATTTGGGGATGAAGTGGAATTTGTTGTCGATGAGGTAATGGAAAATGCTTTTTCCTATTTGCATCTAATTCTCTGCATTGCATCAGGATGTGAAGCACGGTAAGTGGCTCACCACACTTATCACACATGGGTGGATCACCACCTGACAAGAGGTATGCGTGTGTACTGTATGTATGTCCTATTCTAAGTCTGCAAAGTATTACTTCCGTGTGGCGGTTCTTTGATACCGGCGGCCAGTTGCCAAGATATGGCTTGATAACATGCAGTTTATTTTCTGTTTCTTTATCCCATAACCGCTGCCAGAAAGCCCTGAGCGTTTTCCTTATGGAGGGCTTAATGTCCATTACAGGAACAGTCGTGGAAATGTCTGCAGCGTTCGCGTGCACGGATGTGGCTAGCTGGTCAGCCAACACGTTTCCTTCAATCTCGCGGTGCCCCGGCACCCAGCATACTACGATATGCTGCCTGGACGCATAGGCGGTGCATAATGCTGAGTAGAGAGATACAATTATAGGATTTTTATATTTCTTCACAGTTTTCAATGCGTTTACGACGCTCAAAGAGTCTGTGTATATAACTGCCTTTGGGACATTCAATTCTTTAATGTGTTTAACGGCAGCCAATATGGCGTAGGCCTCTGCTGTAAAGATACTTGTGCTCGTGTGCAGAACACCGGTATCCGAAAAGGATGGACCGACTGCTGCATAAGATACGCCAGAATTACACTTTGATGCGTCTGTAAAGAATTCAGGACCTGATTATTTGCGTTGTAATTCCAGGAAGTACATTCGTATATGCGCGAGAGGAGCGCGTTTTGTAACAGCTATGAAGGATATATCACACTCTATTGGTTGCCACTGCCACGGTGGGGGTCGTATAGCAGGGGACATAGGATGGTATTCAAGCAGGGGAAAACTTGTTTCTTCAGCTATGTCTCTGACACGCAGTGAGAAACGCTTTGCCACTGTGGGCCGGTTGCGAAAAAGTTGACAACTGGACAAATCATTTATAGTGTAATACGCGGGGTGCTGACTGTTTCCGTTTACTCTAAGAAAATACATGAAAGACGAGTATGTTCTCTGCAGTTGAAGTGACCATTCATCCGATTCAACGTACAGACTTTCCACTGGGCTTGTTCTAAAGGCACCTGTGGACAGGCGAATTCCTAAGTGGTGGACGGGGTCTAGCATCTTTAGAGCAGTTGGAGTAGCCGACTGGTAGACTATGGCTCCATAGTCTAGTCGTGTGCGTATGAGGCTTTTATACAAATTCATGAGACATTTTCTGTCACTGCCCCAGGTTGTGCGTGAGAGCACCTTTAAGATATTCATTGTTTTCATACATTTGATTTTAAGATACTTTATGTGCGGTACAAAGGTTAATTTCGCGTCTAAAATTATGCCTAAAAATTTATGTTCCTTGTTTACAGGCAGACGCTCACCATTCAACAGAATTTCAGGATCAGCGTGCAGGCCCCTTTTTCTCGAGAAAACGACACATGTGCTTTTTTGTGGGTTCAGTCTGAACCCGTTCTCGTCAGCCCATTTGGAGACCTTGTTAAGGCAAAGCTGGAGCTGTCGCTCGCAGATTGCAAGAGAACTTGATTGGAATCCTATCTGCACTTCGTCAACATACGTTGAATAGAAGATGTTACGTGGTATGTGTAGACGAAGAGAATTCATTTTTACTATAAAGAGCGTGCAGCTGAGCACACCGCCCTGCGGCACTCCTGCTTCCTGTATAAATTTCCGTGACAAGACATTGCCCACTCGAACACGGAATGTGCGATTAGACAGATAGCTTTCAATAACACTAAACATATTGCCATGTATACCTAACTGTGAGAGGTCTCTCAATATCCCAAACCGCCACGCAGCATCATAAGCTTTCTCAATATCTAAGAATACTGATAAAAAAAACTGCTTATGAACAAAAGCTTCACGAATACGTGCCTCGATACGTATGAGATGGTCACTGGTGGATCGACCCTCGCGAAAACCACACTGGTATGGGTCGAGGAATTTATTTGATTCGAGGATATGTAGTAGGCGACAGTTCATCATTTTTTCGAATACTTCGCAGAGGCAACTTGTTAGCGCTATAGGTCGGTAACTTGATACAGAGGAAGGATCCTTCCCGTGTTTCAGAATTGGAATTACAATAGCCTCCTTCCAAACGAAGGGGATCTCGCCGGAAGACCATATAACGTTGTATAGGTAGAGGAGGGTTTTCTGTGTTTCAGGTCGTAGTTGTTTTAGCATCTCATACATTACGCGGTCTGAACCTGGGGCGGATGTATTACAACAGTTTAGTGCTGCCTGCAGTTCTGCTATAGAGAATGGATCGTTGTACGCCGCACTTTTAGCAGACTTTCTTTCTAATTTTTGCTGTTCTATTTGTGTTTTGTACTTTAGGAAGGTTTCGGAGTAGTGTGAAGAGCTCGATATGTATTCAAAATGTGCACCGAGAGAGTTGGCTGGGTCTTCAAGGCTTTCTCCATGGCTATTTACTAGAAGTAAGGAATACGTTTGCTGCCCATTAACTTTCTTCACTCTATTCCAGACTTTTCTCTCATCTGTATACGAGTTGATGCTTGATATAAATTTTGCCCAGCTCTCTCGTCTTGCTTGCCGGCGCGTTCTCCTTGCCTGGGATTTCACACGTTTAAAGTTTTCCAGGTTTTCAGCTGTAGGAGAATCGCGAAATATCGCCCACGCTTTGTTCTGGTTCCTCCGTGCTTGCCTGCATGCATCGTTCCACCAGGGAACACGCCGCTTGGAATCCATGCCGCTCGTTTGTGGAATACATTTACAGGTGGCATCCAGTATAAAAGCTGTAAAATATGCAACAGCATCATCTATGGTTATACCAGACATCTCAGTCCACGTCATGTAAGTAAGAGTTCGGTACCGTTCCCAATCGGCTGAGTCAATCTTCCACCGAGGGACCAGCGGGGGAAGTTGATCTTGTTTCGGCGTAGTTAGGATTATTGGGAAGTGGCCACTCCCATACGGGTTGTTAAGCACATTCCATTTAAAATTGGGTAAAAGTGTCGGCGATAAAATGCTAAGATCTATGGCAGAGTATGACTTGTTGGACAGGTTAAAATATGTGGGCTCCTTCGTGTTCAAGAGACATGTTCCAGAGGAAAAAAGCACCTGTTCAATGACGCGACCTCGCGCATCACAGCGTGAATCGCCCCACAAAGTACTGTGTGCATTAAATCACCAAGAATAAAATAGGGGTCCGGGAGCTCATCTATTAATGATTCTAAGTCGCGTCTGTGAAGGTGATGATGTGGTGGTATATACAGAGAACAGATTGTAAGGAGTTTATTTAAAAGTACGGCTCGAACGGCCACGGCCTCAAGGGACGTTTGGAGCTTTAGATGCTGACACGCTACACTTTTGTCAGCAATAATAGCTACACCGCCAGATGCTGCGACATCATCCTCGCGGTCTTTGCGGAACGTAACGTGCTTTCGGAGAAAGTTTGTGTGTGTAGATTTTAAGTGTGTCTCCTGTAAACACAGCACTTTTGGATTGTGTTTATGGATAAGTTCTTGAACATCATCAAGATTCCTAAGTAGACCTCTGACATTCCATTGAATGATTTGTGTATCCATATTTTAAATTTAATTGGTGCTATGTTTACGGAAACGGAAGGGATGTCTTAGATTACAGAGCCCTTTCGAGGCCCTGTAACCGGGGTTTTGCTCTTTTTGAAGCGTTCGAGGGAACCGCGCCGCTCCTTAGGCGTCTGGGGCGCCTTGGGGATAGTTGTAGTGTCCATTGCCTCTTGTGAGGCGCCGGACACATGCTCTTGTGAGCGAGAAGTTACCAGGGAAGGTCCCGCCTTGGAGGGCAAAACCCCTGTGCCCACCAGCCCGGAGGTCGATGGGGTTCCCTGGGGGATTTGGCTGCGCCGGCCATTGCCAGCACTGGAAGGGACCTGGGAGGTTGAGGCAGCCTCGGCTGCACCCACCTTCGGGGTCGATGGCCCCTTTTCCTCGGTTGGCGGAGCAGCGCTAGCTGCAACCACCGTGGGGGCAGATGGCGTAACTGCCGACTCACTGCGTTTGGGTCGGACAGTCGCCGGAGGCCGTTGTGACGCTGCCCCCTGACGCGCCACTTCGGCAAAGCTTTTCTTTGGCAGGTATGCAACCCGCCTGCGTGCCTCCTTGAATGATATATTCTCTTTTACTTTTATAGTTACTATTTCTTTTTCCTTCTTCCAGGAGGGGCAGGACCGCGAGTACGCGGCGTGATCCCCGTCACAGTTTACACAGTGGAGAGAGTTATTACATGCTTCAGTGGCGTGTTCAAGGGCACTACATTTCGCACATGTTTGGCGGCTTCGGCAGCTCTGCGAGCTGTGGCCGAAACACTGGCATTTGTAACATCTCAAGGGATTTGGCACGTACGGTCTTACACGGAGCTTGATGTATCCGGCCTCGATTGAGTCGGGCAGGACACTTGAATTGAAGGTGAGTATTAGGTGTTTGGTCGCAAGTTCTTTTCCATCTCGCCTTATCTTAATTCTTTTGACACTTATAACATTCTGTTCGTTGAAGCCCTCTAAGAGCTCAGCCTCAGTGAGCTCCAGCAAATCATCGTCCGAGACAACGCCGCGGGAGGTAATCATCGTGCGGTGCGGGGTTACTACTACTTGGGTCTCCCCAAATGATACTAGCTGTGGCAGCTTCTCAAATTGCTTCTGGTCGCGGAGCTCCAAGAGGAGGTCACCGCTAGCCATCCTTGACACCTTATATCCTGGGCCAAAAACTTCGGTAAGGGACTTAGATACTAGGAACGGGGAGATTGTTCGTACTTGTTTAGCCGGTTTTTCTGCGTGGAGAACATGAAAACGGGGAAAATTGTGGACTTGACGTCCGAAAAACTGAAAAACTTCTTCGGTGCGCCCTCGTTTATGAGGGCGATCAGGTAGTTTAGGAAAAGCATGTTCCATAAGTAATGTTGGGTTTTCGGCCGCGATGCCGACCACCCACCATGGAGCCCAACAGGGGGACGTGACAGAAGTTCCTGCTAGAGAAACCCTGCCAACGCCAGCCGTACATCGCTGCTATAACCAAATACAGCATAACCAAGGCTGGCTAGCTACACAAGGTTAACCCTTGCCGCCGGGAAACTAGGAAGTCAGGAGAAGTGATGAGAAGACAGGAAAGATGAAAAAGGCGAGAGAGAAAGACGAAGATTGGAGAGGAGGACAGGAAAAAGCGACTGCCGATTTCCCCCGGGTGGGTCAGTCCGGGGGTGCCGTCTACGTGAAGCCGAGGCCAAAGGGGTGTGTTGCCGCCGCCGAGGGGCCGTAAAGGTCCAAACACCCGGCATTGGCTCAACCCCCAGGATCCCCTTTTCCCCGGACACGGCTAAGCCGCGCACGGCTACACGCGGGAGGGTCCAACCCTCGTGTGCTCGGGTACGTGGTGTCGCAACACACCAAACGCCTGCTTACGCAGACGCCCCTGCGGGGGTTTTAGCTTTGAACTGGATTGGCTACCTAAGCCGTAGCCAGCTGAAACCATTGCTGTTTCTTTCACGTTTAGTGCGTTTAGTTGGCTCCACAGCCATAGCTAGCCAGAGCCAGAGCCAGCCACAGCTTCAGCCATACTAGGCCTATTAGTCCTGGCCTCAAGGAAGTGTGTGCGTGCTAGTTAACCATGAGCGGAAAACGAAAGCGCCTGACACTCGACGAAAAACGGGACATGTTACGTAGGCTGGACTCCGCGCAGCGTCAACTTGATATTGCAAAGGCATTTGGGATCCCTGCATCGTCACTGTCTACGATTAAGAGCCAGCGCCAAGCAATCGCGGCCGCATCGGAAAGTGCGCAGCTCAGCCCCTCCCGCAAAAGACTGTGCACTGCATATTTCATGAAAGTCGACGACGCTGTTGCCACATGGCTAAAGGATTTACGATCCAGTAACATTCCAGTTTAAGGACCCATGATTCAAGAGAAGGCCATGGAATTCGCCGCGCTTTTCGACGTCAGTGGATTTGAGGCAAGCAGTGGATGGTTGTGTCGCTTTCGGACGCGCTACGGAATCGTATGGAAGCAAGTCTCCGGCGAAGCCAGCAGCGTGGACACCACTGCTGCAAGCACATGGCGGGAAGAAAACTACGCGACGTCATCAGAGACTATATCCCGGACGATTTATACAATGCGGACGAGACCGGGGTATCTTACCTACTGCTCCCGAACAAAACCATGTGCTACAAAGACGACACAAAGACTACAAGACTACAAAGCTTGGTGAAGTGTGAAACCATTAACGATAGTGAATTGCTGGCAAAAAGCAGGTCTGCATGCAGCAAACTGGACTGCTGTGGACACCAATCTCGAAGCAGAGGACCATGGCACTGATGAAGAGAACAGTGAGTCAGGTGGCTAGCCCGAACTGTCAGAAAGGCTAGATGCAGATAGCCGTTTGTCTTTTGAGGAGTATGCCGCTTGTGACCCCATGTTGGAGACATGCGCTGCACTCCCTACGGAAGATATTGTAGCAAGTGCATTACCTGAAGAAGGCGAAGACAAGAAACATTCTACCACTGATGACGAAGCGCCAAATATATCTGCTAAAGAGGCACTAATCACCTCGGAAAAAGTTAAAGCCATTTCTGCCCAGCAGCCCGCTGTGCCAGAGAAGGTTCTCGAGTGCTTAGACACAGTGACTCAGTTCACAAATGCTGCAGTGCTAAGTGCTAAAGTGCAGCAGAAGACCACAGTGTTCTTTGCAAAGTACTAATTAGCGGAACTTGAGCAGAGTGACAAATAAATGCGTTGATAAACAATTTGACTACCAGTTCGCCCGCTTGTTTATTTCAGTTTAGCGAACTTTCATTTTAACAAACTTTTCCCCGGGGTCCCTTGAAGTTCGTTCAAGTGAAGTTTCACTGTAGTTGTAAATTTAGAAATGTAATGCGCAATGGAGAACATTGCACTAAGCCATTCTTTAGAGAAATTAATTTCGAGTATTTAATAGACCATTGTTGGTGAAGTAGGCAAGATTGAAAATTTTAAATGTCCGGCAGTGCTGACTAATGTTGAGTGGGGACAGTAGATTATAATTTTTCTGTAGATTAGAAGCACCCTTGAAGAAATCAAGGCCACACTGGGCCTACGAATATTTCCCGTGCTCACGCTTATCGGCTCATAAAAAATTATTTTTATTCAGAAGGATCTGCCTTAAGGCATAAATAATTAAAGAACGGCAAATAAGAGCTTCCGACTCCGCATCATGCAGGTACTGCAGCAGGGTCATTGCAAACTCGCTTGCCGTCACTCAATAGTCGTAGTCTAGATGTGTGCCTGGCTTCATTATACCTTTTATTAAATTCTTAGACCTAGTCACGCCTGTTCCAGGACTAAGGGACGTGTCAAAGTTCTCGGCCCATGTGACAATGCCACGTGCTCGATGTCTGCTTTGAGCGTCCTTTAACGCAATTGTTGTCGCTGCGCAAGAGTACTATTGAGCTCATACTATAGCAGCTCGAGATATGCAAGCCAATGCTGCTCGCGGTGCGATAAAGGTTCAGTTGCGGAGTTGCGGCACGGGTTCCAAACTCTGCTGAAAAATATGTTTGAACCCTCTTTTAAAGAAATCGGAATGACACGAAGGAGAAATGTGTCTTCGCAGAAGCTCTTGCATGTTTTCTTCGTGAGTCTTTGGTCCGATGCAGCGAAACGCGTATGATTTGCGGGTCGGCGACTGTGTTGCAGGTTGGCTTAGCGCGCGGCGTCCGGTTGGCGAGCGGAATCCAGCTGCCGAGTCGCTTTGGTGAAGGTATACAAGCGTTTTGGCTCGTCTCCATAGTGTCTTGGGCAGCCAGTTTAGTTGCGACGCTCTCAGCTTCAGGAATTCGGGTGGCTGAGTTGTCAGCGTGCACCACGAACGTGCTTTCTGCGCCGCTTAGCGTAGCAGTTTTTAGTTGGTGCAATCGCAAGCGAAGCCGCAGGCGACGTGTAATCACTGCTGATGCATGCTGAATTCACAATGTGTGGGCGACGAGGCGTCACAAGCTAATCGGACGCGCAAGACAAACCATGTTCTGGAAACCGTCGCCAATTTGTGAACTCCGGCGTCGTGGATGTCACTCTTCCTAGTTCCGCCGATCGGGGGCGCGCCAGTCGCCGCGTCACCAGTCTGACGGCGGTGTCCGCGGAGCCAACGCAGGCGTGGTCTTGTGTTGGGTGTTTCTTCGTTGCCTTCAACAAATCTAGTAACATTGCGTTCAACTGTTTTGCGCAGTCATCGCTATGCTTGTGAGTTCCAGTGAAATCTATCGACGCAGCTCGTGTGGCGTGTGTTCCCGCTGCTACTTACCGTAGTAGCGTCAAAAGGGTAGCGCCCTAGCACCCGAGCTTAACGAAATTCAGAGCAGTGCGCATTTCACTTCTGCTGCGCGTCTTGCGGTTTGTGGAACGCAGCTTGACTAGTCGGCAACAAAATCAAGGCTAAACATCTTTTCTGCGTATCGCGCGACTGCGTTTGGTCATCGTTGTTCATCGCAACTGTGTATTGTCACGTGGTAGTGCGTTAAAGTACACATTAGCAATACTGTGAAAGACAAAACTGGCTTTTACTGGGCCAATCTGTGCCCACAAAGACAGGCTACACTTAAAGCTCCACGATAGCGGCGAACACAGTCGGCGATCGTCGAAAAATCTGATCAGGGGGTCAAGCACGTCGGCTTTTATACATCAGTCGTCGAATGTTCCAGATTAATCACTGGGACCCGTGTGCCTTTCACAAAGTTCTACATTATTCGCGTCGCACACACATGCGATCAGATTACACAAGGTTCGGTCACAGACAGCGGGTGGGAGCATCCATAACATTCCAGAAACTTCCGATACATGCAGGCGCGTCCTGCGCTGTGCGATAACATTTCCTATGCGGTGAAACGTTTCGCCTGATGAAGACAAAATAGTGCACGTGTCAGTATATATGATGTCGGCCTATGACGAGTCCTGAATGTGAGAAAGCATGCCACGTTGCTTTGCGATTGGTTGCCGAGGTGGTTACGATTCTACAAAACTTGCAGCCAAAAAACATTTCTTCAAGCTGCCCGCTGACCATGTGCGCACTCAACAGTGGAGCCGGGCCATACCCAGAATGGACAAAGAACTGTCCAGCTCTTGCGCTGTTTGCGACTTCCATTTTCACGAGGAAGATATTTCGAAAGAGTTCGTGCTCAAAATTAAAGGCGACATTATCATACCGCGTGACAAGTGGGCTCTAAGGAAGATGTGCCACGCATTTTTCCCCATTGCTCTAAATTATCCTCGTAGTCAGCACGAAAACGCAAGGCCCCGACCGCGCATGCACCGTCTCCATCTAAACGTCAAAAGGAGCAAATAGTAAACAACCAAGAAGCAGCGACATCGAAATTTTGCCCCTCTAGCGAAATCAGTGGTGACATTGACAACAGTGTCATGCTGGAGAAGAAAACACAGCTGCTGAGCGAGTTCTCTGGCATAGCAGAAGCGCACCAACGGATGCAGGGTTGGCCGCTTGAAAATGTTGACAAAGCAATCGTGGTGTACAAACTGGTAATGAGAGGAAAGCTTCCAGAGAGAGAGAGAGAAAGGCAAATGAAGGACAGGGAGGTTAACCAAAGATTATCTCCGGTTAGCTACCCAGTACTGGGGGAGGGGCAAGGGGATGCGATAGATGCGAGAGAGAAGGATAAAAAAATTAAAAACCTACACACACACGCACATACGCATGAACTGGTTCTGTGGGCACTGTCACGCAGCCCGCAAAGGCGTTCCTAGTGTTACGCAATGTCACCGTACAATCCTACGTCACACAGTGCACAGTCGCAATTTGTCAGACAGTCCCGTGTCTCTTAGGTAGCGCGGCAGCGCCTTTGTAGCGGATCACGCTGATGTTTGCGTAGGACAGTTGCCAAGGATCTTGTTTTCTGTCATTGGGCGCTTGTCCATTTGGTCTAGGGTGGCTCAGAGGACTGCTCGTTGCTGGTTGAAACGAGAGCACTGAGAAAGAGGGTGTGCGATTGTTTCACTGCACCCACAGAAGTCACAAAGTGGGCTGTTGGCCATTCCGATAAGAAGAGAGTACGCATTTGAAAATGCTACTCCAAGCCATAGACGGACTAGGAGGGTGCAGTCAGGTCGTGGAAGCTCGGGCGGAATACGGAGCTGTAAATTAGGGTCCAGGGTATGAAGGTGTGCACTTGTGAACTCGGATGAATTCCATTGAGCTAATGTCAAGTCACGCGCATGTGCGGAAAGTTTTTTCGCTGCGTCGGTTCTCGATAGAGGAATGGTAACGCAATTGACGCCGTCATGGGCAGATCGGGCAGCTGCGTCTGCTCAATCCTTGCAATGTATGCCACAGTGACTAGGCAACCACTGAGATATTATATCGCGGCCCGCGTGAACTATGCGACGGTGGACTTCTGTGATCTCTGCGAAGAGCTGCTCATGTGATGCATGGCGCAGTGCTGAGAGTACACTCTGCAGGGCAACCGTGGAATCACAGAAGACTGACCATGCATGGGGTGGTTCCTCCTGAATGAAATGAGGAGCCGCACGTAGGGCTACCTGTTCAGCATCTGTCGTTGAAGATAGATGTGACGTTTTTAGCTCTATTGTGACGTATCATGTTGGTATAACCACAGCAGCAGCTGAACTTGCAGATGTGACTGAGACATCGATGTAAATGTGTACGCGGCCACTGTGCACGTCATATAAAAGTTTTAATCTGGCCTGCTTCAGGGCAAACGACGGCTTGTTGGTTTTCTTCATGATTCCTGGGAGGGTGAGGCGTATTTCAGGTCTGTGCTGGCACCATAAAGGTGAGGATGGTCTGGCTGCAGGCATTTAATTCGATAGCAATGAGGTACGATTGGCAACGATTAAACGACTGAAAGTTGCGTCTGGCCTGTCTGCGAGTACAGCCGTCTGCTGATGTTTCTTGTCTTGGCCTTCCGGTGTTCCACTCTTTCGAAGCCTTCGTCATCTGAGGAGTCATCGCTTGAGCAGGAGTACACCACAGTTTCCTCGCTGTTAGCTTGACTTGAATTTCTCTTCCCGGGGCTGGTTCCTGCCGAAGCAATCACGTCGCGTCGGCATTCTGCCGACTCCACTTCCATTGCCATGGCAATGGGAGCGGCGTCTCCCATTAAAACACGGCAAAAAGCCGAAAATACTGCAGCGCGAAAGAGAAGTGGTCTCTACGAGAATCACTTCGTCTTCGGCCCCTTGCTATTCAAACCTTCCAGAAATCTATAGGGCTGTGGTAGTGTCGAAACGCATGGCGGTATGTGGCCATATCAAGGGGCAACGTGTACCATCAGTTGTGTATCCTACTGGTGCTGATATATAATCGTGATCATGCGATTACCTAAAGTGCCTACTTTCACTCATTGAACGATTGAATTTCTGTGAAGGTTGCCTTGCTGGTAATTACCCCCATGTCTTGTCAACAGCTCTGGCTATCAGAAATGGTGAAAAATGGCGTCGCAAATCATGCACAATTCTGTGCCTGAGTGCAGCATGCAAGGAATGCAGGAGTATGCACATGTTTTTTTCACGGCGTGGCAAGACAAGCTATAGCTTGTCTTGCGACATTTCATCCTGTATACAGGACACCCGGCATTTCATCCTGTATACAGGATGAAATGCCGGGTGTCCGGTATTAGCGCTATAGGAATCGTACTGACCGCGTAGCAGCGGCAGTCCTGTGTACTTACAGCCAGTATATTTATTCACGCAGTACTAATCAATTAACTAATTTAGTTATTAACTATTTAATTATTTAGTTGCTTTTACCTAGTGGACTTCTAGATTATTACTTCAATCGCAAACATGTCAATTAAAATTGTAGAGCACCTTAAATAACCTCTTAATCAAGCATTCATTCGTGCTGAAGTTTGCCTGGTTGTTTTTTCCAAGACAAAAAAAAAAAATCCCGCGAATTGTGAAATAGATGGGCGCGCGCGTGCCGCTACTCAAGCTCCTTCAAGCAAAACTTCCAAACATACACGGCTGCATTTGTTTATCGCCACATCGTATAATTCTTCATCATGTAGGATGGCTCGAGTGGTTTCGTGACCTAACGAGCGTGGTGTCCGCAAGAATGTTGCGCTCGATCATGAGGCATTCGAGATACCTTTAACTTTAGCGTATCATGAAACAAAGCTACAAAAGATATTCATCCAGTCTTAAAAATAACTGTGCGCCAAAGAGTACAAAAAAGAAAAAGGGCAACTCTCGGAAGAACAGAAAAGAGCTACTCAGGAGTCTATTACAATAAAAAAGAAACGAAAAGCACATAGGACACAAAGAAACATCCAAAGGTGCAACTGCTTTAGCCATTTACCCTTTCTGTCTCTTGAACTCAGAAAAAGAGGAAAAACAAAGCAGTTCTTTACTCATTTTTATCTTTGTCGCAAGCTTTTTTTTATATAAGTATAGGGTAACATCATTGAGGTGCGCTAAACAGTCACGTTTTACACCAGTTTTGAGCGGTTATTTTCCTTGCCAGTTATAACACGTGGTCAAACAGGCCACTGTCTGAAGCAATAAAGTACTTGCTTCTTTCCAGCACATGTGGTGTTGCAGCTTTGATCAGCCACGCTCGAATCTCGCGGCGGACGCGGCCTATTTTTGCCTTTAGGGTGTCCGGTGTGGTAGTTTCGCTGCTGTACACGCGATCTTTTTTTTTATTGGATTTAACTTCCCAAAACAACTTTCTGATTATGAGGCACGCCGTAGTGGAGGACTCCAGAAATTTCGACCACCTGGGGTTATTTAACGCGCACCTGAATCTAAGTATGCGGGTGTTTTCGCATTTCGCCCCCATCTAAATGCGGCCGCCGCGGCCGGCATTTCATCCCGCGACCTTATGCTCAGCAGCCCAACACCATACCCACTGAGCAACCACGGCGGGTCACGCAATCTTTCACGTAGCCCCGCAAGAAGTCCAGTTGTGTCATTTCCGGTGACCTTGCAGGCCAGGACCCAAGTCCGTGCCGACCAACCCACTGTCCAGGAAAAAGCTTGTCGAGCCACGTTCGAAAATGACTAGTATACTATGAGCAAGAGCATCATCGTGTTTAAACCAGATGTTGCAACAAACGTCGTTAACGGGGCCCTTGAGGATGCCGCGGACGTAGCGATGTGTCGTTAGTGTGTTGTCAAAGAAGGTGGGTCCGATGATGTTGCCATCAAAATACTCCAGTAGTGCCGTGGGAAGATTAACTTGTGTGTTTCTGGAGAAATCATCTTTCCTTGAGAAAGGTGGTTTGAGTTTTCCTTTCTATTATCCTTTCGTCTTTTTGATTCGACCCTGTGATGTCTAGCAAGTCTTGAAGTTTGCCTCACCGCCACTCCCAACCACCTCAATGCGCTTCGCTTTGTTGAAGGCGGGGCCGCTGTCAAATCACAAAGCTACGTCCATCAAACACCGTGTCGCCCGTCTCAGGCCTGAGGACGATCACCTCTAGGAATACGAGAGAATAATGCATGGGAAGTATAGTGACCAGAATCTTTAAGTATTGCGAAGATGAAAGAATTCCGGCAGAACCCTCCTGTGGATGACAATGGAAGTTAACGCGATTAGCATTCGCGCAATGGAGCGACCACGTAGCGACACAGCACATACCGTAATGTCGCGCAGTAGTGACGGTGAAAAGACAGCATCAAAAGTGAATAACCTAACGGAATTTTTATTGGATGAACCTGGAGCCCAAAAGCACGTTGAACTCAAAGCGCAACGATAGCGGCGAAAAGAGGGCGATCGTCGAAAATGTGATCTTCGGGTAAGCACGTCGTCTTTTATACTGAACTCAACGTTACAGCGCAAACACCTAAAGCGATCCACAAAAAGACAGACACGGCACACATTGGCACTGATTAACAACTTCTTTTTTCCCTTTCGTCGTCGATGCATCGATATATATATACATATGCATCGACGACGAAGGGCAAAAAGAAGTTGTTAGTGCCAGTGTGTGTCGTCTTTCTTTTTGTGGTTCGTTTTAGGTGTTTGCGCTGTAACGTTAAGTTCAGAATTATGTACCAGCTAGGCCCAAAAGAAGTGTTACTGAGTCTTTTATACGCGAGTCGTTGAAGGTTCCCTCCTGGATGGTGCCCGCGTGTCTCCCAGAAATTGCTACGCAATTAGCGTCGCGCATACATTGAGATTACGAAAGCTTCGGTGACAACAGGCAACGGAAAGAACCATCAATACCATTCGAGAAATTTGCGATAGATGCAGGCGCATCATGCACTTAGCGATGACGTTTACCGCTTATTAGCCAGTGAAAAGCGGTCACCCGAGAAAGCTAAACAAGTACACGTGTCAGTATCAACTAAGACACCTTTATTTAGAATTTGTAGTGATCCTCCAGAGATTTCAATTCATTCGACTATATGCGACATACACTGTATCTGCGATTGGCTAGCTTTGTCCTAACCATAGCTTGGGCCACTAGGTTTGTGCTGGAGGTGATTCCGTCGTTATCGCTGCAAGATCATCATCCCAGATTCATTAACCACCCCTCTTCATGCAGGCGTTTTCACCCTTTCGTCATCAGGCCATCGTAGTCATACAGGCTTCGTGATACAGTCGCCGCTACGCCATTGCCATACACGCGTTATCATCCTTACTAAAACCTGGGTAATGCCCACATGATCTCTCACATTATCGGCCAATAGCCTTGGCAAGCTGTGTCAGTAAAGTGATGGAGCGGATGGTACTGAGCAGACTGGAATGGCTACTCGAGAAAAGTGGTGGACTTCCTGATTTCATCAATGGATTCAGAAGAGGCCGATCATCAATTTACGGTGTGATCGACCTAGTATCTTCTGTTCAACAGGAGAAGAGACGCCGTCGTCTGGTATGCGCAATATTTCTGGACATCAAAAGTGCCTACGACAACGTCTTCCACCATTCAATTCTTCAGGCGCTTGAGGATATTGGTGTTGGTGGCTGGATGTATGCATGGCTGCAGAGTTACCTCAGTGGCCGCACCATTTTCATGTCCACTTCGGATGGCGAGACTGACAGACATGACGTTCACAGGGGTGTTCCGCAGGATGGTGTCCTTAGCCCAATATTGTTCAATATCATACTGGTAGGCCTTGCAGACGAGCTACCTGAAACAGCGCGTATCAGTACGTACGTGGATGGATGATATCTGTATTTGGTCATCTGGGGTCACACGTCCACTAGTGCGTGCAAGGCTCCAACGTGCGGCTACCATAACGGCGAAGTACTTGCGCCGTAGAGGCCTGCAACTCTCAGCAACTACGTGTGCAGTCATGGCATTCACGAGCAAATCAATGTCACATTATCCAATCGTTGTCGACGGAACAGCGCTCCCTTTAGTCACCCACCAGAGATATCTTGGCGTGATAATAGACTTCAGCCTTTCCTGGACCAAACATGTTGCTGCGCTTAGGGCTAAACTGACCAACTTCGTACACGTCCTTCGTGTAATATCAGGACTGAGTTGGGGCCCCTCTGAGCGAAGTTTGCTCCAAGTGTACCAGGCACGTTTTGTAGGCTACATACGCTACAGCATGCCTGTGTTATCTAACATGGGGTCATCTTGTATACGCACGCTGGAGAGCCTTCAGGCACAAGCACTACGAATATGTCTTGGCTTGCCACGCTGCACGTCAACTAAGGGCACAATAGCGGAAGCACGGGCTTGTCCTATCGACATATACAGGTCTTGTGAACCTGTGCGAACCTATCTTCGCCTGCTAACCAGACACTCACACCATCCACTGTCAACACTTCCAAGCACCAACCTTGACTGTGCTTTTTCTAAAGCTATTGCATGTCATGCAAGCATTGTACCTGCAAGATTCCAGGCCACCGGCATCCCCGTGACACCTCCATGGACATTGCCAAGACCACTAGTGAGGCTTCATATACCCGGAATTAGGAAGAAATCTTACGTTTCCTCCATTGGCTTGAAGCAGCTCACCCTGTCCCATATATTTACATCATATAGTGGGACTGTACAAGTATATACCGATGGTTCCATCACGCCATCTGCCACAACGGCCGCTTTTGTCATCCCACAACTTGGAATTACTCAACGATTTCGATTAGACCACAAATCGACATCTACGGCTGCAGCACTTGCGGGAATACGAGAGGATGTCCGTTTTATGAGAACGCAGACACCCCATAAATGGACGATATTGTGCGATGCCAAATCAGCGCTACAAGCGCTAAAATACTTTTTAAAGAAAGGACCACACTATCTGCTCGTGCTGGAAATCGTCGAACTTTATCACAGTGCCGAGTTAAGTGGCCACGTGATTACCTTTCAATTGATGCCTAGCCATTGTGGTGTCTTTGGTAATGGACTCGCTGACAGTGAGGCAAGATCGGCCTCCTCTTCCTCAGATGAAGTACGGATTGCCTACTCGCGACCGGACACCAACTCCATGATCAAGGCACTCATGCAGGACCTTACAAAGGCTTACAGAGCCCACTCTGATAATATTCACAGACGTCTACATACGATTGACCCAGACGGTAAATTCTGTTTGCCCCCGAAGCTTACACGGAGCAAAACATCATTGCCACACAGGATTCGGCTCGGCGTTGCTTTCACCCGTCGCTACGCATACCTCATCGGCCAATCGAACAAGCCTGATTGTGTACACTGCCAGATGCCCGAAACACTGCAACACGTACTGTGCGACTTCCCAGCATATATGCTGGAGCAAAGGGCGTTAGACAGCTTCCTAGCCAGCGTTGGCAGACAACTACTGTCGGAGGAAGCTATCCTCGGCCCATGGCCTGACTGCAATTTCAGTGTGTGCAACAAAAGTATAGTTGAAGTTCCTGCAGGACACCAAGCTCGACGAGCGGCTCTAGCGAGGCAACTGTCTCATGTGCATAAGCACTCATTTCATTTCATTTCATATTATTTGTGCCCATTTACAAGCAAATGAAGGGGGCCAAGGTAAAAGCTGCTCATTGGCAGCTTGAGCGGTCCCTGGCCCTCTTTACATATTGGCAGAACGGTGGCAAAGAACACTTTCAGAAATGAAAAAATAAAGAACAGTGGGCTACATCAAAATAAAAACATTGCTTTCATTGAATGCATATGGTTTTACGGAATCATGGCGATTTAAATGGTAGTTTTCACCAGACAGATGAGCTCCGATGGTGTCAAGGCATGGATGTCAATGCCGGCTTCTAGGTAATAATTTAATAGCCGTGGCAAGGTATTTGCGACCATTTGATGACCGTAATTTGTCCTCGAGAAGGGTATGAGCCATTTTTCATGGCTGCGCGTCTCATATGTAGGTGTATTCTCTTTTAAGTTTGCTATATTTGTAATTAAGTTGCTTCTTTTTTTTACCTGAAAGTAATAGGTGCGTAGGAGGGTTCACCACTCACCACTTCTGTTATCATCATCATCCATCCCAATACTTTCACTCCCCTTCCCTCTTCCCCAGTGCAGAGTAGCAGACTAGAGCGCACTAGCTCAGGTCGACCTCTCTGTCTTTCCTATCAATAAATTCTATTCATTCATTCATCATCCCATCGTTCTCTCACTTTTTCACGCCATCGTCGCCGTTTCGCCATCGTCGTCATGGATTTGTCATGCCGCATTGTTACACATGCAGTCGTCCTCATACCATTGTCAACCGATGTTGTCATCGCCACGTAGTATTTTTTACCATTGTCATCACCCCAGTAACATCACCCCATTGTTGACCTGCTGCTGTCGTGATACTGCCTTGGTAATTTCGTTGACGTCAATCCGTCTTCGTGATTTTATCGTGATTACGCTGTCAGTATTCAACCGTGATTACGCCGCCCCTGCCATGCCACCGTTGTGATGGGGTCGTCTTCAAACAGTCGCTATCACGCATCCGTTGTCATATTGTCATCCCCATGCCGTCCTCGTGATGTGATCGTTGTCATTCATACTCGTCATCTGGTTGTCGTCATACCGTCTTTGTCATATAGTGATGATTCAATTGTCTTCATGTAGCAGTCAGCACGCTGTCGTCCTTATGCCAACTTCATCGTTTAGGATTGGTCATGTCTCATCCCTTTGTCGTCACACAATATCTTTAATTCCATCGGCGTCGTTCCTTCTGTCATACCGTAGTCGTTAGTGCGTCAGGGCCATACAGTCGTCGTCATGCCACCATGCTCAAGCGTTACTAGGGCAAGTGAATGCTATACCAACATGATAGGATATCGAATTAGGCCACATATAACCAAACAAACAGAAATATGAGAATGACTGCAGATTTTCTTTCTTTCGTTTCTTCATCCTTATTGAGCGACTGCATGTTTGCTTGCTTTAGAGTGTAGGAGCCATTTCTGATGATGATACTCTTCCGTCTCACTGGACAAGACGCCGTTTTGAGGCATGTGCTTACTCATGACTTGAATGACTGCCTTTGCAAAGACATGAGGTTTTCAGGAACACAACTAGAATATAAAGTTGGCATGCGGTGGGAGAAACCTTATCCGAATTCAGTGCTAAATACGTCAACATCAGTATACTTACTACCTAAAAAAAGATTAAATTATGGGTTTCAAGGCACCAGGATCCCGATGCGATTATGAGCCACACGGTACACGAGCATTTTCGCACTCCGGCTCCATCGGAAAGCAGCTGCCACGGCAGGGACGGAAGCGACGACTGTGTTCAGCAGCGCAACGTCATAACCTCTAAGATACCACGGCGGCTTCAACGATAATTCTGAAGTATTATTTGACTGTCATAGAAGTTCTTATGCTGCAAATTATTATACAGTATACACTTAAGCCATGCAGATGAGGTAACGAGGAGACAAGATCTGGAGAAGCGGTGAAAATAATGTCCCAGGTATAAATACGGGCTGAGGAATTAAGGTGTCATAGTGTTCACATATCCGCTAAGGCACCTGAATGAAAAACTTGCTCGGCCAGAGCGCGACATGGTGAGCCCGCTTTGTTCCTGCAAACGTAGTGATGTGGTGCCGCGCAGAAATCACTCCACAAATCTGCACTGTAGCCTTCCTTCAAACCTTCAGAATGCGTCTTCACATAAATTGTTTTCCTTTTCTTTTGAGCGATTAGAAACGTGGCGTGCATGAGACTTCTCTCAAGATGACACAGATTATAGCCGCAACTGAAATACTTGCTATAGAAAGGAAGAATTCTGGTTAGACATCCTAGATGCCTTCATCCAAAAGTTTTAGCACCTGTACGCGTATGTAAGCACTCAGCGTAACTAGTGCATGAGAAACGTTAGGTCGGTTCCGAGCACACCACAATGATGACGCTGAAAGCAGAAGAGGCAAGCAATGCATGCACACGTAGGCTTTTGACAAAAGATTATTACCTTAGGGTCGATGACTCTAACATCAACGAACACAAGCACCTTGAGAGTTCTTGTGTTGGACAGGCTCGCCAAGAAGTCTTGCAACGACGCATGGAAACTTCCTCTAAATAGGAGCGATTCGAGCGACAGCTCGATTAGCTGTTCCCGGAGCAGTCTAGAGATGGCACCAATGACTTTGGCAGCAGACTCAGTATTGAAGGTCGAGCATTTCAGATGAAGGCAGGTTACAGACGTAGTCCGGCACAAAGCGTCGCAGAGTAGGAGATTAACACCATGGTATCCCCGCGGCGATAGCACGAACTGCAAGAAAACTAGGGTCAATAATTTTGATGGGTAAAAACCTAAGAAGAGAAAACATGTACGACATGAGGGCTGTGGGGCGCGAACTTAGAAGACGAACGGTGCGTGCAATATGAAATACGCGAGTAGCACGACCCGAGCTAAACACTGAAAAAGCTGGTGAAATCTAGTGACTAATACGTTGACCTAATTACTGCAAACACCAAGTTTGGTCGTCTAGGCTCCTCCATATATTTGCAGACATTACAGCGGCCTTGAGAACAGCACTATGGACGAGACGGAGCCGTGCCACTCAAGAAGCACAAGTTGACGCCCATCGCACGCGGCTATGCACTCTTGAAGCCTCCATTTTATGCACACCTCTCGGCTCGGACCCACGGCGATGAAGCTGTTTGCTTGTTAATATTACTACGATATCATTGAGCGGTGCTCAAGGGACGAGCCACCGCGAGAACGACGACGAAGTGGGTCTGTGCCCTTGGCGCGGGCGAGTGTCGGCCTGGAGATCTGGCTCCAGTGTAAAAAGCCTGTATATAGCCTCTTGAATCGCTTTCTTTCCACAAGTAACATTCTGGTGGAGGTCGGCGATCCCCGTCCTCACCACGGAACTCCGGAGTGGTCGGTACATCGAGCTTGCCACTATGCCTCCCGGTGACGAGAGCGCCACTGCAACGGCTTCGGCTTGTCGGACTGCTCCGATCATCACGTTGCCCAACATCGCGACCCTGGTGTGTTCTCTGGCCTAGAGGGAGAGGACGTTGACAAATGGCTCAAGCTCTATGAATGCGCCAGTGCTAATAACAGGTGGGACCCAACGACCATGCTCGCCAATCTCATCTTTTATCACGGTGGCACCCCACGCGTGTGGCACCAAACGCATGCCGACGAGATAAACAGTTGGGCAGTTTCAAAGAAAAGCGCAGGTAACTGTTTGGCGAACCCATTGGGCGCAAGGTGGCCGCGAGAAAGGCTCTTGTCTCGTGTTCACACATCTACTGAGCCGTACGTTTCCTACATACTCGTCGTCTTGGCTCTCTGCCGCAAAGCTGACGATACTACGTATGAAGCAGATAACGTGTCGCATGTGCGAAAAGGCATCGCCGACGATGCTTTCAATTTGCTTGTTTTCGGCCACGTCTCGACTATCGACGCCATTATCAAAGAATGCCGTCACCTTGAACAAGCTAAAAGCCACCGTATCACACATCACATCACAAGGCTACTCAACACTGCTGCTACATCGACATGTCAGGGACTACCGCGTCAGACCACCCCCTGTGACGACGTAACTCGTATTGTTCGCCGCAAGCTCGAGGCCGCCTGTTTGCCAGCTTTCTCTGCGACGCATCCCGATCAACCAGCAACCACGATTGCGTTGATTCAGGCCGTCGTCGAACAGGAATTTGAGAACATGGGTCTCAACTCCATGTGTTCATCATCTACACCCATGGTTCCCCAGCTCTCTAGCCGCCCTCCTCATCCCCGGCAGTTCTTTTCTGCCACATCTCGCCGCAACGCGTCCAAATGGCGTACCCCTGATGACAGGCCAATCTGCTTTCACTGCTGTTGCATCGGCCACGTCGCTCGTCACTGCCGCCACCGATGGCCACCACCTCCTCGGACATACACCGCCGCTCATTCCCGCCCCTTTCGACCTTCTGTTCCTTATGCCACCCGCCATGAACCCATTGCCGCTGATGCTCCTGCCCCGAAACTTACCTACAGCCGCTCGACGCCATCAATCTCGTTCGCCCCAACCCCGTCGCTTCTCTCCGTCGCCTATCGCCTCCCGGATCCAGCCGGAAAACTAGGCACTGCAGCTTCTAGAGGTGAAGCTGCGTTGTCCACCCTGCCCTCAAATCCTCTGCTCACGTTACACAGGAACCAAAACCTTCTTGACGTTGACGTTGATGGCTATCCTGTCACGGCACTCATCGATACAGGTGCACATCTTTCTATTATGAGTGCTGCCTTCCGGCGACGACTGAACAAGCTCCTCACACCAGCGTCGGCATGCGTCGTCTGCGTTGCGGATGGCGGTACTGTGCCTATCATCGGCATGTGTACGGCACATGTTAGCATCGCCGGCCACCACACTCCTGTCCTCTTCGCCGCGATTGCACATTGCCCCCCCCCCCCCCCCGACCTCACTCTCGGCCTCGATTTACTCTATGCGCATTCTGCTCTTATTGACTGCTCTGCGAGTACCCTTCGCCTTAAGTTGCCGATTTTCGTAGAACCTTCTGCCGCACCCCAGTGCCGCCTACGCCCCACCGGCTTTATTCGCCTGCAGCCAAAATCAATAGCCTATATTGAACTCTTCTCTTCCCCACCCGTCCCTGATGGCGAGTACCTCGTCGCTCCTCTGCCCGACATTCCACAACAGTATGACGTTACCGTGCCTCGCAGTATAGTTACTTTTACTGCAAACCACACTTTCATGCCTTGGATTGGCAAAGCAAATTCTACCGCAAGGTATTTGCCTTGCCAACGTTGATTGTCTCGGCTACCATCACCTGGCAACTTTATCGACCGATGCTTCTGTCGATCTTAGCGGCCCCATCGTGCTAGCCTCGGCCACCGACCCCAAGATACAGAAAAAGGTTGCGACAGACCTGTCTTCTGCGCAGGCTGAAAACCTTTATCACCTATTGTCGTCCTACAGTGATATTTTCGACTTGGATGATCGCCCTTTAGGCCAGATGCTCGCGGTTAAGCATCGGATTCTTACTGGTGATGATACTCCTATTCACCGACGACCGTATCGAGTTTCTGCGTCGGAACGCCAAGTAATTCAAAGTGAAGTCAACAAAATGCTTGACAAAAACATCATTGAGCTGTCTTCGAGTCCCTGGGCGTCACCTGTAGTGTTGGTTAAGAAGAAGGATGGCACGTGGCGCTTCTGTGTAGACCACCGCCATCTGAACCAAATTACTGAGAAGGACGTCTACCCGCTCCCACGTATAGACGACGCCCTTGACTGCCTCGACGGTTCCAGCTATTTCTCTTCCATTGATCTTCGTTCTGGATACTGGCAGATTGCTGTTCGCGATATGGACAGAGAAAAAACCGTGTTCATCACACCTGATGGCCTATACCAATTTAAAGTAATGCCGTTTGGGGTATGCAACGTACCTGCCACATTTGAGCGTATGATGGACTCCTTGCTCCGTGGTTTCAAATGGCCCACATGTCTCTGCTACCTCGACGACGTCGTCGTCTTCTCGCCCACGTTCGACACTCATCTTGAGCGTCTAACAGCTATACTTGATGTATTTCGAAAGGCGAAGCTGCAACTTAACTCGTCCAAATATCGTTTCGGCCGCCGCCAAATTACTGTTCTGGGCCACCTCATCGACGCTTCCGGAGTACAACCTGATCCCGACCAAACTCGCGCTGTCAGAGGGTTTCCGGTTCCGAAGACAGCCGCAGACGTTCGAAGTTTTGGCGGCCATGCTCGTACTGTCGTCGTTTTTTTTCAATATTTTGCGCCAATTGCTAAACCCCCTCAATAATCTTTTAAAGAACGACGTACAATTCTGGTGGGGCACTGCAGAAGCCGCCGCCTTGTCTTGTCTCATCACTCTTCTCTCCTCACCACCCACTCTCGCCCACTTCGACCCTGATGCCCCAACAGAATTGCGTACAGAAGCTAGCGATCATGGCGTAGGTGCCGTCTTAGCCCAGCGTCAGCGCGGCCGGGATCGCGTTATTGCTTATGCGAGCCGCCTCCTCACACCATCGGAGCGCAACTATTCTATTACGGAACGAGAATGCCTTGCTGTAGTCTGGGCGGTTGCGAAGTTCCGTCCTTACCTTTACAGTCGCCCTTTTTCCGTAGGCACTTATCACCATGCTCTCTGCTGGCTCTCATCGCTAACGGATCTTACAGGCCGGCTTCGTCGACGGGCTTTGGGGCTACAAGAATTATCATATTCCGTGGTCTACAAGTCTGGCCGCCTGCACTAAGACGCTGACAGCTTGTCGCGTTACCCTGTTGACGACCCTGACTCTCAATATTACCAGTGCTGCTTGTGTATTGATTGTGTCGCAGCTGCTTCCTTTCGCCGACGAGCAACATCGTGACGCCTACATCAGAGCACTCATCGACCGTTTTGAACACTCTCCGGCCGACGCCACTCTACGCCTCTTCGTCCTCCGCAACGGTACTCTGTACCGTCGCAACCTTCATCCGGATGGCTCTGAGTTCCTGCTTGTCATACCTAAACACATCCGCTCAACCATTCTGCAAGAACTTCACGATGCACCAACGGCAGGACACATCGGCGTATCTCGAACCTATGACCGTGTACGTCGCCGTTTTTTCTGGCCGGGCTTTGCCCGTTCCGTACGACGTTACGTCGCCGCTTGTGAACTTTGCCAACGACGCAAGAAGCCTTCCCAGCTCCCCGCTGCTTACTTGCAGCGGCTCGACATCCCTGCCGAGCCCTTCCATCGTGTCGGCTTAGACCTTCTCGGCCCATTTCCAGAATCTACATCAGGAAACAAGCGGGTTGCAGTCACGGTGGACTACGCAACCCGTTATGCCGTAACCCGCGCTCTTACGACCAGTTGCGCAACTGATGTTGCGGACTTCCTGCATAATATTTTGATTCATGGTGCTCCGCGTCAATTGCTAACAGGCCGTGGCCGTACGTTCTTAGCCAAAGTTATTGACGACATCATGCGTGCCTGCTCAGTGCAGCATAAATTTACCACCACCTACCACCCTCAAACGAACGGCCTCACTGAGCGTTTGAACCGCACCCTTACAGACATGCTATCCAAATACGTTTCAGACGACCACCGTGACTGGGACCAGGGTCTACCTTACATTACATTTGCGTATAACTCTTCCCGTCTCGAAACTGCTGGCTTTTCTCCTCTTTACCTCTTGTATGGCCGTGAACCGACGCTACCACTGGACACTGTGCTTCCGTCTACCACAGCTTCAACTAGCGCTTATGCCCGTGATGCTATCGCCCATGCTGACCATGCTCGCCAACTTGCGCGCACTCGTCTACAAGTCTCTCAAGGCAAACAAAAGGAACGCTACGACCTCCGTCACCGTGATGTCCATTTTGTGCCAGGCACCCTCGTGTTGCTTTGGTCACCACCGCGTAAAGTTGGCCTTTCTGAAAAACTGCTTTCCTGCTACACAGGTCCATATTGCGTGCTTCGCCGAGTAACCGATGTCACCTATGAAGTCGCTTTAGCCACGCCCACTACGTCGTCCGCTGTGACAACCAGTGACATTGTCCACGTCGCCCGACTGAAACCCTACAACTCTCCACGCGCCTTCGATATTTAACAGTACCGTGACAGCGCTTTTGCCGCCAGTGTGTAGTATTACGATATCATCGAGCGATGCTCGAGGGACGAGCCGCCGCGAGAACGACGACGAAGTGGGTCTGTGCCCTTGGCGCGGGCGAGTGTCGGCTTGGCGATCTGGCTTCAGTGTAAATAGCCTGTATATAGCCTCTCTAATCTGTGTCTTTCCACACGTAACAATATTGATCATTTTGTGGGTACCCGGCATTTCGCTGTGCCGGCGATGGAGCGCATTCAATCTTCGCTCTACATGGTCACGTTTTGCCCTAACAGAACATCGAACAGTATCGGCTTGACCGCTTGCCTTGAAAAGGTTAAACTATGGTTGTTTCGTGGAACGATTGCGCAATCTTCGTTTGTTTACTACAATGTTTAGAAATATTTGTGAACAGGTGGATGCTAAGCTCATTCCTTATCGTACAACTGCTGTCCGAAGAAAGACAAGTTGATATTACAGCTCAACTCAACGTTGGAATTTTAGCGCAAGAAGTAATCACGGCTCTGCCGATACCGAATGATGAGTGACTTAGTTGCTTCTAACAAGGTGTACGACTAATGCATGGGAAAAAATTCGCTGGTTGATGGTGCACTAGGTTCGTCATAAACAAAGGCAGGCCGAAGGCAGTGTTGATCATACGTTCCTCTTTCTGTGGGGACAATGATGAGCCGATAAGAAATCAACAATTCAACAACACTTTTCAATCATCATTTTTGTCTGCGAGCTGCCAAGGACTGGAACGACCTACCCTTCAATGTCGCTGCCATCACATGTCATTCACAATTTCTAGAAACTGTTCAAACTTGTATTTCAATGTAACACCTGTCTTTTCTTATATCCACATGTTAACCACCCCTTATTTAATACCCCGAATTGGGTCTTTAAGGCAATAAAATGAAATGAAATTGAATGAGCACTAGAAGCAGGCCAAGGCGTAATGTTCCATAGAAAATTAAGGCTTTCTGCGTGCACGCTGGCTTTGGAGAACAGTATACACGAAAGTCTAAAAACGCATGTTGGAATGACGTAAAAGTTAAATAAGAAGCACCCGATTCCGGTGATCCATCTCGATTTCAAAACGCTGTAGTCCTTAAAGTTGTTTCAAGTGAATATGCAACGCAGAATGGAAGGTAGCCATTTAAGAATTGCAGAAAGGGCCGTGAAAAAAAGGAAAATCTTGTACACTCTGTAAATTAGTAAATTGCGCATTTGACACATTATCAGAGTAAGCTCTCCACTTCGAGAAGCTCAGTTCAGGGATAGAAATTGTCTTATATGCCATAGGAAATAAAATATTCTGATAGTCCAAGAAAAAAACACCGAATCTGTAAATGCACTGCTGTGAGTTCCACGGCAATCGCTGCTGCTAGAACAAATTTGATGTCAAACAACGCTGTTTACGTCGGGAGTGGTTTTAGTTCGTATTCGTGTACATCGCATGTTTAGAAATTTTAATGATCAAGATATTTTAGCAAGAACAAACGCGTCTTTGCTGAAGCGATAAGAACACAGAAACTACATTTTAATTGTGTTCACAAGGTACATACACTAAGAAAGTAGGTCCCTTTGCATCTTGGTAGCGCATCCATCATGGCTGCCGGAGAGGCGGACAAGAACTGCTGGCTGGTACTTACCAGCAAAATACGTACCAACGCACTACCAGCAATGCGCTCGGGCCACTACGGGGCTTCAACGGTTGGGAAAGATACCCGACTGGGGGAAAATTGCCGGATTGTCATTAGCAGACATGATTTTGAGAGTTGTGGGGTTTTCTTTTGCTTCGTTCATGGCTCAGCAAGCGTAGCGGTCTGTGTGAACCTCTTCGCAAGCACCACACCACTGAAAACCGAACCCCGGTTCTTGGACTGGTTATAGCCGCCTCATAAACCCGTTGGTGTGCGGTTGCGGGAGGGGTGAACCACGCGCCTCTCGCAGGCCATCCGGGAGTCGTACCCACTTATCCGAAGCTTCGGTAATTAGAAAATAAATATCTTATATTGAAGATATGTGGGTGCTATGAGTACCATCGCAAGGAGAAGTAACTGACTCGCCAAGCTACAACAGTTGCGCGCTTCCAATATCGACAATTTGATGAAATGGTCACTCACGAACCTAATGCATGCACGTCAATTTTACCTCCTCCGCGTTCAGAATACACAACGAGAAAAGTTTTGCTCTGCCATGCCATTCTTATTCAATATAACCATTAACAAGCTGTACACTCACCTCGCTGCTATCTCGAACGAGGGTCACGCCATGTATGCGGAAGACATCACATCCGGGCGGCTCGCTAGCCGTGCTCGAACACTCGTTAGAAAGCGCGTTGGAGGCTACGGAAGATTTTCTTTCAAACACGGCCCTTTAACTCCACCCCCCTCCTATACCAGGGCTACTGTTATACCTACAGTCCAGAGAAGGGGCCAGAAACCTTGCGCCTCTGGAAACTGCCGGTAGAAATTCGACTTAAGGATGGACATCCAATACCGAGGATCGACTCAGTCAAGATTCTAGTCTCCTCATCAGGGCTCTAACTACACGGCCTCCTCATCAGGGCTCTAACTACACGGCCTTCAAGAGGGTCATTGGACAGGCTTGTAATATTCTAACACTTGTAGCCCGCGTCTCAAATTGAAGAAGTGGTCTCAAAGAGGACAATCTGCTCAGAGTTTATCAGGCATTCTTCCTGTCATGATATCTACATTGCGCCGTACCATAATTGGGGTAAGGCGCAAAAGGTCAAACTCGACTCCCTAATCAGAACCGGCCTCAAGCGCGTGCTCGCCCATCCGCATTCTATGAGCACCGATAAGCTACTGGAGCTGGCACTCCGCAACACCATCCATGAGCTGATAGAAGCTCACACAGCGACTCAAATTATGAGACTATCATCCACTAAGGCAGGGATCAAGATTTTAGAAGAAGCGGGCATCCAACCCAGACATCAACCGGCGACCAAAGTTAGCTTGACCCGGGAAACCAGAACTCGCATCATGGTTGACCCCATCCCTCGAAGCATCGAACCAGGACCTACCGAAGGCAGAAGATTGGCGAGAGCCAAGCCCATCCTTAAAAATATAAATCAGCAAACACTAGATGCCCTCTTTGTCGATGCTGCAGGTATGACAGTGGGGATAAGTTCGCTGTCTCGGTTGTAGAGGCGGGGGGCAACCTAGTTATTGCAGCCTCTGTCTACACGAAGTTCGCCCATGTGGCAGAGGAAGCGGCGAACGCCTCGTATCGTCTTCTCGGACTCGCGCACGGCGGTTAGATCCTTCTCGTCCATCCTCGTGTCATAACAGGCGAACAGTATTGTGAACAAAGCACTTCAAAGAACTCGGGAGAGCAGCGAAGGAGGATATCATATCTCCTAGTTCCGAGCCCATCTAGATGGTTCCCTTAGCCCGCTCAGATGTAATCCTAACGAGCAGGCCCACTGGAGAACGCTGAACTTCACGTACCGCGCTGTTGCGGGTAGCCAGGCTTGGAACGATATCAGCATCCACAAGAATCCATGATGTACTTTCCACGAAATTGTTTTCCATTATCGATTGGGCAGTAGTTCATTACCACCCCTACTCCGAATTAAAGAAGCCTTAGGCTAGCACACTCAGACTTCTGCAAACCCGTTCGTATCCCACTCCTCGGTCCCTTAACAGGATAGACCCTGACCACTCACAGTCGTGCCCCAAATGTGGTCATTACTCATGCTCTTTTGAACACATGCTCTGGCTGGGCCCAGCTCTTAATTCCTCTCTACCCATCAGCAAAGAGCGATGGGAGTAATCCCTCATGAGCAGCAATCTCAACAATCAACTCCAGGCTGTCCAGAGAGCCCACGACATTGTGGCGGGACTTCGTATCCCACTCCCATCATGGGCGGAGCCACTGACTTGAACTCGGTGAGCCTTCAGATCCCCTAGAACTAAGTTCCTCAGGACTAAAATAAAATTGTTGTCATGTCATGCCGGCCATGCTGCTACGCGCTAGGACAGAATTCAATGTTTGCTGTCAAGAAGAGAAAGAATTCATGCTATGCATCAGCACTGTGCATATATGAGGTTTACATTCAAATAAATTATTGCCCGGTTATGTACCAGATGCAAATACTTTTACCTATATCAGTAACATACAATGACGTGTTCTTTATTTTATGGCTTTGCAGCTCCGGCAAGCAGAAAAGTATTGATTGCGTTAAATAATTCTGCACATTTTCCTCTTAACATAATTATTTGAAGGCTACATGTTCCTTTATCCGCAGCTCTAGCAGTAACTTCCGGAATGAATTCAGAAATCTTTAAAATGGAATTGGCTATGCCAAGGCGTTTATAAACATCAATATAGTGAATCTGTGTGCCATTAATTGGCAACATGAACTATCAGGAGCATGAAGAACAAGCGTTAACCATGGGTCCAAGGTCATACCTGGAGACTGTCCACACAGCGATGTCTAGTCAGAACACAGTGTAGAAATACGGCAACTACTTCCCTTGCTCGAAAGTGGCAAACATCCTCCGTATCTTCGTATAGGCGTAGCGCAAGTTTTCCGTAGATGACCTCAACCACTTCAGCGCCCACCAAGTACAGAAGCTCATTCAATTCTGGTAGTTGGTCCAATAGTTCGCAAATGTGCATTGATGCCGCTGTGCAGTAGAGAGGAAGCTTCAAGGCCTTCCGGTTGTGGCCTGTTCGTAGTTCCATCAGTTGTCCAGCAAGAGTATGTGGGTCGGCAAAGTCTGCGTGCAGGCTCTTCATAAGCAAGGCATATTCGAAAACGTCTTGCGAATAGTTGGGCGACGTCATGTCCTGCGAAAACCCAGAGAACCGACATTTGTAACTACTGTAAGACGCTACAGAAAACATAAAAGACTTACAGTGCGATGAATGGCAAAACTGGATGGAAGAACAAAAATATTTTAGAGCGCCCTGTCATCTCCCGTGACTGTACAGATGGCATTGGTTTATGTATTCGTCATAGCTATTTAAAAAATTTATATTAGATGAAGGCTTGAATTTGTCCGTGTGTGCGTGCGTGTGTGTTTGTGCGGTGCTTACTGATATGTCAACATGACAGGGAGAAAGGAAATCCAAGCGAAAAAATTAGCTTCCGAACAGTGTCAGCTAACTGATATCATTTGCATGATGCATGCCATGCTCAAGCGATTGCGCTATGGCGACGGTTGTCCTGTTGATAAAGCTGGGTATTTCTGTACGTGTACCAGGTTTGGCCTTTGGACTGTTAGCCTGTGCCATTGATAGCCATGGAAACTGCTATAACACAAGCTTCCAACCGCATGCATCAGGCATAGCGCGTGAACCTAGCAGTATGCAACCTGCCAGACAACCCTCGTTTAAACCTGGACTCTTCAGACTGCAGAGGATAGTTTACTGAAAAGTGTCCTTTGACGTCATAGAAGCATTTGTGTATTCTAAGTTCGAATGACGGTAAACCGCCAGAAGAAGATGCGGCATTGGCGACACGCGTCAGAACGCCTGAGCACGTTATTAGGGACGTTTAGCGTGTCCGGTATCCGGGAAAGCGCGGGCGGTTTTCCGGTTTAGCGGGGGCGTAAAGGTGAGCGGCCCCATCGGTGGCGCCAGCTGGTGGCGCAAAGCTCAACCACACAACCACAGAGCTAATTACTGTATTCTGCTTAGCTGCTGGGGTAAATATTCGACAGTGGCGTAATCGTGTTCACAATTACGCCGCTGCCAAAAATTTGCAGGAGTGGCGAAGCAGGATATGGTGAGTTACTGCAGTTTTAGCTATGCGTTTGTCTGGTTGAGCTCTACAACACCAGGCGGCTTCACCGCTCACGTTTACGCCCCGACCATCCGGTAACCCGCCCAAACCGCTCCCGTTTACCGGATTAGCGTACAAGCTAAACGTCTCTATTAGTGACAATCCTGGCGTCCACACTCGCCAGGTAAAGGGCGTTCACGAAGCCCTCCACAAACAGTATTGGGCAAATATGATTAGGTTGTATGCTAATGATATGTTAACATTTATGCTTGTAGGTGCACGTGAACCTGTTTGTACGACCTAGCTATGTTGGACGGTAATCATCATCTATACACAAATGTTGCCCTCTTAGAACGATTTCATGTTACAATGCAGGAGATCCAGTCGGAGATGCTGAATAAGGTGCAAAAGCATATGTTGATAACATATACCACGTGTTTCTGCGAAAATTTGATGCTATATTTAATATAGCCATATTGAAATAAAATTAATGTTTCTTCAGAGACATGCCGTCAGGTGTTGTGAGCCTAATTGCAGAAATATGTTAAAGAAACGCATCTTCACTGGGAAGCCGTGTGTTTTGTTTATTATTTACAGAGTCACTGAGCACCGGTGACGTACTGTGTGACTGAAAAAAGGCCGTACTTGTGCCTATATACAAGTCTGGCAACCACCCAGGCGTAGCGAACTATATTTGGCGACATCTTTTTATGGCAGTGTATCGCAGGCTACGTGGGCGGAGGCTATGCGCATCTTTACTGCATCAAGTAGTCCGAATTATTCGCTCGAGGTTTCGGTATCGGTTTTCGGTTGGGCCAGCGCTCTCCGCAAATGGGCGTTTTCGATGACTGCTTTCGCGCATGCATGTGGTATATATACAGTGTGCTTGAGCGAACACTTCCAAAATTTTTTAAAGGTTGCCGGTGGCAGATAGTTCAATCCTAGATTGTGAGCCCGTCTACTCGAAATGGCGGACACTACTTGCAGAAAAAATGAAATGAAAAATGGACTAATGCAACAAGAATTCAGTACTGAACTTTCTAGCTAATTATTTTATGACCCATATTGAAATTCACAAGATCTAGCAGTGGAGTGCACAAGGCGGATCCACTTCGTACGAATTTTCAAGATGACAACAGTTTTGAGATATAAATTGACGAACTTTGCAGAGAAATGGAGCGACGTTCCAGCTAATTGTATGCTGCAGTGCGTGAAACGACGTTTTGTTAACAAATTAACTGGAACGCCAATTTATTTCTCTGGAAAGCTCGGGCGAAAGAAAGATTAAGAAGTTCGCGGGGACGACATGGCCATAATTAGTACATGACCGGAGTAGTTGGAGAAGTATGGGAGAGGCCTATGCCCTGCAGTGGGCGTAACTAGACTGGTGATGATGATATTGATGATGATGATGATGAAAGTTCGGGAATTTATATCTCGAAACTGGTGTCATATTGAAAATTTGTTGCAATTGGATCCGCCTTGCGAACCCCACGGCTAGAATTTATACAGCGCAATATGGGCCATAATATAGTAAGTTTTTTATTATTTTTTTATTTATTCATGCTGTCAGCACAAGCCAAGACAGGAGTTGCGGTTACATTGCTGTCATCCAACTAGACATAGTAGATGTTTAAACAATTCAATACAAAGCAATCAGGCTAGGAAGGCACAGCATATAAACAAATCTGAAGCAACAAACAACATGAGTTACAATAAGTAAGTTATAGCACTATATGGGTCAACAAAAATTAACGCGCCCAAACAACTGCAACCGACAAACAGCTAACAATAAAACGCATTGTCAACCGTTTACAAATAATTGGTAACAGCCTTTACAAAAGATTGCAAATCAGTACATTCTACTATATCATTTGGCAAGTTGTTCCAATCGTCTATGCTTCGAACCAGGAACGAATTTTTGAAGGATTCTGTTCTATATTTAAGTGGTTTAATATGTTTTGGATGCTTTGTTACTGCATTAAGTTAATTAAGTTAAGTTAAATTAAGGTAGAAACTTAACAAGTGAATATTTAATAATTATTCGATGTTGCATCAATTCTTTGTGCAAGTATTGTCCACCGCTTTGAGTAGACCAGCTCATGGACTAGAATTGTGATATCTGCCAGAGGCAACTTTAAAAGTCTTTTGAATTTGTTCACTGAAACACCCTCTATATTATCCATGTTAACGCACAGTAAAGAATAATCATGCGCATATCGCATCGTTTTTATGGGAACCTGATATATATATTTTCTATATGAATACTTAAAAATTGACTGTTCTGCGAGCAACCATAACCATTAAAAAGTCGCCGTTGGACCTACGCATAAACGCAATTTAGGTTGAAGTTTTATGCAAAATACAATATTTTTGTATTTTTTTCAGAAAATACTTGCGACTATGCGCTTTTCCGCGCATTCTATATATACAATGCGCGGCATGCAGAGCTGCGACAGGCCATGCGACGCGTTTCTTTTCAAGGAGCCAAATCAATGTCTTTATTTATACAAGCTTTCTTTCCAGATGATTGCAGCATTCCAGAACTAATTATAACTATTCCCACAATTATTATGTCCGGCATCGAAATGCACATGTCCTGCACCCACCACGACAGCTTTGCAGCTATCCGCAGCTAAACGCCTGCTGGCGGGTTCGATTACCGCTGTCAAATTTCCGTGTGGGAAAAATGTAAAAGTGACTGCGCATTAAATTTTGGTGCACATCAAATAATGCATTTGTTCACGTATTTTTCACGGCCGCTTGGATAAGCCTAAGGGAAACTTTTTAAGTTAAAAGGAAAAACAGAAAATAGGGGCAAACATTGCTCCAGGGTGGAGCTCTGCGCTGTTCCTTGGTATCATAAAGTGATTTTGGCTATGGAATCTTGGCATAGGACAATTCAAGATGTATGCACTGAAAGATAAGCAGGGTAATATCATCAGCAATCTCGAAGGCGTAATAAGAGTAGCGGAATAATTCTATACTTACCTATACAATACCCAGAGGACTCAGGAGTACGCTCTTGAAACAATAATGAACAGGATAGAGAAACTCCTCCTATAGCTAGAGGTGAGGTCAAAAGGGCCTCGGAAGGCATGAAATGGGGAAAAGAGGCAGGAGAGGATGGAATAACAGTCGAATTAATTAAACGAGGAGAAGAAATAATGGTAGGAAAACTGGCGGCTCTCTATACGAAGTGTATATCGACTGCAAGAGTCCCAGGAAACTGGAAGAATGCAAAAAATATACTAATCCACAAAAAGGGAGACATTAAAAAACTGAAAAATTATTGGCCCGTTAGTTTACCCCCCGTATTATATGCAATATTTACCAAAATAATTTCCAGTAGAATAATGACAACACTGGGCTTTAGTCAACTAAGACAACAGGCTGGCTTCAGGAAGGGATACTCTACAATAGATCACATCCATGTAATGAATTAGGTATTCGAGAAGTCCGCAGGGTAAAATCAGCCTCTCTATATCGCAATCATAGATTACGAAAAGGAATCTGATGGAGTAGAGGTACCAGCAGTCATACAGGCATTACGTAATGAAAGAGTACAGGCCGCTATACGTAAATATCTTGAAAAATGTCTACAGATATTCCACAGTCGCCTTAACTCTCAACAGGAAAAGTAGGAAGATTTTTATAAAAAAGGGCTCAGACAAGCAGTCACAATCACTTCAATGCTATTCACTGAGTGCCTGGAAGAAGTATTCGAGCTGTTCAACTAGGAAGGCTTATAAGTAAGGATAAACGGCCAATATCTCAACTTTCGGTATGGGGATGACATTGGCTTAGTGAGCAACACCGAAGACGATTTGCAACAAATGAATGGTGACGTTAACAGAGATAGTGTAAGAGTGCGGTTGAAGATTAATATGGAGAAGACAAAGATAAGATCAAAGTAGACATCTGCTTACTTATGTCTCACCGAAAAACCACTTGACCACTCTGTTTATCACCGCTGTTCACGAAAGGAACGAAATATCTTTTTGTATCAAGAAAAATCAATTTGCTGCAGTCGATGTAGTTCATTGGCCTCGGGTAGGGACGTCTGCCAGTCGTCTAAGCGTGATGCGAAAACTCAAGGCTGGTTTCGCAACTGCCATTCTGCTCGGGCAGAAATGCTGCTAGCGAAGTTCAATTCAGCGCATGCAGTTCTAGGAGCCCGAACAATGATGCATACAAAACGTAGCACCTTCCATGCTGATGCTCTATTACTGCACACGCGCAGGCGTGCTTCGATGCGCGGCCGCCCTGGCTCCACTGGCACACCGCCTCGCGCGTCTTCCGCCTATCTGTGTTCATCGCTGTACCGACCGGCACTCCCGCACTATCATTCGAACATTCGAGAGCTGTACCTAACCATTCTTATCTTCAATACGTTTCGTTGCGCTAAGTATGCATTCGGCGAAAATAAAAAAAGCAGTCTCCGCAGGATTAATCGTTTCCAATGAGGTGCGATAACCTACCGAAGTGCACTTTTATTTAATGTGCTTAAATGGGGCGAAAATCACTAGAGCAAACAGCAAACGCTTCTGTTAAACAGATTACTTTTATGCGAAGCATACTAGCCGCACAACCACGCTCTTCCTTGCTGCGCCGCGCGCGGCCGCGTAGCTACCATATGACGTCATAACAGCTGCAAAAGCGGAGGCTCAACTCGTGCGCTCGCTTCCGGCCGCGTAGCTACATAGCCGGGTCTCAACTCGTGCGCTCGCCGGAAGGTGACCATCACGGTCACGCGCTCACCGGCGCGTGACCGTGACGTCACGCGCCGGCGCAGCGCCCCTAGCGGGAGGAGCGGCAGTCAGGTGGTGGCTGCGGCCGCGCGCGACCGCGCGAGTTTGGGCCCAGCTTTTCCTCCGGCTGTCGTGACGTCACGTCACGTGGTTAAATGGTGGCTGCCCGGCCGCGCCCAAGGGCTGAACTGAGTGCTTACAATATGCAACGCATAACAACTAAAATAAAGGCTACTATGCTTCGCATCCTGGGCTTAACCTTAGCTAAGCCACAGCCATTTTTTATCACTAGACCTATGCAGAGTGGTCATCTTTAGGTTGTAGGGACTTTTCAAAAATCGCCTTTGGCGCTGAGCCTCATTCTTATCTTGAAGGGGCAGCGCGATATGACGGGGACAGAAGGCAGGAACACACAGGACAGCGCTGTTCCTGCCTTGTGTCCTCGTCATTTGCGCTGCCCCCTCAAGAAGTTCAACCGGTACCAACTCGCCCAATTGTCGATCCTTCTCATTATCCCTTTAGCTGCATTATTCGAAAAGGCAGCCCTTACGAGAACGAAAAACCGAAACACATTCAAGAAATTAACAATGTACTAATTACGTTAATACCTTACTGTACATATTGCAATTTACTAATTATGGCCGGTGAGTGTGCAAGACTTGTGCGCTTGAAGTGAATCTCCAAGACGAGAGTAGTTCCGAGATATTTCCTAAACTCTACAAAGAAATACGTAGGCATTCTCGTTATTTTAGTGCTTCAATGCATAAACAAGCATTTAGTCCGACAAGGGCAAAAACAGTGCGTCTCTAAACTTGTGCCCATCTGGAGATGGATTCAAAGTAGGTACGGTTTGCAAGGTCACAGGCTGAAATTCGTAATTTGCGATTTGTCGTAAAGTAATTAACTCAGGTAATCATCTTCGTTAATTGGCTCAATGTAGCTTGATTGCTCGTTCAGGTAATGTCCGTCTCTCTGAGTAACCCAGTTCAAGGATTATAATTATGATATTTGCAACAGGAAATTTTTAGCGCATTCCAGAAAACTTTACGATCATCACCCCACATAACACCGTGCTATCAGCATTCCACTTACAGTTAATGCTGTCTCACTTTTTGCCTGGCAACATATGACGTCGCGTACAGAACCTCACGAATGAACAAGATTTAAAGATCACATGAAGAATAGGAATGCAAATTTACTCTGCATGTAAGAATTGGTGAGCTAGCAGGATTCCATATCCTATGCGCTCAGATTCTATTGTCAATTATAAATCAGAGACTTCGACAACAAGACCGCATTTTGTTCCACGATGCTCAGCGGTTGTCGAATTGATCTTCAAGCGGGAGCGTGGAAAACGAAATAGACTGCAGTTATTTTTGCCAGGCAACACAAAGACTAAGCTCGACTATATATTCAGTTTCTAGCTAACCTGGCGTCCTTACAGCTTGACCGAGCGTGTGCCCGTATCTTCTAGACGTGCCCCGTAAAATGATTTCACTTGTGAAAAAGGAAGCCTAGAAAGCGTTGAATAAAGATGCAAATCACGGTAGTCCTTGCATATTAGCGTTTACTACAAGGGCCGTGCTCTTATTTGCGTACGAAAGACGCCAAGGTCGACTGAATTGCTGTTATGCTACACCGGGCAAAATTTGTAAAACTTCTTCTTGCTGGAATTTCTGCAGAAAGGTTCAACCATACCTGCAGTTTGGGCGACACGAAAAATCAGGGGCTCTAAACAACACCGAAACCAGGACACAATGTCTCCACACAGGCGGCACAAAGAAAAGAACGACTTGAAGTGCTGCGTAGTCGCTGCATAAAATTACTGTGACGAGTTAGGTGGTTGCAGTGCAGAGGGCGCTAACAAGCCGCACCGCTCGGCTCCGATGTGCGCAGGTGGCCTCTGGTGGCAGTTGGCTTCCATCTGTCGAAACTGGATAGCGATACTTCGTTAACGCTTGCCAAATTCATGTATTCTTATGCATATTATTTTTTATTCGGTAGTAAATCACCCAAGACTTAGCAATTCTAAGTTTGTAAGAACCTAATTGAATTATTCCCTTTCCTTTACTACTTCGTTTTTAAGTTCTTGGTCGTTTCCGTTACTGCGCAAGAAGGTGACAGTTACCCCGCCGTTATCCTTTCGATTTCAGCTACATTGATTGTGTCACCCTACACTCTAAAGAAAAAAGGACTAAAAGGGGTAGGGAGGTTAGTCCTTTTGGGGACTAACTGATTTGCCACAACCATTAGTCCTTTTGGGGACGAACTGACCTGGGATGAACTGTTACTCCCCATGCGCTTACTTCTTCGGGGACTAACAGTTGCCCCTGCACGATGGTCCTCAAGGGAGTAACTGTAATTCGTTCCGATGCTCTGCAAAGGTGGAATTAATTAAATTAGGCATTTATACCCTAATAAAAAAATTAATGAGCTGAAAAAAAAAACGCGCTTGAGAGCAGCATTCGAACTCACGTCCTCTCGGTCACAAGTCAGGTACGCTAACCACTTCACTACGCCGCTTGCTTGACAAGAGGGGATATTTAGACAAAGTTAAGCATAGGAACGCAAGTGCGGCAATATAAAAGTGACTCCGTATTTTGTGCAAGCTATGCAGTGAGAGTCTAACGTTGAGTGTACTTGCAACCATAAGCGACTGCGAAAAGAAATCAGCCCGAGTATTTTTAGGATGATTAAAACTGAGGCACTACGCCATGTATACGTTTAGCGAGCTCAAACGGGGCACCGAGGACGACAGAGAAGGGCAATTTCTCTGTCGCTTAGCGAGTGCCGTTTGAGCTACACATCGCTTCAGTTCGCAACCTCCTAGGAACGGAAGGAACTTAGGTACTGTTGACCAAGAAAATCTAGCCGTCTATCAATTACTTGCGCGTTTAATGTGTATCGCTCACGTATGGGGTGCGCACGAAGGGCATGCTTCTTCACATTCCAGTTTTAAGTTTCACGTAATTTTGTCACGAAGAGGCAGGGTGCTGCTTTGCATGTAGTTCAATAGACAACGCACGAACTTCGAACCATTCACGATTTATAGACAATACCGTTTTCGCCGCATCGCTCCATGACACGGACGAAAACAGAGAAGTGCCTGGGGAGTAACTGTTGCCGTTCGTCCTCCCATTGCTCTCTTTCCGAGCAGGGACTAAACACTTACTCTCCGAAATTTGCACACGGCACGCACATTCATGCAGTTAGTCCTTTGAGGGACGAAAGCGCCCTTTTTAGGACTAACGGCGCAGTTACTCCCGTTTTCCCCGGGATTTTTCTTAGAGTGTATGGTCGGCCTCCGAAGGAACCTGTCCTGGCATGATGCACTCATCTATACGTCCGGACGCAAATTCACCGACGAGCACTCACGACGCAGTGATGCACTGTGAGTGACGAGCAGGGGCATGTCAGCCCTTCTTGATGCTCTGCAATCTCAAAAACATGGCGCACGACTGACTTGCGCTCGGCCTTGTAAGAAGTTACTGTCGTTAAACGAAACCATGCGAATCATCTCTAGTATTCGCTCGTTTCCGAAGAAGTAGCGTATTATCCTCTCGTATACCTTGTGTTTTTGTCTTTTTTCCTGATTGTTGCAAAATAACGATACTCTGAGAACCATGCGCGAGCCTTTCATGCACGCTACGCGATGATTAACTTCGACCGTGGAGCGTACCGCTGGAAAGGAATGATTGTGCCAGCAATGTAGCGGTTCAGCGTTCGCGACACCAGACCACGTCGTGTCTTCTGCCCTTTGCTTAGTCCAGATGAAAGGATCCTATGAAAACAATTGTCATTGTTCTAGCAGAATGAAAGAACGTGCTACGTTGATGAAGCGACGCCAGCGTCGTGAAGATTATTGGCTGACAACGCTTATTGTCAAGGAGATCACGAGCACTGGTCGTTCATTATAAAACATAAGAACTAACTTCACAGACTGTAGCGCCAGCATTCTGTTCAGGCATCATTCGATGACCAGAACAGGATATTACTACCTTTCTCGTCACCTGACTTCGCTTTTCGTAACGCATTCAAGAAAAACTCTTCCTTAATGAGTTACCATAATTTTTGCGTATTGGGTATATTTCAAATGTCTTGCGTTGGCCGACCACGGAGGTAGTGCAGCCGAAAAATGGTGAAGCACTGACTGCGATCGCAAGGTTTAGCTTAGCACTTGTACTTTTTTTTCTACAAGGCTATATAAAAATTGCGCACCCAATTACACCCTTCTCATTTATTTTTGGTAGACCAGAGAAGTGCTAGCAAAAACGCTCTGTCGGCCGCTATTGAGATAAACCTAACGATCTCAACAGGCGCTGCTGAACTCCTAACAGTATGAAAACGATCATGATCCGTTACCTCTGGCCGGTTCGCACTGCGCATGCATTTGATCTCGTCGATAACACAGGTGGTTACCAGTCGATAACACAGGTGGTTACCAAGACGCGGTGGTACGGGTATCGAAAGCCACGTGCTCGCACGTTCTGTTAACACATCAGGGGCCCTATAAAGCAAAGCAATTTCACTCTGGTTTTACTCAAATCTACTGAGGTCATATGTGTGCAACCACCAATGCAACCATCGGGCGGTGACCCGCAACATTGTTTCAACATGAATGAAACGGTCTCCTTGTTCAGAGGTTGTCATTTTTATTCGCTTTCAAAGCGGACAACACTGCCTGCACTTACAGATTGTTCCTATTTAATTGGATGACTAGTGGAAGGAATCGCCGCGTAAAGGAGAGAGTTTCGATGGGGCCGAGCTAGCGCACTGGGAGTAGCTAACCGGATCAAGGGAGTGGCACTGGCGTCGGCGATTGTTCCGCTTCCCGTTAGTTAGCTTGCGGTGGCTGGTCGAAAATCGCATCTTCGTGCAACGGGGAGTTAATAATGTCCGTAAAATGGATTCTCAGCAAATAAGGGTTGGCAAAGTTTTGTTTGTATACGTGCCGAAAAGGCTCCATAGCGTAATACTGTTACGCAAAAGTTTCATTATGCGCAATGAAAGTCATTCTTACCGGCAGCTTCGAGTAGACAGTGCTAGAGGAATCCACGGGCTGCCATCTTCCATTTATTTCGGAGTGGCTCAGACTGCAGCTATACAAAAGAAGTAAAAGAAATGGATGGATGGATGGACGGATGGATGCAAAACTTTAATGAAGGTCCTGAGGTACGCGACTGAGTGCGCTGCGGGCCGCTCCCACGCTGGGACAGTCAGGCCATGCCCGACCGCCGCATCGTGGGCCCTCTGGACAGCCCATTTTTGCGCCCCGGCATCGGGGCTCTTGATAGCGGCGAGCCACTTGTCCTCATTGATTTGTTATGTGCCTCGTAACGAGGGCAAACGCCAGAGCATATGGTCTAGGCTAGCGATGTCATTGCAGTGCCTGCAAGAACTAGTGGCATAGGTGTCGGGATAAAGCTTCTGGAATAAATCCGGGCTGGGATACTAGCCTGTTTGCAATAATCTGAGGGTCAATGCCTGCGCTCTATTTAACTTCTTGTGTGGAAGGGGAAAGTCTCTCCTGCCGAGATAAAAGTGCTGCGCAATTTCATTTTATGTGGTCGGTTGATCTCTGTTCTCCACCACTGCGGGCCGGCGTTGGAGTTCTCCATGGTCGCGGAAAGCGAGACCGCCTTGGAGTGGGCCAGCTCATTGAGGTTTGTGGGGCCTCCCATGATGGATCCCATGTGAGCGGGGAACCACGTGAGAGGGTGGGTGGCGATGGTTTTGCCGTCGAAGATGCGACAGGCTTCCTTACACACAGCGCCAACGCTGAAGGCACGGATGGCTGCCCTGGAGTCGCTGAAGATATTGGCATGTTTGTAGTCCAGGAGGGCCAAGGGAATGGCCACTTGCTCGGCCGCACGCGACGACGTGCTTCGTACGTAAGCGGCGTTAACGGTCGAACCCCTGTGGTTGATCCACACTACCATGGAATTGTTGCTGTTGTCATACTGGGCCGCGTCAACGAAAGAGCTGCCGCCAGGGAGTTCAGTCGCGCGGCGTAGGAGCGCCACCACCCTGGCCTTCCTTCTTTCTACGTTGCGCTGGGGATGCATATTGCGCGGGGCGGGCGATATGATGATGCTATCTTTTTGCTCTTTCAGAAGGCCCTGATAGGCGTCTTCGACAGTTCCCGGGGGGATGCCCATCTCTGTTAGGGAGTCGGCTGCCTGCCCTGATGCCGGAGAGCCTGAGAATCTGTGCACTTTCTTGTGCTTCTGCAATTTCTTCCAGGGTATTATAAATACCCAATTGCAGAAGTCGGTCAGTGCGTGTGTAGTTTGGTAGTCCTAGCGCGCTCTTGATCCCCCTCCTTATTCCGGCATTTAGCTTGTCTCACTCGGCCCTCTTGCAGATGTGCATGGCCGCTACGTACGTGAAATGGCATAACAAGAAAGCGTGGAGTAGCCTTATCAGGTTCTCTTCACTCAGGCCTCTCCTTCTGTTAGATACCCGCCTGATTAGACCGATTGACGCCATCCGTATTCTTTGCTAGTTTGTGAATGGTGATGCTATTCGGGCTCGCCCCTTCGAGTGTCATTCCCAAGATTCGAATGGACGCACTTTGGGAATGGCATCTCCGCACTTGGTTTAGAGATTAATGTCAATTTCAGTGGGGGGTTTCCAGTTCTGTGGTTGGCGGCCCTTTCTAGTTTGGCGGGCTGTAGGAAGGAGATTCGATTTCTTTAGGGAGCACCGGAGTCCCGTGTCGGTTAGAAAGCGCTCTGTAGTGTCGACAGCTTCCTGTAGAGCGGCTTCGACTTGTCCGTCACTGCCACCCGCGCACCAGACAGTGATGTCGCCTGCGTAGATCGTGTGACCGATGCCCTGGACCTTGCCTAGGTACCTTGAGAGGTCGACCATTGCGATGTTAAAGAGGAGCGGTGAGATGACTGACCCCTGAGGGGTGCCTCTTCTGCTCAGCTCCATTTTCTCCGATTCCAAATCTCCATCCTTGAGGATGGCACACCGTTTGCTCAAGAATGATTTGACAAAGGCATGAAAGGACGAAATGTTTTAGTTTTTTTTTGGCCTACTAATGCATCTTTAGTACGTAACTTTGTCATGGTGAGTTATCGTGGTTTAATGATGTGACGTGACGGACAGGTTAAATGGGCGCATCCAGGAATATTTTCACCAACAGCGGGGAACAAATGGTGAAAAAGGCGTAGAATTGGAAATAATTTTTACCAGCCTAATCATATATAATCAGCGTGTACACGTCTTATTATATGGGGAGTTTTCGCTGTCTACGCGACGTTGCTTGATGGACAGATTATAAGTCGGCGCGGCCGACGATGGGGGATGCACCCAGCGGACGATTTCTCGGGCAGCGTCGTGGTTCGTTCCCGGCAATGCCCGAATGGCGCGGGGCACAGATTAACTAAACGCGGCGGCGAAGGGATGGGGGTGTGCTTGAGAGTATGCGGTTTGCTTGCGGTGAGATCAGGCCTCTGGCGAGGTTGCGGATAGCTGTCTTGAAGTCGCCAATGATGCAAGAGGCCGTAGTCATTGCGCAGGCTAAAGCGATGGAAGGTTCCTCTGCTTCTTCGGATTGTATGCTGAGTATGGAGCCGAGGGTGGTAGTGGTATGGTTGGGCCCCGTGACCACCGCTAGGGCCTAGGCCGATATTTGAGGGTGCTCCGCTGCGTCTGCGTAAGCCACATCTGTGGCCTCTCGTAATCCTTCTGAAGCTGTTTGGCGCGGTTGGCGCGCCATTCTGCATTGTAGGCAGGCTGCATATTGCGTGGGATAGAAGGAATGAGGAATTTGTCTAGGAGATCTGGGGGCATGGAGACCTTGGCTCTTGTTTGCGTAAGGTATATATTGTATGTTCACGGTGTGGAGGATATGCCGCTCGTGAGAGCCGCTCATAGTGTGCAATGAGCTGTGCCTCAATTAACTCATCAGTGGGGCTATGTAAGCCCAATTCTGTCAGCTTCTGATTCACCGTCGATTGAGGGACATGCTGGGCCTGAGAACCGCGATGCGGTGAGCTCTCGTTCTTAGATAATCCAAGGAGCCTTCGAATGCTTTCGCGGTGCACTACATAAACGAACACTTAAATCAAAGGCTCGGAACACATTAGCGTGGTTCATGTGTATCACCACTCTCAGTTCAGGGGATTCGGCAGCACCCTCACATAGGCGGCGTGCACCAAATTCTACTCTCACTACCGTTTTGGAAACGTGACAGACATGCAGCAATGTTCTGGCCACGTAGCTGCTGCAACTACCATTGTTGAAACGACGTCTACTAAGACAGTAAACCCTAGCTGGGGCAGTTTTCGGTGTGCTCACATGGCACCCCTCGCACTACTGCCACGTCTGGTGAGAGATGTTGCGCAAACGTGTTTCTGCTTGCAGCCTCGGCTCGCACTTTCGCCCAGCATACGTTCGGCTCAGGCAGGCTTTATCTGGCTCTGATCTCGAGCTGGGTGCACATCGCTGAAATCCGGGCCCGAGGGCAGTAGGAACCAGTCGAATCTACTGTGTACCCAATAATAAAACCAATGTTAAGTACGAGTCAGTGCGCGTAATTAATGAAAGTGGTGTTGGCAAAGCCCTTGACTTCTTATTAGGGTGAGCGGAGACGCCTACGATGAGATTTCTAAAGACCACTAGCTGCAGTGGCGCATGCAAAGGCTTCTGACATCGAGTGGTCATCACGTCACGAAGTCAGGTGTCCTACTTGGCACGGCCACGTTTAGGCGGAACCGACAATTGGAGGCATGTCGAATCGTACAGCTGGTCGAAATTCATCTCGAGCGCGTGCGCGGTTGGCGATGTGAAGTACTCGTAAACTGTATTAAGAAATAATCATGTTTGTGAATACTGATCGTTTCATTTCAATGGTCTATGCTAAATATTCATAGTCACTATTCACAGTCTATTCATAGCCTATTCAATATTCGTATTCAGTGACTGTTTGATGATCGCCATCACATCTGTCCTATTCGATGCTGTGTCCGAATGGAATAGGACAATATTCCACTTGTTATGTGACAGTTCCACATATTTGCGCCCGCCTGATTCCCAACCGAATTAAACATAATGACCGAAGCGGTTGTTTCCTCGTCTTTGCGTGCACCGCTGTAAGACAGAAACGCAGGATGATAAGGTGCCGCGATGACGGCGTAACGTCAAGGACTGACGGTCCTACGGGCAGACGGACACAGCATCGGGTGTCGGTAATGCACGCCAATGCGGAGCCAGAGAGAAAGCTTATCAAACAGTTCGCACGCGCCATATAATGGCGACAACCTATTTGATATGCCGAGACGACGTTCGTCCACAGCATGCCACGCTTTTACAACTCAAAATGAGACAATTAATGGTACATGTACTCGTACATAGAGGCCCCATTGACCATTTCCTTTGCGTCATTGTCGTCTGCTTTGTATAAGTATTTCGCCTGAGCCTTCTGCTTGTAGATTCCCTGCACTGTTTCGCCCGATGGTGTAGCTCGTATACCAGACCAAACACAATATAGTCATTACGCCGAAAGAAACTTTTTTTTTGCTTTTCTTTCCTTTTCAGCCATACGCATTCGGGCGCCAATGACAGTGTGCGTACAGCGAGATGACTTCATTTTCCAGAAAAGGAAAGCAAGGAAACGAAAGGAAACCATACGCTTAAATTGTGGACTATAAAACAAGTCCAAGACATCGAGTAGCATAAAGGACATTGCTTTATTGTACTCAACTTCTTCTTTTGTGGGGGGGGGGGGGGGGATCACAGAAAATTGTTCAGATATGGCCGAAAAAAACGAGGCAAAGAAAAACAAATTATATCTCAGTATTTAACGATTGTACTGACATGACTTGCCAACACCTTTTCATACAATAAGCAGCACTTTCTTATTGTTTATATATTGTATCGTAATAAAAAAAATGACTATGCAGCACGAAGTATATATACAAACGTAACAGTCGCCACGAGCAGAAAATAACGTCCTCTCCAAACCTCCAAGTAACAGATGAAACGCCATTACAACAGTGTTTTTCTTCTTGATCAGCGCTAGACGATTATTCGGCTTCTAAACTTTACAGCTAAAACTTTTCTAACAGCAAATTTTAGGTTCGAAATACGTTGCTTTTTTTAGGTATCGGCATGGTTATCAAAGCAAATTTGAAAGTGCGAAATAAATTAATTAACAGTGAATGCGAATATGTTGTATGTTTCTTTGTTTTACGAAAGAAACCGTCGCTCAGTATTCTCTCCATACATATGTTTGCATGTTTCGTTAGCGTCGTGCAAATAGCCTAGCAGCTACAAAATGGCTGCTGAATTGTCTATGTCTTTCCTTTCGGCGTCTGTAAGCCTGCGACGCGTTCCTCGGATATGTTGACGCTCAACCATGCCTTTCTGGAAAGATGGCGCGCCAATCGAATGCAGCGTGATGCACTTCACATCTTTCGTTTTCTAATCGCTAGAGATAAGCCAGAATTGACACCTAAATTGAATGGTTAACACCGCTCGTATACTGCTCTACCGCAAGTGACGCGGCAAAGAAGGTTAGTTTAAACTTTACTCACTATTAAAATGTTATACGTTCGGCGTGGCGCTAACGTTTTGATACTGCGGCAGTAATCCTTATTTCCCAACACACCACTCACTGAAAGTGTTCAGTTTGCAACGACCGTTATCAGAGCACTGCACGTCAGCTTATTTTATGAACGCCTCGTACAATGTAGTCGGGTTACTTCATCCTACTACGTCGAAGTGCACCAGCATCAAAACGTGTGGCTTCATTTCGAATGGCGTGCGGAAACGCATAATCCGCACACCCCTTGTGAGGTTAAAAAAAATAAGCGTAAAGGAAAAGATGTTCAATGAATAATCAAATTATGAGAAGACAGCAAAGTGTAATTACCGATGACGGGATTCCGGAACTCATCTGGACGTGGCAGCACAAGCCGCAAACGAGTAGGCTGACTGCTGAAGCGGTCAAACTTTTCTCTATAAACATGGAGAAGAATCTTTTGCGGGTGCCTTAACCCTGGCCTTGTCGTTTCCGTGAAAACGGGCCATTGGTCCTAAATTTTGTGTTTTAGACAGGTGTGACCTATCTCGTAGAATAATGGGTGCGCTAAATCACGTGTCGTGTGCTAAATAACCGTATTCACTACATCATTTTCGATGAGCAGAGCGGCAATTGATCCAAAAGAATCCCATCCGGCTCCGGAAATCAGCGGTTTGCGTCATTATCGGTAGTAATATATTCTGTCGCATAAATTTAGGCACAATCGCGAGCCTATGCACAGGTACATGGAGCTGGTAGACATGTGTCATAAACTTAGAGGGAGCACCAAGCCGTGCATGCCACTTGTTTGCTCAGATTGCTTGTTGCCATGTCAGATGCGAGATACCTCTACGGAGGTAGTCGAGCTTGCGCTGAAGGAAATAGTTATTGATAAACATTTTGCTCTCAGGGCATCTGCGCTATGCTTTCATGTATTTTGTCATTTATCTTAGTGGAGACTATATCTCCTATCCTGTGACGTAGGTTTAGTCGCTTACACAAATGTAAAGACTCATGTTTTCGCATCGCACGCCGATGCTTATAAATAGGTGGTGCAGGGCTACTCCATTACTGATCAAAGCTTGAGAATAGCACAAGAAAGACGTGGACAAACGGGATAGGGCCGGGCTAACTATGTGCATATCTTTTTTTTTAATTTTTTCTATACCTCCACAAGAAGCTGAAATCCTGCTTCTGTAGATGCCTGAATCCGCCTTTTGCGACGCCGAACTGCGCATGCGCAGTGCCCTAGCGGCTGAGGAGCGAAGCGATTTGGCAGGCGCTAGAGCAGACGGCGGACGGCCGGGGCAGGCCAGGCAGGCGCTGCAATTCTCAGCTGCGCTATTCTCGCTGCCGCGCGCACGGCACGCCTTCCTAACATATTGACATCGAAATTTGGCGCGATGCCAATGTCGTGTGTCGCGTACGGCTGCAGTTCACGTGACAGTCCCAGCAGGACAGTGCGGTTTTTCCGATTTCCGTCGGTAAAACGAGATCGACAGCGCCGTGAAGCCTGGATTAGGGCTGTGAAGCGGCAAGATGCGCAAGGGCGTCCATGGCAGCCGTCAGCAGCATCTCGACTCTGCGGGAAGCACTTTGTGACAGGTATGCATCCACATACGTAGTTCTCTGTTTTTGTCGTTACTGACTCATACGAATAATCTCGAGAAAGACGCAAATGTGTTTGAGCTAGCGAAACAAACGTTCTCTTGCTCGCGCGAGCCGGCCGAGTGAAACGCGGTGCTTTATTTTTTTTTAATTCTTTTTTGTCGTCATCTCTGTGCGGCCGCCGCGTTGTGCTTTACTTTGTTTTTTTGCTGTCATCTCTGTGCGGCCGCCGCTAGAACGCCGTCTTTAGCAACTTTACACCGTGCACACTTTTATTACTTCATAAGCGTTCAGCGAGTGCTCGTGATGTCGGCGTAGTTATCCGTTGGAGCCAAGCGCGCCTGCACTGCCGGGCAGATTTGGAAACGGCGTGCACTGTTTAAGTAGCTGATGGTGCTAGTTAGCAATCGCTGCTATTTGTCGTTTCATCATTCTTGTCGACACCGAGTATAGTAATATTTCTTGAAGAAAGCTTATGTTCGTTTAGCGAATAGCGATGTAGTACGGTTTGTACTATGGCTCATTTTCCCGTGCTGCGCTTTCTGGAGTCGAGTGGCGCGTCTTATTGTGTAACGGACACATTCCAGGGGCACCTTCACTGTCACCCAGACATCCGGACTTCATACCGACGCTGTTCGTGTATACAGACCAGTTCAGAAAGAAGGACGCGGTCGACCGCCATGTTCGTACCGCGGCGCGTTCCAAGAGGAAAACAGGCGCTCCACCAACAGCAGGTATCACCGGTTCTGGGCATACTGGCCATTTTCTGGCATTTTTGTAGGTGTACATAAACTTTATGTGGGTAAAACACGTATGCAAACTGACATTCTGTTGGCCTCCCCATTGCCTGTGTATGTACGCCAAGCACTATGGCACACTATAAATGAATATATGCAGTGGTGAAACGTGATATTTGCCCTAAGAACTACACTTCATGCCCTATCCGAGTCATGCGTTTTTGTGTGTACTCATACTATTTTATTACACACTTTACGTCACAGGTACAGAGGTTTCAGGTCAAGGAGGAACTTGTAAAGGTCGCAGTGATGGGGAACCAGACATGTCCTGTGTTCAGGGTGAGCAGTGGCTTTTGAACTAATGGCAAGCACACTGTCACATTATGCAGCTGGAAATGTTTTCTGAGGCTCACCTTATGTCGCTCATTGCGAGTCTTGCACGTTTGCGACATATGAATTATCCATAATTTGCTTTCAGGTGACCAGGTCATTAGAGTAGTGCACTCCGCACAAAGTGTGAATGCTCAGAGTAAATGTCAGTGTTCAATGAATTGTGTCTAAAGCAATAGCGTCACTTTATTGCATTTGTTGATGCAAATGCAGGTGCAGACTCTTCATTCGACGAGGAAGGAGCAGCTGATGCACTCTTGCTGCTTGCAACATCCCCAATGCTCACTGAGCCACAGGAGGTCCTAGAGCCAACGCCCTTAAGCAGAGAGGAGAACACTGACCACCTATTAACTGAAAATGTGGCATTACAACGGAAAGTCAGGGATCTAGAACTGCAATGCAGAAAGCTAAAACGCTGCACGTTTTCTGTGGATACTATTCACAAATCGTCTTTTAAGTTTTATACAGGACTGCAAAGTAAGGAACAGTTTGAAGCACTCTTTAAGCACATTGAAAAAAATGCAGAACGCATGGTTTATTGGGATGGAGGAAAAACACAAGCAAAGGAAAGACAGCTCTCCAAGCGCGAAGAACTTTTCATGGTGCTGTATAGGCTCAGGACTGGTGTTTGTGCCAAGGAAGTGGCTCGAATCTTTGGAATTTCTCAGTCATGCCTTAGTCGCATCTTTTGTACATGGGTAATTTTTCTCGATAAAGAGCTCTCAGCATTGACAAGGTTTCCCACATTAGCAGAGATCAAAAGGCACATGCCAATGGCATTCAGTGACTTCTCAAACACTAGAGTCATCCTTGATTGCACAGAGGTGAGAATCCAAAGACCTTCAAAACTACAGGCACAGAGGCATACTTTCTCCTCGTACAAGCATTATAACACGTTCAAAGCACTTGTTGGGGTAACACCAGATGGCTACGTTTCATTTGTGCCAGATTTGTGGGGTGGGCATGTTAGTGATAGCGAAGTTGTCGAAAAATCGGGCCTACTGGGTTTATTAGATGCAGGGGACGGTGTGATGGTCGACAAAGGCTTTAGGTTGGAGGGCGTTTTTCCACCATCTATTCAAATCCACATGCCACCATTTAAAATGGGGAACCAATTGTCAGCTAGTGACGTGATTGCCACCCGAAAAATAGCTGGTGCTAGGATCCATGTTGAGCGAGTCATAAGACGTATCAAAGAATTTCATTTTTTAGACAAACCACTGCCAATCAACATGCTCGACATTATTGACAGCATTTTTAGGACTTGCGCCTTTTTGTGCAATTTTCTACAGCCAATCATTTCAATCAATAATGAGAACAAGTAGCCAGCTCGCACATCTCTACTTCAAGTGAGCCTCCTTTACCATGCTTATGACCAGAAGAGACCAGACTGTGTAACAACAGTGTACTCTCATACTATATCACGTGTACTTACGACGACGCTGTCTACTGTGCTACCTTCTGAGGAAATTTGTATTTTCCATCTCTGAATAAATGATACTGCTTTTTCAGTTATCTTCCATGTACACTGCACATTTATTTTGTTATGTCTATAGACGTAACGGCTATAGTTATCACCAATGCTACACAATTTGCTTAGGCCATGCTATTTCTTTTCATTTTGCCATAGAAAACAAAATACTTCGAAACAGTTTAGCCGAGCTACGAGCCGAGTTTGAAGCTTTTAAGCGCACGGCAAACAACAGCACATCACAGCAACCCATACAAATTGCGGACCACACTTCCAAATCACCACCACATACATCACACAAATTGCGGACCACACTTCCAAATCACCACCACAAACATCACTGCAACAAAGTACCGCCTCCAGCACTCATTCGTTAACGCTGCAACAGTTAGCACAAAACATGCAACTAATGTTCGCAGAGCTACACAAACTCAAACGAATGGTAGAAGATGTGCAAACAAAAGCCGCAGCCGTCCCCCGAAAGAGGGTCAGTCAAACTCCTGGAGCTCCTACCAGGACTCCGAAAGCTATAGAGCACACTGATAGCGACAGTAATATCCATGGATAATATGGCAAGCAACACAAAGAGCAGACACATTGAAATCTGGCAATGGAATTGCTGCACGCTACGCACTAAATTGGCTAATTTCACGCACTACATAGAATCGGCGCCAATCCCTCCCGACGTTATCTGTATTCAGGAAATAGGGAAACAAAAATGGCTGTGGCTTAGGTAAGGTTAAGCCCAGGATGCGAAGCATACTAGCCTTTATTTTAGTTGTTGAACCACTGTTTAGCCTGGTGAACTGCTGTTGCTTGGCTATATTTGGTTCGGCTAGACGAAGAAACAACTCATGCATTACTGCTTCGCCTTCAAGAGTGGAACGCGACAGCGTTCCAGTCGACCCGCCAAGGGGTGTAAGACAATGGGCTACAGGGCAGCGACTACGCGCCCCGCATTGGACGCGTTGAGCGTCGAGCAAAGCAGCGTTCGGCGCGGCAACGAAATGTGCGCCTGAGCAAGAGACGTACGCCTTAGAAACAGCTCGTTTCTAAGGCAACACCGCATTCACTAGAGGCGCTTTTGTACCGCTTTGAAGCATCGTACTCGTGGCTCAGTGGTAGCGTCTCCGTCCCACACTCCGGAGACCCTGGTTCGATTCCCACCCAGCCCGTCTTGCAAGAGTTGAGCCAAAGCCACTTCTCCTCTGTCGTGACGTCACGGTGTCACGTGGTTTCAAGGCGACACCGCCGCGCCTGAGGAGCTGGGTTGAGCTCTCGTAATATGCTTCGCATAAAATCAAAAACTCAAAGGCTACGAGCTTTATGCTCACCCTGAGTACCCTCAAGTAGCCACCTTTGCCAAGAAGGATGTCGCGATTAGCGTAAATTATTTTTTCCGGGAACCTATTCAGCACCAGATATGTGCACCAGCACCAGATCGCTAAATTATCGACCCATCTCTAACTAGTCTCCCTTGCAAAATCATGGAACACGTCATCTACTCCCTGATCATAAATCATTTGGACGCGAATCAATTTTTTCATTCGGCACAGCATGGGTTCCGCAAGGGTTTTTCTACCGAAACGCAACTAGCTCTATTTCTACACGACTTACATGTAAACCTTGACTCTAACCAACAAACTGACGCTATTTTTCTGGACTACGAAAAGGCCTTTGACAAAGTTTCTCACCGCCACTTACTACTAAAGCTTTCTTCTTTGAACTTACATAGTGACGTACTCAAATGGCTCGAAGCATTCCTGACTGATCGCTACCAATTCGTTTCTGTAAATGACAAATCATCCACTCTTCTCCCTGTAACTTCTGGAGTCCCTCAGGGATCAGTTCTCGGTCCTCTTATTTTTTTAAATTTATATTAACGATTTACCCCAACACGTGTCTTGTAAGATACGAATTTTCGCCGATGACTGCGTGATTTACCATCCAGTTTCTAATGCTACTGACGAAAACACCTTACAACAAAGTCTTAACAACGTGCAGTCTTGGAGTGAAAATTGGCTGATGACTCTTAATCCCAACAAATGTAAACATATGTCTTTTACCCGTCGCCGTAACCCTTTCCTGTCCTCTTATACTATAGTAAACGTTCCCTTAGAATCAGTAGAATCATTTAAGTACTTGGGCGTCACACTTTCTCGTGATCTCAGTTGGGGTACGCATATTTCCAACATACTTTCATCAGCTAACAGAACTTTTGGCTTCATGAGACGACACTTGCGTGGCGCCCCGCAGAATGTAAAACTACTAGCTTTCAAATCCCTTATCAGACCGAAAGTCGAATACGCATCACCCATCTGGAATCCATATCAAGTCTATCTAGTTAACGAGCTCGAGTCCTTTCAAAACCGCGTCGTCAGATACATCCTTTCCTCATACTCATACGACGTAAGTGTATCATCCTTAAAAGCAAAATCTGATTTACAGCCCCTTGCACGTCGTCGTGCTACTGCTAGCATTTGCCTCTTTCATAAGTTTTTTTACAGTACCTTATTTCACGAGCCATATATCACACCGCCAGCACGCATATCTCTACGAACTGGGCACCCATTACAAGTCTTACGCCCACTCTCCCACACAACTACATTTTCCTCGTCTTTTTTTTCCCGCACAGCATCAGATTGGAACGCCCTTCCCCACCACGTAGCTGCAATCACTTGCCCGACATCGTTTCTGGAAAATGTGTCCTTGTTGGCTAATCATTAACTTGCTTTCTCACGTGTTATTATTTCTGTTGTTTTGCACTTGCGAAAATGTAGCTTCCATGTACAATTTTTTCTGTATACCTGTGTTTATTTTTGTATATTCAACTGTACCCACCGCTTATGTAATACCCCTAGCAAAGGGGTCTTTAAGGAAATAAAACTGAACTGAACTGAACTGAACCAGATAATCACGATTTGGCCGCAGAAAAGGGGCAAACCTAAAACAATTATTGTCAACGTTTATAGTTCTCCCAGAGAACATCAGGCGGATTTTGGAAACGTGGTGGCCACCGCGGTGCGACTCGCTCAAGGTAGGGACAAATTAATATTGTTAGGCGACTTTAACGCGCTACGGACTTTTTCAGCTAACTCAACCGGATCTCCCAACGCGAATCGGGAACAGCGTGTCCCAGGACACTTCCCCCGACCTCACGTTCACCAACAACGAAAGTGAGACGCGATGGACGAACCTAGGTGAAAACCTAGGAAGTGATCACTATATCTTAAGTATATCGGTTAATGCAGCCAGGATTCGAAGAGCTATTGGCAAGGCAAGGCTATCCGACTGGACCAAATTTCGTGAAAAACAGAAAACAATCGGCAGCATAACAGACGTAGGAGAATGGGCCGAGCAGATCCGAGTTATTCACTCTAGGGTCACCAAAACAATTGAAACGACAACGGAGGCTCCAGCCGTGGATCGTCACCTGTTGCATCTCTGGGAAGCCCGGAGAGGCCTCACAAAAAGGTGGAAAAGGCAGAAGCTTAATCGTAAACTCAGGATACGGATAGCTCAGCTAGCGCAGGAAGCTAACGAATACGCACAAAAGCTAAGCGACAGCAATTGGTGTCAGTTCAGCGACTCGCTTCGGGGCACGTTGACTACAAAGAAAACATGGCGCATTCTTCGAAGTATGATTGACCCGGGAGGAACAAAAACAGTCGCGAATCGCACACTTAAGCTGCTTGAAAACGAGTTTGAAGGTCGGGAAGCTGACATCATAGACAAAATTAAAGAGATATACGTAGGTACTGTACCGACCGGGCAATCCACCAAACCCGTTTACGAAGGTCAGGACCAACCGGAACTGGACGCCCCCGTAACCTTTGAAGAGGTTTACGCAGCGGCACACTCCTTCAAGAAAAACACAACCCCAGGGGTAGATCAGGTCACGAACGCAATGATTCGCAATCTAAGTGATGACACGCTAAAGAGCTTGACCAAATTCTTTAACGACACGGTCTGGACAGAGGACGGCGTCCTTCCAAAAGAATGGAAGGAAGCAAAAATTATTCTTATTCCAAAACCAGGTAAGCCTCGTAACATCAACAACCTTCGACCCATCTCCCTAACGTCGTGCGCGGGGAAACTCTGAAAAGGTTGTGCAGGTCCGGCTCTCGAACCACATAGAGCTAAACAACATGTTCCCCTCCAACATGTTCGGTTTCCGAGCCCACGTGTCAGCACAGGACATTTTTCTACTACTAAAGCACGAGGTCCTGCACCCCAACAGAGGGTCGGAAGATAAATTTGTACTGGCATTGGACATCAAAAAGGCCTTCGCCAGCATCTCCCACCACGCTATTCGCGGTGAACTGTGGATCGCGAATTTATAACTACGTGCGCTCGTTCCTCAGCCACCGCACGGCCACAATCGGATTAGGCTCCACGAGGTCCGACACCTTCAACTGTCCCGACAGAGGTCCCCCCAGGGAGCTATACTCTCTCCACTGCTATTCAATGTAGGGATGAGAAAGCTAGCCCTGGAGCTAGATAAGCACCCGAATCTCGGTTGTGCGATATATGCCGATGATATCACGTTCTGGGCTCACCAGGGGTCCTACGGGGACAAGCAAGAAACCCTTCAAAAGGCCATAGACGCAGTCGTGGAATACGCGAGGGCGGCGGACATGGCATGCGCACCCGAAAAATCAGAATTCATTCGGGTGCGTGCGAAGTACGCAAGAAAGAAGGACTGGGTGCCGCTCACTTTGACTCTCGACGGGGTGCCTATTCGTGAAGTGGAGACACTCAGAATATTGGGGATGTGGATACAGCAGAATGCTGGAACATCTCACACCCTACAAAAACTAAAGGCGGTCACAGGAAACGTGGCCAGAATGATAAGGAGAGTGGCAAGAAGCAGAGACGGCCTAACTAAGGGAGAGACCATCAGCCTGGTTCACGCATTCGTAATTAGCCGACTCACATACGCCCTTCCGTATCAGGCCATTGTTTTGTCCCACCTCCTTGACAATGACTTCATTCTCTTTGTGGTGTACATATTTTTGCAGTAGGGGGCTCCTGCTTTCTGCAGGTTTTCAGATTCCTTTTGGCAGTGCCAACATACCTGGCAGAACTATACAGGGGAAGCCCTCTTCTAATTCGCTGGGTCAGCTCCTCAGCTAGCACAGCATTCCTATAAAAATTCAGTAGTGCTGGCAATATTTCCTGAGACCACATGGCCTCATCAAAGAAAATCCTTTCGACGTGTAAGGAGGATGCAATGGATGCTGCATTAGTCCACACAACGAAGTCGCACCAGCTAAGTCCTGTCACTGCCATTTGGCCCTGCAACTGGTAATAGTATTCGTGCTCCCTTTTCAATGTAATTTCATTACCTATTGCCCTACAACAAAACTTTGGAGAAGCTGCAGCTTCTTCGATACTTTTTCCTTTGAAAGAAAACGGGCATTTAACTTCTAGCAGCCCCATGTCACTGCCCTCAAATACCAGTCTATCTGGGGATGCAGCAATAAACGGATGCTCAGCATGCACGTGCAGGCCTGTATATCCCACAGTTATGGTCTTATCCATGCAGGCCATTAGCTGTTCATATGCCTGAACGGCATCTGGCTCGTGCACATTTCCATAGTGCATGGCTTCAGTTTTATAGCTCCGCGGGTAAAGTATCTCTTTAACAATACTGTCAGGTTTCCGGCACCGCACAATTCTTTTAAACATTGAGGCAGTTAGCCGACCAATCCGCTCCATGTGCCAGGTTGGATTTGCGGCCTGTCCAATCGTCGACTCGAGAACAACTGCTCTGCTGTCCACCGAGAGGGCCTGTATAGCTGCAAAAAAAACAGTATTGTTAATTTATAGGTTTAGAATCCGTTTTACAAGTCGTACAGCAAGCATTACATTGTATTAAAGCAATGAGAAGTAGCATGACGTCAACAAAGCATCACTTGTCATGGCAATGTTGAGCTATTTGGTGGGGATTCATCGTGGAAGGAAGTAAGGGGTGCAAACATGGACACAAGAGAACCAGACAACACAAACGCTGCAGATAGGAGCTAAGTGTACTAGAAATGAAGCTTAAAATGAGAGAAAGTTCAGCTAGTTGGTAGCGAATCGCACTAAAAGAAAGTAACGCATGCAAACATGGATACAAGAGAACCAAACTAAGTAAATGCCATGTTGTCTAGTTCTCTTGTTGGTGTTTGCACGCCTTACTTTCTTTTATGTTGAATCACTTGTCAGAAACTTAATACCATTAGGTTAGCTTTTATTTACTCCTACAAAGAAACCCCTACAGGCCTACTCAAAGAGGCTAAAGTACTTAGGTTGTGTCAAATGACACAACTGCATATTGCAACGATTAAAATGTAGGTAGATACTAATCTCCTACAAAATTGTACAGCTTACTTTCACAGTGACATAAGAATTTTTCTGCAGCTTGTAACTTGCATGTGCTCATTATGTTTTATTTTTTTTTCGCTAATTATGCTGGTCAACATAGCTAAATCGTAGAGTTGGTTCAGTATTGCAAGTATTTAAACATGCCTAAAAACAAGAAGAGCAAGACAAATGTGCATGCTTTCAATTCCATGCTCTGCTAAAACACAGTCAACATATATATATGACAAATGCCGTGCATGAATCCAGGTGATGGACTCATGCTAAAGGAACATCCATTATACATTCACACAGTGCTTCACAAACATGCCATAGATGAAGCAGATATGTTTGAGGACCCTGTGGGTGCTCACACACATCGAGTTATGCGACAGCCCTGTAAAAGTTAAGAAATGACAAGACACTAAGTCTAAAAGTGACTGCTGCATTATCTGCTGCTCAGTGGGATACTTGTGAAGGTGATGCCCAGAGACATAGGTGGGCATTCTTATATAAATGAGACAGCCTCAGAATGACACGTGCCAAGACAAAAAGTTGCGAAAAAAGTAATAAACAAGGAAGTGGACTTTCTTACCATCAAACCTCTCTTGTATGAGTCTTTGACAGGTCTCACTGTGGATGTCTTCAATGTCTGGGACCAGTGGAGTGTCTGAAGCTTCTGGTGCCACTTCACTGGGACTGTGTTCATCCTGGAATATAGTGCTTTACATTAGACAGCGCAGATAACATGCAAATGTTAGCTTAGTGACTACCTTGAATAGTAGTGCAGCTTGAAATATACGAAGCAGCATAGTAAAGATTTGAGGATTTTGTAAACAGGTCTTTGACAGCATCATATTGCGCCAGTGGTGAGAAGCGCAACAAAATAGGTTCAGATTGTGGTCTCATACCTGGCATGCCTTATTGCGCATGGTTGTTAAACAAGCAAACTCAGTATTGTACTTCTGAATCATTTTTCACATTTTATTTATTCGTACTCTAAATGCCTTCTTTCAGGGTGAGCAAAGAACAGTTTTGAAAGTAAGCAAACTACAAGCTTACTAGCATTAGAAAATTAAAAAAAAAACATTCAGATGCAGTGACATGAACTCGTGCTAACATGTGCTGTAAATCAAGAGCAAATGTAAATATGAAAGTGCAATAATGTGCATGTTGCAGAAGGGGATAGAAAAAACTCAAGCCATACGTAGAGGTAAACAGTAATCAATGCACATCAGATATGCCAACGCAAGATTTAAAATTCTTTAAAATTAGGTTCAGCAGCTCTGTGTAGAGAAGTTATTCCATTCAGCTATAAAGCATGGTATGAAAAATCAAGGGACACTTAATACACGTAACTAAGGAAACTATGTACAGATAATTTAATAAGACTTGCCCAGCATGCTATACTCACATGCTTTGCTGCATAAGTTGCAGGTGATTGGACAGTCTCGCATGATAATTATGTGAATCACATGTGGCTATAAGAATTTATGAAGCAGGCACTGGGGAGTTCATCAGCGACTTGATACCTACAGTATTACAGGAGGCGTCAAAGGTCTTGTATTTTGTAAAGGCACACAGCATTTGAAAGCCCTTAAATGTATCACACTTTGGAATTCACAGTCCCTTACTGCTGTCATGGACAAGACAAGCTATAGAATGGAAGTGGAACAGATGTTTGTGTCAGTTTAACAGTGTGTATGTGCATGAATGCTCTCGCATTATTTCAGTCATCACGAGATAGGTTCTGCCAGAACTTTTAAAATAACTTTGGCTTTAAAGAGGTTTAGTTGCCTCAATTAATCAAGACTTACATCACAGGTTTGCTGCATCATCTCATTGCTAAGCTTGCAGATTGTTTAGTGAGATAAAAAAGAAAGTCACCATATTTAAACACTACTGACATTAGTGTTATACTGATGCAAACTGTACTTCGCATAAAAGCACAGTAAAAGGGGCTCTCAAACTGTTCCTGTCTGTCGTCACATGCTGATGGAACACTGCTAACTCTTATTTTAACAGATCACAAGCATGCAGAGTTAAGTGTAGCACTTACAAGTGATTCTCCTGAGTTTTCTTTGCTCATATAACGGAGAAGCAGGCAGTTTGCTGCCACCTTTTCGAGATCGGCAGCAAGCAGAGATGGGTCACTCGGTGAGAGCCCTGGCAGTGGATCAAACCGCCGCCTTTTCGCACCTTCATGTTTCCTTGTGTGAAAAGTGATGTCTTGCAGAGGCAGAGGTGGCTCATGCTTTTTGACTGAAAAAAAAAAGTTTTGTTTGTACAAGTACAATAACGAAATTTTAAGTGCTTCCTGTGATGTTTAGCCAACGACCACATCCATTGTAAGAAAATTAAATGTTGCAGTTTGGGATTATTTTTTCTCTATGCAGGTCTTGTAGTTAAGAATTTATGAAGCGACACCAATATGTGTTCTTAATTAAAACCAGTAGCCTATATTTGTCCACATACCAATACTCATGTACGCTGTAAACAATGTAGCTGTGTGAATGAGTTGATATTCAACAGCTGCTACCACGAATGCAAGCAATTTTACAACACGTTAAATGGTCAACACGGTGCCACAAAGAACCGTTTGCAGAAAGGGGCCGGAAGTGTGATCACAGATTTTTTAGGCACTTTTGCCGCCTCCTATGTTAACTAATGCTTGCTAAGTAGTAGCATTCTTACCTTGGGCAGGAACAATCCAAGCACATGGAACTTCCGTGCACGTTGCCGCATCCTTTTGCGCCAAGTGAATGGCATGAAGGATTAACCCAACAAAATGTTGGCATGTGCCGCTCAGGCTGCAAGAATAAAATGGAAGAGGAGATGAGTTTTCATGCTCAACAGGTATTCATCAAGGAAAAGATGGGATCAAGTGTTTATGAATTCGAAAGAACGGGTTTAAGTTCACGTCACTCAACGTGAAAAACATGCGCCAATCTCAGACATGAGCCGCACACCACCACTCGCGCGTTGGCCTTGTAACACCATGTGCACACATTAACAGCATCATTGAACGATGCGATGCGGCTTGTCAGACAGCTATGCCGGCACGAAGTTAGGTACAACTAGCGGTTTTACAGTAAACAGCCAAACTTGGAAGTCATTCTCGTTATATGCCTCTAAATAGTGTACTGTGTGATACCGGCAATCCAAGGCTGTGTACGGTCGCAGACAAGTGCAAATTGGTATGCTGCACGACCGTGTCGATCGGTATACATGCAAATGCGCAAAAACATGAACTCCCCGCTTTCTTCATTTACAGTATGTGTATTTGTTCAACATTTAAGCAACCGTACCTTTATATAAGCAAACAGCTAGCCCAAAACGGCAGGGCCGGTATAGTTATGAATTCCAAAATTTAACCCATCAGACTTAAATGTCCTGCACGCGGTTCATGCAGGTCGCGCTCCAGATGTAGAATAGAAAGCTTGCTCACCCTGCGGGGCAGAGGCAATGACCAGCCAGGATGGAGCCCGACGCCTTGGAAATCGCGGCGTGCACGATGTAATAGCCGCCTTTCATTGACGGTAGGCAGGTACTACGCAAAAGTCCGCACGTGGATTCTGCTGACACGTCGTTGTACATGACGTTGCGCACGTATCCTTCTTCTTGGAACATCGTTCCTTTCATTTGCTGTCGCGCGAAGCGCGCTCCGCTCGACACCATGTGTTCTTCGAGCTGCGCTTCCGTGGGTATTTTGACGTTGCCGAAGCGCTTTTTCCAGCCGTTCGTCACGCTGAAGAAACCTCCAGGTACAAAGCAGTCACCAGCGGGCTCCATGGCTAGCGGACGGCGACAAACTGTGCGCACACGTTGTTGCGGTTTTCACTCACACGCTGCTTGCTTGCACACGTGTCTCGCGTGCGGCGGCTGTCTGTCGCGGCGAGAGCGGCGCCTGCCAAATCGTTTCTCGTGGCCACCGCACAGTGGCGCCACAATGCATCGCAAAAGGCGGATTCTCCAACAGATCATTCTGTAGAAGACCGGTCTCTGAACTCTAGTCCCGCAACATGACTACAGGGATTTCTGAAGGACTTAAGCCTGAGAAGGAAATTCGCTGAGCCAATCGGCGTGCTACCGAAAGAAAAATGAACGGGGGGTGGGGAGGGTTCCAGCCAAGAAGCGCAGCGGAAGAAAAAAGGGAAACGGAGCACTGGCGGTGCATCGTGTTCTTGATGTTCCGCGCGGAAACAAAGACGCCGCAACATCCGCGGGTCGCTATGGCGCGTTCACACCGCCGCAACGAATGACCGTTAGAGCAGAGTCGAGGAAAAAGGCGCAAAAAAAAAACACGAACGGAGCGCGCACTCGTAACGTGTAGTGCCTCGGGCGAGGCGCGGGGCACCTACCTGCACGTCTCCACGATTACGTGAACGGCGCGCCGCCTCGCTCCGCTTGGCTCGTCCGCGCTTTCTTCTTTTCTTTTAGAGGCGAACAACGCGGCGCGCATTTGCAATTAGGAAGAGCGGCGCGGGCCGGCCACGGAACCACCGCGCCCCGTACGGGCCTCCGCCACTACGAAGACGCCGCTGCATTCGGGTTCCGAGGGGCTTTGTGTTGCGGAGCTTCTCATCGTCACGTGTTCGTTTGTAGCTTGTTTGCCGCTTCCTTTTTTGAGGCACAAGAAAACAATGCCGAAGAAGATGAAAGTAAGGGCACGGTGAGCGGTCGCCTCCTCCGCGCACCTTAAGGACACCCTGGTACGCTGTTGGCCCTTTCCACGATTCAGTCCGTCACTGTGCGCGCGTTTTCAGAGTCTACGCTGCAACGAGTAGAACGACAAGCTCTGCTTAGACTTCGCCCTCACCTAGTTGCATCCGCATCGGAAAAGTCCACCCTCAAGGAATTCATTCGCAGTCATCAAGGGCACAAAATTCTCGAGCGTTGACTTTGGAACAAAGCTGCGCGGCTAGACTACAGCTTGTACGAGTGCGTGCTCACGTTCTCCCGGGGTTTCCGTAGAGTAGGAGCTGTGGCTCCTTGCGTCACATACTGTGGCACCATGCATCTCCGACATCGATTAAAGAAATCTCTTTTGCGGGACCCCATTGAAGCCTGTAGCCGGTAGCTCCCTGGCATGCACCATGAGATGTCTTGAAATGCTTCGCGAAATCTCACTTCAATGGCGCCATTTTGGACGCCAAGTATAAACGCACGAAGAACGATTATTTTCTTTTTCCTTATGGTCTTCTCTAGCGACGAACAAGAACTCCTACGTGCCGGCATTCAATGCTCCCAGCTTTCTCCGATGAGGTCTCTGTTAAATCTATTGCAGGTCTCGACGTGTCACCTTATGTTGTATAGAGCTTTTTGCACGGTCAAGTTGAAAAGCACCTGCGTCCAGGAAACACACTGAACATTTTTTTTTTGCATACAGCGAAGGTACTCATAAACACACACGCACACCCAGGCTACATGAAGTCGGCTGCGACACTGAAAGAAGGGATAGCCGTCAGAAAGGTGACGTTGTAGTATTCCGGTCTTCTTGGAAAAACGAGAGGCGCAACGTTGGTGAGCTGGACAGCCAAGTGCATGCTGCTGTTTCACAAGAACCTCTCCATAAACTTGCTCTTGAGATTTACTTCAATATATCTTTACCAGGGCAGCAAATTCGCTAGGGCGACGCCTTGCTTGTTCAGCTTCTAGGAGGCCATTTGCGATTTCGAGGCGCCGACATGCGGAGAGCGCACGATGGTTCGTCGAAACCACCGGTGCTGCGCTTCCTGGGAGGCATGTCGCGGTAGTTGGAGTTTAGTCTTCTTTGAGCATGGACAGTTTTTTTGCGGCAGCAGCTTCCATGGCCGACTTCCTCCTGTAAGCGGCCACGTAAAATCTGAGAAATAACGCAAGTCCAAGCAAACCCTGCGGAAGGGCCAGATAGATGAAGAACCGCGGGTATCCGCAGTCGTAGAACAGCGGGATGAGTCCGTGAATGATGATTACGATATGCTGGGCAATCTGTGCACGCGTGAGGTACTTCTTCCACCACAGGTATTTGCGGTACTCGGGACCACAGGCTGCCAGGAAGTAGTAGCCATACATGATGGCATGAATGAAGCAGTTGATGATGCCGCCGAATGCCGACTGACCATCGCCCCCTAGCGTGTACCAGAGCCAGCCGTTAGCCACGACGAGCGCGTGGTGCAGCGTGTGTTGCAGTGTGATCTGGTTGTACTTCTTGCGGAGCACAAAGAAGAAGGTGTCCATGAAGTCGGCAACGCGCACAAAGAAGTAGAAGTATCCCCACCAGAGAATGTTCAAGGATTTCTGGTCCGTCGCGTACGTCATGCCCTGGCAGAAGAGGTTATAGTCGCCGCCCAAATAAGTGTTCTTCAAGAAGATGTAGCCAAACACACTGTTGAGCAGGATCATGGCCAAATTGTAGACCTTGATGACGCCGCGCAGATCGTAAGGCTTGCGGCTGGCCATGAACCGGGGTCCCGCACGGTACACGATGTACAAGTACGATCCCACGGCCAGAGTGACAAAGAAGGGGTTGCCCAGCAGGAACCAGTCTCGGGTCCGCGGGTCCGAGTGCGGGTACAGGGGGCGACTCCACCGGCTGAACTCTCCATAGTCGCTGGTGGAGATCTTCTCGAAGCCCGACGTGGACATCACGGCTGCCTATCTGAGCCCTGTTGTCGGTTTCGGTTTGACTGCACGCTGAACTTCGGTTTCCCCCTAGCTCACTGCTGCGCGGGCTGACTCCTGCCTCACCGGCGGCTGATCGGTTTGAAGGGGCCGTTTTGCGTGTGAGCCCGCCTTTAAATAAACAAGGGAGAGGAGGGTATGAAGAGGGGGCAGCGCCGGTTATAAGAGAGGGGAACATTTTGCGGGTGATGGCGAAGGAAATAACTCCTCCTTTTCGGCACTTGCCCGGAGACGGCCGCTTTCTCACGGTAAGCGCAAAGGAAGTAGGTGAGGATTTTAGAGGAACGGCTACGACCATGGCGAGGGAAGATGTTGTTGCGCACCCAATACGCCTAGTGGATCGCCAATAGACCTTTTCATCGGGCGGGGATGAAAGTGTGCGCGGCGAGCGTTTCCTCCTCTCTGGCTTGGGCGATCCGGCGCGGCACTGTTTGAAAGTATTGCTGTCGCGTACTGCGGAACGATTCCGAAGGTGTTTTAGATCGTACCTTGTGAAATTTACGCAATGTCCGTTCATATAAGGTCGTCAGGGAAGCCTTTCGGTGCATCGGTAACTAAAATACGCGGAAATATCTCTTGGGGGTGCGAACATGCGACGCGCATTATCAGCCGCGGTGTGTGTATGCGTTGCTAACTATATTGCGTATTACGGTTTTAATTCAAGGAAGAGAACCAGCGTGTCTGTATTACCAGCATGAAATGGTAAATCTGCTCACTATCTGATCGCTTGGTGAAGGGACTAAAACATAAGAGCGCATGCTCGTGTACGGCAAACCTAATTAGGTTGACAGTACTACCGTATCAGGCAACCACGAAACATGTAAAGCGGCAGGCGCTATCAAATATTTCTGATGCAGCGGCATCGTACTCACGCATTTTTAGTCTAGTAGGCTTTAAATCACTATACGTGTACGCTAGCCTACTGCATGAACCCGATGGCGCCGCTCAACACAGCAGTCAGTGCGGTTGGTGGACCAGAATGATACATTTTTCAGCTATGTCCTTCGGCATTGCCTTTTTGCCCCCTAAAGTGCTGTAATATCCGAGAGGGATCACATGAAAAAATGCGTTGGCTCTTTTTGAGGACAAAATTTGCGTAATACGTGTGAGTGCGTCGTAGATAACGGAACGAACACAGCCGAAAAAAAAAAAGATCCGTTATCATACTCTTTCTCGAAAGAGAAAACGGGCTAACGCCGCAGTACGACCTCGCACAGTCACGCCGCACAACGCTTTTAGATCTATAAACGTTGATGCCGCATGCTTGGACCATGCGTTACATAGAGCAGGGACATCTGCAATCCAGCACCTACCACTGCTTAGGATGCTCACGCAGTTCGTAACGGTCGCTTTGCTGGACAAGTATAGTTCACACTGTAAGGTATGCTGTTATTACTAAGAAAAACTGTTTCGTTCATGGGTGGAAACCTCATCCACCGAACCAAGTAGTCACGCAATGTAATCTACAGCTAACAGTTCGAACGCTTGTCAGCGTATAACACCACAGCTCCTATATCGTAGCAGAACGGTATATGTGCACTGTTACAGTCGTCGCGTACGTTTCATTGCTCGTAAACGGCAGCTTAGAACGAGAGGATAACACTGAAATAAGGTCACACTACTCAATGGAACTTCCATAAATGCACAATTGATCTCCGTGGCTGATTGTAGGCTTAAGCAGGCGCGCGCATATCGCGCTGAGTGGTCCGTACGCCTCAACGCCAGCAGGTACCGACTTAAGTCACTTCGGCACATCTTACAGAACCGGTTTCCACGTAGAGGACGCCACATCATGCTAAATAGACCACACGAGCGCGAAAACAAACGCCAGAAACTACCGCCGAGCATATACCTGCCATGCAAAACGGAGCGCTCGCCCAAGCCAGCATGCCGACTGCCCATAGATGGCGCCACTGCGTAGCAATATGAACGACTGAGGAATATGGAAGAAAGTAAATGGGCTTGGAAAGAGTTGAGGTATCTGTACAAGAAAATCATTGATTCACAGTGTAGGAAAAGGCCTAGGAACTTACCAGCAAGTATGCGGCCTGTAGGGTGGGCAACACAGCAACAAAGAACGTCGAGCGGAAACTCAGAGCGGCTGAAATAATCTCAATGGTGGCGGCAATGGAAATCAGGAAAGAAACAATTTATGATAGCTGAAAGGCCAGCGCATTACTTTTCGAAGCGAGATCGGGACGCCTTAGAACACGTACCTATAAAGCGAGGCATAAGACGGAAGGAGAAGCATGTGTTTGCTGCGGTAAAGCTAGGGAAACTATGGAGCATGTTTTATTAGAATGCGAAGACGTCTACCCAGCGGTCGATTTAGGCACCATTGGCCTCCTTGAAGCCCTTGGGTTCAGCGAGAGCAGGGGAAAAGTAAACACGCCCTCAATAGGGATTAGTAAGAGGTGAGTGGAGGACTGGTTGAAGAAAATTAGGGAAAAGACAAAAAACGGAGACGTACGAAAGCACAGTTCGCAATAGGGGATCAGAAAATCTGGTTGTGGGAGTTCATAGCGTTTCTTTTATGTCTTTTTTTACTGTTTAGCCTAGGTAGGACATCAGGCAGTGTATTAGCAAGAGCTTAATGGTGGAGCAGCCCACCGCCCCGTTCCAAAGGAGACGCTCATAACATCCATCCATCCATGGTGGCGCCCATGAAAAAAGGCTCTACAGAGGGCCCACTGATAGCCACCTAGCGGGCTCCTCCAACAGTACGCGCGGGAGCGGTAGCAGACGACCACCCTTTGCAGCTAGAATGGCTGAAGTTCGCGGCCGCGATTTCTCCTTTATTCGGGTGCCAGACTGCTTCTTCTGCGGTTACAGCTGTAGGGAAGACGCTGACCTCTGTGGAAACGGGTATGAGCACCATGTTACCGGTGCTTGGGACAACGTGGTCCACATACGTGCCAGGTGCGTCCCGCAGACAAACGCCATGAACCCCATTAAAATGAAGTGGAGCTAATGTTTACTAGCCGATAAATATTGTTGATTAATGTGATGTCTCAGTCGTTTTTCTTTAATTCTACCCTTGCCGTAATGCTGCTTCTGTACCTCAACAATGAGCACCCGTCGTCAGTGCTGGCTTATATCAAACAACTCCGCACGGTGCGTTGTCTGTATATTATATGTATCTATATATGTCTGTATATGCGGGAGATTTTTCTGCCGATGAATGCGTTTGATATCACCGAATAAGAGCAGTCAAAGTCACTTCAAGAAGAATGATTGCGAATTTATTGATGGAAACGCGTACACTATAGTCAACGAAGTCACCAAACGCAGGGGTTAATAAAAGCGCGTGTTAGCGCTGTACAGCCGATGCACTTCTGCTGCATACACCGATGAACTGCCGTTCCCGCTGCAGTTTTCGCAATAATAAATTCCCCAAGGGAGCAGCTTGGAATCGTACCAAGCTAAAGTCTAAGTTTTCAGAACGTTTTTTTTTAAATATTACTAGAGAGAAGTGCCACATGATATATTTAAAGGCAGAGCAGCGCTAGTCAAAGTAGATAAATGCTGGCGGCAAGGCCCGGTTTAGTCGTCTGCAGCGTAAGTAAAAGAAAGAATTCAGTTGAGTGCAAAATTCCCATGCAAGAAGGGACTACGTCGTGAAATAAACAAGTCACTCGGTGTGTCAAGTCTGCTCAGACAGCATCGAGGTGTGATGACTTCGCAAACGTGACGTGAACTTTTAAGCGAAATATGGAACAAAAATGCCATACGCAGCAACGATTAGCGATTCTCTCCTTCAACTACCTATCTTCTAAACACATTTCCCAAAAAATCACAATATCTAAACTGCCCTCGGACGAAAAGAATAAAGCTGTTAAAGAAGCGTTTGCTTGGTATCATTCCGATAAGACACAGCGTGAGTTACACCTTTTACAAACGAGGCAGGGTCAAAACCTCGCAGCTCAGAAGAATCAACAAGAGTTATGCATGAAACAGCTAGCAACAGTTAAGCACGTGCGAAGCCACGCATAAAATAGATGTAAAACATGAAGTGCGCGACACCTGGTGCGAGGATTTACTGGGCCACATAAAACCAACAATTTGAGTTCTTGCAAACTTCAGTAGCTTCAACACACAACACAATCCGCTTGTGCAGTCGTGCTGCCTAGCTAGCGCAACGCGGTAAAGAAGCGGAAAACAATATAAGCGGCATTCCGAACTTTAGCGAAATGCCTTTAAACCGCATGCTGCACTGCAGACGAACGTCGTCTCCTGCGGATCTAACTATGATTGAGTGGAGAAAAACACCGACGCGACAGAGGAAAGAATGCGAAAAAAATATCCCGCCGAAGCGACGACCCATTGCAACCGTTGCTCCCGCTGATGAGGTTTTGCGGGGATGATTAGAAGCGTGTCGCCGGCTCATTTTCGTCGGTACTTGAGCCCCCCACCCTGCAACAATTCTTCTTCGACATTTCTTGAAGCTTTGGCCACCCCACGCATGCGAAGGGTGTTGCCTATTTTGCTCTGAAAACGCGTATAAGACAGAACACTACCAATGACACAACAAACTACGGCGCGGGGCTGCCTTCTCTCTAACTCCCAGTAGCCCCGGACAGGGGGCCAAAATGAAATAAATGTTTCTCTCTCTCTCTCTCTCTCTCGTGCGTTCTGCGCAAGGCCGCCACCAGTGGCGCCTCCATACGCGCGCTACGCGTATAGACGATTTAAGGGGGAGATGTGGGTCACCGTCGGGAAGCAAGAGCCGCTGCAGTTCTTTTTATAGGCGGCGTGCGTATCGCGGCGTGCAAAGCGATACTGTGCCGGACGCAATAAACGGCTTCGTGTCGCCCCGCAGGCACGGCAATCCTGTGCATCGGTCTCTGCGAGCCCTCTCAGCCCCTTTCCACACTGTTTAGCGGCGCGTTCTTGCGAGTGCGCTTCTCGAGTTGTTGTTGTTGTTGTTGTTTTTGTTGCATTGTTGATGTTCCCGGTCCTCCATCTCCTAGCCTAAGCCTCCCTGTTTTCGGAGGGCGATCTCGCTGGCGCAATTGCTTACCTTGCCTCGGAAGCAGAGGTCCATTCCGATAACATCAAGAACGGGCTGCCGGTGCCCGGCGCCTTCGTCTGTGGCACAGCGGCGCGGAAAGGTGCCGGCCAGGTTTATAGATACGCAGCTGTATTTGCGTCGAAACGGAAGAAGGAAGCGATGATAAAGCGAGTGGAAGTAAAGGGTGCCTCACCAGGCAGGAAGGCCCATACTATTTTACTTCATAGTTGAACCGACGCTCGCTAACGCGCCGACGCTATGGACTACTCTTAAAGGGAAGCTGAAACACTTTTCGAAAAAAAAAATGAGTTCTCTGCGGCATTCTACAGTTTTGAGTCCCCTGAACACGAATATCTCGTTCAAAAAGGGAGGAAACAAGCGCAAGCGGCTGTTTTTTCATGAAAACGCGCGCCAGCGCCTCAGGGTATCGCGCGAACGCCGCTGTTGCCCGTGATTGGTCGGAGCCGCTGTGACGTCAGTGGCGGCAGTCGCCGGTCGGCGCCGCCGTGTGAGAGCGTAGCACGCTGTTCTGTTCTGGCTGCATAGCTGAGTTGTAAGCATTATGGAACGTTCTCGCTGTCTCGGACAGCTTGTATTTTCGCCGTACATGTTCGAACCGGCAGCCGATACGGAAAACGATGGCGGCAACGGCGGCAACGACGATGTTGAGTGTGCCAAAAGCGAGAGCGATGTGTACACCTTCTCGCGCGCTGGAAATCTTGGCTGTTACGTATGCTTTTTTTTTTCATGTAGCTGCACGTTTCAATGACGGGAGAAAAAATGCGCTAAAGTGTCACTGGGAACTTGCTGCTGGAAGAATGCCGAAGCACTAACTTCTCATTATATTGTAAACACGGGTACAATTCCGCGATGTCAAGCACCTTTCCGCTGCTTGTCTGAAGTCCCGTGGTTTTCTGAGCGTTGATACACGATCGCGAACATAAGTGCCGCGTTTCAAAGCGCGCACATGCAGTGCTGCGAGGTACAGTCATGGAAGTTGCTTATCATATACATCCAGATCGAGATGGTCAGGGGGATTATATGTGCAATATTCAGAATATGGTTCGACGACTTTGCGATTGTGGCTCGATCAAGAATCGGTATGCGCGCTCCATGCTAGTGTTGACATAAAGATATTAGGCAGTGTTAGCACCGCCGTGTGGTAAACATGATAACTGCAACCGTACGTCGAATGTCACTAGGCAAGCCTATACTCCAATTTATACCTCAGGTGCAACGCTGTGGAAGCTACGCACGAAGTCCGGTTACCAAAATTTATTACTGCGCGCGTTTCCGTCTATGGTTCGCAGCGTGCCAGCGGCATTTGCTCGCGCGAGCACGCACGTGAAGCTGCCGCGACGGGCTCCAATTAAAGAATGCCGAAAAGAAAATTGATTTAAAAGAACGTGTTAGCAGCCGTATAAGTACACGTATTGTTTCTATGGGTAAATTCATTTTTTTTCATTCAGAACTGAGCTTATATATGAAAAGTTTTCTCAAAAATCGGGTCAAGAAACACCGAACTTTTTCTAAGTGCGAACGCAGCCACTGCAAGAAGTATCTCAAGCCTCCACAGCGTTGCACCTGATGTATAAAACGGAGTATAGCAACGCTAGCAACAACGCGTTTCCGCATTTGTCGTAAGGCTATCCGGCTATCGCGGAAATGGTCCGAGCACAGCACAGTTGATTTCGTCGGCACGAACTTATCTCTCCTCACCGCACTGCGCTGCAAGCTTCTTGTGCTTCAGGAACCTGTGAAACACCACATCGTCTCGCCCGCGTGTGTTCGCGCAGCCGATTGCTGCACAGAACGAGGGCATGTTGGGCGCCCTTGGCTGTAGGCACTCACGCAGCATAGAAGGAAAGAACAGTTTACGAAAATCGCAAAACAAACGTGAGCGGCGGCGGCGGCAAATCTCTCGTAGCGTCGTTCAGTAAAGCGCAGGACGGAAAGAGGCATGCCAGCGCATGCCAGCACGCCGGTCCGGCAGCTCGGTCCCCGCCAGTGACGTCACTCTCGCCGGTTCTCTCCTCTGGTAACCTCCTCACCCGGCGCTCCGGGAAGCGATGGGGGCGTGTCCGCGGGGGTGATTTAGAAAGCGATTTCCGCCCCTTATATTAACAAAACGAAGAAAAAAATTTCGGAACCGTAAATTATTAGGTCTGTTCTTCCCAATCCCAGCAATTCATGGAAATTGAAAACCGCTTCAGCTTCCCTTTAAGGACGAGTAGTGCTTAAATATAGACGCAGTAATCGTGCTCAAGATTCGGAACGTTAAGAGAATGGGCCTTTCGTTGGTTATACAGCGTGTGCCTATTACTGACGCCTTCGCGTTTATTCTGAGCCACATGTACCTAATATTAGCGTTCCCGGCTCGCACTCAGAGAAAGCTACTGAATGCAACGGAGGTACTGCTCCCAAGCCTGCGGACTCAGTATCGCAGACGGTTTGAGGTAACGGAAGCATGAAATAATGCCTTGTTTGGAAAGCAGGGCATAGAACAGGTAAGTAATTCACGGTTCCGAGCAGTAGACTACAAATTATTCTTTCTCACTATTTAACAATCTCCCTCTTCGCATATACGCGTGTTGCACACATGTGGGTGCTTGATAAAGATGGAGATCTCGCGAATTGTCGCCCTTCGGTTTCCAGCCAGATCTGGGAAGCTCAAAGGCAGGTCGACATGACGATTGCAGGGGCGCTTCTTTTGTTCGAAGCATCTTTCGCTTCGTGAGATACCACTGAAGACGGCATCCTTTGGGAACGACGGCACAGTCGCGCAGCATCTATTCATTTCATTTGTTTCATTTATTTTCACCTTAAAGGGCTGGAGGCATTACATAGGTGAGGGCTTCAATCCTTGCGACAATGTTAGTATGAATGTGCAGAACGGTAAAAAAAACAATAACTAACAACAACAAACTGGGAAGAATTGTGAAAAGAAATGGAAATATCGCGTTGGCGTAAGGGTGGGTAGGAGTGGAAATTAATCACTGTGGCTATTTACCATTTCGCGGAACGATTTACATTCAATGCACGACTTCTAATGGGTTATTGCGTCAGGGAAGAATTAAGTGTTCATGGCAGATGATCGGGCGATAATGTGTGCTATGGGACGACTGTTGCTTGAGCAGCAAGGTGTACATGCGCGTGGATTTAACAGGGAATGCGTGAAGTGCGGGTGGTAATTAAACGTGTGAAGCAAGCAGAGACGAGAGATGATCCGGTGGGAGGCAAGTGATGGTATTTCAAGTGTACGTTTCATTGCGGTTATGCTGGTTTCACGAGAGAAATGGGAAGTTATAAACCCAGCAGCACGATCTTGCATTGCTTCTTCGTCACAGGTAAGATACGATTGGGAAGGGTGCCAGATAGATGACGTATATTCTAACTGCGGACATACGAGTGCTGGGTATGCTAGGTTTTTTATTTGAGGCGATGCGGTATTTAGGTTGCGTTTTAAATGTCCAAGGATACGGGAAACATTAGAGCAGATGCTGTCAATACGAGTTGACCATGACAGTGTCGACGTCATGTGAACGCCGAGGTATTTGTTAGAGGGGGCATCAGTGATAGGAACAGAATTCATTGTGTAGGTGGGACTGGTACAGCTCTGGTTGCGGGTGAATGGCAGAGCTTTGAACTTAGCAAGGTTGAGCGGCATGAACCACTTTTGCACCATAATTCGATGGAATCGAGGACCTGTTAGAGTGCGGTGATGTCTTTCGAGTCTTTGGTAGGGGAATTTATAACACTGTCGTGCGAGCAAAGATGCATTTATTCGTAATATTAGCGCGTAAGGCATTCATGTAGATGAGGAAAAGTAGAGGCAATAAACCAGTGCCTCGTAGTACACACGATGTTACGCTGCTAAGGGACGAAATATGGTTATTTGCAGAGATAAACTGTGCATGCCCTTTTAAGAAGTGTTCAATCTAGGGAAGCAAGCTATGTGGGATCCCGATAGATGCGAGTTCTTGAAATAGGTTATTGTGGCAAACGCGTTCGAACATTTTCGAGCAATCCAAGAAAGTGGCATCAATATGCAAATGAAGGTCCATGAATTGTAGAATGTGTTGGGTTACTCGGCGAGTTGGGTCTCACACGAAAATTGTTTTCCGAAGCAGTGCTGGTGGTGGTAAAAAAGAGTGGGTAAATTCCAGCTGAGCCATTAGGTTGGATGAGATTATATTGTCTAGTAGTGTGGAAAAAAATGCTAGTCAGAGAAATTGGGCGATAACTTATGGTGCGCGAGCGGTCGCGAATCTTAAAGATTGGTACGACGTGGGCCTTTCTTCAGTCTTCGGGCAAACTTTCGGCCTTTATGGAATCCGTAAATTTTCGGTGTAGTACCTGACTAGAAATTTTAATGGTGTTCACAAGTATTTTGGCGTTAATGCCATCACACCCAGATGAGATGGTTGATTTTAGGGAATTGATTAGGGCACATATGCGATCAGAGTTGATCTTGATGTCTGGCATTGAATTTGCTGAAAGTGGTGATATTAGTTCAGTGGAAACGTCATTAGTGTTGGAGAAAACTGAGGTGAAGAAATCGTTAAGAACTGACACGCATTTCACAGAGTTAATGAGATTGCCATCCGGATCTGTTAGTTCAACCTGTCTAGTATGTATCTTTACTGAAAGTAAGCGCCAGAATTTGTGGGGATCTGATCGTAGAATTGTCCCAAAGTCATGATTAAAGATGTTATCTTTGGCTATCGTCAGCTGCCTAATATATTGGTTAGCGCACAGTTCGTATTTTTCCTGTGTTTTTGAGTTAGTTTTGAGTTCGGCTTTTCTGTAAAGCATTTTATTTTTTAGTAAGGAGAGCTTTGAGTCGTTTATTAAGCCACTGATCTTTAGAGTCGGATTTCACGAGAACTCTGGGTATGTATTTAGCTTTCAAGTTGAGCAAAGCTTTCTTATAAAGCTCCTAGTTGTTATCAACAGTTCTTGTTAGATAAGACTGCTGAAAATCATTAAAAATTGAATACTCCAATATGTATTGCGGCGAATCGTACATCGTACCACCAGTATCACGGATTTCCCTCCGCACAGACTCTCCCTTGCAAGCAGCTTGTCCACGCAGCCGCACTATATACGCCCTTCTCCACTTCCTTAATTTTTTTGCCGATCTCTTCACACAGGAACAGCCTACACCACCACATCGCAGAAGTTACCTTCTTATCAAGTTTCGCCGAATGTCTAAATAGATGAGATGTTCAGGCCATATGTGTGACCATAAATTAGAAAATTGCACCTGTAGGCCTGACAACATTAGTCCCTGAATATTAGTCGAAACGAGGGGTCTTTAAGGTCATGACATACGAACTCGCACAAACTGCTACGCTTTTGGTCTTTAAGGAAGTAAGTGTGCGAGTGATGTGAAGTTGTGCCTCGCGAGCTCCTGTGCTAAATGGGGAACAATTTCAATTATTGGGTTTACTCGTCTGAACCGCGATCTGATTATAAGGCGCACCGTAGTGGGGGACTCCGGAAATTTGGACCAGCTGGGCTTCATTAACGTGCACCTAAATATAAGTACACGGTGTTTTCATATTTCTGCCCCAACGAAATGTGACCGCCGTGGGCGGGATTCGATCCCACGACCCCGTGCTTAGAAGCCCAACACCATAGCCACTAAGCAACCGCAGCAGGTTCATGCAAAATGGAGAACTAGTAATGTGAGGTATTCAATGCACAGGATTGGATAACGTTTCCGAATTTCACTTGAAAGGTGAAATCCACTGACGGCATTGGGCTAACATATTTTTTTTTCATTTTAATGAATAACCTAATTTACATGAATTGCTGAAATTTGGTAAATGCAAAATTAAGAAAGGGACGAACAAGATCGAACTTCTGCAAAATGTATCATTCCTCTGGACATTTAGAGTTCACAGATTTAAGAAATCAAAACCGTTCAAAATTTTGTAACTTACTTATGAATAGAAGTTTGCATGAAACCCGTAATAGGCGTCATTGTTTTTATATAAGGCATCCCTTTTGTCTGTTTTGGACTCGGTTAACAAAGTCGTGGTGACTGTTGTTGGTGCGGAATACGGCATTTGTAAATATTGTACGTCAATTTTTTTAAAATTCATCAATGGTCGGCAAACTTACCAAAAGCCTTGGGGCACTAGATAAAATTTATTCTTTTTTTCTGAAGTCGATAGAATTTCGGCTTTCCTCTGAAATGCAGCAAATTGCAGCAAAAACTAGTAACTGACGCCGGTCGTGGCAAAGGCAGTCAGGTATTGGCGGCGGTCGACGTTAGCCTTGAAACCGCGGTAAACCTGTTCCTTCCAATTTTCGTGGCCAACCTCGTCGCGATGGCTTTGGGTGCGTTCTCTCCTATGTAAGCAGCTGCGTGGCCTCGGCTCAGAAAAAATGCTGACCTCTCGGTAGGGTGCGTAGGTCTGAAGTTGGGAACGTGCCAGAAAAACAAGACAGGAAAAGCAAACAATGTAGTTCAGTCTGCATAACCTATCTTATTCTTTGACGCCGCCTTTAACCCTTTAATGAAGGCAGGTATAAATACACAAATATTACCGTTTATTTTTTTATGTAAATGCGCAGAACGCGTAGAGAATAAGCATAACCAACAAAAAGAAAAACAGATATTTACACAACCTTTTTCATGAATACGGTACAAAGACGAGGCAAAAAACTGGAAGTGGGTTTCACTACAATTCACTTATGGCTTCGTTTGAAATTTACACAGATAGCTGTAATGATATGTAAACCACAGGTGTACACTTCATTTGCTGACGTCACACGTGTGACACCCCTGCTGCCGGAGGTCTTGCAACCGTACATCTGCCCTGTGCGTGCCTTCAAAAGAAAGCGAGTCGCGTGCCGTACTTCTTTCTCCTCGCCTTCAACCAACAAATGACGGTTGCTGCTTGTCATGCAACGTTGGCCTGAAGCCACGTGGCCTTAAACATGGTACTCAAAACCGAAACTCAACACGGAAAACATGTTTTCCGGTATGCTGCCTCTAGGCAGCATCGGTCATTAAAGGTTTAAGTTCTTCTCTTTCTTGCTCCGTTGGAAAACTTCCGCTAAGGCGCTTGCCGCCATAACCAGTTTTTTTTTTGTATTTTCCGCATCGGCTGCCATACGGTATATATTACATATATACAAATTATTTCCGATTCATCTTAATCAGAAAAAAAGGTGCTAAGTCTGTTCAATAATATTTTGAAAGCTAACCGCAGAATTTTTAACATAAGCCGGGCGCACCAAATTGGGTACTTTGGTTCCGCGAAAGCTCAACCACTCATAACTAAATCAGAAACCAATAGAATAAGGCAGCTCGTCTCTTCAAAGCGAGGTTTGTTACAAATGTGGTCGCAAATGTGAGCGAAGATTTCTGCCAAGCCACGCGTAACAAATAGGAAGCAGAAATTAATAGATCATGGCCACTCGAAAACCACGTTTTATGCGAAGCATATTACTAGAGCTCAACCCAGCTCCTCAGGCGCGGCGGTGTCGCCTTCAATACCACGTGACACCGTGACGGCACGACAGAGGAGAAACGGGGCTCCAACTCGCGCCGTCGCTCGCGGCGTCGCGGCGGTATATAAGCAGCTGCGCTTGCCTCTGCTAGACACTCACGAGGTGAGATGCCTCCTGGAGACAGAGCTGCTCGTTGGAATGAGAAGCGAAGGCTGCGGCGTGCTACAGAGACTGTTTCTAGGTGGCTTTGCTACGGCGCAGCGACTACGCGCCCCGCATCGGACGCGGTGAGCGTCGAGCAACGCAGCGTTCGGCGCGACAAAGAAATGTGCGCCTGAGCAAGCGCCGCACGCCTGAGCCGACGCCGACGACACCGCCTTTTCTGCGACACGAGCTCCTTAACGCTGTCGCGTTAAAATAAAGGCTAGTAGGCTTCGCATCCTGGGCTTAACCTTAGCTAAGCCACAGCCATTTTTCAAACTTCGATATACAAAACTAACCTCCGATATTATGAAGCCAATGACAGCATTTATGAAATTCGCAGAAAAGAGCGTGGCAAAACTATTCCTTCTTGCCGCACGTTACCGTCAAATTAGGGCCATCCTAAGGGAGGCGCCATAAAAGGTGGCGGGCGCTCAGTTCTTTTTACTCGCAAGCATAGTATTTTCTTGCTAGGGGAGATGAATTATGTGTCATTATTACCAACTTTATTGCTAACATTATTGTACCCACAGAGACATGTCTAAATAACAAAATAACAAACCCCAAATTGTTTTAGTGCGAGAACCAATGTGTTGTTTACCGAACCGAGCGAACAGGTCGAATTGGCGGTGGCGTTCAAGTCGCTAATGAAGAATCTGTTAATTGATTTTTTATGTCCATTAATACGAATTTAAAGCTAATTTGGTTTTGGCTAACTATTAGTTTAAAAAGTAATACTAGCCGTGTGTGCTACCAATCCCCATCAAGTGCTACCAATCCCCATGCTTTCGGAGGATTTATATGATCGTTTAAATCAGATCACCATGCAATTTTCTCGCGCTGAAATCATACTCTTAGGCTATTTTAATTTTCCTAACATAGTTTGGTCACATGCCAATCCCTTTTCTAATCCGTCGTTGGCCGAGACAATTGGTTCATTTCCACTTGCTCTGACTTTGTCTTATTGTGGTTCGTCAGACTTCCTACACGTGTGACACAAAAGACAACATCACTCCCGGACCTCATTCTTACACCATCACCCGATAACTTTTCTGAGGTGACGCACATGCCCGGACTCAGCGATCATGATATTTTGCATCTTACGCTTGCAACAACACAACAAAGAACACGCCGACAGCGCAAAATGTTTTGAGAACATAATAAAGAAGCTAACCATAAAGCCATCAACAGAGAACTCTGCATATTTCCAGGCACATCTTTATTGTTTCATGTGCAATGCTCTACAGAAAGTGATTGGTCCATTTTCAAAAATAAAATCGGTGAGATAATCTCCCCATGCGTCCCCTTTCGAACCGTCTACGATAACAATGAAGCACCATGGTGTACACCACACCTTTGAATTATTTATCGAGCAAGAAAGAACGTTTATTCCGTACAGCGAAGCCTTCTGCAAAACTGACGCACTGGCTAGCGTATAAAAATGTTGCCGACTCACATGTTAGGGCGCTAAATTAAACCAAATTTTCATTTCTAAATTGTGCGCTTTCAAATTTATTAAATATTAATCCAAAGCGGCTTTTGGGGAATATACACGAGGAAATACCCATAAAACTGTAGTGTCATTGCTGACAAGCTCTCGGGGCCCAGTAACTACCCTATTGTGTTCTATTGTGCTTAACAATACATTCGTTCAGTAATTCTCATCAGCTAAGATTCACCTAAATTCTACTAACTACCACTTAAAGCCTCCCACCGTTTTTGACTCAACCGGTATCAAAGCCATAATACAGAAATTAAAACCTAAAGCATCATGTGGGGTAGACGAAATCAATACTAAGTTCTTAAACAACGCGTCGGAATATAGGTAGATCATACTATAGATTGTATTTACTCGCAATTTTACAACTTTGGCACTTTAACAAGTGATTGGAAATCTTGCAAAAAAATCCCCGTATAAAAACTGGAGCAACCCATGGCCTACAGAACTACAGGCCTGTTTCACTTACATCGGTACCATGCAAAAAAATAACTTCTTCACAGATGTGCACCATGGATTTCGTAAAAAATTGATCCGATGACACTCAACTCACCCTCCTCGTAATTTCCTACATGCCACTTCAGATTTGATTTTATTTTTAATATTTCTAATTTTTAATGTTTCTTGACTTTTCCAAATCATTTGACAAAGTGAGCCATGCATTGCTTCTCCCTATATTAGGCATCCTAAACATAGACATTGGCGTGATTAATTGGATTCGCGTCTTTCTGGCATTGCATGTGCAACCATTAATGAGGCTAACTCGCCTTTAGCTCCAGTGGACTCCTGTGTACTGAAAGGGTCAATGCTCGGTCCTTTTCATTCCATGTTTATGTTAATAAACCTGCCCACTCATGTTTCCTCGAACATTTGTCTGTTTGCTTTGCGGGCGACTGTGTGTTACATTGTAGCATAACTAATCTCTCAGATATTTTAGCAGTTCAGGAAGATCTAAATAACATTAATGAGTTGTGCCGTACGTAGTGCATGGAATTCAACATTAAAAAATCTGAGACCATGAGGATTTTCGCATTTAACGTGATCTGCCCCATCTATGCGCTCAATAACATCGCTCTGGAATGTGTAACATCATTCCAACACTTGGGGGTTCAAACTGACAGTAACCTATCCTAGAAAACTCATATTGACCACATAACATCTAAGGACCCTTGAACACTGGGATATTTTTGCCGTAAATTTTCTCTAGCGGCATCATCGCTACAACTATTATTGCACAAAACTTACATTCATCCATAGCTTGAATGCGGATCCTCACTATAGGACACCCTGGACGTAATACCCTCATATATATAGTCCCTAGAGGCAGTACGAATTGCTCAGTCCGTTTCCACTTAAACAACTACCAAAGAAGTGCAAGCGTTACTGACATGAAAGCTCTCCTACACGTACCGCAGTTATGAGCCCGCTGAAAACAATCTCCCGTATGTCTCTTCAGTAAAATCTACTATCACAACTCATATTTACGTTCAGTCTGTGTTTAACCGCCACCATACATTTCATCTCGCATTAACCACCGCCAAAAGGTACACATTACGCACTACAATACCGTCGGCTTTTCATATTCATTTCTTCCCCAAACCAGCAGATTAGAATAACTTACCCACCCCACTTACAAGCATAGCTGGCACCGACAACCTCAAAGGCACATTTTAAAGCTAAAAGTTTCATTTTATAATTCATGTTGCGATTGACATATTCTTCTGTATAGTTATTCTATGCTATATTTTTTAAAGTTATGCCTTGTATTGTATATGGTATATTTTTTATGTGTTGCGCCATGTATTTTTTGTTTAGAATTCTTGCCACATAGAGTGTCATGTTTGCCATATATTGTGTGAGTTAATAATGAAATACTTCCTGGAATATTGACTTAACGTGTCTGCCTTTGGCCTTTTCTATGAAAGATTTTTGCTTATTCGTATACTGTATCTACAATCAAGTATGCGTTGGCTGCCTCTGCATCTACATTTGCCTTTCCTCTCTGCAATGTAAAACTGCACCTTTAGTGTATAATGAATAAATGAAAAGAAATCGAGAGGACCAACGTTGGTGATAGTGAGTTTCGAACCTACAACTTCACGCCCAGAAGCCCAGTGTCTTACCCACTGGTCGAAACCAGTGCCTTCTATGTAGTAGGCCAGTGCACTGTACTTTATGACATCATGCTACTGCGACCAAAATTTCCATCGCCTAACATTCTGTCGCGAAGACCAAGAGTTCTGAAGTCGCAACAGAAACGTTCTGTCGCGACAAAAAGATTACCGAAGTCGCAACAACAACTTTCTATCGCGACAGTGATTCTCACGTCGCAACATGAGCTCTCTGCCCCGATGACAGACACTTTCTTTCGTGGCGTTAGAAATACGCCACTTTTATCACAATGACAGAATCCTGACGCCACGCAGAAGCGCTTTCCGTCGCGACCCTTTAAACTTGTACGTCAGTTTCACATCGGTGGTGTACACTCTACTTTTCTCTTGCACAGTATTGAATGGTGTTTTTCTGAATCCGGCGATGCTGATAGCACCGACACCGGTATCAAAGTCGACGTGGACAATTGTCGTAATTGTGTCGTGTCAACGAGGAACCACCAATACCCTACCAGCCTCCTCAAAATCTGCCGCTGATCAAAATCATAGCATCTGCGAGAATGGCTGTACATGGGTACGCGTCTGCACACGTATAAAATGTACATGTGCAGACACGTTCGGCGTGGTGCAGTGGTAAGATACTGGGATCGGGATCGTCAGATCGTAATTTCGAATCCCCGGCAAAACGCTTTTTACTTTTTGCATTAACAAATTTACATAGCCCTAACGACGTCTCTGTCACTTTCTAGTTAAATTTTGATCAAGAACTACGGAACGTCCCACTGTAGGGCATCATACTACAGAAAACAGACGTCAGACAACGGAATGTCAGAAACAGAACGTCTCAAAATAGGACAGACTGAAATTTCCTGCTGTTTTTCAACTGGGGTCATTCATAGTCACCCGTTACACTTCGAGAATTATTCGAGGCAACATCGGTTATTTGTGGAATCTGTTGCTTCAATAGACGAATTAAAGTTTAGAGCGATAATAAAACACACAGACCGAATGCCTGCGTGTGTTTTGCTTTACTTCGCACCACAGCAAGAGAGATCTACTTCCGTTTCGTCTACTTATTCCCAAGTCGCGCAGTCGCGCGCAAGGACACCGAGACTAGGCCCTTTTCTACCGTGTTCCAGCGCGCAGTCATGCTCTCTGATCGGCTCGTGTATAACGCTCAGTGTACGTGTAGCCCTGACTTATACCGCTAGTCAGGTATTCTCGTGCACAGCGTGCAAGATCGTGCGCTGCGTTAACGAGACAAACGCAGCAGCTCGGGCGAAAGGCGCAAACATCCATGTACTTAGATTTACGTGCATGTGAAAGAACTCCAGGTGGTCCAAATTTCCGGAGTCCCCCATGCAGCGTGTCTCATAATCATATCATGGTTTTGGAACATAAAACCCCATAATGTAATTCAATAAATGTAACAGCTCGCGTAAGACGCCGTCAGCGGAAGTGCGCCACGCCGCAGAAAGAAGCGTGGCAAAAAAAAGAAAGCGGGGCCCATGACGTATGCATCACGTGATTCTCGAGCTCCGGTATGGGAGAACGCAGCTAAGGAATTTCGCTTTCGTAGGCTAGACGGGGCAAGTGGAGAGAGCGTCTTGTTTGGCAGTGGAGCCCGCCTGCTGAAATCGTGGGCACCGGGATATTTCTGTCTCGGCTATTAAGAATCAATTTGAAAAATTATAGCCGTAGAACGCTTTCTAGAGAGCCCGTACCAACTTGCAGCGTATCACCGAAATTTTCTATGTGGTCTGGTGGGAGGCCCTACCGCGAATGGCGGCCAAGGGAAGACTTACGGCAAACGATGTTTACACGGTCAAGAGGTCGGTACGCCGAAATGCCTCGCGATTAGTGTAGTGTCGAGCACCGCTATCGCCAAGTAAATTGCTGTCGCCATACTTTCTCCACATAACTGAAAAATCTGTCAGTGAGCGACTTTACGAAATGGGTGCCTTTTTTATTAATTCTGGGATTTCACGTGACAAACCCACCATTTGATTATGAGGCACGCCGGGTTAATTTTGACCGCCAGGGGATCTTTGACGTGTCCCCAATGCATGCGACATGGGCGTGTTTGCATTCCGCCCCCATCAAAGTGCGGCCGCCGCAGCCGGCATTTGATCCCGCGACCTCGTGCTTAGCAGCGCAACATCTTAGCCGCTAAGCCACCACGGTGGGTCCACGTCTCTTTTATGCGAAGCATATTACGAGGGCTCAACCCAGCTCCTTAGGCGCGGCGGTGACCATGAAATCACGTGACACCGTGACGTCACGACAGAGGAGAAGTGGCTTTGGCTCAACTCTTGCAAGACGGGCTGGGTGGGAATCGAACCAGGGTCTCCGGAGTGTGGGACGGAGACGCTACCACTGAGCCACGAGTACAACGCTTCAAAGCGGTACAAAAGCGCCTCTAGTGAATGCGGTGTTGCCTTAGAAACGCGCTGTTTCTAAGGCGTGCGTCTCTTGCTCAGGCGCACATTTCGTTGCCGCGCCGAACGCTGCTTTGCTCGACGCTCACCGCGTCCAATGCGGGGCGCGTAGTCGCTGCCCTGTAGCCCATTGTCTTACACCCCTTGGCGGGTTGACGGGAACGCTGTCGCGTTCCACTCTTGAAGGCGAAGAAGTAATGCATGAGTTGTTTCTTCGTCTAGCCGAACCAAATATAGCCAAGCAACAGCAGTTCACCAGGCTAAACAGTGGTTCAACAACTAAAATAAAGGCTAGTATGCTTCGCATCCTGGGCTTAACCTTACCTAAGCCACAGCCATTTTTTTACCAAAGCGACCATTTGCGACAGCCGCTTGGTCCCACAATTTTAGCGAGTCGCAGGTGTGAATGCTACCTGACGAAATGAGCGAAATGAGACCACGCAACGACCAGCTTCACTGCTTCTGGCCTAGGCGCGCCTTTGCGGTGACATTCTGCTTCAGGACGCGAATAATCAGCTTCCCCGAATGAACAATATTGGGATTAATGTCCAATGCTGTCGCAGCGAAAGGGCTGAAAAGCGGGAAGAATCCATAAGCCGGTTATTTTTTGGCGCTTCTACTGATATTCAACCAAATTTCTTTGTACAACATACCCAAACACCGCGCGGAAGACCTTTAGGCACTAGGAACTTCATAAAGTGAAACACATTAGTGCCGCTGATGCCGCTTCGTTTTAGGTTTACTTTATCAGCGCGACAAGGCGTTCCTGGTGGCACACGGTAGGACCTTCTGGCTCTTATGTTAAGGCTGTGGAAGCTTGTCGTTGAAAGTAAGATTCTAGTCTCTTTGACTGTTTTCAATGCTGCGTTGATTAAAGCCTTCAGGACTGAGAAGACTAGACGCACACAACGCTACATTGTGCCCTTTGCGGCCCCAAACACTATTCTATACCGGCGTATCCCCCTCCCCCCCACTCCCTCCCCGAACTCTTCTTTGTAATTCCAAGCCCTCATATTTCTTTCGCGCAAGGTATCTGCAATATGTTTCGTCGTGTTTTACCTGCCTACACCGTTTTAAGTGTGCAACAGCGCTTGGCAAACCGAACGGAACCGGTACAGCAGGCTTGGAGCGGAAGTACGCCTCGCTCAGTCGAGCGATCAAGCAGAAATGTTCAAGCAAAATGCAGCAGCTAGCAAACTATTCTTGGTCACCGTCTGCCTCTGATTGCCATCGCCTTCCTGGCCGTTATCGCCGCATCACGACTCTCCGACTGCGCCACGTGACCTTCCGATGCAGTCACTGGCGGTGCCTTCTGTTTTTCCCGTCCCCACGTCAGTTTTCGCTGCACGCCTTTAGACCCCGAGAAACCAGTTCTATTTGCGCGAAACACATCTGGTAGGCCAGCTCGTGGCTGCGAGATAGAGAGCTACGAAGTACATCTTCCCTGCCTACGTTCGACGGAAAACGCGAACATATCTAGAAGGAGAGCAATGCACTTCCTTGTTGTTGCTTTTTCATCTTCGAGTAGGCAAGTCTTCTCTGAGAGCATATCCCAAAAAAGGCCTCGGTTTTGTTAGTTATCGCTAACTTTTCTGCGATTGGGGCATCTGAAAATGGCACATAGCGCTAGGCCACAAGGGGAGCTTGAAGGTGCTGAGGTTTTTATTTATTTTATTTATTTTGAATACTGTAAAGGCCGCGAAATGCATTATATAGGGGAGGATACAATTCACACATGATATGTCAACAGAATAAAAGCGACTGAAGATAACAATCAAGAACAGATTTGGGTAAGATATACTATTTGTAAATAAAAAGAAAACGAAAAAGAAATTAGGGTGAGATTACAGGGTACAATTCACATTTGCAATACATAACACGCTTCAACCAGGCAACGCATATATATATATATATATATATATATATATATATATATATATATATATGAAGTAGAAGAACCTGAAAGATTATGATGGCTATGTACAAATCAAAACGACGAAGTACGTTAATAGTGCTTACACTAACTTCCTCCCGTCATGGAAGCGGCCAGCCTGGCCGCAGATTAGAGATTATCTAAACTAGGAGTGAAGGCCTTCATCCGCGAGACGTGAACAATTTCGGCATTCCGGTGGCACCGGTCAGTGACGGAGTGTACTGCGCGGACGAGATAGTTCCCTGCAGATGTTTGCTGCACAACGGTGTACGGGCCAATGTAGCATGGTAGGAACTTCTCACAGAGGCCTGGGGTGCGGACTGGAGTCCAAAGCAGGACTTGGTCTCCAGGGTGAAAACGTAGGTCACGGCGTTTGTTGTCGCAGTAACGCGTGCGCTCAGCTTGGGTAGATTCTGTGCTTTGCCGGGCTATTTGACGGCAATGTGCAACTCGGACAGCAAAATCTTCTGGAAGCGACGCGTTAGGCGAAGAAGGTGCGAAAAAGAGTTCTCTGTTGAATATGGTGGAAGGAGATCGTCCATACACAAGGAAGAAAGGACTGTAGCCGGTAGTCCGTTGAATAGCAGTATTATATGTGAATGTCACAAAAGGAAGAATTTTATTAAGACGGCAAGCTGGGCGAGTTGGTGATTGAACATGTTCTTGTGGGTGGGCAGCGCAGCCCGGATGAAGGATGAAAGGAAGAACACAACACGAGCGCAGACTAACAACTGGTTTATTATTTCAAGCAATGGACTATAATATACAGAAAATGTAAACACGTGTAAATTGACGTTTACAAGGGTGTTAGCCTATCTTGCCATTCAAAAAATCAGCTTCTTTATCCTGTAGAGTGATAGAAGGCTGGCTGACGCATGCGCCTGAGTTCACATGCATGAAGTAGGCCTCTACAATCTCGCGGTTAATTTGATGCATATTTTTATAAAGTATTTCCGTTTGTTCAAACATGGGTTTGCATGAGCAAACTCTACATGAGCATGAGCACCGAGGTGCGATCAGGAATGAAACAGGTTCGAATCTGGCCGCGAATTGTATTGTAAAGCCCATCTGGTGTAGCGAATGCGGTCTTTTCTTTGTCAGTCTCGTTCATCGGAATTTGCAATACACGTTGGAAGGATGATAAACTCAATGTGGTGGCGTATGCCGTCGATGAGAACATGGGCAGTACACGGTCCGTCGGGGTGAATGAATGCGTTATTAGCACCACGCCAAGTAGGTCCAAGATAAGGCGTTTTTACTTTCCGGAGCCGGGAACACAGATCAGTCCGAAGAACAGAAACGGCGGCACCGGTATCGATGAGAGCTGACGCGGGAACACCTTCGACAGTCACAGAAAGCATTTTGCCCGGGCGAACAGGAGAAAATTTTGAAGACCGATAAGAAGCAGTTTCTCCTCCAAAAACTCAACAGTTAGTTTTCCGAGTGCTGGTCGACAAGATGGGAAGTTGGGTGAAGCGGTGATTTAGAGCGCCGGTAAGGCTTTGGAGAACGACGTCTGGCCGAACGGGATCTATGAGGCAGGTTGGGAGCAGCTGGAGGAGACGGAGAACGCTGTTGGGGGAACGAGTACGATCCGGGATAGTAGGCGTCTGATCGGCGAGTGCGGTCTCTCTCGTGCTCAGCATAGCGTCGTCTTTTATCCTGCTGGCGACGGTGGCAGAAGCGAGATATATGGCCGCGTATACCAGAGTAAAAACAAACCGGACGAGGTTGGCGCCACTGAGGGTACGACGGCGCAGCAAGTGCTCTGGTTCCCATCGAAGCCAAATGGTCATAGGAAACGCCAGTAGGTACGGAGGTCACGGTAGGGGTGGGTAGCGAAGCAACATCCGCGTAGATAGGTGTGGGGCGTACTACCGGAGCAAGATGCGCCGTGGGTGTAGTCATCGCTGTCAACTCTTGCTTTACGACCTCGCGCAAGTCGAAGGTGGGGGTTGGGGCGCAGGCAGCAGGTGGACGCCTGAGGTCTTGTAGTTGAAGGTCTTCGCGGATGATGGTGCGGATAAGAGCACGTAGATTTGGAGAGTGGGGAACCTGAGGATCGCTGCTGTCTTGTGGAAGACGAATAGACTGCAGCTCATCTAGGCGTTGACACGTTGAAGTGATGTCTTGGACAGAAGCCGTATTTTGCACGATTAAGGCGTTGAACGCGACAGACGCAATGCCTTTTAAGATGTGGCGAACGCGTTCGGCTTCCGTCATGCTAGGATTCACACGGCGGCACAGAACCAATACATCCTCTATGTATGAGGTGTAAGACTCTTGTGGAAGTTGGCGGCGCGTTCCCAGCTTCTGTTTGGCGACTTCTGCACGGCCAGATTTCCCGCAGCTTGGAGGTAAACGTGGACCAATCCGCGATGTCGGATTCGTGGTGGAAATACCACGTCTTTGCAACCCCGGTCAAGTAGAAGGCGACGTGCCTCAATTTCTGGATGTTGTTCCATTTATTGCAAGAACTCACGCGGTCGTAGTGGTCGATCCAATCGTCGACGTCATCACCGCGGAGTCCCGCAAAGACAGGGGGATCGCACTGAGGACTCGTCACAGTCCAAGAGGGCGCCGCAGGCGGGTGTGATGTGTGGTGGGCGACACGGTGCGGTGATCGGGACGGTCCACATCAGACGAAAAGGAGTGCGCGCGCCGAGGTGGATTCCATGCTGGAAGAAGGAAAACAACGACGCCGAAGAGCGTCCGGCACGAGAACGCGCGGCGCAAGAAAAACAACAAAAAGAAGAAAAGCGAACCAATTAGAAAAGACCACGGGGTGTCAGGCAGCCAATCCGAAAATGCCAAATCGGCCAGATCAGAAGAAAAGCGTGGTGCGCTGGCAGAACCGGCGGAGACGCAGAGGAGACGCAAGGGAGACGCCAGGAGAGTCCCAGGAAGCGACGGCAGGAGGAGGTCAACCACCGGAGTGGGCGTTGATGACGGGCCGTCGGGTTCCGGACCCGAGCCACCAGGACTTCACCCGACCGGGGCCTCCTGCCAACCTGTTCCAGTGCGTCGCCCGTCTACCTGAGCGTGCCGCCAGCTCCTAAAGGCCGGTGAGCTTCTGCGCCCATGGGCAGCACGAGAACAGTCGGGCTACGGGCCCGAGTTCTACGCCAGCTGCCCGGCCAGAACGCCGCCCCGTCTGTCGTGCTGCCTGCTGCCCGAGGCCGGCGTTCGAGCTTCTGTGCCCGTGGGCAGGACAAGAGCAGTCGGGCTACGGGCCCGAGCTCTACGCCAAGCTGCCCGGCTAGAACGCCGCCACCGTCTGCTCGGGCCGCCTAGCCGCCTGCCTCTATCTTCAAGCCAGAGCAAGGGCGCTCCGGTCGCCCAGTCAACCAAGTTACACCCCGACCTTTGGTGAGACCGGCGCAACTCCTTTCGTCAGCTTGTTGCCGCGTCGCCGCGTCGAGACTGTTGTGTGTCGCTGCCGTCGTGGCAAGCCCGGACTCGCGCACTACTTAGCTCCATACCAGCCCCAAATGTGTGTCTTGATGTGTATTTGAGTGTTTCTTTTATGTTTGCTATTTTCTTCTATTTATTTTTTAGCCTTCTTTAGTTCCATTAAATGTTTGTGTGGGTGTTCAAAACGAACGGCTTTGTCCTCAATCAGGTTCTCGGAGGCTCCGCCCAAGGAAACCGCAAGAACCTTTTGAGCACACGAACCTTTGCCCCCATATTAGGGTCATCACAGTGGGGTCGTCTGTGTGGTAGGGTTAGAGGCGCCGGAAGGGCTGCGGTGGGAAGTGTCCATTGTTGTAGGGGTAGCTGGGCGTAGGCGGAAACCGGAACGGAGCTCCAGGGAGAACGGGAACGCGAGAGGACGTCGGGGTCTTGACGTACCTCCACCACTTTATAATACCGAGACCGATCGAGTTGACCAGCGCTGTTTATTCCAAAAAGGCAACGCCCCAGCTCACGCGCGAAGAAGTAGAAGAACCGGAAAGATGATGATGGGTATGTACAAATGAAAACGGCGAAGTACGTTAAAAGTGCTTACAATTATATATATATATATATATATATATATATATATATATATATATATATATATATATATATATATATATATATATATAAGCTAAGCTAGAAGTGGCAGCTCACCATTTTATACATTTCAAAAGGCGCGCAAGGCAGATTGGAAGGCATGCAGACGGGTCAGTGATTGTTACAATATCTTGGGGTAGGGCGTTCCATTCTTTCACTGATAACACAAAGGAGAATTTAGGAATTTTTTGGTCCTAGCAAATATGGGAACACTTTGCATACATGGTCATGGCGGTTGGACAGATAATGGGCCTGCAATATTTGATGACACCAGAAACGGTAGCTGCGTGAAGGTTCACATAATTGAGACGTAATCAAGGGTTGCTCTGAAAGGGGAAATGTATGCGCGGAGTCATGTGTACCTGTTTGCAAGGTACAGACGTGCCTTGTTAGTAATATGCTCAACATGCATGGCTCAGCCTAAATCAGAAGTAAGAATAACGTCCAGGTATTTAAAAGAAGAGGTTCGTTAGACTATGCAATTGCGTAGAGTGTATACGTTGGACGGAAAGCTTAACTTGGAAGACAATGTCATGGCCTTACTTTTATCTGCAATAATTTCCATGTTCCATACGCGACACCACTCAGCTAATGTGGTTAAATTTTTTTGTAATATGGAAACGTCATCAGGGGCGGTTGTCTGTCTATTAATTACAAAATTATTGGCAAACAGCCGTATTCTTGAAGCTTAATTCATAGCTATGTCATTAACATTTGTCACAATATTGTTATTCTTTTTTGAATGACTTGCATGACAGTGGTACTAAAGAGCTCCAGCTGTGTCCATCCAACGACGTTTATCTTGGTGATTTCAATTTTCCGCTTGTCGCCTGGAACATATGTCATCTTCATGTCATGCGTCTCTGGAACTAATCAATGTTACGTTAGATTTTAACCTCTTCCAAATAGTGAAGGCGGCTACATGCGCTTCCAATATCTTTTACTTGGTTTTCACAAATGCTCCTGAGACAATAAGTTCCATGTCAAATATGAGCGGTTTTAGTAATCCTAACCTCATCGAACTAGCTGTTAGCATCCCATAGCCCGTGTCTGGCAAAACAAGAAACAAATTCGCGATTATAACAGGGCAAATGACGATGAGATTAGCCCCCACTTAGAAGAATTTTTTGCCAAGTGCTATTACCTACATTTAATTGTCGATCCGTAAACGACAACTGGGTACTGTACAGCGAAAAATCAACTACATTAGCAGACCGGTCCGTACCGATAGTCTCCATAACTACCGACAGATCCAGCCCTTGGTTCTACAAGTCTCTTGGCAAACTAATGAATAGAAAGAAGCGTTCGCAGAACAGGGCTAAACTCGTGGGCACTGCTGAGGCCGGGCAGATAATAAAAGACTGTTTAAACAATTACTGCTCAGGGATATCTTCCGCTATAGATAAATACTACTCACAAGACCTACTATCGCTTCTAACTTCCCATCTCAAGAAACATTAGAAAACCAAATCTCCGACAAGAGATACTAGCACCATAACTTTACACGGAACAGAAAACATGCCGATTTCTAGCGCTGATTGCCCTACCGTATTCAACACGTCTTTTTTTCATCTCTTCTCACTTAGGAGGACTATTACAATGTTCCAACTTTTCCTGAACTTGACGCGCTGCATACATGGAACCAATTGTTATAATTGTTTAAGGCGTTAAATTGCTCATTATTAATCTCAATGTATCCACTTCAGCCCGTATTGACAACATTATTACCAAGATATGAAAGAACACCGTCGCTGCCTCAAGCAAGATCTTATTATGCCATGTTTTTCAACAATGCCTAGCATCTGGAAAGTTACCCACCAGTTGGTTAATAGGAAAAATAGTACCAATTCACAAATCTGGAGATGTTCACTCGCTTAACAACTATCGGCTCATATATTTAATGTACATATGTTGCCATATGCTTGAGCAAATAATCACTTCAGATGTGTGCAGCCACCTAGACGCTCACAATTTCTTTTTTTTAATCAGCATGGTTTTAGCAAGGACACAATCACTTGAACTAACGACTGACTTGCACTTTAATATGGACTGCAACCTTCAAACTGGCTGTATCTTTCTTGATTTTTCTAAAGCTTTTGACCGCGTGTCCCAATGTCGCCTAATTTCTAAATTATCTGCCCTACGAGTTCACTCTTTAACATTATCCTGGACTCGTAATTTTCTTTCTTTTCGAGAACAGTTTAGTGGTGTTAACAATTTCAGTTAACACCGCGCAATCATAGCAGCAAACATAACACGCATAATAGCTGTGAACAACGCGCAAGATTTTTTTACGAGCCAAAAGGATTTGGAATTTAACTCCTGTCTCAATGACTTCCTCTAGATGAAGAAACCACAAAAATTAAACCTTTTTACGTACAAGTCTGTAAAGAGCGCGCCTCCAAGTAAGTTCTGTGTTTAACATGTATCGCGTATACAGTTGGTGATTATATTACTTCGACCGCTTTTTTTTTAAGGCCTACAACGTTTTCTCAAATTTCGTCTTTATAGACGAGTGATCTGTCCAGGGTGACATCATTCTTTAAGAAAAACCAGCGCAATTTGTTCCCTAAGTAAACTACTGACATTCCTATAATCACGACTTTTACGGCGCAAATTTATGCCGAAGAGTTGGAGGCAATCGTTATAAAAGTCTAATCCCGTTTTTCTGCATGTTAAGGTTGCCATTTAGATCAATATTACTGGCGTGAAATTATTTTTTCAACTTACATAATTACACAAGCGGCACCACGAAACGGCGCTCTCCGTCCAACCACCTCTGACGTAGAAACATGGCGCAGATTCAAGCTGCCGTCGCACTTCCCTTTTTAACGGGGATCCTTCCGCGTGCCGCTTTGCGCACCCCCTGCATAGTCACTTCAACAACAAGGGCGAGCCACGCCGGTTTACTAGGCTGTATAGCGAGGTCTTATTACGTCATCATCAAGGTATTACGTCACGGGTAGTTGCCCTGCGAGCCGCACTTCGCGCTGCCGCATGCGTAAGCAACAATTACGTAAGCTGAATGAAAAAATCCACGCAGAAATTCTTTTGGCTGATGCATAAGCATTTTGCAATTTGCTCATCTCCACGCAACCTAGTGTCATTATCAATGTTATGGAACTTGATCCGACACTTATCCCTTTTCGGTCGTTCATTTGCCATATTCCCGTGTACCAAGTTACCATGCTACCGTGTACAAAGGAAAGGTTAATTAACATAGAGTTGATTACAGCACAGAAACCCACGACCATTGGTGTTAAAGGGCCCTTCACCAGGTCTGGCCATTTTGAGTTGACAAGCGCTGAGCATACATTGCGCCCTACCGATCGTGTCTGCAAAGTATTACAACGCTACGCACCGTGGAATGACCTGAAATTTCAAACCGAATGCCGTTTTTGCTTCTCCTCGCGGCCGGCAAGCTCCAAGCTGGATGGGGACGTAGTTGTGTCCCTACGCCTACGTAGTCGTGCGCGCAGTGTGACGTCGCTCGGGGTGACGCGTCACTTCGAGAATTATTCAAGATAACATCTCTTATCTGTGCAATCCATTGCTTGATTTGACGAATCCACGTTTAGAGAAATAATAAAACACAAACGGAACGTCTGCGTCTTTTTTGTTTTACTTCGTACCAAAGCAAGAGAGATGTACTTCCACTTCGTCTGCTTGTTCCACGGTCGTACGGTCACGTGCGCAGGTACCGACACTATGCAATTTTCTACCGTGTTCCAGCGCGTGATCATGCTCTGCGATCCGCTTGTTCTGCCTCAGTATCCGTGCACCACTGAATTATACCGCTAGTCATGTTTCCTTGTGCACAGCGCAAAATCGTGTGCTGCGCGAACGAGACAAGAGCTCGCGCGCGACTCCGTCGGCGGAAGTGCGTAGCGCCGAAAAAAAGGAGCAAAAAAAAGAAACAAACAAACAAGGAGGGGCCTTTGACGTATGCGTCACGCGATCCTCGAGGTCCGGTATGGGAGAACGCAGGGAAGGAATTTCGCTTACGCCGGATAGACGGGGCGAGTGAAGCTAGCGTCTTGCTCGGCAGTGGAGCCCGCGTGCTGAAATCACGGGTTCGCGGCACTGAAATATTTCTATCTCCGCTATTAACCAGCCGATTTGAATAAATCTTGCGGCACAACGCTCCCTAGATGACACGTAACAACTTCCAGCGTATAACCGAAATTTGCTATTGGGCCTGGTGAGGGGCCCTATAATGTGAATATAATTAGTCACAATGAATTAAGATACAGTTAATTAAAGCAGTCCACCCCTCGACCTCTGGTGGGCGTCGAACCCACAGCCTTTGCTGTTAAGCTGAATTAGGACTAATTTAGCGAAGCTGTTGGAAAACAACCAGACCATTTGCTGAAGGGGGTAGGCAAGCTTTATTAATGGTTGGGATGCTTGTTTTGAGCTGTTTTTTATTGAAATGTGTATTGTTCGGTGTGTTGTATGGGCGATTTCAATGAATTTGTGCACTGCTCGCTTCAATTTGCTGAGCGCTTGTAGCCGCTGCCTTATGTGGTATTAGACAGTGCATTTCTTCCTTCTTTACGGAGGTATGAGCCATTCCTTAACGGGGTATTAGCCATTCATTGCCTTACGTGACGGAGAAATTTCTCTGTGGGCATGCATATACATGCTTAAGCATTTAATAATTGGACGCCAGTGATTTCGGTCTTCATGCTCATTTTGAAGTGTAGTAATACGTAACTAGAAGTTTAGGACGATTATAATGTATAAATATACCGTAAGTTTTGTAGCTAAGAAGTTAATAATTGCAGTTAATTCATTGTTGAATCAAGTGCTATGTTTTCTCTTGCGAATTATGTCCGCGTTGGCAATAGTTCATGTGTTTAGACGTCATTCGAATAAATATTGAAGGCTTCAAAAAAGCATTTGAAGTAAAAAAGTGCCAGTTTCGCCTGAAAGGCGAAGCATCGATTATGATATCAAATTAATCGACAGCTATATGACGTAAGGATAGTAGTTGCATCGGGCATATAAGCTTGTAAACATTCGTTTACTAACTAAATTGACAAGCATCGTGTCACGCGCGCACAAGTAAACATGAACACATCGACGAGGGCGGTCGTATGGGCTTGTTGGTCGGTCATCATTGAAATGTATCTGGATACTTCAACAAAACAATAATAAGATATGGGGTTTTAAGTGCCAAAACCACTTTCTGATTATGAGGCACGCCATAGTGGGAGACTCCGGAAATTTCGACCACCTGGGGCTCTTTAACGAGCACCTAAATCTAAGTACACGGGTGTTTTCGCATTTCGCCCCCATCGAAATGCGACCGCCGTGGCCGGGATTCGATCCCGCGACCTCGCGCTCAGCAGCCTAACACCATAGCCACTGAGCAACCACGGCGGGTCAACAAAACAAGGACACAGGAAGAAACGAAGACAAGCGCAAACTATCAACTATTACGTCCGAGATTGGTCATAATTATACACCCAAACAACCACGTGCGCAGCAATATCAACCTTGAAGATACGTTTACATAACGGCATCAAAACAATCTTAAACAGGTGCATCGGGAAAACACAAGAAAACCTAAATGACATAATGCAAATGCGGTCAGCCTTCTTGCCACGCGCAAGTCTAGCTCTCTCGCGGACTATGATAGTGATGGTTTGCTGATGCATAGGTCAGCGGCCAAAAGGATTTGCTCCGTTTATATTAATAATCTTGCACACTCGTGCTTATCCCTATCTATTATAATCCAATCTTCTGAAAGTGGGCGACACGAATGACATGGACACGTTTTGCAATGGAAATCAAGAAAACGGTTATTCGATACACACTGAAGTATATTTCTGTGCTCTCTTAAATGCTCATTGATGAATCTTCCGGCTTGGCCTATGTATCTTTACCAGTTGACAGCGGAATGCTATAGACCACCCCTACCGCGCATCCAGCGAACGGATCACACGCCAGGTTTATCACACGCCAGGTTTTCGACCTCATTGGGTTAGTGGTTTTGCACAAGGTAATTAGTTTATTTGGGGCTTCGTTGGCGCGAGTTCCTATCTTTTTCAGGCTATGTGGTACCTATATATAGTGTATCTACGGAATCATGTCAGTTTTCACCTGCTCCCGGCCGCTAGCTCTGGCATTTTCATGGGGGCAATTTTTTCGAACATGCCTGTTTTAGCTAACTTTTCACCAGCGATACCAATACATGGTTCGGATAACGAGCCTCCTTAATACGCCTAGACTGCTGCTAGAGACTGGTTTTCATTAGGTGGGGGCATGATTATTTTAAGGGTGTTCTTCAAGTGCATCTTACTTATGCCCCTCTTCAACTTCGAATGGGCTAAATGAAATTGGAGCAGACGTTTCTTAGCTCGTGGGCTATAAGCCATGCAGGTCTTACTATCGGTAAAGATGAACTTTACGTCATGCAACCGATGCTAATTGTAGACGGGCACTTCAAAAGTCACTTCCAGAGGTCTCAAACCCTCGCGAAGATCGTAAAGGCATCGGCACATTTTTTCTTGAAAGCACTTACTAGGGCAATCATTGTGCGCGAGAGAGTTAGATAATTTGCACATGACATGAAATATGACCGCATTTGCAATGTGTCATTTAGGTTTTCTTGCGTTTTCCTGATGTGCCAGTTTTAGATTGCTTTCATACCGTCATTTAAGTGTATCTTCATGGTTGATATCGCTGTGCAGGTGTTTTTTTTTTGGGGGGGGGGAATAAATACGAGCGATCCCGGAAGTAAATTTTCGTTGTTAATAGTTCGAGCTTGTCTTCGTCTCTTCTTGTGTCCTTGTTTTGCTGCGCTATCCAGATGCCTTTCAGCGATGAACGCATCTCCCTCGATGACCACGGAAACTGGCTGTCAAAACACTGGAATAAAAAGGTGCGGCAGTAGCAGCGAGCGAATGACCTTCGTGCTGCTTTTCACTTCAACGCGAACTAAGCGGCGAAAACACAGCGCATACGAAGGCATCAGCAGTCGGCGCACTCTGCCTCCATCGCAGATCGCTTTCAGATTGCGCCCGCGCGGCCGTGCGTGGTTTTAGCAGTGAGCTTATGTTACGTGATTTGTGCACTGGAGCGACCTTCCCAATTTTCCAGCCGTCTGCTATGAAGCCAGAACAGACTGGTAAAATATCAGATAGATATTCTGCAGCAATACGCTCTGTGTATTAATACCTTTAAACGCATAAATATTTCTAATCTTACCCAACGAGAAAAGCCGTCACGTAAGTAAAATGAAGTCCGTCACGTAAAATAAAAATGTGTTTATTTCTTTTATTATTTGGTACATACTGCCGGCCCGAGTGTCAGGCCTTGGGCAGGAGTGGATATATATGAAACAATACAAGAATAAATTATCAATACAAGGATACAATACACAAAAGAATACAAAATAAATAAATAAATAAATAAGCTTTATTTCGCAACTTTACAAGGCGAGAAAGGTGGCCGGAAGAAAAGCTGCCACACCGAAGCTTGACTGGACTCCAGCCACCCATCATCAATGGAGAAGAAATACTCTCAGCATTACTAAGCATACTTCAAAAGCACTGTACCAAACTTACAATAAAACCAAGATTACATTACAAATCAAGCACGCCACTCTAAAGTCATGAAGGAAGGAAGAATCAAAGAGAAAGGCTAAGTACTCATAATATACATATATAATCCCATGTGTATACAAGCAAAAAATTCTTTGTAAAATTTTTATTGCACGAATGAACTTATGTCTTTTTTTGTTAACATTATGGGGTAAATATTCAGTGTGTCATAGTGGTTTAATGTCGTTGGCAATGTATGCTGAATTCTCTGAATGAACGTGCCATAGGGTTGACACCGATAAGGATATGTTGTCGGCGTGTACTCAAGTCTTGCAATATCAAGAAAAGCCTATAAGAGTAGGAAGAAGAAGAAGTCACCGAAGGGAGCAAACGCACTTCACGTCGGCTCCGTTTTCCAAGAATTTCGCGGTGATTATCGCTCATTCACCTCATGAATGTAACACCAGCGTATGCAGGAAGTCACCAAGATTCTACTGGCACCATATTCAAGGTGGGAAACGACTTTCTTCCCAATCACAGAGGCTTTTGACCAGCTCCACGCTAACCCTCACCGGAGCTCGCTTCGCCGGAGCAGTGATGGAAGTTCAAGTGAACGGGGAGGACATCTCCCCTGAAGAGTTTCTCCAAGGCAACGGCTGGTGCACCATTCGATACAAGACCCAATTCAACCGCGAGGCCGCGCAAAGCAACACCCAGAACGGAACCCACTCCCGCACCGGCGAGGGAGCGAACGGCGACCGACAGCGTTCGCGTCAAAGACAGCGTAACGTCAAGCAGCAAGTCATCAGGAACAGTAAAATGCCACTACTCCCACGAAGTGATTTCAAGGTCGTGATACGACCAAGAGGAGGCCTCGACGTTGCCGCCACCGGAACCGTGCTCCTCGCATCGGCCATTTACCGGGCGGCCAACGTACCGGGGCAAGAAGCAGGGGAGGACACGGTGTGCACCAACAACCGCCAGAACATCATAGTCGTGAGTACACCTCACGCTACTCACGCCGCTAAGTACAGACAACTAGAAGCCATCACCATCGGTGATCGCCGCCACGAGGTCAGTGCCTATGAGACGGCCCCCGACTACACGGTGAAGGGAATCATCAGGGGAATCCCGTTGGAAGAGGACGCCAAGTCCATTCACACCAACATCGTTCACGCCCGCAACCCCGACGCCCTGGCAGCCAAACGGCTCAGTAATACCAAGACGGTCATAGTGGCCTTTCAAGGACCGCGAGTGCCCTCCTACGTCAGGAACGGCGGCGCCCTACTTCGCTGCACCCTGTATCGCAAGCAAGTCGACATGTGTCACTGCTGCGGGAGACTCGGTCATCGCATGGACGTGTGCCCCAATCCTCAGGACAAAGTGTGCCGTGGTTGTGACGCCCTCAACCCAGGCCCCGACCACCAGTGCTCCCCACGTTGCAAGCTGTGCGGGGGAACACACATGACAGCGGATCGCAACTTCCGCGCAAGGTACAAGACCCCCTACGTCGTGACAAAGAGGCAATGGGAACGACACAGAGCCGCCGAGGAAGCGGAGGCGGCCGCCAAAGCCACCAGCCCCGCCGGCAAGCCACGCTCGAGATCCAGGACCCGCAGCCGAGGCCGCTCCCGGTCCCGGAGCCGTGCCCCAAACCCCCGGCAGCAGCAGCAGCAACGCCGGTCTCGCAGCCGCACCCCCAGAAGGACCTCAACAAGAGACACCGAAACCACCGAGAAGGTGAGCTGGGCAGATGCGGTCACGGGAAAACGAGCACCAACCACGAAGGCTGGCGACAAAGCACCCGCTAAAACAGAGACGGAGGTAACTAAATTAACACAGGCGATACAAGCGCTGCAGAAGCAAATAGAACACATGCAGACACAGATTCGCGAAAAAGACGACCTCATACAACAACTCCAGCATGCCGTGAAGAGCGGTACCGATACAGAGGCCATGCATGAGACTCAAGAACAACCCATAGAGGACGACGAAGTCGTATACCCCGACACTAAACGCAGGCCCGCTCCCTCACAGACCACTCAGGCCACACAGGGAACAGAAGAGGAACCCATAGAGGACGACGAGGTCGAGTTCCCCGATACCAAACGAAGACCCACTCCCACCCTTTTAATCAGAGGCAACACGACCCAAACGCACGCGCGCAGCGATACGCGACGCGCGAGTAGATGCACTAGAGGCTCGCTTCAGCAATCTCGAAGAAACTATCATCGCGTCCATCACGCGTATCATCCAGCGGAGCCTGGAGAGTGTTCACCTCAGACTGTCGAGATTAGAAGCCGCAAACAGCACGATCGTACCGTCGCATAGGGAAGCGGCGCAACACATGTAACAAGATATAAGCATGGCCCGACACTCATCGAAACAAAAACACACGATATGGCAGTGGAACTGCAGAAGTTACCAAAACAAACGAGCGCACTTACAACAATACCTGAAAACGATCCCCGAACGCCCAGACGTCATCATACTGCAGGAAACGAATAGTCCCGCCAAACTCGCGGGGTACCAGTCTATAGCAGGCAAGGCGGAGAAACCAAACGTCACCACACTGGTCAAGCGAGCGCACACAGTTATCGAATACGATACCAAAATCAGAGACATCGAAAACGTTCTCGTAGAATTAATTCCACCACGCAAGACCCGCAATAGCATCTTCGTACTCAACGTCTACAGCAGTCCCAGATGCCGCCAGCACCGCTTCCATGTCCTCTTCAAACGGGCAATCGACATCGCCAAGGGGCAACAGCTGTTCATTGGGGGGGACTTTAACGCAGCGCACACGGCGTGGGGTTACAAGAACGATCACCCCAAAGGCACCCATCTATGGGCAACGGCGCAATACGCCGGACTCGAGCTGGTCACCGACCCCGCGGCACCAACAAGGCAGGGCAACAGCGTAAGCACTGACACGACGCCGGACCTTACTTTCACGCGCAACACACGCAAAGTCACTTGGACAAACACCATGCAAGACTTGGGGAGCGATCACTACATTATTTCCATAGAAGCAGAAGGCGGTCCGCAGGAACACAATGCCGGTCGTCAAATGAAGATCACCAACTGGAATCGGCTACGCAAACATCGTGAGGAGCAACAGATGGAAGACATCACAGATATAGAACAGTGGACCGACCAACTGCGGTGGGATATCGAGCGCATGGCGCAAACGATCCCGTCGACAGCTGGGCTCGAGACAATAGACTCCCGGTTGCTGCACATGTGGGAAGCCAAAACTAACCTGCAGCACCGATGGAAACAATAGGAGACTGCGTAAACGGATAGCACAGCTCAACAAAGAAATAGAAAAACACGCGCTTAACCTGCAACATCACCAATGGGAAGAGAAATGCGCGGAGATGGATGGTCAACTCACCACGCGTCGCACGTGGCAGATACTGCGGTACCTGATCGATCCCGCCAACACCAAGACCACACACATGCAAGGCATATACAAAATCATACACGCTTACGGGGGAACGGAAGAACAATTCCTACGGGATGCGGAACGCCTTTACATATCCCAAACGCAACCGCAAATATATCCAGACTACTCAGGAGAAAGCAACGCCACCCTAGACGAGGAATTCTCCGTAGCCGAAATCCAGGCGGCCCTCGTAAAGCTGAACACCAAGTCGGCCCCTGGCCCCGATCGAATACCCAATAGGGCACTACGCAATCTCGATTACGGATCGATCGAGAAAATAACAAAATACATTAATGAGTGCTGGGCGCACGGCAAGCTACCCCGGCAATGGAAAGAAGCAAATATCACACTGATACCGAAACCCGGCAAGAAATTACAGCTGGAAAACCTGCGCCCCACCTCCCTCACGTCGTGCGTGGGCAAGTTAATGGAGCACGCGTTTCTCAATAGACTCACGGATTACCTCGAGGACAACGACTTATTTCCACACACCATGATTGGGTTCAGAAGACATCTCTCCACGCAAGACGCCCTTCTGCAACTAAAACACCAAATCATAGACAATCCGGGGCGTTCGACGAGAGCCATCCTCGGGCTGGACCTGAAGAGGGCCTTCGATAACGTTCGCCACGATGCCATATTGCGACAAATAGACAATCTAAATCTCGGCCTGCGCACGTACAACTACGTCCGAGACTTCCTCACGGGAAGAACCGCTCGCATGCGAGTGGGGCAACTACAGTCCGAGCAAATCAACATCGGCAGCTCGGGCACCCCGCAAGGCTCGGTGATCTCGCCGATTCTCTTCAACCTCGTCCTGCTGGGGTTGCCCGACCGACTGTTTCAAATCGAAGGACTGCATCACACGCTATACGCGGATGATATTACGATCTGGACGACAACGGGCAGCGACGGAGCGATCGAGCAACGTTTACAACAGGCCATCCAATGCGTAGAAAACTACCTCGAGGGCACGGGACTCGCCTGCTCGGCCGAAAAATCCGAACTGCTGCTGTATAGACCAGTCAGAAAGGGGCGCCCACCTAAATGCTACACCCCCCTGGAAAAGCAAAAGATCCAATTAACGGCATCAAATGGCCTACCCATCCCGATAGTAGAGAAAATCCGGGTACTAGGAATGATGATAGAGCATAAGGGTGGCAATGGCGAAGCACCACCAGCACGATGCAGCTCATTCGACGCATCACCAACAAACACGCGGGCATGCGTGAAGGCAGCGTCATCCGACTCATACAAGCCTTCGTCATTTCCCAGATAAGGTACACGGCAGCGTTTCACAACTGGACGGTTGCGGAAAAAAATAAGCTCAACGCGCTCATACGCAAGGCGTACAAATGTGCGTTGGGACTTGCGCCTGGAGTCAGCACTACCAAGCTCTTAGAACTAGGCCTACACAATACGCTCGAAGAACTCGTGGAGGCGCAAGAAGTGTCCCAACTTGAACGCCTATCCAAGACCCGCCCGGGCAGACACGTGCTTGAAAATCTCGGCATCACATACCACTCGCAACACGGCGTCAAAGTAGACATTCCAAGACCCATACGCGAGCAACTATACGTACCCCCATTGCCTCGCAACATGCACCCCCAACACCACACCGGGAGGCGTAAAGCCAGGGCACAACAGATGAACAAAAGTTACTCTAACGACAAGGATGCGGTCTTCACCGACGCAGCCCGCTATCGAGACAGGAAGAGTTTCGTGGCAGCAGTTACTAGCCACCGAGGCAACCACCTCACGAGCGTCACCGTGAACACGGCACATGCCGAAGCGGCAGAGGAAGCGGCCATAGCACTGGCCCTCACACAGACCAAAGCTACATACGTGATCTGTGACTCGCAAACGGCAATTCGCAATTTTGCAAATGGGCGCATCTCGCAAGAGGCTTATCAGATACTCCAGCGACATCCCATACACCAGGGAGAGGCCGACGTTGATAACCGAAGGCATTTGCTGTGGATCCCGGCACACACTGGAATGAGCACCCCCAACGAAGCGGCTCACGGCGTTGCTCGAGGCCTGACTCACCGAGCAGCATCGGAGGAAGAGCCCCCGCGGGGTACTGCAAACGTCTGGGCATGGGAGGATCGTATGACCACTTTTCCCGACATCACGGCACACTACCAATTACAAAGACGCATATACCCATTCCCTCACGCTATGTTAGACAGGACGCAAGCAGTACACTTCAGACAATTACAAACAGACTCTTACAGAAACCCCAGACTCATGCACGCCATGTATCCAGACATGTACACTACAAACAGATGCACATCGTGTGGCGAGGTTGCCACACTAAATCACATGCTATGGGAGTGTCGGGACCTAACAAACAAGTCGGGCAGTGCCGACCCCTCCGTCTCTTCCACCGCCAGCCTCCAGTCACGCTGGATGACCGCACTGCTCAGCTCTGACCTGACAACACAACTCTGGGCCGTCCAGCGAGCAGAGGAAGCCGCTTCGAGACAAGGTCTCGGAACCGCGTCCGCGGCGGGTGCCCAGACCCACTAAAAGACGCCGGACTCAAATCTTGCTGATTTGAAATTAAAGTTTACGCTCTCTCTTGCCCTGAACTCATTTTTTTCAGAAACACAGCAGAGAGTAAGTGCACAAATCTTAAACTTTAAGGATATTATGTTCTTCAAAAAGACGCGTAAGAAGAAGACGCTAAATAAGAAACGCTTGACAGCGCTCAGACTGCCCCTTTTTGTACTAAAACGAATAGTTTAGGTTCTCAGCTTTTGTGTTACCCTAAACTAGCACACGACAACAAAAAGAAAAGCTGTACAGGGCAATATGTGGGCCGATGCTGGCGATAGTGCAATACCGGGCTGACCCATGGCGGAGGTGACGCAAGCTTCAAGGAGTCAGCAAAGCGAAGCGAGAAGTGCATACATTCTTTGGAATCACGCATGCAGTATAGATAGATCCCGAAGCAGCGAGCGGCTTTACCTTCGTGCTGCCTGTCACTTCCACGCGAACGAAGCAGCGAAAATACAGCGTTCACAAATCTCTAAGCACACGCCGCACCCTGCCCCTTTCGTCGATAGCCTCCGCGATATCCGGCCGCGCTGCACTCTTCAACACGACGCGCCAAGCTATCAGCAGTTGGCACGCTCTGTCGGCATCGCAGATCGCGTTCGAGATATGGTCCGCGCGGGACACAGTGGTTTGACGCCGATGGATAAGGCGCTAAAGAGGGACACCAGCTTATAATGATCGGTACGTCATCAGCGCACCTGGCGCTACCGCCTGCCGTAGTTTGCTTGCCTCATCAACTCACCTTGCGCCACCGTCCGAAGCAATTAGTGTTGCCCCAGTGATGTCGTTTATACCGGTGGTATCAAGTTTCATAAGGCTGATAATGACACCGGGCTGCATGGAGATGAGCAAGTGGTACAATGCTTACGCATACTTATGCAACTCCTAGATGAAATCCTGCGTGACTTTTTAGTTAACCTTGTCCTTGCCGGAAGATGATGAACACTCGATTTTGTGGATGACCGCACAAATGCCCTCTCTACATTGAAAATGATGACTAACATTGAAGAGTTTATACTAAGCGATGGCGATAAGGGCGGTACATCGTATTCGTTAGTGAGCACAGTAACAAAGGCGAATTTAACATGTCAGCGCAATTTGGAATCAATAATAATTTGAGTTGATTGGTTGGTTATCTTAATAGTGCGCAATCCGCTATTGGGTGCTACTCCAAATCAACCTCGTAATGTTAACTAATAGGTTTGTTGATTGTTTTGATACGAGGAACGTTTATTGTGACGCCGAACGTCAACATAGCTCTCTTGAGCTTCTTAATATTTACCACATTCGCATGGGCGTCCGCTTTGTTTTGGGGCGCGGTAAAGACCGCTTTTCTTTTATTTTCTGGGCATCTTATGGTTTTTGTGAACCATGGCTTTTGCCGAAGGGAACGAAAGGTAACTTTAAGAATTCATTCGTTTGCAAGTTTGCTTAGTTTTGTTTTTTAAGCGTGTCCTGTTGCCGTTCAGGTAATGGTCTTGAAACGTTGATTCAAATACAGGAACGAATATATTCATAGCTTCAGTTATTACTTAGTCATTTCATTGGTCATAAAAACATTGTCTTCTGAAAGGTATCCCGTGACAGCAAACTGGACAAAAATGTCATGGATGAATTTATGATCCCTGAGCTCAGATAAATAGCGAATGGATGAAAGGTTGTCAGGGTGGTCGGCTAACACAAGATCGAGGACGTCAGCAGCTTGCTACCAAACACGGGTTGGTTCAGTTACCACCAGAGAAAGGTTAAACTTAAGGCATAAATCGACAAAATTCTTTATCTCCGTGTGTCCAGACACCGAGAATAATTCTACGTTACGCCAGTCCATTTGCGAAAAGTTAAAATCACCGAAGAGCAGGCATAGCGCGCTGAGGCTGGCTGTGAATAGTTCGCTTGTGACGTTCTTCAATTCATATGAGAAATCGGAAGTGCTACTGAGGGGTCTGTAACCGACACCTCGTAGCCTTTTTTTAGAGGTATGGACTATCGCCCGCAATGTCATAAGATCTGATGGAAAGTTAATTCGCGAGCGCGTCAACTGCTCGCAAACTGCGACTATATTCGGGTACCACCAGCACGCTTTCCTGCGCGGTTGTTCCGACAGAGGCACAAACCATGCATGTGTGTTAAAACTTCGGTATGAATGATGTTACTGCTCAGTCACGTTTCAATTAGTGACAGTACGTCACCCCCAGTTGTTCAGACTTTGCTAGGCACCAATTCGTGCTTTTGGAGAAAACTGCGCGGGTTCGTGTATATTATAGAAAGCGAAGCGCTATTTCTTTGAGCAAGTCGGTGTTTTTTTGTTTGTGGTGATTTAATTGCTATGCTACTTCTTCGACGCTATTTGAGGCGAAATCAAAAACGTCCCTCTTTGAACCAATTAATAAGGTGTTGAAGCGGATAGAAAATAGAATGACTTCTCCTCTCGCGGACGCATCGAGACGTTTGTGGCAATTTCAATGCGGCCACGAAAAGCCTTTACTGATTTGCTGTAATCAGTGTCATTACGCTTTCGGCCATTCCAAAGGGTGCTTATTTTGGTTTCACGGAATTTCAGTTTTGCTATTATGGGGTGAGAGTGATTGGAGGAGTGACGTCTACTGATGCGATGTGCATGTTCTATTTCCTTTGGATATATGATCAACAGTTGCAACCTATCGCGGCAGGTATCCACAATCAATCTTTCTCAGTCGGTAGTGGTTTCCGAGTTGGAGTAATCAGGAATGACGCAAGAACTAAGTTATCCCACCGTGAACGATCTTCAGTGTCGTCGATACGTGCTTCGAGCTCGGAAATGCTATAAGTAGCCTTCTCAGTCGTGGTGCGCATCCACTTCGTTTCGAATGGCCAAAGCTGTAGCTGCCTTCAAGGTCGTTCATTCGTTTGCTTAGGTCAGTAATCGCTTTGTCCGCACGAGTAAGTTGCGACTTAACCCCTGAATTTTAGTCATCAGCTGGTTCTGACTGAATCGGCGGTTAATTTTCGCAATTCCATTAGGAGGCTTTCAGGTATGACAGGAACCGGGTTCGTTTCCACATTGCCGGCCAAAATCACCAAGGCGTAAATTTCATGAGCACATTCGACAGCAAGACAGCAGTGCGAGTTTAGTATCTGCATTATCGCCATCAGTAGCAGCAGCGTATGTTATGTCCACTGCAGGAGGAAGGCCTGTCCCTGCGATCTCCAATTACCCCTGTCCTGCACCAAGCGATTCAAACTGACTCCTGCGAATTTCATAACTTCATCGTCCCACCTACTCTTCTGCCGTCCTTGACTGCACTACCCATTCTTTAACCCTAATGGTCTGATGGTTATGTAACCGGCGCATTACATGACCTGCCCAGCTCCAATTTTCTCTCTTGGTGTCAATTAGAATATCGTCTATACCCGTTTGCTCTTGGACCCAAACTGCTCGCTTTTTGTCTCTTAACGTTATGCCTAGCGTTCTTCGTCCCATCGCTCGTTGTGTGGTCCTTAATTTGTTCTCAAGCATGTTTGTTAGTCTCGAAGTCTCGGCCCCATATGTCAGCACCGGTAAAATGTACTGATTCTACACTTTCCTTTTCAATGATAATGGTAAGCTTCCAGTGAGGAGCTGATAATGTCGGCCGTATGCACTTCAACCCATTTTTATTCTTCTGTGAATACTCTTCTCAAGATAAGGGTTTCCTGTGACTAATTTACTTAGGAAAACATACTCCACAAATTCTAGAGGTTGACTGGAGATCCTGAGTTTCTGCTCCATTTCCCGGCTATTGATCATTATCTTTGTCTTCTGCATAATAATATTCAGCCCCACTCCTACACTCTCCCTGCTAAGGTCCTGAATCATTTGTTGTAACTCGTCTGCAGTGTTGCTGAATAGAACAATGTTAACTGCAAACCGAAGGTTGCTGAGATATTCGCCATGCACCCTTACTCCTAAGCCTTCCCAGTTTAATAGCTTGAAAACTTCCAAGCACGCAGTGAATAGCATTGGAGAAATTATGTCTCCTTGTCTGACCCCTTTTTTTATAGGTACCTTCCTACTTTTCTTGTTAGAGATTGCAGAAGCAAAATATTGCTAGAATTTCTAGCAATGATATCGCATGATTGGCTAGCCTACACTGCAAGAGAGAAAGGTTTCGGGAACAGTGCAGAGGCACAGTGACCAAGTTAACAAAAGCTGTGTATAAGTCCGCGTCCGCTTTACGTCTGGTGTTTGCATGGCCGCTGATGGCGATGAGGTTTGCCATCTTTAACTGAGGACGAGAGGCTGACAGTTTTTCTCTAGGATGTCCGGGCATGGTGAATCACTGGGTACTCTAAACTTGGATGCTGGCCGGCTTGTTTCTACAGCAGTCGACCACCCACACAGACGAAGCAGATGAAGCAGCACCGGTTATTGCAGGCAGCAGGAAGTACACAGTGGCGAAGGTAACGATCTGCATAGGAAAATCGGAAGATTTAGCTAACTGCGAAGAGGCATATCACCAAGCTCGCTCACTTACTCACCCAATGACGACGATGCAGTGACCACGACGGCATCACGACCTCGAACACATACCTTGTGGCCCAGGCTATTGATAATGAGGACCACTTGGTCGGAGAAGGAGGCAATGACGATGACAGCATGGCGAGAGTGATATCACGAAGCTGAAGCGACGGCGGTTGAACGACCACAATGGCATGACTACCACAAGCCCATACCTTGTGGCCAGTGGCGTAGCCAAAAATTTCGTTTGGGGGGGTCTCACAGTGCAGCTCGACCTCCTCCTAAGAGGAAACATTTGATCTAAATACATGAAGAAGGAGAATTCGTTTTTCTCGGCAACCACATCACCAAATTTGATGAGGTTTGTTGAATTTAAAAGAAATGCTTAAATTCTAGTGATTGTCTCGAATTTTCGTATTAGGTTGTCAATATTTCATTGAAAAGTGGCAAAAATAAAGAATTTTCTGAAAACGATACAATGAAGTTTACAACTCTGTAAATCGGCAATGAAAATTGATATCACAATTGTGTGAATTGCACATAACAGTACATGTACAGCGGACAAAACTGATGTTACACATGAGTCTCAAAAAATTAAGCATTATGGAAATACGGCTTTTGCAGAACCCTTGTAAATGACATAACCAATTCACGTAAGATACAAATAGACATATCGAATTTGTCCGCTTTGAATGGTGTAATGGATGCCGTTTATAGAACCGCGATATCTGTTCTTGATGCAGAGCTATTAATTCGTGCTTCTATACTTTTCGAAGTTTCAAATTTCGGCCGCTCGTATTGACTCGTCTCAGGGTGTAACAACATGGAACATATGCGCAGATATGCATGTTTTGCTACATTTTGACACTATTTCCTATCAGCGAAGGTCCACAATATTTGACGATAACAGCGACCTGCGGCTGTAGATGTCCATGTAAACAAGGTCACCGCTTTAATAAATCCCACGCAGAAGGCTGCGCTCGAAGACTTTTTGAATATTCGAAACGTCTAAATAATGTGTAAGAAGAATACCGAATGTGATGTCCAAGTGCAGAAATCAGTGACAAATTCCAACGCAGCCGTGCTGCCAAACGGTACTCAGCGTTACTTTATCGGCCGCACTGTTTGCAGAGCAGCGCTCTCAGGCCTGCTCACCCAGTAGTCATCGAGTGCTACGTGGCTTGAGGAACGACATGCTGTCCCAAAGAAGCCATCATTAATGATTCGCGATCCACGAAACGCACAACCGACGCGCACTCAACGTGGGCGTAGGTACACATATCCCCGCACCCTTCCAAAACGTTTACAGCGGCGTGCGGCAGTGGGCAGCACAGGAAAATGAAAGAGACGGATTGCCAAGAAGCCACTGGAGTCATTTTTTTTTACGTTGTTGCTGTGTTCGCGGAGCCGATCATTGAGGCAACGCCCAGTTTGTCCGATATATTGCTTCCCACATGAAAGCGGGAGGTTGTAAACCACCCGGTGGGCACACTCGATGAACTTTTTGCGGTGATGCTTTCTGCAGTTATCGGAAGGAACGGCATTTGGATCCGTCAACCTTTAAAGCCTGCCGAAGCTGTTGGGGACAGAGAAAACAACTCTTACATTCGCCCTTTGGGCCATCTTTTTGAAGTTATGGGATATCCCGTGCATATAACGTATAACACTTTAGGGTGTGTGCCGGGAGGGGCATCGGCAACAGTCTTCTGCGTGCTGGAACGCGCTCCTCTTAAAATGCGTTCCGCGACACACACTAGCGCCACCCTAGAATATCCAGCCAAGGAATAACATCGAGTTTGCTTTTCAAAGCTTACGTCTACTTCATGACAGCAATACTTGCTAAGGGCATTCCTGAAGCACAAACTGATAATGGTCCGCTTAACAAGCTTAGACTGTGCGGAGGAATACGGTAGAAGTGGCTTGTTGGCTCGCGGCTCATACGACCAACACGTGTGGCTGTCCTGAAAGCTCAGGCGAAGATCAAGAAACCAAGAAGCTTATCTACCGGCAACTTGCCCGGAATTCTGCTCTCATCAAGTTCATGAATGCGCCATCCAATTTATTTCGCTGACTTCCATGACTTCAATCACCGTTGCGCATTTTAAGTAGCCATTTTCACCGTGCGTAAGTTTCTGAGCCATTGGTGGTATGTTGAAACCTGAACGTCTTGGGAAATTTAATCAGTGATTCTCAGATTAGATGTCAGGCAAAGCTAATATTTACCTTCAAATGGCGAGCTCTTTTTCTTCGATTACCTTTACATTTTCATCAGTAGAGCGAGTGCAGTAAGGTGCGAGCAGATTCCAGCCATCTGGGCTCTCAGATGATAAAGGCGTTTATGCTTGGGTCTTGCGGGCGGAACTTGCACTCCAGTCTTAGGTTGTCACCAACTAGTGAATGTGGCAAAGAATTCTTAGCAATAAAATGATTTAACGGAAGCAAGAAGCGTTTAGATCAACCGAATACCTAAAAGGTACACGAATGACATTTTCTCAACCACACCTGAGCCAGCGGCGATATTAGTTAACATTCAGGACACTTTAAACGCCCCTTGGTGGTCATAATTATTCCGGAGTCCCCCACATTGGCGTGCATCATGATGGAATCGTAGTTTGACACGTAAAACCACTGAATTCATTCATTCATGCTGTTTATATGCGTAGCGCTCCATAGCAAACGTTACGAACCTCAATCACTTTGAAGGCGAGCTGTGGTATACTAATAGCTGAAAACCCTCCCGCACCTACCGGAGACACTGGATGTGCCGTCAACAGTGTGCTACTGCGTGTTCGATTGGCCACCACTGGTAGTCTCAGGAAATCTGAAATACAAGACAGATATTCATATGAACAGTAAGACCTGAGGTGGTTAACAGTGGTACAAAGATTGTAGCCGAAGCCAATATTTAGAAAAGAGGTCGCAAATGACGAGCACAGGTGCCCTGGTGGAAATGTTTGCGCCCAGAATTCTTCAGGCAAACAGAGATATTGCATTGAGGCAATATTCTGCGATCTCCGAGATCGAAATGAGAAAGGTGTTGGGCTAAAACGGAAGCTGGTAACTGTTATGTCTATAGCATGACCTTACAACTATTATAAAATGAAACTATTAAAATAATAATAAGGGCCTCCAATGTGCGCGACGAATAACATGGCATGGTGGGGAGGACTGGCAAAGGAGACTGCAGGTGCTTGTCGTATAGCGAACATTCGCTAATGCCCTCGAGGTTACACGTGATTTCCGAAGCACAGTCGAGGGGAGGCGGAAGCCATTGCGTTCCAAGGCGCCCACTTTCTGTGCACGGGAGGCTAAATTTAAAGGAATATGTACTTTCAGATCATTAACAATAGGGAAGGCTTATTAACGAGACAAAAAAAATGGCAACATTACGTAATACATTACGTGGGATTTTAAGATATTTCATGTTTTTCCGCCCTATATGAGGCTCAGCAACTGCTTAACTTAGGGCTAAGAAAACATTTTCGTCTTTTCGCTTCTAAAACGCATGGCGCAGGTGAAACTTTGAATTATAAAACTTAAATGCTGCCGTTTTATGTACGAAAACCACGATCTGATTGGGAGGCAAGCCGAAGTGTGGAATTACCAATTAATTTCGACCACATTCCTTACTGCCTGCGTGCCAACGTTACACCACCCAGGTTAAAATCGAATTATGGGGTTTTACGTGCCAAACCACTTTCTGACTATCAGGCACGCCATAGTGGAGGACTCCGGAAATTTTGACCACCTGGGGTTTGTTAACGTGCAGCTTAATCTAAGTACACGGGTGTTTTCACCCCCATCGAAATGCGGCCGCCGTGGCCGGGTTTCGATGCCGTGACCTCCATGCTCAGCAGCCCAACACCATAGCCACTGAGCAAACACGGTGGGTACCGGCCAGGCAAACATTGACATGCTATGTTTCATTTTAAGCCCTTTCTTTCAGATGAACATCTTGCCCCTCACTATCTTGATACGTTCCACAAGGGGGAGTGAGTAAGCAGATAGCCAACCAAAAAGTTTGCCTTCACGTGTAACGGGAGTGCAACATGCTGCCTAACTTTTTTTTACTGTGTCCATTCGCGCTCTCGGAACTGTTACATATGTCAACACTAGCGCCTCCTGCCAAATGGTCCAACCTGCTGATGCAGTGCCTCCGTCAGGCATCGCAAGAAGCCCTCTTCCCGGGAGGGATTACTGAGTACAGGCATGGCTGTTCCGCGGGTTGCCATCCCCGCTAGCTCTCAGTTGCTTTTCGATGAAATTTTTGTAAATGTGGGCTTACCTGGCGCCGTCTTCTAAAATGGCTGTTGCTTGCTCTATGCCAGGGCGACTTGTGCTGGCCCTTCCATGACCGATACTGGTGCTGGACCCCAGAAGCAGGGAGCTTGTGTTTGCATTTTCAGTGACACCTGTATGGCACGAAAGTGCAGCAAATGTGTTCATTCGCCGCAGTGGAAGGGGAATTCATATGAAATAAATATTTCATTCTGACATATTTTCACGTGGTGGTGACGTTCAAGAATACAGTAGAAATACTGTGGTTGACAAAACTATTATTGGGCGAACCTGTGCCCACAAAAACAGGCTACACTTATGGCACAACGATAGCGGCGAACACGGTCGGCGATCGTCGAAAATCTGATGAGCGGGTCCAGCGCGTCGGCTTTTATGCAGCAGTCATCGAATGTTCCAGAGTAATCATTGGGACCCACGAGCCTTCCACAAAGTTCTACACCATCCGCGTCACACGATGAAATCAGATAACACAAGGTTCGGCGATCGATTACATAATCACCTCAGCTTCACACGCATCTACGGTAACACACATGCATTCAACTGGTCGGCGCTTCCTCGTGCCATTCGATTGTGGAACGCTCTTCCTGATTTCATCGTCTCCGAACCTAATCCCGATAAATTCCGCCAGCTCATCATTTCATATTCCACCGCGTAACTTCAATAAAGTGCACGATGCTTCTTTCTTTTTTTTTCACTTATGTGCTCTCTTGTTTATGAGCTCATTGCACTTATTATTCTTGTATTCTTTAGTATTGCTTAGTATTTGTACTGGAGTGGCAACATTATTTTTCATTGTTTATTAAAGAAACAGTATCGTTTTTTTTTTCAATATGTACACTCCATAATAATAATAATAATATTTGGGGTTTTACGTGCCAAAACCGCTTTCTGATTATGAGGCACGCCGTAGTGGACGACTCCGGAAATTTTGACCACCTGGGGTTCTTTAACATGCACCTAAATCTAAGCACACGGGTGTTTTCGCATTTCGCCCCCATCGAAATGCGGCCGCCGTGGCCGGGATTCGATCCCGCGACCTCGTGCTCAGCAGCCCAACACCATAGCCACTGAGCAACCACGGCGGGTTATGTACACTCCAGACCTTGTTATGTTGTACAATGCTTTTAATACTTGTATAAGATAGGCATATATTTTTCACTGTCAATTAATAATGTGTGTCTATTATGTTTTTATATGTTCTATATCCTCTGTTAATGTTATTGTAACGCCCCCCTTACCCAATGCCTCATACGAGGCCTGTAAGGACATTGTTAAATAAATAATAAAAAACAGACAGCGGATATAAGCATCGATAACTTTCCAGTCACTTCGGATACATGCAGGTGCGTCCCGCGCTGTGCGATAACATTTGTTAAGCGGCGAAACGTGGTAGCCCGATAAATATAAGTACACGTGTCAGTGGGGTGCGAGGCGAATCGCGTATTATGGTACGAGAACCATATTGCAGTGCTTCAGTACTCGGTGCTTTTTATTTCTGAAACTCCGTTTGAAATGCACGCAAGAACTTCGCGGCCTTGAGGGAGCCGAGCGGGATCAAGATTATTACGATTTATTTCATAGCACGGACGGAAGAGGATAGTGTTGGAAGGGAAAAACAACAGGTCGGCTTTTTGCGCAGGAAACTCTTGGCCGAATATATTTACTGCATTATCAAGTATTACACGCCTTAAATACGTAATGAAGTTCTTGCTTTTTGCTTAGCTATTATAAAGAGCAGGCGACAGAGCATGTTGCAGACGAGGAAAAAGAAAAAAAAATAGAGGACACATTTGAACCAAAGGATTATGATTTTTTTGAGTGAAGCATGCCCAGAAATTCTCGACTTTTTATTTCATATACATGCGTCAGTCGACGATGTACTCGACTTTCAGGAACTCGTTATTCGAAGCCCATTTAGTGACTCCTGTAGATGATTTTCCTAAGCAGAGGCTGTAAGCAGTGCATGTTTAGCAGCTCACTACGAACGCGCAAACAGCTTCCTTACGTCCCGGTGTCGGCAGACTATCCTACAAAGGTGAAAAAGATTGCGCAATGCGCATGTGTGAGAGTCTTGGTGCAGACAGCAGTTTAGATTGGAAAGCATTACAGAAGTGTTAATTCACAGGACAATGCCACTAAACTGTGCAACAGAAAGCATCGAAGAACGTTAAAAGTGCGTACTCTATGGTTAACAGTGCAAAGATTGTAGCTAGGGGCGCATCTTCCCTAACTGCGCATGAATTGCCTGAAATAATACAAAGATAAAACGCTAGAGATTGAGGACGCCGATAGATGCGGCAGAACCCTTCTCCTATGAACCACCATCTAGCTTAGTGCAATTCGCATTAAAGCAATGCAGAACATGCCATACTGCTGAATGAATACACCTTGGTTTAAAAGATGAGACAGGGTGGAGGGGGGGGGGGAGTTGAATAAGAATGCTAGTGGTCTTAGACTCACACGGCGCACTCTACACTTTCAGGCGCCACAGATGTTATTAAGCGCGGCTTCTCAACCGTCGCAGTAAAGAGTGAAATTTTAGCATGTCTCACATGGAATGAATGTAGTGCTCTTGCATAGGCGCATATTTAGGGTGCTCATACGTATTTTCTAACATCCTTACTTTTATCAGCGGCACCGTTAAAATCGCAACCTGCATCCGTCAGACTTGTGCAGGATCCTAACAGATACTGCAAGAACGGCAATTGCATGAATTATCCAAAGAATGCTAATTACCTCAGAAAAAAAGTATATTCTGCATGGAGAGCCGGCATTTCAGCATGGGGTAGATTTTCTTTTTAACAAAGAGCTATAATTTTGAGGTAGTGGCACGCTCAGCGGAAATCGTAGGGTGCTATGGATCTTTCAACCCAATTAAATTTCTGAAAGTTTCGGAACCGCATAATTTGGTTAGTAAGTAAAGATCTATAGTAACTTAGCACAAATAACTAGCCAAGAATTTTTGGCCTCATTGCGTTTCATTTTCATTAAACTTGTAATATTTATGCTGCTGTCGTTGCTTGGCCTCCTTAGCAGAAAGGAACAAAGAGTTTCATTATCAACTGCTTTGGCGTGGCCCAAATTGCATGCAGTAGCTGCTGTATTCGGCCGCACTGGGATATGCGGGCTGGTCGTAACATGCTACAGGTGAGAAATGCTGTCGCTTTGCCGAAAACGTCACAGTAGCGTCATGACCCTCCGGTATAGGCATCTGAAACGCCGCCCCGACTGCAGATCAAATTATGCATTCGCATGAAAACATTTCTTTGTTTACTAAATCTGATAGCTTCAAGGGAAAATTATTATGGTGGCAGCATGACCGACCCACGAACATTTTCTTTGGCAAATAACGTTGTGTACCAATCGTCGCGCACTGATTGAAATTGCAAGTGGATTAGGGCATGCAATGTATTAGGTTCCCGGCTTCTGACACGATTACCTAGGAGCGTGCCCCTGCAGTTCACCGAAAATAGAATTCGCTCAGAAACTTGAACTGCATAGCCTTTGTACTAACCTCCATGTATTCACATCAGCACAAATTTCTTACTACGGGCAGTGATAAGGTAGCTCATATCGGAAACCGAATTGGTGCCGATGCTAACGCGGCTCCTTATACGCAGTAAATGCACAGCTGCCACAATGCACGTAGGGGTTATCCCCCACGTCTGTGGGGGTAAAGGCCATCACCTAATTACCGTCGAGATTGTAAGTCCCGTCGGTTGTTGGCCTGTGCTGCATGTTCCATTGGAAAGGCCAGGCATTGTCAGAAATGCTGCGAATAATAAAGGTATTGGTGTCAGACACTTACAGCTGAGAAACGCCAATTGCAAAGTTTCGTTCTCACCAAAGGCACACCAGGCTGACTGGCATAGCACGAACGAAACGTGGTGCAATACATCGTGCAGGGCACTAATCTACCATAGTCGAAACGGCACCTACCTTAACTGACACGAAGATTGTCAGCATAACTGTTGGAGTACTTACACCGGGTATGATGCCTCCGTATGTTGTTCGCTGTATAAAATACGTGCTCCACTTGCCATAGTGACGGAATCGTAACAATAATTTCGGAATAAAATATTTTCCTCTGTAGAACATTGTTATGCATTCACAAAACAGGTTAAAATATAAAAGTGACACTGCATATGGTTTCTGCATTTATGATGCGAGGCTGCGCTCATGTGAGAAAAATTCCCCTTTGTACTCGTCGGTTGTGATTCGGCATCACCGTGGTGAGTGTGACGTTTTCACGCTAAGTAGATACATCTCTCATGGATCCCGGTGCTATGAGGAACATATTATACTTTAGGTTGTACTTGAAATAATGGGCATAAGTGACTTGCCCTATGTGCAAAAGAAATTTCTGTCTCGTAGCCAAATCATAATTTGAACAAATTCAGAATGAAATAATGAATTCGAATGAATTGAGGAACAACGAGGATGGAGTTCATAAATATTTCTCTGCAAGCGACGCTGAGTTGGCTTCTACTATGTGACTCCCCACTGCATATCCGAGAATTTCTTGAGGGAGACCGTTTATTGTTAGAACATAAAGAAAAAAATGCACACAGCAAAGAGGGTGAAGGCGAAAGTCTCCGCGCGCAAGAGACATCCATGGAATTACTCGACGTTCTCATTCGAATACATGTTACTTCTTATTACTTGTTCTTATGTGGGATCGAGGGCCATATTTAAAGCTACCTTAATCAACTTCGACCTAATTAACACAAAATGTAACGGGTTTCCCTCCCACCAAAGGTCATGAGTTGGAGTGCCTTAATTACCTCAATATTATACACATGTGCTTTTTCTAGCATGATTAGCAGCAGCGATGGGGAAGGCGACGTTGAAACAGCTCTAAGGATTTCGCCTTAACCCTTTATATCCCACAGGTGTTTCATGAGGTGAACATTGCTGAAATCTATATTTTTAAAGAGTTCATGTTCATGGAAAGACACGTGAAAAAAGTTAAAACAATCCCTCTTCATTTTATAGGAAATTTTATTATGCCACAAACGTTGCAGCTAGGAGTGGGGGTAGAAATTCCCCCGAAAATTTAGGATGCATGAAATTTCTTAAAACAGTTGGTTTTTTGTGCATCAACGCACAAATACACAGAACACTTTTTGCAAAAGAACCTTGTGCGCCTGGTGTATGAGCATAACTTGCACATGGGGGCGTTCTTTTGCACCACTTTCACTGGCCCATGGCCAACGTTGTCGTGCCGCACAGAATGTTCAACATGATGGGCTTTCTTTGAAACAACTCCAGCTGCTGAGCCTGATGCCTTCAATGAACTAGTTGGTGACACAACACTAGCAGGCACAGGATCATCACCATCCCGGTTCAATCCGGGCATGCCCTCGAGTGAGCGCATCAATCCAAGTGCCACCCGGAACTTGAAGTCAACCAGCTGCATATCTGCCGAATTCGCGTCGCGGTAAAGCAGAAAAGCGTTCACAACCGCAAGATCGATAAGGTGAAAGCATATCCTTTTGTACCACTTCTTTGTTTTTAAGTCATTTCTGTAAAATGACAGAAGCATATCGGCTTTGTCTACTCCACCCATGCTCTGGTTGTACACCCTAATGATGTTGGGCCTCTGCACATCCACATAAGTCTTGGTCTTTCTGTCGTAGCACCTGCATGTATCAAAAGGTTCAATGCTGTGGATGTTTGATGCAGCTGTCACTGTGCGGTTGTCGTTCCAGGCACAGATGACAATTCCTGTGCTCTTTTCTGAGCGGAAGTCGAGTGATCCTCTCTCTGCTTTTTTCAATTCTTTTTCAGTTTTCAGAGGGCAGTTCCCACATCTTGTTTTTCTGATGGTGGCAGTCGCTCCAAGTCCTCTCATTTTCATTTCATTTAAAAGCTTGATGGAAGCGAAAAAGTTGTCCAAAAATACTTCTGTTCCCGGAGGGCAATCATGAGTGAGTCGCAAAACGACCTTCCCACTTTGGCCTATGTCTTCCGGGGTGTTCGGGGGGTCTTCAATTAGGTTGTCACCATACATGTAAAGCCGATATACGTATCCAGACCAGCCTGCCAGGGCCCAAGCTTTGTAGCCCCATTTTTTAGGCTTACTCTTCATATAAACTTTCAGAGAATGTCGGCCCTTGAAAGGGATAAGCATTTCATCTACAGCAACGCAAGTTTCAAGTTTGGCAGCTTGTGAAAATGTGTTATTTAGGCTCGTAAGCACATGTCGCACCTTATGCAGACAGTCATAGCCTTCTCCTTTTTCCCGCGCTTCATCATTGTTCCCTGCATGAAATAGAGACATGATTTCGTCGAACCTGTTTCTTGTCATGCAGTTGGCGATATCCGCTTGACGAGTGTTCGCTGACCAGTACATCCTTCTAAAAGGAAGGTCACCAACAGACATGTAAAGGACAATGCCAATAAACGTGCGCATCTCGAGGACTCACACCGGAAGGATTCGCGTGCGATTTTCTTGGGTCCTGAATCTGTTCGTTTCGAAAGTGAGGAACCCAATGAGGTCAGAGTCAACGAGTTTCAGGAACATGCTCAAGAGGCTCTTCACTCTTTCTAAACCGTCCGCAGGCTTCAAAACGCTTTCTTCCTCTCCCCGATTGATATTGATGTCCTTTTTCGCCCAGTGCCAAATTTTTGTTTGCTTCTTTTTTTGGTTGATGTGACCTGCGATTCTTCACTGTCTGAAGAACTTTCGCTGGCATTCTGCACTGTTCTCTCCTGCGACGTGTATTCTTCATCGCAATCCGACCCCTCCAAGTTTTCGTCTTCACTTCCACTAGGGTATTCGAAAAGAATTGCTTGAATTTCTTTGTCAGTCAAGTGCTGCCTGCATATAAAAAAACGTTCTTCAGAATCAATACACCAACACAAGTCGCTGCTAGACAACAAGTATGAAGGTTCACTTGATGGAAATTAAATTCGGTGCCGCAAATACTGTGACATAAATGCCAATGAAATCATAATCGTTCATGCATTTCTCTGGAAGGACGGACCCCAGCTTCCTGGCTGCCACAAATGTGTATGTAAGCTGAACGAAGTGAAATGTTCTACAAGGAACAGTCGTAGCTACATGAAACTGCGTAAGTATATTCGCTAGACTTCCGCAAAACTGCTGTCGGTGCTTTCAATATTAAATTATCAGAGTTCAGGTTACCACAACAGAAAAATAACGCACACTTACCGCCTTGGCCGGCTGCACGTGGAGTCCATGTTTTCGATGCTCAAAATGCTGTTGTGCGGTCCCCGTGGTGCCATCTACTGACAGTGAGTGCAAGCACCAGCTGCCACGTTCGTGGCAGCTAGGAACACGGGGTTCCTAGAGCATATTTTCTACCTTGAAAAAATTAAAATAACACTGCCACGTTTGTGGCACCTGGGATACAAATGGTTAAAATTCTGACGAATGGTGCAATGCACAGCATAATCGCAGCTGAAACGCGACGTGCTATAGCGATTGTTCACGAATGGTAAAGGGCCCCGCGGAACACCATGGCTTTGCACTTCTTTATCGCTGGTATATACTGTCGCCAAAGTTTGCTGAAAAAACCATTTGCAGCCCTGTTGTACAAATTTCAGTGATAAAAGAACCCTGCAAAAAACAAAAGCAGAATTGGCTTCATCGGCCAAACTACTCCGAGCGGGAAAAAGGTAAGCTTGCGCGACAGCGCACTTTCTTTTTAATACGCATCGTTCCCCCTTAGGCAGCACAGGTAAACGGACAAACCATTCTTTTAATGCAACTTTTGCCTTTTCCTCCACCAAACTTACGTATTCTAAAGATAGTGTTTTGCAGGTACTACATACTTGTTCACACTTTCTTTTATGTGGCAAATTACAGCATTTTTGTTAACTTTGACGTAGCATCCTGAAAGTACTATCGTGAGCAACACGAGCGAGAGCAGAGGAGCGCGTGTCAGATAGCTTCGAACTGTGCCATGGGCAATACGCGACGGCTGCCATCGGAAACAAAGTGGAAAGGAGGACGCTGTTCTAGTAACTGTTGGCACTCCCACCATTCATGTCTTCATACAAAGTGGAGAGTTTCACACATCGCCAGGGCCCATTGATAAAGCTGTTTGATATTGCGGTTACTGATAACTTTGTGCACCGAAGCGTGGCCAATAGCAGCACTGCTCTGATGCGTAAGCATTCATGAGCTACTTCCCGGGGAAATCTGCCTGTCTAGCTGTAATGCGTGACACTATGTGCTCCATAAGATATGCATCACCTCCTAACGGTTATATCTGAAAATAACTTACGCTAAACGCAGGAACGGCCGCATAAGAGCTGCGCTCTAAAAATATGAAAAGCATGCTAGAAAAAAATGACCAGCTGTAAGTCACTGCAGCACATAACCGTCCTAACGACTGTCGGCGACCAGTGAATTGGCGCCTCCTACCGTTTTCGAAAAAAAAAGGAGGGTGCAGTGGGAAGGCTAACAATAGGCGCAAGAGTGTCCGCCCCTCCCCTTTGTTTTCGACAGTGCCATCCGCGTATCGCTCTAGTTCGGTTTCGAGGCCTTTCGGCAAATCATGGGCAAATTCCTAATGCACCAATTCGGCAAATCTTGGGAGGCAGTTCGCTCAAAACTAATGAGTTCCTACGTTTTTCGCGCCAGAAGCAGCACCTGATAAAACGTATGCCACATTGGAAACTGTATATAGAAGATCACCACCGGTGCTTCTGTAACGAGCAGCGAAAGGCAGGAAACACGAGTCGTTTCACAGTGCGCTTTCATGGAAATATGGTGGTCACATCCGGACTTGCACCCGGTACTTCAAGCTAGAGCTCCAAGAAGGGGGGGGGGGCAGTGCAATAATCATACATAAGCGAAAAATATTTTCTTCGTTAAATCAATTCATTTCTCGTTGGCATAAGTTTTACCGCGAACGCTAAACAGCTGGCTTTGCGCTGTACATGACAATATTTCCGCACCGCCCGTGCATCGACGCGTCTATATCTAAGAAAGCCCCAATTTAAAATCTCAAGAGAGTTTCTTGTCGGGCCAGTTGGTACATGGTTACCCTAGGAGAATGCTAGCAAACTTGAAAGTAGAAAAAATCGAGAAGCAGAACACGGACAAGGCGACAGGAAGTTGGCTGCTTCTGGATATTTTCTACTTTCAAGTCTGATGGCATTCTCCTAGGATTAAAAGATCAAGTTGGCCGTCAACGAGGACTTAGTATACGTGGGAACAAATGAACAGATGTAAAAGCCTGTTATCTTGGCCAAGTCTAAGGGCAACAGTATTCAATGAAAAAGTGACATGCGGTAAAAGCTTACGTTGGGTAGGCGCCCAGAGCAGACGAAGCGCCCTGGGTGTTGTCACGGCTTGTACTTGGGGTTGCTTCGTGCGTGAAGTTGAACGCAGGAGGCGTGTATTCGTTGCTTGCTTCTTCAGCCATGCGTAATGTTTCGATGTTTAACGGTCTGGTGTGTATTCGCCACTGCGCGATGTTGAATTCCCGCCCATGCGCACTCAGTGCCCAGAACGACTACAAACAACGCTTTCGGCACTTCGGGATTTAGAATGAAATGAGATTGAATATCTTGCAAAAACTAGACGATAGAGTGCGCTACTAGCTTGACGCAGCAGGGCAAATGTTTGAATGCTAGCAAAGGTGCCCCGATAACCCTAGCTATCTTTCCGCCAAATAATCTAACCTAACAACCCCCCTCCCATTTAAAAAAAAGTGTTGACGTGACGATATCGTTAGTGTTTTTCATGCTCTAGTCAAAGTGAAGTGCATAGCTTGCAGGGGAGAAACTGTTGCTCGTGAAATGACTCGTGAAACTGCAGAAAGTATACAAGTCTAATTAGCCGTATAGGCATATGATTACCACATGTGACAGTTCTTCTGACTCTCAGGCTTTGTTCGAATGAAGCACATACTTCTATCGCCTGACGGGGGCGCCCACTTTGTTCTGTTATCCACAAGTTGCAGTGCTGCCTTCCCACTTCCTAGAAGTAAAGAACTGCAAATGCTTCGCACATTCCGTGCTTCTTCGGTGACGAACACTCATGCGTCGTTCCTAGTCGTAGCTCCATCGGGCGTCGCGCACTGAGGACAGTTGCGCGTCCCGGCCAGTAATTGCGCCACAGTCGAAAATCGAGTTTCATGCCCACCACGACGAGCGCCGCAGTCGTTAAATCAAATACGCTGTTGCCTATATCGAACCTATCAGGTTCGTGTTGCACAACCTTTATTCCAGTATGGGATACAACGAGCCAAGTGTGATCGCTTGGCGGCAGACAGAAACAAGCCGAGTCAGTAGACGAGCCTCTCTTCAATGCGCTCTCGCCATGTGCGCATTCAAACCCACCTTTCTCGGTGTCGTTTGAACCACAACTTGCGCAGGCTTCATTTACTCGCAGTTTCAGTCTACTATGAAAATGGTGGTGCCATAAAAGAATGGCCGCCATGTAAAACACGACTCAATTCTGATAACAAATCGAGGCAAGATGAGACGCTGATCGTTTGAAGCTTGTTGTACATCAAGCAGGTTGTCATGTGCAATTTCTCTTGTTAGCAGCTACCCGATCCTCCATTAGAAATACAGTATAGTGAGCATGAACACGCGATTTGAAGACGCATATGGGTCACGCAATGCTCATGTAATTTCCATTACGATGACCTGCCATTACGTTACCATTACGATGACCTGCCCGAAGAAAAAGAAGTGTGTTTTGCGATAAACCTTGGCTTTCGAGACTTCCTCCAGCCTGTTCTTTAGCCTGCCACTGTGTCGCCTGCTCTATGACTTACCTTTCTGAATTTATAATATTTTACGCGCTCGGGTATCGACGAAGTATGCGCCGTGCTTCCTTTTGTTTCTTTCGCGTCTTGCTACAATGCTCATTCCAGCAGGTGACCGGTATTTTGCGTGTATAGTATTTTGTTTATGGAACGATAAATTTTAACAGGAAAGCGGTAACGGCGCCATACGTATGACAGAAAATTAGGTGTCGGCGATGGCGTCCTGCGCCGGTGTCCCCGTGAACGAATATTCTCGTATGTTATAGAGCATCGCTCGCGCATTTCGAAGACGTGGGATGCTTCCCCACCTTCGGTAAGTTGTTTATTCATCCAGTTTCATTTCCATTAATTTAGCGTTTCTTTAATTCTTTTAGTGAGGGAAAGTTTCTAGGAAAGATTCTCGGCGGGTACGTATGTTTGCTAGCAAAAGTTGCGCTTCATATGCTCAAACAATATGCTGAAATATTCTGCTATAGGCGCCGAATGAGGCGCAAACTGCGGAGTGTGTTTCCGAAGCGGAACGCGAAAGTTTACTGCGCACCGTCTGCCAGTCATCAGCATTGAGAGCAGGACACGTCTGGTTTGCCCTCCTGGGTCGGTGATGCTGGCCCTTCACCTCGACAATTTCTTCTTGATTTCGTTTCTATTTCATTTCAAGGCTAGAAAAAAAAATCTAAGAAAGCAGATGCGAAAATATCACAGTATAGGACGAGCACAATCGCCCAGTGAAGTAAGACGAGCGGACGGCGCCGACATTTCATTCCGTTATGATTCGGACACGGGCTCCGCTGTTCGCGTTTCTTTTGCCACAGATAGTACATCTGCAGCAAAATAAATGCGAGACAACGCAGACAGCTTCTACCTGGATGAGAGGCTTCTCTTTTACTACCGACTAAGGTTCCGGTAAGATGCGAGATAATCGTCGGTAGTTTCACCTCGCAGTGATGGTGTGGAACACAGTAGAAAGAACTGGGAGTCGCGAAACCAACTTTATTTAGCGAAACTGTGTCCACAAAACAAGCTTCGAGCGGGCTGAATGATAACGGTTAGTACATTCCTACACAGTCAGAAAACTCATCTGCGGCTCAAGCGAGTCAGTTATTTATAACTGTTTAGTCAACGATTCCAGACTAATTCTATGGGCTCAAGCGTGTTACAGAATGTTGAACAGCATTCTCGTCATGTATGCAAACTGAATACACAAGGTTGCAGCACAACATAGACAGCAGACAAAATCAGGGAAAATGACCCAGAAGGTTCCGATACGGCATTCGCGGAGCGATAACTTAAAGGCTAAACCCCGTGAGCGCGATTTTGTACGTGACAGCGACGACTTCGAGCGACGGATCGGCATACGTGTCAATACGCCTACATTAAATACATCGTACCAGGGCTACGAGCACCAAACGAGAGCGAAGACCAAAAGAACACGTAGTAAAGAAAATTAAAGCAGTGCAATGATATTTGGTTAGCTAAGGTAAAACCGCTTACTGGCACAGAATTTGGACTACTCACAGGCATGTTACGGGCTTACGGGCCGTGCTCACATACGCTGAATTTTCGTGTGGAGTCCAAAATTAAGTAGCATTTCACTCAGTCCACGTCGGTTTATAGGGTTGCAAACCCAATCATAGTTGCCGGCCTGGTATGTTACGAAGTGCCGTCGAAGATTGTAGCGCTGTCTGACTGTCCTAGGCTGGTGCTTGATGGGTAGGCGGGCTAATTGTGATCCTGCGACGTACGTCTGCTGTTCGACGTACGTGCTCATAACAGTCGTCCTTGTCAGGTGACCTCCAGCTGCTCGGATTTGGGGCCCTTGCCATGTAGTCATAGCTGTCATCGACTGCGTGGTTAAGGATTAATTCCTGATGGAGTAGTCGGGTCCTCGGTCCACTAAAGTGGCCTCTGCGCGGCGACAGCATCGATGTTGACAGTTCATAGTCTTAGTTATTTCGAGGTGTCTGATCATGGCTCCATGGCACTGTCCCACTGTTTCGTGGCATCGTCAGGTATCCTTTAGGCAGCGTGGTTTTTGCTTCGGAGCTTCGTCGAAATTGCAGCGCGTCGTTTCTTTGTCGTAGAGACTGATTTCACTTTGGCGGCGGGGGACCTTTGGCACTTCAATGAACAGAAACCGCACCTCCGTTGTTTGCTGTGTTTTGTTAGCAGGATACGGACCCACACATCGGCCACGTATTGCCGCAGTTTATCCTCGGTGCTCCAGTGAGAGGCAGTGCCTTGGCGACAGCGACCGAGAAAGTCGTCGGAGTCTCCATTCAGTTGCAGCCAAAGAGTCAGCAATTTCACGCCGTCTTTCGTCTTGCCATGAACGCAAAGAGTTGACTGCACAACGTTTTAGTCGCATCTCATGGTATGGGTATAAGCAATGGATGTGTCTGGCTTCTCCGGGATTTCAGCAGAGTGAGCAGTCGTAAGGTGCGGGTGGGAAGGCGGAGGCATGCCATCACTCCAGGCTTCAGCTGCGGCAATTCAGTAACGACAAATGGCTGCTGGATCTCCTCTCAGACGACGCGACCAATTTAGGCAATTTGAGGCTGCCTCGAAGAGAACATGTTAAGTTGTCCTTCACGCGCAAATGTTCTGGTGGTTTTCCGGAGTTCGTCGGAGCCTAGTGCTTGAATTTTTCACCATGGTGGGACGCCAGGCGATAATATTTCGAGTGCGCTTTGGAATCGTCTTTTTCATACCCGTTGCTTCCGTTAGGAATTTCGTAATGGCATTGGCCGTTTTACATATCAATCCGGCGTAAACTACTTGCTCAAAAACCGCAGATTAGTAAAAATGGTTTCATCTGTGCCGTGTGCGGGTCGATGTGGCTGAAATAACAGTGCATTTCTGCCCTGAAGATCCCGGTTTTCTCATTGAACTTCAGCTTGCTCCTTAAGCATGACGCTCGCGAATGTTTGTGGAAGTACTGTAATGATGTAAAAAATGTAAGCAGCAAAACTACAGCTTTTCGCAGTTTCAATTGTTAAACATAGTGGTTCTTGAGTAGGCTTCCGGCCAGCTTATCAGATCTCCAAACAGTGATCCATGAATAATCGGTGGCTTCCTTGGTTTTTGCAGCACACGTCGGTGCAGGTGACAAGGGCACTCATTGCGGCAGTTGTCTGGGCCACGATCTTCCTAGTCTTCTAGGGCAGAGGTCCATACTGGGGTGGTAGTCGCAGCTTGCGGCTAGCTCCCATGTCCATGATGACGTTCACGCTATTTTCATGGCTTGTAGGGTTTATTCGGTTTCCACGAAGCACCTATACCAGATATCCCGCTGTAGTGACTGTGAACAACACAGTTAGAAGCACCGTTATTCATGAAGGACACCTTGTTGGGCGAACCAGAACGAACAAAACAAGTTACATTCGGGGAGAAAGATAATGCCGGGTATAAAGATTGTCATACCATACCAGGAGTCGATTGTTGAACAACTGCTTTGCGATTAACGAGTAGCGGCTATTACCACTTTTTTCGTGGAAGGTGTCAGCGTTATAATCGGCGCTCGCGTGTCTTCCAGTGTGCACAACTGTATTCACATTGCGCACAATTTGATTACACAAGGCTCGACAATTGAAGAATGTCCTGATACATGCTGGTGCCTCATGCCCTGAGCAGTAACTTAAAATTTGTTATTCTGTGAGACGCGTTCACTGGAAAAAGATATACAAGTACGCGGGTCAATACTATTAACTAAAGCTATCTAAATCCTCCTGTAGTAGCCCATAGGGATACGTTTGTCACATCCGGTTAAAAGTTCAACAGCCGTAACTAGAGTGGAGCGCCACTCAAAAGAGACGACTTCTGAGTGAACAAAAAACTGCACTTTAAAACTGCCATAGGTTCCACCTCAATATAAGAATAAATAAAATATTCGCATTTGAATATATTTAAGCGCCAAATGTTTTGAGTCTAATAAAGTGTCAGTGTTGTCATCAGATGATAAACAACAAAAATCTTTGGTTTGAATACAAGAGCCAAAGAGAACCAAAACATACCGTGTATTGTACAATATGCAAGGGAAATAAATCTTCCCATGCCTGTGCCTATAATTGTAAAAGTTGTGTCTTAAAGGCAGCCATGCCCGAGGACCTCATATCAGCAGAGGTTAGTTATTTATTAGTTGAAAGGAACACAGTGCCTCTCTTATTTAAAGGGATCCTCATGTGAGGTCCCCCTTTCTATTCGCACTGCAGAATCATTAAAAGCATTGTTAGCTAAAGCTTGTTTAAAAGTACACTGTGAAAATGCTTGCACAAAGCTGAACGAGGTGTCAAGGATCTTGTGCGATCATTCAACCTTCTAGTTACACAAACACAAAGTTGCAGCCCATTAGGGTTTGTCTAGAAATGAGTTTGCTAAGGCTATGTTGGCCAACAACTTAGTTTAGGAAACAGTGAGCTCTAGCCTGCACCTGCTGTATACTTCGGCATTGAAGCATCCGAAATTCTTCTGGAGAGGAGGTTTTGTCAAGTAATTTCAAAAAATCACGCGACACCCTTACATCTTGCATTTCCCTCAGCAGTTTCGAACGTCAAAAGAAGCCCGTCAATCCACACGACGCCTTCAGTTAGTCTCTCGCTCCTGCGGGAGAATGCCAGCGTTATTTTCCTGCACGGCTTCATGGTCACGTTCCTAGGCAATACCCGTGGGCGATTGACTTCACTTGCGCACTAGTCACACTGTTACGACTGCCACGTGTATGCGTTACGACATGGGCAATCAGTTGAGATTCATCTCTAAACGACTCCACACAATTCGCACCTACTATTCTGGCACAGGTGTGCGTCTAGGTTTTCTTTGCGGACCGAAATCCACAGTGCTTGCACTTGTACGGGATTTTACCCTAGTGATTTCTTTTGCGGTGTATTAGGAGATCTCTGTTCCCCTTATAGGAGTAATTACATATGTCACACACGAAAGGTCTGTCGGTACTATGTGATCTCAGATGACGCTTAAGGTCCAATTTGTTGAGGAATCGTTTAGTACATATTCGGCAAATATGGGGTTTCACTCCTGCGTGAATCTGTTGATGTTTATAGAAAGTCCCCCTATGCGCGAACGATTTCTTGCATATTTCGCATTTGAAGGGTCTCTCGCCTGTATGCGTGCGGTAATGTTCAGTTAGACTAGAAGTTTTGCTTAGCAATTTACCACATGTTTCGCATTTGTGGCTCGACTTCTTGACAGATGATTGATCACGTGCTCTGAAAGTGGGGGCCGTATCACGCGTGTGTTTGTTGGGTTGCCCGTGTAAGGTGTCCCATCTGCTGGAAACCTTTCTACTGGCACCGCAGGACGCTTGCTCTTCCCTTTCTCCGGGTCCAGTAGCATTCCTGCACGGACATGGGTAAATTAGCTCAAAATGGTTGACCCTTTCTATGGGACGACAAAAACACATTTTGACCAATTGAGAGTTTGACAATCTACACCGCCCGGTAATGGTAAGGCGACTCGCTCAATTTTAGCGCTAAGTGGCTGCATTGGTATTTAGTGCTCGATGTTGGCTCTAGATTGGCATAAATTAAACACTGGTGCTTTCAGTGGCCTGTGACGCTAAACTGCAAATTAAGAACTTTCCTCGTTCGAGATGCAAGCATAACGGAGGCCTTGCATATCTAATACATCATGTATGTCCTACATGGAACCGATGCAGGAGAGTAGGAATATCTGTCAGTGATAGTAAATTAAAAAGACTCGTAATAAAAGTATTAAAAACACAACTCCGTCTTCAACAAGCTCACAAGGAATATTCAGGCAAAAGTCCAGAAACGTGCCCTCGGAAGTGAGACGTTTGGCATTGAAAAAGACTATTTTACGTCGGCTAAAATACGGCTCCACTTTATGGCGCAGCTTTTAATGATCCTCTCCAGCGGCAAGCGTTGGTGGCATAACCGAGCGAACGAGCGGAACAGAGAAAGATGAAAGAGCGAACGCAGAGCAGCAGGCGGCGTGAGCATTGAACAGTCGGGAGGCGGAGCCCAATGATAGCTGCCCCTTGAGTGATATGAGCGCGGGAAAATGGTTTTATCCTGACCCGCACTACCGCACCTTTCGTACTGCCTTCTGGTCTCAGCCAGAGCGCTCATTTCGTACTATTGTCAGTTCGCGTCGGCTCTCGCTCCGGCTTAATTTGTTTTCTTTGTTCGTTTTCTTGATTTGCAATTGTTTCGCGATCGGGTTGTATACGCGACGTGAAATGTGTTGTATTTCATGTAAGCCAAGCAGCACCAGCCATTTCACTGGATACTTTGATCAGTCATTTAAAAACCCGTCGCGCTTGTTATCTGCTATGAGTCCTTATCAAAATATTTGCCTCCATATATCGCGAGTAGAAAACACGTACATAGCTGGTCTCGAATTTTGCATTATGGGCTATCCTAATGATCGGGGAATTTTTTAGGACGCCTTGTACGCTACGAAGACTAAAAAAGTTCGGCAGCATGTTACACTCTTAACACCTGAAAACGAAAGCCTGTTGCACCCGTGCTAATGCATAACGTTATACGATCGTACGGGCCAGACCTAACGAGCCGCAGTATGAAGTGAGCGTATGGCACTGTAGGTAGACTACCTCAACGTCACATGCGACAACGTACTGCATTACCTAAAGGTCATTTCGTTCTTCCTTTCATTGGCGCTAGTTCGTTCTTTGTTACGGCAATGCACTATTGCATACTTGTATTTATTATTGTTACTGTTGTTCACATCACGCATGCAATGTTAAGGTTTGGTTTAACCTGTGTGTTGTTACATTGTACGTCTTTTTTAATCAAGTCAGCTTGGCCGGCATCCAGATCGGATTATTTAATAAAAAATATAACTATCATTTTTTTGTTTTATTGAAACTGTTAAATTCCGGCAAATGTATCCATCATAATTTCTATTTAGGTTTTCATGTGGGAAAAATTATGAAATCACTAACCAAAAAAAAACATTAAAAGCATAACACTTGCAATGTTACCTACACGAAAAGATATATCGCAGTTATATTTGCTACATCTCGGACAATCCCAGGTGGACAAGTTTCTTTCTATCAATATGCAGTTTGCTGAATTCGATACATTGTGTTCGAGGACTGGCGCATGACCCATGCATACCCATAGCTTAGAAAATTTCATAGCGCTGTGTAATTCATGAAGTTTGTGCAAGTTACAGGTGTTATTTGGTGAAGTTGACAACCATTTTATTGCTGAGTTATAAATTCTAATCTTGTTGCTCGAGTTTCTCAATGCTTTCTAGAGTATATGAAAACACGAGAATGCAATTCCATCAGTTAGCTCCATCTATAGTTAAATAATGTTTGAGCACTGGCGAAACCGAGAAAGGCACGTTGACGTCAGCTTTACTATATATATTTTGCTTTCTCACCGGACACAAAAAGGAAGGACTAATTGGAATCAAAGTGGGTCGTGCGGGCTGCTCAGCGTGCTACCACTTGGTTACACAAGCACTGCAACTTGGCGTCTTATCGGTATAAGACGCGCATGCGCACTCTGACTAACGTATCACGTGTCATGTTACGTATCGTGCAAAGTGCGAACTCCCTCTTAATGACGTGCTCAAGCTGCTTAACGTAGTGCTATGTAATACTTTTCCACCTGAGCCCTTGGGAACGTTATGATGGAGGTAAAAATATATCAAATATAAAAAAAATCTAGGTTTTACGTACCGAAACCATGATCTTATTATAAGGCACGCCAGAGTGGTCAACTGCAGATTAACTTCGACTACTCTTCTTACTGCCGGCATTCCCATGGGGCATTGCCTTGGTAAACTTGGTAAATTTTATGAGCCTTGACTGCGATGAGCATCTTTCCTTCACAACCTTTATATATTCCATAATGGGGAGTGAGTAAGCAGGTTAAAACTTGCAAGTGTGCCGCAAATTGCAGCGTGCCGTGTGATGTTCCCTCCTTCTTACTTTGACAATGTGTTTTCGCGCTGCAGCAACCAAGTAGTCGGCCAAGGCAGGCTGCGGCAGCGAAACGTTCAAAACTGCTGATGCAGTCCCGGTTTCAGCCATCACAGCTAGCCTTCCCAAGGAGAAACTACCGAGTGGAAGTACGATTGTTCCCCAAGTTGCCGCGCCTGTCTTCACCGAGTTGCTTTGCAATGGAACTTATCTAAATTAACTCACGTGGTGCCGTCTTCAATGCTGGCTGATGCATCCTCCATGCCAGCATGGCTTGCGCTGGGCCTTGGGTTATCGATGCTGCTGATGGCCCCCAGGTGCAGTTAACTAGTGCTGCCATTGTCAGCGACACCTGCATGAAATAATAGTATAGTAAAGGATTGACGTAATAGTTCTGCGGAATCCCGCAAGGTGGAGAGAAGTAATTAAAAAAAAGGATAACGTAACTTCCACCCGAACGTAACTAAGTGCTGCAAAGGAAACCCATACGGGTTCCTCAGAAGAAAAGCTTCGCGCTAGAAGAAAAAGTCGTCCTGGTCCGGGACTTGAACCCGCGGCCACCGCCTTTTCGTGAACGCCGCTCTACCATCTGAGCTAACCAGGCGACTAGCAGGTAGCAGGATGAAGTCGAATGAAGTTGAAAGTATGACGGAAGCCCGTCTGGTCGAGATGATGCATACTTAAAAAGAAGAAGTCTGGACACCGACCAAAAAAATGCAAAAAATACGACGAAGTTGAATGTATGAAGTCAGAAGTATAGGCCAGATATTGACGTAATAGTTCTGCGGAATTCTGCAATGTAGAGAAGTAATAGCATTTTTTAGAATTATTTACAATTTAGAATTTAGAATTATGTATTTTTGTTGAACTGCGGAGCACTTATTTACATTTGCGTGGATGTCTCATGATCCATTTATTATAGTGAATAGGTATATATTATAGTACTTATTATATTTCTTGATTATATATTACCTATTATAGTATTATAGGTGTTTATTCGCCGTAGTGCAACAGCAATTCTTAGTCAATGAACATTTAGTTCTGGTATATGGTGCAAGGCAAGAAGCTTTTTTTGGGGCGGGGGGGGGGGTTACCTTACTGCATTGCTTCCGTACGGGGGTACTTTTTCTGTCTGCAACTATGTCTTGAATGCATGCAAGAACTTCGTGGCGATGGGCAAATTGAGCACGATCAAGATTGCGCACTCTTGTTGGATTCTTCTGAAGACTATCTTGTTTTATCTCATATCGCGGGCCAAACACCACACTGGTCAAACTTAAAAACAACATGTCGGGTATTGATTGTCGAACCCTTCGCGCAATATATTTGCTGTAATAGCCAGTAATAAGCACCTTAAATGTTTCATGAAGTTCTTCCTTATTGTTCATCTATTACGAGCAATACATATAGCCCCACGCAGATGAGGACAAAGAAGAAAGTGAGAGGTTGCATTTCTACCAAGGGAATTTAAATTCTTGTTTCATGCATGCCCTTAAATTCTTTACCTATGAGAAATACTTGCGCAAGACGAGGACGTATTCGCATTTCAGAAACTGATAATCCGAAGCCCATTTGCGAATTCCCGTATGTGAAGTTCCTAAGAAGGCATAATCTGTAAGCTGTACATGTTTAGCAGCTCACTACAGAAGCGAAAACTACTGTACTCCCCTATGTCCCTTGTGTAGGCCATTGATAGAATATCGCAGAAATTTAAAAAAAATAAGATTGCGGAGTGCGCATACGTAAGAGTCATGTTGCAGACAGCACATCAGCTTTGAAGGCAATGCAGAAGTGCTGCTTCATGAGGAAAGCTACTTAACTATTGAGCGGAAAGTCTCAGTGCGCGTTAAAAGCGTGGACTGTATGGACAGCGCTGCAAGTATTGTAGCTAGGTGCGCATCTACCCTATAAATGCGCTGACATTGCGTGACATTTCAAAAAAGAGAAATGCGAGAGACTTCAAAGGGCGGAAACTACAGCAGAATCCTCGTCGAGATGACTATCGATGCTACTGAGTTTAGCTTTAAAACTGCCGGGACACGCCGTATTGTTGAATACACCTTTCTTTAAAATATAAAATGGCGGGGGGGGGGGAAGCGAGTTGGCTAAGAATGTTTATGGAATTGTTACACTCACATGCCTTAGTCTCTGCGCCTTCGTACGTCACACAAAACATTAAACGCGGATTTCGAACCACCAGAACTAAAGATTTGACTCATTATTTTTGAGTTCGAATGAACTATACTTTGATAGCACAGGCGTATTTTAAGCAACTCATTTTTTGTGTCTGGCATTCTCAATTTTATAACTCATGCCGTTAAAGGTAAACGTTCGTCAGTCAGACCTGCGAAAGAGATTGCACAGATACTGGCAGAACGAATAATGCTTGATGTGTCCAAAGAACGCTATTCACTTTACAAAAGAGAACATTCAGTGTGGAAGGCCGGTGTCTCATCATGGCATAGATTTTCTCGTTAACAAAGCGTTACAACTTTAAAGTAGTGGCACAATCATTGTAAATCGTTGCCTACTCTGGCTGTTACTCTGTCAGTACGAATAATCTTAACGTTGCCGAAGCGTATAGTTGGGTTTGTATGTAAATGTTTGTAGCGACAGAGCACAAAACACTGCCCAACAATGTTGTGTCTTCTTGCGTTACATTTTCATTATTCTTTTTAACGTCTTTTATGCTGCGTCTTTGGCTTGGCTTGCTTGGTATGAAAGAACCAAGAGCTTCATTATAAACTGTTTTAGGTTGCCCCGAGTTGCCTACTGTTACTACGACAGTCGGCCGCAACACTTTTCGTCGGCTGCTCGCAACCTGTTTACTTGAGCAATTATCACACTGTGCAGAAAACGTGACAGCACCATTACGACCCTCCAGTATATGGACCTGAAGCGGCTCCATAATTGAACATGAGACTGAAATTCGTATCAAAGCATTTTCTTTTGTCTAAGTTTGATCGGTTCAAGGGAAAAATTGTCATGGTGGTAGTACGACGAAACCACCGAGATTCTTGCTTTGCAAATAAAATGGTAGACCAATCGTCATGCGCCGATTCCAATTACGACTGAATTGATCACGCCATGGAATGCAGTACGGTCTCAGCTTCTGATACGACCATCAAGGAGCGTGCCTTTGCAGTCGACCGATATAATAATTCGTTCAAAAAATTGAACTCCACATCTTCTGTATAATTTTGTATCCATTCAGTTACGCACAGATTGCTTAGTAAGGACAGTTATAAGCTGTCCCGTATGGAAACGGTCTTGGCGGTGCTACTAAAGTGCATCCTTGTACACAATAAATGCACCGATGCCATGGTAACCGTAGAGGTTATCTCCTATGTTCGTTCTGAAGAGTCTTTGCAAGTTGCACCTGTAGAGAATGGCAATCGTCTACGTACCGTCGACGTTGCAGGTATCGTCGGTAATCGCCGTGGTTTGCGTGTTCCCCTGGTAACGCCAGGCGTCCTCAAAAAGCCTGCAATTATGGTCACATAGTTAAAACTGTGACCGAAAAGGTTGACAATGTTTTAATAAAGGAAAGTTGGGAAAGAGCAAAGCACTGTTTTGTAAATGCGCTACTTGCAATGTTTCGTTCTCCCTAAAGGCACGCTATGCTGGCTGGCATAGAACGAATGGCACGCTCGGGGCAACGTGTTGTGCAGAGCACTGATCCACCATAGTCAAAACGGCACATTCCCTTGCACCAATACTGTCAGCTGAAGTGTTAAAATGCTTACTACGGGTAGGATACCTCCGCATATTGTTTGCTATATAAAATGCGTGCTCCACTTGTCGCAGCAACCTTATGTCAAAGATAATTTCGAATTCAAACTGCTGCTGTCAGTAAAACGTTTTTTTTTTCAATAAGGAAACACGTTCGAACAACAATGAGACTATGCGGATGGTTTCTGCGATTAGGATGCCATGCAGCGCTTATTTTAGAGAAATTCTTTGTACCCACCTTTTGTGATTCGGCACCCCCGTGGTGAATGTCGCTTTTTCACGCCAATTACATTCATGAATCCCGTATCCAGGAGCAATGAGGAATACATCGTATTTTAACCTTAATTTAGGCCTTAATTTTAACACTTACGAACAAAATGACGAGTTTCAATGAAATATTGCTGAACTGGAATGGAGCTAATAAATATTATTTTAAAGCAATGCGAATTTTGCTTCTATGTAACTCGTGGAGCCTACCACGGAAATCTTTAAAGGATACAGTTTATTGTGAGAACAGCATGAAAAATATCCTAAGACAGAAACAATTCTGAGCACGAAAATAGCTGAAATGCAACGTGCTACTGCATTTGCTGACAAATGCAACAGGGCACCGTAGCATACCACGACTTTCCACTTCTACATCGCTGTAGTATAAAGTCGCCCCAGTTCCCTCTCTGGAAAAAAAAAACATTTAGAACCCAGTAAGCTAAATTTAAGTTGTGAAAAACATTAAAAACTGAAACACACCTTCATTGGCCTCGCAACTCCATTGCGCATTTGGGGAGTAGCCCTTAAGCAACATATGTAAACAGAAGAGAAAACGTTTTAAAACAAGTTGCGTCTTTTATGGACCAAGCTTAATATTTAGAAAATAGGATTGTGCGGCCAGTACCTAGTAAGTCACAAATTTTTGCTGTAATTGGCAAATGACAGCATTGGGGGGCACCTTGGCAAGTTGTCTTGAAAGCACGGTTCGGCACAGAAAGGGTTCACTGAGGTTAAGCTAATTCAGAGGTATTTAGTGCAAGAGCCACGACTTCATAAAACGCATGCCAAAGTAGTAAATGCAGCATAAATTTTCACAGCCATAGCTTCTGCAAGGAGCACGTAAATGCAAGTGAACAGCTGCCTTCTTGCCGCGTTGTTTCATTGAAATTCGGCGGTCCCACCTGGGATTGAACACGGGACTTCCAGCTATATTGCATGCTGTGGCGGTTGTGCAGTGTAGTATTGATACATGAACGAAACATAGCATCTTATGTAAGTACGTTTGCTCAATGTTCTAAAATATCTTATCCGGAGCGCTAAACAGCTGGCTTTGCGCTGAACATGGCAATATTTTCGCACCGCCCTTACATCGTCGCATCTTGATCTAAGGACGCCTCCGATTTCAATCTCCAGCTTGGTGTCAAAAATACCACTTTTAGGTGTGAAGAAATGCACAGATAATAAAGCCTATCATATCGGTCGTGTCTAAGGGTAAAATATTGAATGAAAAATGGACAAGCGGTAAAGCTCACGTTGTGTAGGCACCCAAAGTAGATGAAGCGTCTTGGGTACCGTCACGGCTTGTACGTAGGTTGCTTCGTCCGTCATACTAAACATAGGAGGCGTGTACTCATAGCTGCTTTCATGAGCCATGCCTGATGTCTCGATGTCCCATAAGGGGCGTGTAATGTCGACTGCTCTTTGTTGAATCACCGCGCATGCGCTTCTCAACGCCTAGAAAGAACTAATAAAAATTAATAAAACTTTTGTCAATTCAGAATTTCGATTAAAATGATACCGCATATCTAGAAAAAGCGAGACGCTTGAGTCCGCCTTAGTTTGACGCTAATGTGGAAATTTTTGAACGCCTACAATGGCGCCCCGATTACCCATGCTATCTATTCTCCAAATCACCTATCCAAACTAAATCTCACTTACTACGAAAAAAAGTAAATTTATCAGTTGATGTCGCTACTTTTCTTTTATGTTCCCCTCAAAGTGAAGTGCAGATCCTTTTGAGAAAAAATTGTTGCTGGTGTAAGCACTCGTGGAAGCGCAGCAGGTATACAAACTAAGTTAGCCCTAATTAGCGTATGATTACCAGATCTATGGTGTTGGTTGGTATGGTGTTGATTGGATGGCGGAACGAGGTTCCGCCATCCAATCCCACCCAAGGCGGCTGCAGTTCGATGGGTTCGAAATGCGCTAAACCCATGTACTTAGATTTTGGTGCACGTTAAAGAACCCCAGTTGGTCTACATTTCCGGAATCCTCCACTACCGCCTAACTAATAATCAGAAAGTGGTCTTGGCGACTAAAACCCCAGAATCTTTTTGATTGCCAGATGCTGCAATTCTGCTTAGTGCTATGACAGTCTCCGGCTCAGTATAAATGAAGCAGGTAGTTCTTATCACCCTACGAGTGCATTGCGCTCGCTTTGTTCTGTTGCCCACAAATTCCAATACTGTCTTCGCTAATACCTAGCAATACAGAACTGCAACTGCTTCGCACTAGCCGCGGTTTTTTGGATGCGAACGCTCATGTGCCGTGCATAGACCTAGCTCAGTCATACACAGCACACCGGGGAACAATTTTATGTGATTGCTCCAAAGTCATCAATTGTGTTTCACGTCCAGCACGAGAAGTGCTGCTGTCGTTAAATACAATACGCTGCTGCCCACTCCTCACCTCATAGATTCGTGTTTTACAAGCGTTTCTCAAATATTGACGACAAAGAACCAAGTTGGAAACCTTAATAACATTTGCGAGTATGGAGCCACAACAAATAAGGGGTGCGAGCTAATTCCACAGTCGAGTCAGTTTTCCCTGTGCTCTCGCCGTGAGCGCATTCACGCCCATGGTTTCGCAATCGTTTGAATTGCACGGGGGACAGTTGGCATTTACTACTGCTTCCATTGCTTCATGAAAATGTTTGCGCAACAAAGGTTTCCGCCACTGTAACACTGTAAACACGAATGAATATTGAGAACGAATAGTGGAAAGTTAAGACGTCGATGGTTTTTGAGCCTGTTATAGATGATGCACTCTTTAGTGTGTTATCTGTATTTGCTGTAGCTGTGCCAGTTGAAAATACATTACACTGAACATCGCCAGGCGATTTGAACAAGCTAGTGGCTCAGACAACGTTAATTTAATGAAGTAAATTCTGTCTATTGCGTAAGTAAGAGTGAATTGTCTTGCCAACAGGGTGATTGCAGCGCAAGAGCAGCCTCTCAAAAGGGTGGCAGTCTGCATGCGCAATGCACTGACGTCACTTGGAAAGCGCACTGATGCTCATTAGATGATAAATACGCAGTGCAGTGATTGATTTCTCTAGAAAACAGACAGGTCTGCTAGTTGGTACTGCATAACTTCAGGCAAAGTGCTATAAGCCACGTAGGAAAACAGAAATGAAGCTTTGAGCCCTTGTTCACTTTATTGTCTTACGCGCCTTCTTGGGCTTCGCCTCAAGTAATTTATTGCTTGCTAATACCAGATACCGGTTATATTTTTCGTATTTAATACCGATCGGAAAGTGCATACGTGACAGTGCGGTCTTCGTAGAGGAATATGTGCTCCAAATGCAAAACGGAACGCCTGTTAATTTTGTGTTTAGTATGTTCAATGCTATCGAATAATAATAATTATGGGGTTTTAGGTGCCAAAACCACTTTCCGATTATGAGGCACGCCTTAGTGGGGGACTCCGGAAATTTTGACCACCTTGGGTTCTTTAACATGCAGCTAAATCAAAGTACACGTGTGTTTTCGCATTTCGCCCTCATCGAAATGGGGCCGCCGTGGCCGGGATTCGATCCCGCGACCTCGTGCTCAGCAGCCTAGCGCCATAGCCACTGTGTAACAACGGCGGATTCAATGCTATCTAAGTAAATCTGTCAATAAACATTGATATCAAGTTCTAACGTAGCTGGACATTGTTCACGTAAATACGTAAATCTCGCTAGTAAACATTTAACTTAACTTAAGCAACTCTTACCGCTGCGGGACACCATCTAGCAAATACTTTATTTATGCAATATCTTACTTGGAAAATGAATGAGAACGGTGTTTCTACTTGTTCGCCACAAAGTTGATGCCACAAAGTTCATGCTGCTAAGCGTGTTAAATACCGTTTATACAAACCTAGGCTAAAAAATGATTGGTTGTCAAGGAAAGACGCACCGCACCAAAAGTTGCCATTACTATGACCTGCCTGAATCAACAAAAATATATATCTTGCGATAAACCTTCGCTTTCGATACTTTCCCCAGCTTGCTCTTCAGCCTGCCACTGTGACGGCTACTCTACTAGCTACATTTCTGATTCGACAATATTTCCCTTCCCTTTCTCTTCCCCTTCCCTTACGTGGAGTAGCAGGTCAGATGCTCCAATATCCGGCCGACCTCTCCACATTTTCCAATCAATCATTAAAAAATACTTCTCTTCGACAATATTTTCCGTGCTTGGGTATTGACGAAGTATGCCCAGCGCTTTGTTGTGTTTCTTTCCCGTTTCGCTACAATACTCATTCCCCCAGGCGACCTCTCTTTACATGTTTAGCATTTTGTTTATGGAACGATAAATTTTAACACAAAAGCATAAGGGTGCCGTGCGTATGACAAACTCCGTTGTCGGTGGCGGCGTCCTGCGGCGGCGGTCCATGAGAGAAAATCCTCGTATGTTATATAGCATCGCACACGTAATGCGAAGACGTGGGATTCCTCGCCCCCTGCAGCAAGTTTTTATTCAATCTACTTTGAATTCAATTCATTTAGCATTCCTTTAATTCAATTAGTGAGCAAAAGTATTTGGGAAAGATTCATTGCGTGTGCCTATGCTTGCCAGCAACAGTTGCCTTTCATTCCTTTCCCCCTATTCTTCTTTGTCACAAAATGCTGAAATGTTCTGTTAACGGCACCCAATGAGGCGCATACAGTGGAGTGCGTTTCCGAAGCGGAACACGAACGTTCAGTGTGCACTGTCTTCCAGTCATCAGCGTCGAGAGGCGGACACGTATATTTTGGCATCACCGGTCGGTGATGCTGCCGCTTCACTGCAAGATTTTCTCCTCTATTTCGCTTCTCTTTAATTTCAAAGTGAGAAAACAAAAAAAATCAAAGAAAGCAGATGCGACTACCATCATCATCATAATAATCATCATCATCATCATCAGCCTAGTTACGCCCACTGCAGGGCAAAGGCCTCTCCCATACTTCTCCAACGACCCCGGTCATGTACTAATTGTGGCCATGTTGTCCCTGCAAACGTCTTAATGTCATCCGCCCACCTAACTTTCTGCCGCCCCCTGTTACGCTTCCCTTCCCTCGGAATCCAGTCCGTAACCCTTAATCACCATCGGTTGTCTTCCCTCCTCATTACATGTCCGGCCCATGCCCATTTATTTTTCTTGATTTCAACTAAGATGTCATTTACCCGCGTTTATGCCTCAACCAATCTGCTCTTTTCTTATCCCTTAACGTTACACCCACCATTCTTCTTTCCATAGCTCGTTGCGTCGTCCTCAATTTGAGTAGAACCCTTTTCGTAAGCCTCCAGGTTTCTGCCCCATATGTGAGTACTGGTGACACACAGCTGTTATACACTTTCCTTTTGATGGATAGTGGCAAATCTGCTGTTCATGATTTCAGAATGCCTGCCAAACGCACCCCAGCCCATTCTTATTCTTCTGGTTATTTCAGTCTCATGATCCGGATCCGTGGTCACTACCTACCCTAAGTAGATGCATTCCCTTACCACTTCCAGTGCCTCGCTACCTATCGTAAACTGCTGTTCTCTTCCGAGACTGTTAAGCATTACTTTAGTTTTCTGCAGATTAATTTTCAGACCCACCCTTCTGCTTTGCCTCTCCAGGTCAGCGAGCATGCATTGCAATTGGTCTCCTGAGTTACTAAGCAAGGCAATATCATCAGCGAATCGCAAGTTGCCAAGGTATTCTCCATCAACTATTATCCCCCATTCTTCCCACTCCAGGTCTCTGAATACCTCCTGTAAACATGCGGTGAATAGCATTGGAGAGATCGTATCTCCCTGTCTGACGCCTTTCTTTATTGGGATTTTGTTGCTTTCTTTGTGGAGGACTATGGTGGCTGTCGAGCCGCTATAGATATCTTCCAGTATTTTTACATATGGCTCATCTACACCCTGATTCCGTAATGCCTCCATGACTGCGGAGGTTTCGACTGAATCAAACGCTTTCTCGTAATCAATGAAAGCTATATATAAGGGTTGGTTATATTCTCCACATTTTTCCATCACCTGATTGATAGTGTGAATATGATCTATTGTTGAGTAGCCTTTACGGAATCCTGCCTGGTCCTTTGGTTGACAGAAGTCTAAGGTGTTCCTGATTCTATTTGCGATTACCTTAGTAAATACTTTGTAGACAACGGACAGTAAGCTGATCGGTCCATAATTTTTCAAGTCTTTGGCGTCCCCTTTCTTATGGATTAGGATTATGTTAGCGTTCTTCCAAGATTCCGGTATACTCGAGGTTATGAGGCATTGCGTATACAGGGTGGCCAGTTTCTCTACAACAATCTGACCACCATCCTTCAACAAATCTGCTGTTACCTGATCCTCCCCAGCTGCCTTCCCCCTTTGCACAGCTCCTAAGGCTTTCTTTACTTCTTCTGGCGTTATCTGCGGGATTTCGAATTCCTCTAGGCTATTCTCTCTTCTACGATCGTCGTGGGTGCCACTGGTACTATACAAATCTCTGTAGAACTCCTCAGCCACTTGAACTATCTCATCCATATTAGTAACGATATTGCCGGCTTTGTCTCTCAACGCACACATCTGATTCTTGCCTATTCCTAGTTTCTTCTTCACTGTTTTTAGGCTTCCTCCGTTCCTGAGAGCCTGTTCAATTCTATCCATATTATAGTTCCTGATGTCCGCTGTCTTACGCTTGTTGATTAACTTAGAAAGTTTTGCCAGTTCTATTCTAGCTGTAGGGTTATAGGCTTTCATACATTGGCGTTTCTTGATCAGATCTTTTGTATCCTGCGATAGCTTACTGGTTTCCTGCCTAACGACGGCGTTACCACCGACTTCTATTGCGCACTCCTTAATGATGCCCATGAGATTGTCGTTCATTGCTTCAACACTAAGGTCCTCTTCCTGAGTTAAAGCCGAATACCTGTTCTGTAGCTTGATCCGGAATTCCTCTAGTTTCTCTCTTACCGCTAACTCATTGATTGGCTTCTTGTGTACCAGTTTCTTCCGTTCCCTCCTCAAGTCTAGGCTAATTCGAGTTCTTACCACCCTATGGTCACTGCAGCGTACCTTGCCGAGCACGTCTACATCTTGTATGAGGCCAGGGTTCGCGCAGAGTATGAAGTAGATTTCATTTCTTGTCTCACCATTCGGGCTCCTCCACGTCCACTTTCGACTAACCCGCTTGCGGAAAAAGGTATTCATTATCCGCATATTATTCTGTTCTGCAAACTCTACTAATAACTCTCCTCTGCTATTCCTAGAGCCTATGCCATATTCCCCCAATGACTTGTGTCCAGCCTGCTTCTTGCCTACCCTGGCATTGAAGTCGCCCATCAGTATAGTGTATTTTGTTTTGGCTTTACCCATCGCCGATTCCACGTCTTCATAAAAGCTTTCGACTTCCTGGTCATCATGACTGCATGTAGGGGCATAGACTTGTACCACCTTCAATTTGTACCTCTTATTAAGTTTCACAACAAGACTTGCCACCCTCTCGTTAATGCTATAGAATTCCTGTATGTTACCAGCTATTTCCTTATTAATCAGGAATCCGACTCCTAGTTCTCGTCTCTCCGCTAAGCCCCGGTAGCACAGTACGTGCCCACTTTTATACCGCAGTACAAAGCTGCGGTATATTCCCCCAGTAATCGCCCAGTGAAGTAAGCCTAGCCGGCGGCGCCCACATTTCACTCAGTTATCATTGGGCCATGAGTTGTGCTGTTCGCGTTTCGTTTGGCAGAGATTGAACATCTGCAACTAAAGCAATGCGAGACAACACAAACCTTCCACCTGGATAAGAGGCTTCTCTTTTACTAACGACTAAGGTTCAGCTAAGATGCGAGTTAATCGACGGTATTTCTACCTTTGAGTGACGTTGAGGAGTACAGTAGAAACAACCGCGGCTCACGAAACCAATCCTTTATTGAGCGAAACTGTGCCCACAAAACAAGTTTCGCTCGGGCTGAATGAGAGCACCAAACACATCCGTTGATCCTCGGAAAACGCGTCTGCGACTCAAGCGAGTCGGTTATTTATAAATGTTTATTCGAAGATTCCAGACTAATCTCATGGGCTCAAGCGCCGTACAGAATGTGGAAGAATATTCTCGTCACCCATGCAACCTGATTACAGAAGGTTCCACTATGACCTAGACAGCAGAAAAAATCAGTGACGATGACCCAGAGGGTCCTGATGCATGCATGCGCGTCGTTCGCGGAGCGATAACTTAACACTTTAGGCGGTGAAACGGGTTCTCCGGAAAAAAGATAAAAAGTACACGTTTCAATGCGCCCGCCTTAAAAAGTATCGTGCCCGGCCTACAAGCTCAAAACGAGAGCGAAGACCAAGATACCACGTAATAAATAAAAATAAAGCTAAGAAATCATGATTGGTTGGCTACGGTAAAGCCGATTACTGGCGCACAACTTGGACTGCTTACAGATATGTTAGGGGCTTACAGGCCATGCGCACATCCGCTAAATTTTTCTGTAGATTTCGAAATGAGCCTTTCACTCAGTCCATGTTGCCTTGTAGGGGTGCAAACATAATCATTGCCGCCAGCCTTGTATTCGACGAAGCGTCGTCGAAGATTGTAGCGTTGCCTGACCGCCCTTCGCTGGATCTTGATGCGTAGGCGGGCGAGCTGTCGTGATCCTGCCACGCAAGGGTGATTCTGCGACGCAGGGCTGTCCTAACACGTCTTGTGGTCAACGTACGTGCTCATTCCAGTCGTCCTTGTCAGGTGACCTCCAGCTGCCCGGATTTGGAGTTCTTGCCATGTAGTCATAACTGTCATCGACTGTGCGGTTAAGGATTCATTCTTGACGGTGTAGCAGGGTCCTCTGTGTACTAAACGGCCACTGCGTGGTGGCGCATCGATGGTGATGGTTTATAATTTTACCTTAGTTATTTCGAGGTGTCTGATCATGGCTCCATGGCACTGTCCACCTGTTTCGCGGTGCCGTCAGGTATGCTTTAGGAAACGTGATTTTTCCTTCTGATCTTCATCCAAATGGCAGCGTGTCCCTTCTGCGCTTGGGCTGATCTTGCGTTGGCGGTGGATGGCCTTCTGCACTGCAACGAACACCAATCGAACCTCCTTAGGTTGGTGTGTTTGTTTGAGGGATAGAGACGACATATCGGCCATGTATTGACCCATTGTGCCCTGGGCTGTGCAATGGAAAGCAGTGCCTTGGCCACGGTGATCGAGAAATTCGTCGGGGTCTCCGCCGAGTTCCAGCCAAGCAGTCAGCCATTTCACGGGGTCATTTGCCTTGCTGTTGGTGCAGAGAGTTGAAGGCAAAATGTCGTAGTGCCATCTCACGGTATGGGTGTAGGCGATAGATTGGTCCTGTTTCTCCACAGTGGCAGCAGAGCGAGCAGTCGTCAGGTACGGGCGCGAAGGAACCTAGTGCTTGAATTTTCCCCCTCGGTGAGAACACTAGGCGACAATGACGCCGAGTGCGCTTTTCCAACGTCTTTTCGATGCCTCTTGCTTCCGTAAGAAATTTCGTAATGCTCTTGGCTCGCTTACGTATCAATCCGGTGTAAGCCACTTGCTTCAAAACCGCCAATCAGGTAGAACGCTTTCAGCTCTGACGTGTTCGGTTCGACGGGCCTGAATTAGCAGTTGATTTCTGCCCTGAAGATCACGGTGTTCTCATTCAATTTCGGCTCGCTCCTTGGCATGACGCTTGGGAATGTTTGTAGATATCCACTGCGAAAATGTGAAAGTGCAGCTTGTCAGTTTCAATTGTTAAACGTACCGCTTATTGCGCAGGTTTCCGGCCAGCTCTTAAGATCTCTAAACGGTGATCCCGGAATTATCGGCGGCTTCCTTGGCTTTTGCAGCACACCTGGCTGCGGGTGACACGGGCACTCTCATTGTGGCAGTTGTCTAGGCCATGATCTTCCTAGTCTTCTCGGGCGGAGATCCGTACTCGGGTGGTTGTTGTAGCCGGCGGCTAGCTCGCTCGTACATGACGACGTTCTCGTTATTTTCACGCCTGGTATGGTTTATTCGGTCTCCATGAAGCACCCCTACGAAATGTCACGTTAGTAAATCAGGCATCCACCCGTTCGTAGCAATTGCTACAACTGCTACTTTGTAGCAGTTCTTACGAACGGTTGGAGGTCTGATTTTTCCCTTTAATAATTATTTCTCCCCTCCTTGCGGGTTGCCGTAGAACTATTACGTCAAACATGTCACGTTAAGTCACGGTGAACAACACAGTCAGAAAAACCGTGAGTCATGAAAGACTTTATTGGGCGAACGGGAACCAACAAACCAATTTGCATTTGGGCAGAAAGATATTACCGGGCACTTGAGTCGCTTGTTGAGCAAATGATTGGCGATTAACGAGTATCGGCTATTCTCGCGTTTTCTAAGACGATTCCAGCATAATCTTTGGCACTCACGTGTCTTCCGGAATCCACAAATGTATTTGAGTTGCGCGTGAAATTTAATTACATAAGGCTCGACTACAAAATATCAAAGGATAGAATCGACGCACCAGCATGCATCAGAACATCCTGCAATAGTTTCGTCAGGCCCTGAGCTGTCATTTCACATTTGTTATTGGATTAAACGTGTTCACTGGAAAAAGATTTACAAGCACGCTATCAATATTGTAACTAAAAATTGTATTCGATTGGTCTCGTCACGAATCGCAGGGATACGTTTGTCACATCAGGCTAAAAAATTCTACAGCTAAAACTAGAGTGGAGTGCTAGTCAAAAGAGAACTCCGAGTGAATAAGAAACCACTTTAAAACAGAGAGGTCCTACCTCAATGCAACTATCAATAAAATATTCGCAGGGGGAGAACACATATAGTGAAGCTCGAAATTCATTGAGTCTAATATAGTCTCACTGTTGTCATCATCATGATAAAGAACAAAAAGATAGTGGGTGCATAGATATTGTGTTTCCTGAACACACAGGGCTTTTAAGGATTGATAGATTATGGCGTCTTACGTGCCAAAGCCGTGATTTGATTATGTGGCACGCTGTAGTGAGGGATTCCGGAAAATGAAAAAAAAAATATTCATTAAAATCTCCCACGAGTATAAGGCTCGGGAAGCAGGTAAATGAGATTATAAAAGACTCTTTTCGAGATGATGGCTCGGGGGTATATAAATGGTACATACAGTGACCAGCTTATTAAACAGAATAGCCCGTACAGACACTGCCTCAAAGGGCGTGTTAAGGGCGACGGGTCGGCAAGCTACCGCTTTGTCCGCAACTATTGGAACACCGCAGGAGGCATTAGCCTCGTTGCGGTCTTTACGATAGATTATGTATTGACGTAGAAAGTTTGTCTGTGTGGGTTTCAGATGTGTTTCTTGAACACACAGCAGCCTTGGATTATGCTTGTGTAGTAGTTCTCTAATGTTGTCGAGGTTATGTAGAAGTCTTCGTACATTCCACTGTAGTATTTGTGTTTCCTATATGATAAATCATGGGTGCTGTGCGTTTAAGATAGTGAGATTAGTTCACTGGCCTTTTGGAGGCGCCTTGACGTGAGTTTTCTCTTTTTTTTGGAGAGATCGTGAGAGTCTCGCCAATCCTTAGGCGCTGGTGGCACCATCTTGCTGGTGCCTGTGTCCATCACCTCTTGCAAGCGCTTTCCTGGACGTGAAGGTCTCGGTACGTTGGACGAGACCTTTGAGGCCACCTGCCCGGAGGTGGATGGCCCCTAGTGCTGGGGTAGCGGGCCAGCGCTTGCTGCAACCACCGCAAGGGGCAGATGGCGTAACTGCTGACTCACTGCTTCTGGGTCGGACAGCCGCCGGAAGCCGTTGTGTCGCTGCCGCCTGACACGTCACAATGGCAAAGGTGTTCTTTCGTAGGAGGGATACCCGCCTGCATGTCTCCTTGAAACTTACGTTTCATTTTACTTTATTTGTAACAATATCCTTTTCTTTCTTCCAAGATGGGCATGACCACCAGTATACAGCGTGCTCCCCATCACAGTTTACACAGTGGAGAAAGTTTTCACAAGAGTCAGAGGCGTGCTCATGAGCACTGCATTTCGTTCAGGTTTGGCGACCTTGGCAGCTCTGTATTGTGACCGAAACGCTGGCCTTTGAAACTTCGCAGGGGATTAGGAACATATGGCTGAACACAAAGCTTGATATACCCGGCCTCGATGGACTCAGGAAGAAAACTCGTGCCAAAAGTATCAGGTGCTTGGTCTGTGTATCCCTTTTTTGATGCCTCATCTTAATTCGTTTAACGTTGATGACGTTCTGCTCCCTGAAGCCCTCCAGGAGTACAGCCTCAGCAAGCTCCAATAGATCATCATCGGAGACTACGTCATGGGTGGTATTAATAGTACGATGTGGAGATACTGTTACTGTGGCGTCTCGAAATGATACTAGTCCGTGTGACTTTTCATACTTTTCTGGTTGCGGAGCTCCAAGAGATCACCGCTTGCCATCCTGGATGCTTTATAACATTTACCAAAAACTTGGGTGAGAGACTTAGGCACGACGAATACTGAGATTGTTCGCATGGGTTTGTCTGGTTGCTCAGAGTGGACTACGTGGAAACGAGGGAAATTTTTTTTCGTGGGCAAAAACTCGAACGCATCATTCGTGCACCCCATTTTCAGGGAGCAGTCAGGTAGCGAAGGGAAAGACGTAGCCATAGAAGAGTGTAGTCTCGGAAGTAACGCCAGCCACGCACCGTGGAGTCCAAGAAGGGGACGCTGCAGGACCTACGAAACACGATCTGTAAAAGCCAGCTGTACATTACCTGTCCTGTGTGTTTCCTTCTTCGTCCCTTGTCGTTTGCGCGGTTACATGACGCATTCCAAGTATATAACCACTATAACCAAATATGAAATAACCTAGGTTGGCTATTCACACAAGGTCAGCCCTTGCTATCTGGAAAAATTGGAAGTAAGTGAAGCCAGGAGAAGACAGGAAAGATGGAAAGTCAAAGAAAGACGAAGGTTGGAGGCAAGGAGAGGCAGGAAAAGGCAAGCACCGATGTTGCCTGGGTGCGTCAGCCTGGGGGTGGTCCTCTATGTGAAGCAGATGCCAAAGAGGTGTGTTGCCTCCACCGAGGTGCCTAAAAAGTCCGAACACCCGGCATCGGCTCAACCCAAAGGGGGACACCGGAATAATTTGGTCTACCTGGGGCTCCTTAGCGTGCACCTAAATCTAAGTAGAAGTGTGTTTTGGCACTTCGCCCGCATCATAATGCAGGCGCTGTGGTGGGAACTTAATTCCACGATCTCGTGCTTAGCAACCGAACACCATAGCCACTAACCAGCCATGGCAGGTCGCAGCACTTTGGACTAAGTTTCTAATAAGTTCTTTGACATCTAAATTGTGTACGAGTCTCCTTACATTCCTCCGCAATATTGGTGTGTACATATTGCAGAAAACAAGTGTTCTGCGTGTCTAATATAAGACAGCTAACTTAGCTTACAGAGTCTTTTTTGTTCCATATGACGCAGGGTTACTGTGGGCTATAGGGCTCGAAGTGAACCGGTGGTGCGGCTCAACTAGGAATCGTGTTCAGCGCCATCCTTGGATACGGTGGTTTAGCAAAGCCTTGCCTTGAGTGACAGTATTTATAAATGCCACGTGCCTAGAAGTTGATGAGCTCTTCTTGGATGGCGGAGCAACGCAGGCTGCACCTGCCGAAGGGGCTGTTTACCCAACATTAGCCACAGCCTTCGTGGCCTAGTCTGCTGCCGCACTAGCCGTTTACACACCGCATCAGTGTACCGCACGGTACGCTTGAAGTGTATTCACGCGTCCTTGAAGTAGACGCTTTCTTTTGCTTTTACACTTATGATCTATTTTTCTATTTTGTATGTGGGATAAAGTCGGGAGGGAGCAGCCCGGTCGGCATCGCAGTTCGGGCAATGGCTGGGTTCCATTAAGTCGAGAAATATTGCGAAGTGTGGGCTCACCTCGCGGTGTCTTCTGTAGTGGACGATACTTTCTCGATGCCAGCGTGGCTGGTACTGGGCCTGGAGGGATCGGCACTGGCGGAGGACTCCACAGGCGCGTGATTGGTGCTCCCGCTCAGGCTGGCATCTGCATGGCCCGAAAAAACAGCAGAAGTGTTCACTTGTAGCTGTGCAGATGTCGTTGAAAGATCATGAAAAATAAACGTTGGCACGCAAAACCTTTTATTTGGACTTCAAAGGCAGGGAAGGCTGGCTGCTGTGTTGGCGTATGCAGCACGCTCTTTATTTCCGAAATTCTGCATTTCGGTACTCAGTGCAAGCAAGAAATTCGCATTGACGTAACAGACAAGCACGGTGAAAATTATAGATTGTTTATTATTCTAAAAATAAATACTCGGTTTTATTGAAGAATAGAAAACGACCGTGTTCTATGGGAAACGACAGGTCATTACATTTTAGTGGACTACGAAAGTCAAACCTGTCTTGCCAATTTCCAGCAAGAGGCGTGTTCCATGCTTCAGTAAGGTCGCAGTGAAACATATATTAAATTAAATGAGCAGGCTTTGGCACACAACAAATTTGCCTTTACCAAGAAGGACGTGTTCTCGTTATTGTTAAGCTGCTTAGTTAGTAACGCACAAAAGGAAGCTTCAGCGCGGAGGCTTCTGTCTAAGTACTTGGGAGCAAGGATATTGTTTTTCTCGGTCATGCTACATTGATACAGGCTATGGAATGTGAAAGAAAATGATGAAATCTTGTATCTGCCATGAACTAACCTAGCGTTCAGCCAGTGAATGTCTTTATAAAAAGTACTGAATGCGACAAATCGTAAAAATGGATATCAAGCTTGCAACTCTGTAATTGAGTTCTAAATACGATATCATAATTCCGGAAAGTACATTTACTAATGCCCGTAAATTGACAAAAATAACGCGCAGTGGTCTGATGGTCACGAGAAAGTTACAGATAGGCCTTTTGAAAAGCGCTCGGAAACATTTGTCATTTCTGTAAATTGTTAATTCATAAATCAAACTTAGCTGCTATAGATATTCTAAACAATGCGGTTCACAGGACTGCGATATTTGTTATAGGATTACAGTTACTAAATTGCTGACATTCTGTTTCTTATGTTTATAAGCTTGCCAATTTCTGGAAATTTTGGCAAACCATTCAGGCCCTAAATAGATAATTCCGCGACTACAGTCACTAGGACATTCTCAAACGCAACGAACATCGTTCATGTCAGTCTAAGAGCTGCTCCTCAAAGCATTTCTGCATTTTAAATGTTGAGTATGAAATTCCGAAATGTCCCAGAGATGAAGCTTCTGATTCAAATGAAAATTGTTTCGAAAGCTTGGGTCATGCAGCGAAAGCATGGCTGCCGTATGATGTCACAAACCCGCATGCTGACAGTTTACTATCGAACCCCGATAGCCACTACTTTGTATAGGTGAAAGGGTTGTGTGCAAAAGGGCACCTGCCTGTTCTGCATATCACGTATTCATTTCAAGCAGTAGACAGATTGATCGGGTCGTGGACGGAGGAAAAGGTGACTGAACAAGTGTAAAAACTGCATTCAAGTTTAACTACCCAGGAAAACCTTTTCGTGATGTGATAGATGCATGCTGCAACCGATGGTGGAATATTTTTAAGAGCCTGGCTATACGATGCATGATGAGGTGAACGGGTTGTGTGCAAAAGGGACCCTGCCGGTTCTGCATATCGCGTATTCATTTCAAGCACCAGACAGCTTGATCGGGTCGTGGATGGAGGAAAAGGTGACAGAACAAGTGTAAAAACACATGTTTTACAGAATACTAATAAGGCGGGGCTGGTTTTCAGTAAGGTAGACAGAGAGCTGTCTTAAAGGTCCCCTCACCAGGTTTGGCAGTCGTAAAGACACAAACGCACCTCTTAAGTGGTGGCTACCACGTGTCAAACGTATAAGCGGCTGCGTGGCAGGACATAGTTGTAATTTTCAACAGCAGGCCACGTGCCCCTCTTCTGGAAGCAGCCGCGCTTTGAGAGAGCCGGTCAAAGTCCTCTGTAGCTGAAGTTCCTAAGAATGCATTTTCAGTTATCAGTAAATGTTTAACAAAATATAAACAAAAAGTGGCTGCGATCCTCTGCACGCCTTCGATACCCATCACACTGCTTAATGTAGGCCGCCCAATGCGCATATGTGAGGGTGGTGTTGCCTGCATCTGATAAGATGGGAAAGACGGCCCGAATTAGAAATGAACAAGGCAGTATCGTTGAACAATGTAACAGCAACAACTCCGTCACGTTGCGGCAAATTTATTGAGCGCATGTTTCACAGAATACTAATAAGGCGGGGCTGGTTTTCCGTAAGGTAGATAGAGAGCTGTCTTAAAGGCCCCCTCACCAGGTTTGGTTGTCGTGAAGACAAACGCTCCTCTTAAGTGGTGGCTACCGCGTGTCGAACGTATAAGCGGCTGCGTGGCAGGGCATAGCTGCAATTTTCAACAACAAGCCACGTGCCCTTCTTCTGGAAGGAGCCACGCTTTAAGAGAGCCGGTCAAAGTCCCACGAACAAATGCATCTGTGTAATGCGAAGTCCTCGCGAAGGCACGGACCACTGCACGCCGATTTGGTTGATCACCCAATGACAGAATGCGCACAAACAGATTGCCCTACCACAAAATTGTATCAGAATAAGGAATTGAGACACGGTTCGTCACGTTAACATGACGTAGGCCCTTTGCTCCTGTGGGGAAGAAGGCAAGGAAGGAACGGTGCTTGAGAACGCCATTCGAGGCAGAGGGGGAGGGTGTCTGCAGACAGTGACACTCGCCTGTTGATGGGACAGTAGCAAGACAGCTCGATGTCACCTATGGTAGTGGCGGTGGTGAATTGTAGCAACAGGCGGGTTTAGCCTGGCGATCAAGGCCGGCAATTGCTCCGCCCGGGCGCCTCTTACAATACCGCTGAAGTCTCTTAAGAATTCGGTAAAGAGGCGTGAAGTTTCTTTGCGGGCTACAACTGATCCCTCGTGAAATGTAGGGTGTTGCAGGCATGCATGCGGAAGGTCCTCTTTTTGCAGATTCTTCAGGAGAGCGCCCCTGTCATCTTGAAATTTCGGGCAGGACAACAAGAAATGCTCAATGCCTCCTGTCTCGTTGCATGCCGTACAGTTTGGAGAAATGGTTCACCCGTTTGAAATAACCAGGCTGGTGTACGGGCAGATCCTGTCCTTATTCGATATATAAGTGAGGCTTCCTCTGGGTGAAATCAGTTGGTCACGCAGGGCACATGCGGTGGAACCTAAAGTGACCCAAAGTGATTTCGAATGTCAGATTTTTTCAACTGACTACTCTTTGGAGCCTTGACTTTTGGAGGATTATAGAGCGCTGCGTATGCAACTTCCTCAGCTTTTTCATTGCTACAGGTACCATTGTGGCAGGGAATCCGCTGAAACTTTACTGTAAAACCTCTGTTGTTGAGTTCTTTCACGATGGCTAGGTATTTGCGTGGGAACATGAGGGATGGCAGACCACGGTATAGTTGTTGTAACGTGGCCTTTGCGTCCGTCAGGACAACCACATTCTGCGGAGGCAAAGTGTAATTCGCGCAGAGCAGCAGATATTGCTACGCCTTCCACAACTGTCGAATGTCACGTATTCTCTCCCATAACGAATGCACTTGAAAATTGTATTGCCGAAAGGCTGCCTTGACGGCGCCTTGCAAATTTCCAGTGTATAAATGAAGCTTGCAATGGCACCCGGCAAAAGGCACTTCAACGACAGGATCTTCTAGCAAGCGCTTAACGTGAAGAATAAAACAGGCGGTTGGCTTGGCTTCGCATTGCAATACTCGTTACCCTGACCACATTCCAACTCGAAATGCAAGACAAATCGAAAAGCGTCGATTGCCTTTACGAAATAATTCATCACGTTGAAAGTGCATTCATTCGAAACTTGAGCGACGTAGAACATGCGTAATGTTGTCTCTGTTAGCGCTCAATTCATCTGCATGAATACCACGATGACTGCACAAGCAGCAACCGACATGGTGACGCTAGTATGGTGTCAGTATGACCAATAAATGCACCGCCGTCCTCTGGCTTTGTTAAGCATGTCCGCGAGTGGTATCGATGGTTAAAGGCCATGCCGTGCGTACCATTGACGTCAGTGGCATCGGTCTGGCGGTTCCGCGCCTTCAACGCGGCATCGATGTACTCTTCAATATACCTGGAATGAGACGTACATATTGGCTGTGGCTCGGTGCTCCGAGTTACGGCAGAATATACCTGAAGTGGGTTTTTGCCAAACAGAATTTGGAACAAGGGAACTGCTTTGTTTTAATTAGGGTAATACCTGTAATGTGTCATTTTATCAAAAGTATAACTTGCTGGCTGGCATAGGTGAACGGTGCACTCTTAAATTGCGTAATTTCTTAAATCATGACATGAAGCATGAAATATAAGAAAACAAACAATGATGCTAGAACCAAGTTAGGAAGATGCTAAGTTGCAAGATTACGATATAATTATGTAGGGTCATACGCTCCAAAGCGCTTATTTTAGACGACGTGCGTATAGCTCTACAACATCGTGCGAGTCAACTGGAAAGCGCTAGTCATACACACTGTGACGGGATGGCCGCACCATGAGTAGCGCGCGGAGATGGTGGACGAGAGCTCAAAACTATGCTTTCGGTAACGCAAGGTTATGTTAGGTTTTGCTGCATTATATTAGCTCTCGTACAAGGGCCGTGCCAGTCTGCTGAATCAGTCGCCCAGCCACGTCCGCAACAGCTGTGCCAGCGTGCGACCACGCATCTCAAAATTTGCAGTCGCCAATTGTTCTCGCCATTTCACGATTACGTTCGCACGCTCTGCCAACGCGGCCGTTCGCAGTCGCGCCAAAGAAACGGGGCCGTCGCTGCGCCTCGGTAGTGCTTTCCGATTTACCCGAACGTGCCGTAAAAATGGACACAGCATTCACTTCAAAGACGTATGGCGTTTTTCTTCAAGCGTGCCTTTTATATTTCCTGAAAAACAAGTAACAGCAAAAAGTTCAGAAGTGTTCTCACGTGGTCACACATCTCTTGCGTGTTTAGCAAATGGTACTATTTGTGCGATATTTTGTGAGGCTCCTGGCATGTGCTCACTCAACCGCCAATTGAAGTGTGACATACGGTTTTATTTATTTATATCCTTGTGTTTCACGTTTCAAAACCCTGACCTCGCTATGACGAACTCTTGGACGGATCACGGAATTAAATTTTACCTCCTGGGTTTCGGTAAGGTGCACATAAATCCAAGTTATGGACCCTTCTTGCGTTTCACAATCACTGGAGAAATGCCACTGCGTCTGGAATATTACCCGTGATGTTGAGCTAAGCAGCGCAACATGCCAGCGAATGGTCTACTGCTACAACTGTGTGGTGCCGTAATCAAACACAAGCTAAATTATATATGTCATTGTCATTATATATGTCATTATATAAGTCAAATGTCATTGATGTACTCGTCAACATACCTGGAATGAGACATACGTATTGGCCTTTGACCCTGCACTCCTAGTTACGGCAGAATATATCTGAAGAATGTTTTGGGGCAAACAGAATTTGGAACAAGAGAACTGCTGCTCGTTAATGAAGGTTGTGCCTGCAATGTATCATTTTAATCACTTTCTGGCTGGCATACGGTGAACGGCACGCTCTTAAGTTGCGTAATTTTATAAATCATGACATGTAGCACAAAATATTAGAAAACAACGAATGATGCTAGAACCAAGTTAAGAAGGTGCTAAGCTGCAAGATTACGAGAAAATTATGTACTGCTCTCCCCATTATAATTCAATCTGGCAATGAAAGTGCTCTCGGACCGGCTGACGACAGTGACCAACGTCAATCATGCCCTGTACGTAGACGACATTACGGTGTGGTGCCCGGGAGGGTCCGACACAGAAGTAGAGCGGGCTCTTCAAGAGGTGCTGGACACAACGGAAGAGTGCCTGAAGGAAACGGGACTCCTTCTGTCACTCAGCAAATCGGAACTTGCTGTACAGGCCCTCGAAACAAGGCATGAGGAATTTGACGCCGATAGATCAAACACCGATCAAATTACACACGAGTGCCGGCCAGCAGATTCCCAGAGTGGACACTATAAGATTCCTGGGGCTGCTAATTGAGGCTAAAGGCGGTAACACACAAACTGTCATGAAACTCACGTCCGAAACGGAGAACATGTTCCGGCTGATCCTCAGGGTGACGAAGCGCAGGGGAGGGCTCAGCGAGAGCAATCTCATTAGACTTTACCACGCCTTCCTCATGAGTCGCGTAAATTATGTAGCCTCGGCGCTAAAATGGACCTAGAGAGACGCGGCCAAGATAGCGACACTGATGCGCAAGAGCATCAAAATGGTGCTAGGTCTTCCGATCACTACAAGCACGGAGCGGCTCGATCGGTTAGGGGTCCACAATTCACTATCAGAAATCATCGAAGCGCACACCAAGGCACAGGTCGTGCGGCTGCCGACCACCAAGGCCGGCAGGCGCATCCTAGAAGAAGCAGCGATAAATGCCGAGACAGAGTGCAACGCAAGCAAGATTGTGCTCAGCGCGGCGGTCAGGGGCACTTTCAAGGTAGAACCGCTTCCGAGAAACGTCCACCCACAATTCAACGTGGGGCGCCGAAAGGCGAGGGCCCGAGCACAGATGAAATCAACCGCCAACTGCCCGGGACTGGCGGCATTTGTAGACGCGGCCCAGTACGGGCGCAGCGACCGGTACGCGGCCGTCTCGATACGCTGGGATGGCACGATAATTAACGCAGCATCAGTCAAGAGGGTAACGTCTGAAGTGGCCGAACAGGTGGCAATAGCCATGGCAATGAGAGACCCCGAACGTCCTTACGTCTAGACAGATTTGCGATCGGCAGCAAGAGCATTCGCCTCGGGCTCGATATCCCGGGAAGCGGCGGCCGTCCTCGGCAGCGAGCGAGCCGCGGGTCAGCACATCGTCAAATGGTTTCCAGCCCACATGGGGGCCGACGTGCACCACGAAGTTCCCAACGCCAACGAGCTGGCGCATGGACGCGCGCAAGGGCTCCCGCACCGCGGCGGTCGTGGCGAGCGAAGTGGCGGGGAGGGAGGGGAGCACCGACACCCGCTGCTCACCTTCAACGAAATAACAACACACTATCAGCTGTCGAGGAGGACCTTCCCACTCCCCCACGCTAAACTCACTAGCCCACAGTCATCGATATTCAGAATGCTTCAGACAGAGCCGTTCTCCTCGAGAGGCAGACTGAGCCGTTATGCACCAGAAGTAAAGCCGCAATGTCTGGATTGTGGCGAATCGTACTGCTCGCTAGTGCACATGCTCTGGCAATGCCCCGCGTTAAGCGGCACCATGTTCACTAAAAAGGAAGACTGGGTGGACGGCCTGCAAAGCGACGAACACCAGACCCAGCTCCGGGCCGTCCAGAGCGCTCACGAAAGGGCGGAGGCTCACGGGCATCCCGTCCCAACGTGGGTGCGGCCCGCGACCCCTGCCGGCCACTAAACCAAGAGTGGGTGGGGAGGGGTTCCTCAGGACGCAATAAAGTTATTTCTTCTCCTATGTACTGCCATCCCCTCCGAGGCGGCTATTTTAGCCTACGCGCCTATAGCTCTACGACGTCATGCGAGTCAACTGGAAAGGTCGAGTCATACACATTGCGGCAGAACTGCCGTGCCATGAGCGGCGTGCGGGAACGTTGCACGAGAGCTTAAAATTATGCATTAGGTAACGGAAGGTTATGTTAGGTTTGGCTGCGTTATATTAGCTCTCGTACAAGGGCCGTGCCAGTTGGCCTGGTCGGTCGCCCAGCCACGTCCGTAACAGCGCTGCTAGACTGCGACCATGCATATTCAGATTTGCGGTCGGCCTCTGTTCTCGTCATTTCATGATTACGTTCGCATGCTCTGTCAACGCGGCCGTCGCGGCGTCCAGGTAGCACTTTCCGATTTTCCCGAACATGCCGTAAAAATGAACAGAGCCTTCATTTCAAACATATATGGCGTTTTTCATCAAGCGCACCTTTTATATTTCCTGAAAAACGAGTAACACCAAGGAATTTCAGAAGACGTGGGCTCAGTTGGTCACACATGTCTCACGTTTTTAGCAAATTGTACTGTTTGTGCGATGTTTTGTGAGGCTCCTGGAGTGTGCTCACTCCACCGCAAAGGAAGTGAGGCGTATTATTTTATTTATTTATATACTACGGTTTCACGCTTCAAAACCCCGATCCCTCTATGACGGCCTCTTGGAAGGATAACGGAATTTCACCACCTGGGTTTCGGTAATGCGCGCGTAAATCCAAGTACCGAAGCCATCTTGCGTTTCACAATCACTGGTGAAAGGCCACTGCTTCTGCAACATTATCCGTGATGCCACGCTAAGCAGCGCTACATGCCAGCCAACAAGTTACTGCTACAACTATGCGATGGGATGATAAAATACAATCTAAATATATGTATATATATACCTTGATAACAACATTTGCCTCCTATAGGGGCAGTTCCCTTTACCATGACCATAAACAGCCGCAGCCACGCTCTGTGTAAGTTGCCCACGAAAACGCCCATTTTGATGTGGAAACAAATGTATAGCTGTTAAAGCCTGCATCCCAGGTTGTTTGTGCGGCTAACAATATCCAATGAAAATTTAACAAACTGGAATACTCACGAAGGATAATGGACGCAAGTGCCTGAAGCACCCTCGCCACCTTTCTGGTTTGTGCCCGGGTTTACTTCGTCCACGGAGGTAAACGCGGGAGGCGTGTGTACGCCATTTCTTTGTTCAGCCATGCCTGATGCTGACGCTCCGGAATACTCGCGTCTTTCTGAGACAGAACGTTGTTGAATGATCGCGCATGCGCAATCTGCCAAGAGTGAAAGAGAACCAACAAAACACTGGGTATTTTGGCAACTCGTATGAAATCGTAAAGCCCATCTGGAAAAAGAGACGATAGAGTGTGCCGCTATGTCGACGCTAAAGAGCTAACATTCTAACTCTAAAAGAGGCGCCCCAGTGACCCGTGCTGAACAGACACCAAATCATCAACGCAAATTTAAATAAATCCTTCAGGCAGGTGAAAACCAGACACATGCATGTGTTTATTACAGTTTCTTTGTTTCAGAAGTGCTAAGGCTTCCGCCAGGAGGTATCCGTAGTCGTGGCGCAAGTAGTGTATACATAGAATGAGCCAAAGCCAACGCAACGTTTATAGGAGGGTGGATCAGAAAGTCTTTTCCCCTATATTTTAGGCCAAATTACGCGAATAAATGTGAAGACAACATATGTGAAGTCAACATTGGCTTTATCCCTTTGCGTGTAGCTACTCTAGTGACAATTGATTTTAGGCATGCAAGGCACGTATAAGTGACGTCAGTGCTCTCTATTAGCACAAGCTCGCTCCTGCTCGCTTCAGTGTGTTTTGGATTGTACATAGAGCCAGCCTTCACGAGGACGCTTTTTAGGCAAAATGCGTCATCCCTAAAATCTTTTGCACCCACCCGAGCTCGAGGAACATAAGCGTCAGGACCCCAAGGCCGCTTGCAGTCATTCGTCTCAGGCACCTCAGACCCGTCTTGCACTCTGGAATGAAAATACTTGCCAATCCGCCGTGGTTGCTCAGTGGCTATGGTGTTAGGCTGCTGAGCACGAGGTCGCGGGATCGAATCCCGGCCGCGGCGGCCGCATTTCGATGGGGGCGAAACGCGAAAACACCCGTGTACTTAGATTTAAGTGCACGTTAAAGAACCCCAGGTGGTCAAAATTTCCGGAGTCCTCCACTACGGCGCGCCTCATAATCAGAAAGTGGTTTTTGCACGTAAAACCCCAGAATTTTTTTTAAATACTTGCCAAACGTAAATGATAGCTGGCCCGAACAGGCAAGCGACGTTCCTTCATTAAAATAAAATACTTCGTCTAGAACAGCCACCATGCAGTTCGCGTTGCCCATGTTACCACCTGGCATCACGTTAGAGCGGTCACCGTTTTCGCTCCAGAAAATAATATGGTTTGTGACTGCAAGAATTTCCTACTTCTATTACGACAGGCCCTACCGTCAATTTCCATCGTCATCCACGAGGCACTGCTGCGTGAATTGCAAAAATCCTGCGCAGGGAATGGTCATTTCCCGTGTGTTTTCGTCGCCAGATTATTCTACTAGATGATCATAATTTCTCCATATCATGAAAGGGACAATCCTGCGTGGTATGGCATAATCTTGATGTCTGAACCGTGCAGACAGGACCACATACCACAACAGTATCTTGCAGTACAAGTTTAATGCTTGACAGACGCAGCTGCCGTAGGAAGGAAAATACGCGCATTCCCATCGCGGACAAGAGAAGAAATTTCTTGTGGCAACTAGAGCTGACAGAGCATCGAAGTTGACTACACGCGGGAGTTCTGTACGTCAGCCTGAAGAAGTGTATCTACAGGCACATTTAGGAAGCATTGTTCAATGAGGTCATTTTGCGGTAAGAACTAAACGATTGCCTCAGTAAATGCCCTCTTTGTTGAGACAGCTTTCGGTATTTGCTCAGAGGACGAGCTTGTTCGGGTCATATAGGAAGGAGCTCTATATTGACGTTGATTCATCGAAGAAAGCAAAAACAACGAAATCCACCTCTAGAAAACGTTGCCCTTCCAGTAAATTTCGTTGTTACTGGCTCAATGACGCCTTTCCCATACTTGTCAAATGATGGGGCTTTCCAGGAAGAGCTTACCTTTCAGACAAAGTATGCGTGCTCTGAAGTATGTTAACGCAAATTAAGTGTTCCTTTTTTTTACAACTTTGTGTGCCTAAAATAGGGGCGCTTTATTGAGATTCATGTACTGCCTCTAAATTTGCTATGTTGAAAGTCTAAGCATAAGCCGGTCTCCCAGCTGTAACTTAAAGCTTGAAAGTATTTGGCGCAGCGCACGAGCGTACGCCGTGATGTTCATAAAGTTATCTTCTCTAAAAATTTTTTTTTCGGTGGTAGCAAATCCTTATCGGAAGCATTATGCGGGAGACACATGGTGCGATTTTCCGCGCGAACGGTCGTACGACCATTCGCATCGGCTGCCGCACTCAACGGTTTCCCAGCAGAATCCGCCGCATGCGGCGTCGGATCGCACACCGCGCATGCGACCAACTTGCTGAATATTGTCGTGTGACTGCCGCATCGGCCGGCGACCGCAGCCAATGACAGCGCCGGTAGCGCGAACGTCACGGCCACGTCATAGACCCGACGGGGTGGAGCCGGCGAGCGAGCGCCTCGCCGCTCCGATCATGTCTGTTTTTTTTTTTTTCTCTCTGGTCGAAACGAAGGCCTCTTTCGCCGCTGACGGCGGTACATAAATAAGCTGCAATTTGTTTCTGACACGAAATAACTCATAGAATAAAGTGGCCTTGAAAGAGTGCATGTTATAAAACATCCCGCGATACAGTAAATCGTTGGCGTGATTTCTAATCGGACGCGGTCAGCGCAGACGCGCCAGCAATCGTCTATGCGAAGCGGCTCGCCTGACTGGCGTGTTTACTCATCGCTACTAACGGCACCGAGAAAAATAACCGTATTTTCACTTAGGAGAAACATAAATGTTCAGACATTGATTGTGCTGATGAATTTAGGCGCTTTATTACGAGCTGCGGACGCATCGGCATGGGCCCTCGGCCTCGGATAGACGGCCGGCGAGCTTTGCCTACACCGTCTCCCAGCGATCGCAATCTCGCCTGGCATGCTCGTTCGCTTCTGTCGGCGCCAATGAAATAAAATGTGCTGCAATTTAAGCGTGAGATAACTGTGTACATGTTGTGCCGACTAACATAGGCGCTTCGTTATACGAGCTGCAAGCGATCGTGTCGCAAGCGCCACCGCGGTGTCGGATTCGTTGGCCGAGCGAGCTATGCCTGCCGGCTGCTCCTGTAGCCATCGGCCGCTGTAAGGAGCCGTTACTGCTAACGCGTTCTTGCGGAAACACGTCTACAGTGCTTCCATAGGCGTGTTTATATTGTCATCGTTTGTTTCAAACAAGAGAGCTGTGCAAATACGTTTGCTTTCACTTTCTGTTCGAAGTTATGAAGCATTCCGAACTTCCACGCAGGGGCGCCGGTTCTGGGCGGAGCTACCCGCCGCTCGCTCATTCGTACCATGTGTCCCGAATCGCCGCATGCGGCAAGGCGCACACGACGCGCCGTACGACAGATCGCACGGAAAATCGCACCATGTGTCTCCCGCATTATACAATGTTGTGCCTACTCGCGGTTAAAAATAGGTAAATGAAAGGAAAATTATGCCCATCCAGTACAAACATGGTCATTGTGTAAGGACAGGTGTGTGCAGGATGAATTATAAGAATAATGACAGGTGTAAGGTTCACTTATTTTTTTCTCGGTTCATCCTTGTGCTCGTGGCGTAGTGGAACCTGCACTGCGCATGCGCATGAAGTGACGTGAAGCACGCACCTATTCGGCAACACAGCAGCAGCCACAATCAACAATAACGTCCTGGATGGGTCATCGAAAAGGTTGAGTTTAAAAACAAAAGTACCACGATTGCAAGCTCACACCCTGAACTGTCTTTCGATATGGATGAGGCTTCGTGAATGCCTACTTGACCTATGCTTGGAGTTATACCACTGCTCCTGGGCATGTGAGACGTGTTTGTCCTGTTTCTACGTTTAGTCATGTCCTACGCTACGAAAAAAGAACACATCCTAAGCCGCAGACGCTGAAGTTAGGTTGCTATCCTTGGGAGTGATGACGCCATAGTCATAAATTGTGCTTCACACTCAGTTCCAATCAGGTGACCTAATACGTAAAATGATGAAATAAGCAAACAAGCTCTGACATGCTGCTCGGTGAATGCCCGATGGATCAAATGTGGCTAGTCCGGCTGGCCGACGACGCCGCCAAGATTCAAGGTCCAGCCGCCAGCTGAGGAAGGGAGTCTCAGGTGGCGCTAGCCTCCCGGCCACCCGTCTGACTTGACCCAAGCGAGGAGCTTGAATAAAGTTTTCTTTTTCTCTATCACCATGATTCCATTGCAGGGTGCCCGACCAATCGATTAGAAGCCTTTGTGGGTAAGTGCAAAAGTAAGCCAGCAGAAAATGATGCGAAATGAGCGTGCCGGAGACAACAGAACTCTTCTTCGAAGATTAGAGAAGCTATAATATACCTTAAAGAAAAGTTACAGTTGGTTGAGCGAGGGACAGACGAAAGGGGAAAGGTAGGGAGGTTAACACGTGGGGGAGATCCGGTTTGCTACCCTACGCTGGGGAGAGAGGGGAGGGGGAGTTAAAGTGATACCAAAGTAGAGAGAAAAAAAGAAAGGAGCATAGACATGCAATTACAGTCGGCCACTGTCGCCGCATACCGTCACCAAGGTAAATATACCTGGTAGCGAAGCTTCCATAGGAGCCCATACATTCAAAACATGGCGGTTCATCGGTGGTTCACGGTACTTCGCGCCATCTGTATGTGGAGGGAACACTTCTGGCGGAAGAAAAAATAATGTGACGCCATAACCGTTAAAGACAGAAGTGACGTCATTTTGTTTTCGAAGGGGCGAAATTTCTTTTTTTGGCCTGCCTTTAGAGCTATATATTCAAATGCCCCGCCATTCGACTTGATGGGCCTTTCTAGCTTTCAGCGCGGAAAGCGATGCAGGAAGAGGCCAGCCATACGCTTGCCGAAATCGCATCCCTGCACAGAACATATTTGCTTGGAGGCCGGCGAAAGCTTTAGGTGCAGAGTGCTGGTCCTATCGTCGGATGCCAAGCCCGTCGCGCAGAGCAGTCGCACGAGAACAATTAAACAATTATCTGACGGTCACAACTCACTACTTTTCAAGAAGCGATGGATCTACCCGTGTCACCAAATTCAGACAGACTTCGACAAGCAAAAACGCACGTCTGAGGGAAGCCTATTTCAACAGGTGAACTTAACGAGTGCGCCATTCTGCACATATCAAGAGGTGCATTGCATTGCGAGTGACAGCGGCGTCAACGCCTCCTGTAACGATGGGCGCTGAAAGGAAAGGTATTTGTTAATAGTAATGAAAAAACTAAACTTGTATTAACTCGTCAAGAATGTATAAAGTTCACCAGGAATTTTATTTTCGATGAACGAATCTAAGTGTGCCTCGCTCGAATGAAAAAAAAAACAATTTTTTCTTGCGCAATGTTTGTTCTCTCCAAACAGAGTCACGCTTGAATTGCTGCTCCCATAACCCCCCTTGCTGATGTCGGTGACAATTTGTACTGAACGGCTTCGCGACCTATTTGTATCGACCTTGCTGTCACTGCACAGCACAGTAGCACTTGCAGCACTATAAACATCTGTTGAGGCTACAGCCGCTTGTCCAATTCTGTTGCCTTTACAAACTGCAACACTGCCCTTGTCGCACTCCGCTGCGATGGCTTGTGATGGCGGAATTTTAAGATGAGTTCTTTTGTAGGAGCTCTTCGGTCAAAGCGCGTTATAGCGATTGCGAGTGATCGTCTGTGTAAATTGTAGCGAGGACAGTCACAGAGAACGTGTTGAAATGTGTCCCCGTTACCACAGTCATCACACGTGGCGTCGTCGGCCCATCCGATTTGGAAAGCAAAAGGCTTGGTGAAAGCCACCCCTAGCTATATTCAACAAAGCAGGGAGCTTCGCGAAGGCAGAGTCGAGCTGGAAGGAAAAGGCGTAGAGAGGAGTCTTGGTTGTGCAGCCGGTTGTTTTCAAAACCTGCTGCTTTCCACAATGACGACGCGATGTCACGGCTGACCATTCAAAGATCGCTAGCGGCATCTCTCCTTGAAAATGGCATTGTAAAGATGGTTGAATTCGCGGCATAGAGCCACACGCATGCTCGAATTGTTCACCAAGAGTATAGGCGCGATTTTCTAGGCTCCTGCCTCAGTCATTCACCAAGGTCTAGGCATGAATTTTATGCCATTGTAAGCTTGTTAACCCATACCAAACTTGCTCCTCTTGTGTGCAGGACCTTATGCCAGAGAGAAACTGCGCCAGCTTGTTTTCCAGCTTTTCCTTGCGTTGGCCTACCATTCGACTTAGCTTCTCCAATTCGATAAAATTTTACATGTTTGGGTATGCGCGAAGTGTGGCCCACGCTTTAATTTGCTTTTCTCGCGTCTCTTCGCAGTTCTCTTCTGCTCAGTCTTGCATGTATTTAATAGGGTCAGTAATAAAAGTGCAAAAGTATGTTATTGCGTTGTCGATGCTAAGTTTGCTTATTTAATAACGAATCAGACATGTTGATTGTTTAAAATACAGCCAATTGAAAGAAACTAGCTATAATATAGGAATATGCCGAGGACAGGCGTAGTACTGCATTAAAGTAGACACTACTGTGAAGTGGTCATTGCCTAAGAATATTTCACACCATTCCATTCCAAGTAGGGAAGAAGCCACAATGGGCCAAGCGCTTAATCAATACAACAATATTAATTGTGTGATACATTACAATAGATGGCCTCCTCTTTATTAACCGCTCGCCGGAGGTTACAAGAATTTGCTCCATGTGCTTACCTTCAGCATCGCACCCAGAGTCTCGCTACAAATTGTTGAGAACTCACCACCAGCATTCCCTCGCCAGCCATAAAATCATATTTTTATTGATACGCAATTAGATTGATTATAAACAGAAGGAATGGTAACCAATCTATCATTTAGAATTACTTGTACAGACACTGACTTGAGGGGCGTTTTAAGTTGTGGATTATAGGTGACAGACTAGTCTGCACAATTATTGCCATAATTATTGCAGCGGTATCTTCAGAGTGCCGACCACCAGAAGTTTAATTGGTCAGAGTTTAAGTGCTTCTCCTGGACTCAAAAATGCCTTAGGATTATGGTAAATTAATAGTTACTAAGGGCATCTAGGTTTTAATTAGCTCTCTGGCATTGCAATACATTATCCGCCACACAATAGTAGTACTACTAAAAGGAAAGTGTTCCAAGTTGTGTCCCTTGTCCTCTGGTAGGCGCTGGATGCCCGCGCTTTCAGGCTTTCGTACGTGTTTCTGGCGTCGCCTCGTGATGGGAGGTGATGTAGCTCGACTGTGCCGGAGTCGCCCAGCTCTCTCGTAGTGAGTGAAGCTCTAACTATTGCGGCAGGTGGCTAGCTGCGCCGAGGTCGAGCAGGTGAAGTTGCCTTGAGAAGCGCTCCCCCTCCTCCCGCCCGTGCCCCCGCTGCTTACGATTCCTATCAGCAAAGGCTGTGTAGTGAAAAACTGAGCACCTCTTATGGGCTTACTCAAGCGTGGTATGCTTTCACATTGAGAGTGACGACCTTGTTCCTTCTTTTTCATGTTGCACGTGATCCTGGTTATGCTGCGTGGTCACCATCGCATATCACTTCTTGCAATGGGGTGTGTCAGCACACTGGTCCGAGGGGTGATTATCGACACCACGTTTCGCTCAGGTGAGCTGGCCACTGCAGCAATATGTATCCGCGCGCGCTTTTTATGCATCAGTGCTGTAAGCTGGTGATCGGAATATCTCCAAGTACCACAAGACTGGTTAGCATCTCGTACTCTTGTTTGTCACGAAACAAGAGCCGGAGGTATCCGCTGAGCATTTTTAGCACCTTATAGCTCGTGCCGAGGGTGTAAGCCAAAGAACTGCCAGCAACACAAGGAGAAAGTATTCTTGCTTGGTTTTGAGATTTATCACAGTTTGCTACATAGAAACGGGGGAAAGTCTTTCTACCGAGTGAAACAGTTGGTAAGCCTCCATCGGTGCGTGAAGTTATTTGGAGAGTTACGGTAGTGAAGCAGAAGATAGGGTTCTCATAGCCTTGTATTTTGTATAGATTGCCATGACTATGAGACGTTACAGCACTTTACATGTAAGAATGCAACAAATTGGAAGGTAGGACTTGTAACGACTAAAAGGAAGCACGCCACAAAAAAAAAAAAAAACACTATCGAAGAAGGGGAGTGGAAAACGCGAATGCAGAATTTTCTCGGATGGGTGGCTCGGGGTGCGCGCAAAATCCAACCCAATAATGTGGAGGGCGTCCTCCGAATAATCTTAAGAGACACTGACACTGTCCCAATCGTCATAACTGTATTAATCGTCTTTCCTTCGGACACGGCTAAGCACACACGGTGAGGTAACGAAGGATGCGATCTCCATCTTGGACCCCAACTGCATGGAAACTGCAGCGCCGTGTAAGACCAGCGGAATAAATATTGAAATTTAGTGTAATAGAACACTTTTTCTATTGCTTTAATTCTATCAAGATGCGACGACTGGGTGGCTTTTGGCTATTCATAATCCCAGATTTCCAAGATGTCCTCAGGGAACGCTCCACCTCGCGGTTGCCCCACATGATTCGGCGACGAGGGAATATGCATATTTTCTGGCGCTTCTTTATTTACACTTAGAGGTATTTCGTGAACATGTGGAATTGCCATGGCTTTAGTTTTTGTGAACTGATGGTCTGCTACTCGCCCCTTTATCTTATATCGCACAACTGGAAAGCACATGTCTGGGAACGCCTGCTACCTAGCGAGGGCCAATTGGCAAGCTAGGGTCATTTCTGCTTACTTTTTAATGCGTTGATTTGAAAAAAACTCTTGATATCAATACCTCTAAATGGCAACGTAACGATTCACATACCCAAATAAACCGCGTTTTGAGCGTTATCTCGAGATTGAACATGCTTGCTACATCTCCGCGAGTTGTGAAAAAAAAAAACTGTAACGAAACCGCCTCTGTTCCTTTCTTGTCTGCCTCCTCCCATACTGTCTCTTGTCACAATACGCTAAAGTATTCTGCTATTGGTGCCAAATGAGACGTGAACAGCGGAGTGCGTTTCCAAAGCGTAACTCAAAGTATAGTGCGCACAAACTGCCAATTATCAGCATTGACAGATACATCTTGTTTGACCTCACCAGGCGGTGATGCTCGCCTTATACTATGATATTTTGTCTTCTGCTTTGTTTCTCTTTATTTCAACGGGAGAAAACAAAAATCACGGACAACAGATGCGAAAATATCCCGGTATAGGGCGAGCGCCGTCGCATATTTCAGTAAAACCCGATGTGCGAGCCTGTCAATGGTGATAACTATCCCACAACGTGCACATTACCTTCAGTTATGCTTCGGTCACGTGATCCGTAGGCTGTGTTTTGTTTAGTACAGATAGTGCATCTGCAATTAAAGTAATGCGAGTCAACCGAGATACAGTCCACCTGAATAAGGGGTTTTTGCAGTGAAGCTGTTACCGCCTCGCTGGTTTTCTGTTGACGTTCGCAGCTTCGCCAAGTTGGGGGAGAGATTGCTGAGACAGAGTGAAAGCAGAGTGTAAGAAATAGCTTCGCGCAGCATAGCGATGCGGCAAGGGTCGGCGGGGTCTAGCGAGGGAGAAGGAGCTGCGCGGTGGGGACACAGGTGGCGCGACGTCTTTGCTCTCAGATTTAAAGAAAAAAAACGAAAAACCACGCGCTCGTTTGGTTCGACGCTGCGCCGTTCTCCCTCACTGGTTGCAGAATCAAGGGTCTTCCCTTTCTTTAGATCACTATTATCCTCACTTCGGCGTACTTCAAGAAGCTACCAGGTACACGGCATCGGCGCTAGCATGCATCAGAGCGGTGCTACAACGTCTGGCAGACGACACCCACGCATATGGCGTCTCAAGAAATCGCTTTTGTGTTGGCAGGTGCCTGAAATGGCGTACCGTGCCAACTGAAACGTCCGACAGAAGAACACGGCATCAATTTTTCTGTATCCTTAGCTTCGCTCAGCTTCGCTGGTCCGCGATGTTTGCGATATCAGAGCCAGGCACAATGTCCTTTTACTGTCGACGAAAGTTTCACTAGGACGCAGTTTAGACTTCGGCATTTCCACGTTGAAATGAGAGTGAAAAACACAGTAGCATGAACCACGAGTCAAGAAACTAACACTTGATTGAGCGAAACTATGCCCACAAAACAAGTTACGCACAGGCTAAATGATAACATCGAGCACATGCCTAAACCGTCGAAAAACTCATCTGCGGCTCAAGCGAGTCTGTTATTTATAACTGCTTAGTCGAAGATTCCACACTAATCGCATGGGCACAAGCGCCTTACAATATGTGGAACACTATTCTTGTCACGTTCGCAATTCGATTACAGAAGTTTCCACTATAACAATAGGCAGCAGAAAAAATTAGTGAGGATGATCCAGAAGGTTCTGATACATGCAAGCACGTCATGCGCGGAGTGATAACACTTTAGGCGCTGAAACGCGTTCACCGGAAAGAGATAAAAAGCATACGTGTCAATGCGTCCACCTAAAAAGTATCGTGCCCGGGCAACGAGCACCAAACGATAGCGAAGACCAAAAGAACACGTAGTAAGCAAAATTAAAGCAATGAAATCATTGTTGGTTAGCTAAGGCAAAACCGCTTACTGACACAGAAGTTGGACTTCTTACATACATGTTACGGGCTTACGGGCCGTGCTCACATTCGCTGAATTTTCGTGTAGAGTCCGAAATGACGTAGCTGTTCACTCAGTCCACGTCAGATTATAAGGGTGCAAACCCAATCATAGTAGCCGGCCTGGTATTCGATGAAGTGTGGTCGATGATTGTAGTGTTGTCTGACTGTCCTTGGCTAGTGCTTGATGCGTAGGCGGGCGAGTTGTCCTGATCCTGTGACACAAGGGTGAATCTGCCACGCAAGGGTGTCAGCACCTCTTGTGTTCGACGTACGTGCTCATTCCAGTCGTCCTTGTCAGGTGGCCTCCAGCTGCTCAAACTTGGGTTCGTTGCCATGTAGACATAACTGTCATTGACTTTGCGGTTAAGGATTCTTTGATGACGGAGTAGTCAGGTCCTCTGTCCACTAAAGCCGCCCCTGCGCGGCGACACCGTCGCTATTGATGGTTCGTAGTCTTACCTTAGTTATTTCAAGGCTTCTGACCATGGCTCCATGACACTGTCCCACTGTTTCGTGGCATCGTGAGGTAGCCTTTAGGCAGCGTGGTTTTTTCTTCGAAGCATCGTCGAAATTGCAGCGCGTCATTTCTTCGTCGAGAAGACTGATTCTGCGTTGGCGGCGGAAGACCTTCGCCACTTCACTAAAGAGAAACCGCACCTCCGCAAGTTGTTGTGTTTGGTTTAACGGATACAGACCCACATATCGGCCACGGATTGCCGTAGTTTATCCTCGGTGCTCCAGTGTGAGGCAGTGCCTTGGCGACAGCGATCGAGAAAATCGTCGGCGTCTCCATTCAGTTGCAGCCAAACAGTGAGCAATTTCACGGGGCTGTTCGTCTTGGTGTGAACACAAAGAGTTGACTACCCAACTTTTTAGTAGCATCTCACGGTATGGGTGTAAGCAATGGACGTGTCAGGCTTCTACCGCAATTTGAGCAGAGCGAGCAGTTCCGAGGTGTGGGCGCGAAGGGCGACGGAGACGCCAGAAGACGGTGACGTAGGCCCTCACTCCAGGCTTCAGCTGCGGCAATTCAGTAACCGCGAATGTCTGTTGGAACTCCTCTCAGACGACGTCAACAAGGCGACTTGAGGCTGCGTCGAAGAGAACATTTTAAGTAGTCCTTCGCGTGCAAATGTTCTGGTGGTCTTTCGGAGTTCGTCGGAGCCTAGTGCTTGAATTTTTCATCTCGGCGAGAACGCTAGGCGACAATGTTGCGAGTGCTCTTTTACAACGTTTTTTCTATGCCCGTTGCTTCCGTTAGGAATTTCGTAATTGTATTGGCCGGTTTACATATCCGACGTAAATCACTTGCTTCAAAACCACAGATGAGGAAAAACGCATTCATCTGTGCCATGTACGTGTCCACGTGGCTGAATTACGAGTTGATTTCTGCTCTGAAATTGCGGTACTTTCATTGAACTTAGGCCCGCTCCTTAAGCATGACGCTCGGGAATGTTTGTGGAAACGTAGTTGGTGAAAATGTGTAAAAATATAAGCTGTGAAACCGCAGCTTTTCAGAGTTTCAATTCTTAAACACAGGGGTTCTTGAGTAGGTTTCAGGGCAGCTTTTCAGATTTCCAAACAGTGATCCGCTAATGATCGGTGGCTTCCTTGCTTTTGCAGCACACGTCGCTGCAGGTGACACGGGCACTCTCATTGTGCCAGTTGTCTGGGCCACCATGTTCCTGGTCTTCTCGGGCAGAGGTCAAGTACTAGGGCGGAAGTAGTAGCCTGCGGTTATCTTCCTCGCCCCTAACGACGTTCACGTTATTTTTTATGATACGGTTTATTCTGTTTCCACGAAGCACTTTTACCAGATGTCACGCTGTAGTGACGGTGAACAACACAGTCAGAAGAACCGTGAGTCATGAAATAATCTTTATTGGGCGTACATCTGAATCAACAAAACAAGTTACAGTCGGGCAGAACGATATTGCCGGGCACGTGAGTCGATAGTTGAACAAATGATTTGCGATTAACGAGTATCGGCTATTCTCACTTTTTTTCGTAAAATATTTCAGCCTTAGCGGCGCTCGCTTGTCTTCCAGAATGCACAACTGTATTCGCCTTACGCGTGCGATTTGATTACAAAACGCTCCATTATGGCAGAATGTCCTCATACATGCGGGTGCCTCATGCCCTGAGCTGTAACTTAACCTTTGTTATTCAGTGAGACGCGTACATTGGAAAAAGGTATAGAAGTACGCGGGTCAATAATATTAACTAAAAACTGTATCTCAGTTGTCCTATGATTGCACGCAAGGACACGTTCTTTAGATCAGGCTAAAAAATTCTACTGTTGTAGTTAGAGCGCAGGGCAAGTCAAAAGAGATGGCTTCCGAGTGAATAAGAAGCTACACTTTAAAACTGACGGAGGTTACACTTCAATACCACAGTACTTAAAATATTCGCTCTGGAAGACAATACATAGTTCAGCTCCAAATGATTTGAGCCTAATAAAGTCTCCCTGTTGTCAGCAGTGTGGTAAAGAATAAAATTTTTCTTAAGAATACAAGAGCCAAAGAGAACCAAAACATTACGGGCATTGAATAATTTGTAAGCGAAATAAATTTTCCCATGTCTGTGTGCATATTTTGTAAAAGTTCTCCCAGAAAGGCAGCAAGGCTGAACAGCTTCGATTATTAGAGATTAGTTTTTGTTGACAAGAATGCAGTGCCTCCTTTAATGGGTTCCCCATGTGAAGTACTCCCTTCTATTCACACCGCAGAATCCTTAAAGCATGGTTAGCTAAACCTTTATTACTAGTACACTGTCAAAATGCTTGCACAAAACTAAACGAGGTGTCAAGGATCCTGTGCGAACATTCAACCTTCTAGTTAAGCAAACACAAAGCTGCAGCCCATTATGGTTTGTCTAGAAATGAATTTGCTAAAGCTACTTTGGCGAACAACATAGTTTTGCAAACAGTAAGCTCTACCCAGGATCGGGTGGATTCTGGTGGAGACGACGTTTCATCACGCAATTAGGAAAAAAAAAAATCTAGCGGAATCCTTTACGTCTTGCATTTCTCTCAGCACTTTTAAACATCAAAAGAAGCCCGTCTCGACACGATGCGTTCGGGTAGTTTCTCGTCAATGTGGGAGAGCGTCAGCGTTAATTTCCTGCACGACTTCACGGTCACGTTCCTATGCAAAACACCTGGGTGAACCATTTTCCTTGCGCGCTAGTCACACTGTTACGACTGCCCACCCGTATGCGTCACGTGATCTCCAACCAGTTGAGCTGCATCTCTTAACGAATCTCCACACAATTCGCACCAAATATTCTTGCAGAGATGTGCGTCGAGGTTTTTTTTCATTGCGAACCGAAATCCACACTGCTAGGACTCATACGGCTATTTACCCTCGTAAATTCTTCTGCGTTGTCTTCTGAAATTTGAGTTATACTTAAAGGATAGATTGCGTATGTCGCAAATAAAAGGTCTGTCGTGACTGTGTGATATGAGGTGATCATCAGGTTCCGCTTAGCTTTTAAACGGTTTAGTACAATTTTGGCGGATATAGTGTTTCAATCCTGTGGGAATCAGTTGATGCTTATAGAAATTGCCTCTGTGCGCGAACGATTTATGACCTATTTTGCATTTGTGGGGTCTGTCGCCTGTATGCGTGCGGTAATGGGCAGGTAGAGTAGCAGCGCTTCGTGACAATTTACCACATGTTTCGCATTTGTGGTTCGACTTCCTAACGGATGATCAATCGCGTGCTCTGAAAGTGAGGGCTGTGACGTCCGTGTGTTCGTTGGGTTGCCCGTGTGAGGTATCCCGTCTGCTGAAAACCTTTCCACTGACAGCACAGGACACTTTCTGTTCTCTACCTCCGGTTCCAGTAGCATTCCTGCAAGGATATGGACAATTTAGCTCAAGATGGCCGACTTTTTTGTGAGATGGCAAAAAAAAGATTTTGGCCCAATGAGAGTTTGACAAAGTAAATGGTACTATAATGATAAGGTGACTCGCTCAACTTGAGCGCTAAGTTCCTGCATTGATATTTAGCGCTCGATTTGGGCTCTAGATTGTCAGAAATTGAACACTGGTGCTTTCAGTGGTCTGTGATGCTTAACTGTATATTCAGAACTTTTCTCGTTCGAGATGCAAGTATAACCGAAGCCTTGCATTTTATAATACATCATGTATGTCCTACATGAAACAGGTGCAGGAGTGGAGAAATATCTGTCAGTGATGGAAAGGGAAAAAAACTAGCCGGGCTGACTACTAAAAATACAACTCTGCCTTCAACAGACTCACAAGGACTATTGAGGCAATGGTCCAGAAGCGTGCGCTCGGAAGCGAGACATTTGGCATTGAGAAAGACTGTTTTGCGTCAGCTAAAATACGTCTTCGTTTCATCGCACAGCTCCTAATGACCCGCTCTTGCGGCGAGCGTCGGCGGCGTAACCTAGTGAACGAGCACAACAGCGAAAGATGAAAGAGCGAACGCGGAGCGGCAAAAGACGTGAGCCTTGAACGGTCGAGAGGCGGAGATCAATGACAGCTTCCCCTTCAGTGACTAGAATGCGGATATATAGTTTTATGCTGACCTGCCCGACTGCGCATTTCGTGCTATGATCATCTCGTTAGTTCGCGTCGGATCTCGCTCCAGCTTGATTGGTTTGCTTCTTCGGTTGTCTTGGTTTGCGATTGCTTTCCAATCTGAATTTTATGTGCAACGCGAATTGTGTAGTATTTTATGTAAGCCAAGCAGCCCCAGCTATTACACTGGATCCGTCGATCAGTCGCTTGCAAAAGCCGTCGCGATTTACCTCTGCTATGTGTCTCTCGCAACATTTTTGACTCCATATATGGCGAAAGGAAAACACGTGCTGCTCTGAAATTTCTTATAATGGCTTTCCAAATTATCGGTGAATTTTTCAGAGTAAAACAGTTCGGTAGCAAGTTAAGTCCAAGAAGATCGTCTAGAAACGACCAAGAAGACATCCCGAATAGCAGCCGCAGCGGCCCCAATGACTCTTCGGCAGCCCAGGGAACCGCCAACGTTCCGCGGTTCCACATTTGAGGACCCGGAAAGCTGGCTGGAGACGTATGACAGGGTGGCTATGTCTAACACTGGGAAAGCGACGACAAGCTGCGACATGTCTATTTCGCATTGAAGGACACTGCCAGGACGTGGTTCGAGAATTGAGAAGCCACCTTGACGACGTGGGACCCGTTCCGAAGCGGCTTCCTGCAAACATTTACAAGCATCATGCGAAAAGACCGAGCCCAAGCCCTATTGGAGACCAGAGCGCCGCTGCCGAATGAGGCGATCGTGATCTTCTCTGAGGAAATGAGCCTTCTGTTCCACCACGGCGACCCGGAAATGTCCGAGGAGAAGAAAGACCGCCTGCGGATGCGTGGTGTAAAGGAGGAACTTTTCGCCGGAATGGTAAGAAGCCCACCGAAGACCGTCCAAGAGTTTCTTCGTGAGGTGACGAGCATCGAGAAGACACTGGAAATGCGGAACCGGCGATTCGACCGCCGCACCAAGCCGACAACCCACGCCGACTCACTGGCCACCAACGACTTGCGCGAGACCATCAGCGCAGTCGTACGAGAGGAGCTTCAGAAGATCTTCCCTTCATCGCAACCTCAAGTGGCCTCTCGTCAAAGAAGAAGTCCAGCAATCGCTCGGAGTTCCCGAGGTGCAACCAAAATCATCGCAGCCCCAGCCAGAAGCGATGACCTACGCCGCCATCGCCCGCCGTGAAGGTCCCCCTCCACGTCCGCGCCAGGACCCGTCGGCCACCGCCGTCAGCACGCCCACCCGTCGGCCAACGCAGTCATCCGAGGAAGACGGACGTTTGGCGCGCTCCTGACCACCGCCCGCTCTGCTACCACTGCGGAGAAGCGAGTCACGTCTACCGACAATTCCCATACCAGGAGATGGGACTGCGAGGCTACGCCGTCAACGCTCCGCGCCCGCAGCAAGGTGAATGCCCTCGCGATATCACCGACAACCTCGCCGCTACTCAGTGGACCTGCCGACGACCATCCCTTTCGCCATCACCAGGCTGCTACCTGTCGCCGCAGCGCCGACTATACACTGGCCCAGCCCGGTACCACTCAGCGAGCCCATAACCGGAAAGCTAAAAGCAGCAACCGTCGGAGGTCCTGTTGCTGTTCGTCGAACTGACGAAAATTCTCCGCCGCCGACGAAAACGCCGAAGAAACGACTTTGACGACATAAAGACACGCCGCTGTCCCGACGAAGTCTGGAAGGAAAGAATACGACGACGAAAGAGAACCTGACGACGTCACATATCAGCCACAGGTCAACGCGACGCAGCCGTGATCCGACGTCAAGACCGAACTGTAATGGAAGACAAAGAACCATGGACCTCGACGTGCTTCTCGACGGCCACGCAGTCACCGCCTTAGTCAACACTGGGGCAGATTACTCCATCATGAGTGAACACATCACCGCCCAGTTCAAGAAAGTTAAGACTACATGGGAAGGCCTTCAAATTCGGACCGCTGGAGGACGCGACATAACGCTGACTGGAATGTGCACGGCAAGAATTACGATTCACGACTGGACTTACTCTGCCACCTTCGTTATCCTCCAACAGTGTTCACGAGACGTCATTCTCGGCATGGACTTCCTGAACCAACACGGCGCAATCATCATCCTGAAGTAGAAGTCAATAACGCTGTGAGAAGATCATGCGATACCGCCGGAGTGCCTTTCTAGTCACCGCGCCTTGAGTGAGCTCGAAGATCAAGTGAGCATACCGCGTCGCTCCAGCATTGTTATTTCGGTCGGCACCGAAGCACCCACTGCCGTAGAAGGCGTCATCGAAGACGACCGACGTCTACTGCTCGACCGTGAAATTTTTGTCGCACGTGAGATCGCTGACTCCATGGAGGAAACACGAAAGTGTTGCTGACAAACTTCAACCAGGATTTCAAACACATCAACAAGGGCACGACGATCGCATACATCGAGGAAATTCAGGAAACCATCGATGCGTATGTCCTCCCGGATTCTGTCGCACTTTCCCCGACGACCCAATTTCCAGAACTAGACTTAGACATAAATGCAAGTCTCCCCATGATTAAGCAACAACAGCTCAGATGTTTACTTCGACGAATACAAAGACTGATTTTCGACGCCATCGAGGATTCGGCAATCACTAGACACAAAGCATCGCATAATAACCAGAAAGTGCGCTCGACCACTCCGCCAGATCCCTTACTGAGTTTCGATGTGAGAACGCGAAGCTATAAGACAAGAAGTCGACGAAATGCTGCGCGACGACATCATCCAGCCGTCGACAAGCCCGTGGGCCTCTCCAGTTGTCCTGGTAAAGAAAAAGGATGGAACGCTACGTTTCTGCGTCGATTATCGTCGTCTGAACAAGATTACGAAGAGGGACGTGTACCTCCTCCCACGCTAAATACATCTCGTCATTGGACCTCAACTCTGGCTAGTGGCAAATAGAAGTGGACGAGAGAGATCACGAAAAGACCGCCTTCATCACCCCAGACGGCCTCTACGAGTTCAAGATTGTGCCATTTGGACTGTGCTCGGCACCTGCAACGTTCCAGCGCGGGATGGAAACGGTTTTGGTAGCATTGAAGTGGCAGACCTCTTTGGTTTACTTAGATGAGGTCGTCGTCATCGCCGTCAATTTCGACGATCACCTCAGGCTGCTTGCGACAGTAGTAAAGGCCATCAAGTCATCAGGGCTCACTCTAAAGCCGGATAAGTGCCGCTTCGCTAAAGATGAGCTTCTATTCCTAAGACATGAAATCAGAAAATCTGATGTCCGCCAAGACACGCGAAAGACAGCTGCCATCGCACAGTTCCCGCAACCCATCGACAAGAAGGCAGTGCTTAGATTCCTTGGCATGTGTGCCTTTGTTAAGGACTTTTAATGCATCGCTGAGCCGTTAACACGTCTAAATAAATTTGATGTTGAGTTCAAGGGGGAAACGCCGCAGTCTTACACACTGGAAGAACTCAAACGACGCATGCAGTCGCCACCGGTACTTGCGCACTTCGACGAGTACGCCAATACAAAAATCCATACTGACGCCAGTAGCCTACGCCTCGGTGCCGTTCTATTCCTGGGGAGAAACGGAGCCGAACAGGTGATAGCTTACGCTAGCCGGTCGCTGTCAAAAGCGGAAGGCAATTATTCTACGACTGAAAAGGAATGCCTCGCCATCGTTTGGGCTACTGCTAAACTTCGCCCTTATCTATATGGCAAGCCATTCAAATTCGTCAGCGACCATCACGTGTTGTGTTGGCTAGCGAATATAAAGGATCCTTCGAGACGACTGGCGCGGTGGAGCCTCAGACTACAAGAATACGACATTACTGTAACCTACCAGTCCGGGCGAAAACACTCCGATGCCGATTGCCTATCACGCGCACCCCATTAACCCCGCCACCGCAAGATGACGAGAATGACGACGCCTTCCTTGGAATCATAAGCGCGGAAGACTTCGCTGAACAGCAAAGGGCAGACCCGGAGCTAAAAGGCATCGTCGAGTATTTGTAAGGGCACACCGAGGTTCTCCCTAGGGCATTTAAGCGCGGATTATGCTCATTCACGCTTCAAAACGATCTACTCGTGAAGAAGAAATTCTCACCAGTCCACGACAACTACCTTCTTCATGTTTCGTCGGCGCTGCGTCCAGAAGTACTACGCGCCCTACATGACGATCCGACCGCCGGGCACCTCGGTTTCTCCCAGACTCTCACGAGGAGACAAGGAAGTTATTCCTGGCCGCGCCTAACCAGACGTCGCCCGTTACGTCAAGACATGCCGAGATTGTCAGCGACGCAAGACACCACCCACAGCGCCAGCGGGATTACTATACCCGATCAAGCCCCCTTGCCGACATTTTCAGCAGATTGGGATGGTCTTGTTGGGGCCGTTTCCGATGTCAACATCCGGAAGTGGATCGTCGTGGCGACGGACTACCTCACCCACTTCGCTGAAACTATAGCTCTGCTTCAAGGTAGCGCAGCCGAAGTGGCAAAATGTTTTGTCGAAAGCATTCTTCTGCGGCACTGCGCCGCAGAAGTCCTCATCACCGACAGAGGAATGGCCTTTACAGCGGAGCTCAACCAAGCCATTCTGCTCTCCAGTCAGACAAGGCAGAGGAGGAGAACTTCCTACCACCCACAGACGAATAGTCTTAGGGAGCGCCTGAATAAGACCCTCACCGACATGCTAGCAATGTACATCGCCATCGAACAGAAGACCTGGGATGCCGTTCTGCCGTACGTAACCTTACCGTACGGCAGAACATCGCCGTACATAACACAGATCACGCCATTCAAGTTCGTTTACGGCAGGAACTTGACGACGACGCTCGACGCCATGCTGCCGCACGTCACTGACGAAGAGAGTGTTGACGTCTCTACCTATCTCCAGCACGCGCCGAAGAAGCCCGACAGCTCGCCCGCCGACGGATCAAGAACCAGCAGCCTACTGACAGCCGACACTACAGCCTCCGACCACGCTTCGTCGAGTACCAACCCGGCGACCGTGTTTGGGTATTGACACGTGTACATGTTTATCTTTCTCGGGTGACCCCGTTTCACCGCTTAACAAATGTTATCACGCAGCGTAGAACGGGCCTGCATGTATAGGAATTTTCTGGAATGTTATCGATGGTTCTATCCGCTGTCACCGAACCTTGTGTAATCTGATTGCATGTATGCGCGACGCGAATAGTGTAGAACTTTGTGGATGATACGCGGGTCCCAGTGATTGGTCTGGAAAATTCGACAATTGATGTGTAAATGTCGACGCGCTTGACCTGTTGATAATATTTTCGACGATCGCCGACCGTGTTCGCCGCTATCGTTGTGCTGTCATTGTCGCCTGTTTTGTGGGCACAAGTTCGCCCAATAAAAGTTAGTTTTGTTGTTCACCGTATTGCTACTGTGTTCTTAACGTCACCAGCATGGGACAGTACAAAACATTGTCTACTGAGTTTGATTGGTTCAAGGGAAAAAGTACCATAGTGGTAGCGTGACAGTCCCACTGAGTTTCTGCTTGGCAAATGAAATAGTAGACCAACCCACATGCGCTGATTTCAATTTTGAGCGGATTGATCACGGCATGCAACGGACAGTCTCGGCTTCACACGCGACCACCTAGGAGCGTGCATTTGGAATTCGCTGATATGAAAACTCGTTCAGAAACTTGAATTGCATTGGATTGGATTGGAAAAACTTTAATAAAAGTCCTGCAGGACGCACGTCAGCGCGCAGTGGGCGTCTCCCACGCAGGGACCGACAGGGAATACCTGGCGGCCGCTGCGCGAGCCTGCTGGGCGGCCCATTGCTGGTCTTGTAGGAGCGGGCTTCTTAGGGTCTTCTCCCACTTGTCGGAGGTAGAGTCGGGCGGAGCGTTTCTGCACTCCCAGAGCATGTGTGCGAGTGTCGCCGTGACCCCGCACGAGGGGCACGCATCGTCTGGGTAGATGTCCGGGTAGATCATGTGTAAGGTGGCCGGGTTTGGACCACTTTCCGCCCCCGCACCCCTAACAAACCAGGCCGCAGGCGCTAGCGCTACGCTTATTACAGACGGATACCTATCCAAACCCGGCCACCTTACACATAATCAGAGACTTGAAGTGCATATTTTTGTATCGTTTGCATGTATTCACATGATCACATTTTTTTTTACTAAGGACAATCTTAAGCTGGCTTCTTCGGAAACCGTAATGGCGAGTCTGGTGATATGCCTGCTTGTACGCAATAAGTACACGGCTGCCACGGTAGACGTAAGGGCGATCTGCCACGTTTGTTTGATTCCGCTTTTGCTAATTACCGTTGCGGCTGGGCTGCGATTGATGTCTCCTGCATCCTCTTTACTCCAGTTGGATTCCAATATCTTCACCATGTGTCGTCTGCATTGGTTGTCTCCGGATGTATGGATGCATCTTATTTGAACCACCAACACACACCCACGTGGAACACATGCAGCAGAAGAGATCAGACGCTCGCACACGCTATCTATGTCTGCCCGCGATATAGCGGCGGGAGACACAGTACTGCACCAGTTGGACAATAGTCCACAGTGAGAACTAAACGTTTTGGGTCAATATTCGCAAATAACATCCACGCAGAAGGCCTTACTCGTGTTAATAAGGTTCCTGCGGTTTACAGGCCTTCACGATATACTTCGGGAACACCGCCCCTCACCACTGTCTTTTTTGACTCTCTCGCTATCTTCCCTTTCCGCTCTTTTCCTCTTCTTATCCGCCTACTCCTCACTCGCGTGCAGGGTAGCCAATCGTAACTACCTCTGGTTAACACCCCCCCCCCCCCCCCCCGCCTTTCCATGCATTCTTTTCTCGCCCCTGTTTGCGCTAAAGGCAAATGGCCATCGCCTACATACTGTCGACGTCTTTAGTCCCATCCGTTATTGCCCTGTTTTGTGTGATCCACTGGTAAGGCCAGGCGTCGTCAGAAGTGCTGAAATAAGAAAGGTATGCGTGTTAGATATTGACAGCTGGGACTAACAAGGTGGAAATGATGTTTTCTTAAAAGAATGTTCAGAAAAAGCAAACTACTGTTTTGTTAACACAGTAATTGCAATGTTTCGTTCTCACTAAACGCAAACTATGCTGGCTGGCATAGGACAAACGACACATGGGGGATGTCTGGTGCAAGGCATTCATTCAATACAGTCGAAACGCCACCTAACTTGGCCCACACGAACATTGTCAGCTTAACTCTTCGAGCACTTACAATGGCTATATTGCCTCGGTATGTAGTTTGCTATATAAGATGCATGCTCCTCTTGCCACAGTAGAAGAATCCTAACAATTTCGGAATAAAATATTTTCCTCCATGGAAAAATTTTATTGCAATAATAAAACAGGTTGAAGCATAAAAATGAGAGTGTGTGGATGGTTTCTGCGATTATCGTGCAAGCCAGCGGTCATATTAGAAAAATGGCCATTTGCACTTCCCTCTTGCCGGTTAATTCGGCATCGCCGTCGTTGATATGGTGTTTTAACGCTAATTAAATTCATCACTCATGGACCGAGGAGCTATGAGGACTATATTATATTGTAGGTAATATTTGAAATTATGGGCTTAAGTCATTTGCCATATATAAAAAAGAGATTTCTGTTTTGTAGCCATGTCTCAATTGAAGGAATTCAGAACGAAAAGACTAATTCGAATGAATTGAGGATCAACGAGAATGGATTTCATAAACATTTCTGAGTAAGCGATGGTATGTTTGCTTCTACTGTGCTACTCGCATCTGCCTATCCGAGAATTTGTTGAAGGATCACGTTTGTTGTCGGAACAGCATGAAAAATGTCTGCTGACAGATAAAATGCTCAGCTAGAGCGAAGATGAAAAGCGACGTCCTACTGATTTTGTTCACAAATGGTAAAGGCTATCGCGGAATACCGTGACCTTCCACTTCGTTATCACTGTTGTATAAAGCTGCCCAAGTTTCATTTTTGAAAAAACTATTTACAACACACAGGCAAAAATTTTAGTGGTAAAACAGCCCTTCAAAAAGAAAACACTGAAGTGATTTCATAGACCAAACTACTCCGAGCGGGAAAGTGGTCAGCTTGCGAAACAGTACGTTTTCTGTTTTATACGTATTTGTCACCCTTAGGCAACACAGGCAAACGGACCAGCTATCGTTTCAGAGCAACCTCTGGCTTTTGCTCCACTGGGCTTATGTTTTGTGAAAATATAGCTTCATGCAGGAAATACATATCCTTGGTCAGTTTTTTTATTTGGAAAATTACGCAAATTACTTACCGGCTCGGCAAAGCAATTGTGCAATTTGGTTAAAATGATTAATTCCAAGGTTTTTGTTCAAGATCCATGACCTCATAAAGCGGATGTCACACAAGGGGTACTGCATTTAATTTTTTGCCAACAGCTGGGGCTTCTTTGACGAGCACCTAAATGCAGGTAAACGCGAGCCTTTTTGCAGTGCGCTTTCATCGAAATATGGAGGCCCCATCCGTTATTGCACGTGGGACGTTGATTTACAGCACCCAGTGGGGTGTGTGTAGTGGAATAATCAGACAAACGAAACATATTTTTCTGGTTAAATAAACTCGCTTCAGGTTGTGACAAGTCTTATCCAAAGCGCTAAACAGCTGACCTTGCGCTGAACGTGACAAAATATTCACACCACCCATTCAACGACGCGTTTGTATCTAAGAAAGTCACCGATTTTAAACCTCAAGTTGGCCGTCAACAAAGGCTCGATTTATGTAGGACAAAATGCCTAGTGCTTAAAGCCTTCATTCTGCGGCGTCGCGTGTGCGAGTGACAGTTTTGAATGAAAATTTTACAAGTGGTAAAGCTCACGCTGTGTAGGCGCGCAGAGTAGATGAAACGTCCTGGGTATCGTTACGTCTTGCACTCGGGGTTGCTTCGTCCGTGAAGCTGAACACAGGAGGCGTGTATTCATTGCTTCTTTCTTCAGCCATGCCTTGTGTTACGATGCTTTAACGATCTGGTACCTATTCACCGCTGCGTGATGTTGAAACACCACGCATGCGTACCAAGCACCCAGAGCGAAAGCAAACAAATAACGCTTTCGGCACTTTGGGATTTAGAATACAATGACATTGCATATCTTCTCAAAACGAGACGATAGAGTGTGCCGCTAGTTTAACGCTGCAGTGCAAATCTTTGAATGTTAACAGAGGCACCCCGATAACCCTTTCTATCTTTCCGCCAAATCTTTTAAACAAACTAACCTTCACTTCCAAAAATAAAAAGCGTTCACGTGACGTTAGGACGGATGGATGGATGGATAAAAGTTTATTTGATCTATTTCAATGTGGTTGGGCCCCTAGACGTCCGGGAGCCCCCTGGCCGACATCTCTAGGCAAGCATGGTCCACCAGCCAGAGCTGGTCATTCGAGCAAGTGCCCTGAAGAGCGGCATTCCACGAGAAAAGGGAAGGGTTGGGAATAGGGTCTACCGCCATGGGCTTGGGGAGCTCCACAAACAGTGGAAAAGATGTGCCTGGGGCACTCGGCAGATGGTACATTGTGGATTATGGAGACCAGGGTAAAATAAATGTGCCAGATAGTGAGAAATAAATGCTTTGGTCTGGATCTAGTGCCAGATTGAACTCTGATGGGCGGTAAGGTAATGGTAAGGGGCAGGTAGATCTCGTCTACTATCCCTGTAATATGCGGTAATCTGGTGGTTGGTGCAGATCCCCTCTCTTGGTTTTTCCATGGGGTTGGGTGAGTGGTCGTCCAGGGTCCCGAGGGAAAGACCTCGGACATGCCCATTACCACGCTCGTTCTCGGGGATGCATTCATGCCCAGGTACCCACGTGATAGTCACCTGGTGGGGTGGCGAAGGAATGTTTTGTAAAATATATGTGACCGTCTTAGGTGCTACGCCTTTAAGCAAGTAACAGTATGCACTTTGGGAATCGGTGCAGATTTCTGTAATGGTAGAATCCGCAGCCGCATGCGCCACTGCGAGGGCTACTGCAACCCCCTCAGTCACATCGGTGCGCGCTGTTTTGATCGTGGCAGAAATGTTAACGCTTCCGTCCTCCATCATGGTAACCACCGTGGCCATTACTTTGAGTGGACCGACCGCGGCGTCGACATAGATGACGTAGAGACACCGCGATTACCCTTTCTATCTTTCTACCAAATCATTTAGGCGAACTAACCCTCACTTCCAAAATAATATCGTTCTTTTGACATTATGGTTACTTTTATTTCATGTTCTTGTCAAAGTGAAGCGCCCAGCTTGCAGGGGAGGAATTGTTGCTCCTGTAAAGACTCGTGAAAGTATAGGTGGTATACAAAATAAGTTAGCCCTAACTAGCGTATGATTACCACATGTGATAATTCTTCTGACTCTCAGGCTCTGTTCCAATGAAGCACATAATTCTTATCGCCTGACGGCGGGCGCTCACTTTGTTCTGTTGTCCATAAATTGCCGTGCGGCCCTCCCACTCCCTAGAAATAAAAAAAACTGCAAATGCTTCGCACTTGCTGCGCTTCTTCGGTGAAGATATATACAGTTCGTCTGGGTAGCGTGACTTTAAACAGTTTTTCCTTAAGGGCTTTGGTTTATTTTTCCACATCCTAAGGTGGGCCCTTGTTCACGCGCGCTAGCTGCCTTCGATAAGCAGGGAAGTTCACCTAATTGCGACAGGGGTGGCGTCATGCCTAGCAGACGAAGCTTGCGCTTCCAGTGAACTTTGTGCGCATGCGCTACTCTTGCTGAGCGCTCGTCGCTTCGCGGCGTTATCAGGCACTGGCAGCCCAGCCAGTCGACGCTGGTGTGGTACTGCGAATGTAAACTGTAGTGTTCCACGCAGATGTGTAAGTTGGCTTTCCTGCAGTGCGTTTTTGGCGCTCACGGACGAATCAGTGAGACATTGAAAGCTTCCCTTTAAATGTACACTGGAGGTACGACATGTCACGATCCCAAAAATTTGTGTTCCCAAACCGGTGGCCCGTCGCCTATACTTACTGCGTGCTACGAAAAATTGACGCTTGTGACATCACGCGCGAAAGGCAAGCAGTCTTTTCGTTATATTTGGGAGGTGTGGCTTTGCCCACGAAAATGGTTAGGAAGATGGTAGGAAAAAACTGCGCTACACTTAACAGGAATGCTTCGCATTAAAATTCAGGACTGCCACGGAATCCGCGATTGCTTATTTCGTGTTGTCGTAACTTCTGTGGGAACTATGGACGAGAGATTTCCTCGACCAATCGATCATAACGTAGCCGCCTTTCTATTTTCTGCTCAAAAAAGATCTGCACTCGGTGCATGGTTAACAAGAAAGTCAGCAGCGCAGTACATACAGTTACGACGCTTCACACTGGAATGTCCGTCTACAGGCTATCTTTCCGGCCCAAAGAAGAGCCTCACTCCCGACACCGATATGGTCTCTTAGCAATATGCAGGCTTAAGGTTTCGAACATTCTTTGCAAGCATCAGACACTGTTCTGGCATGTGTGATGATTGTCGTCACACGCGAGTCGAACGATGCATCGCATTTCTCGCATATGTAAGTCCTCTTGTCGAAGCACGGGACACGCGGCATTTGCAAATTAAATGAACGGATGCAAATGCCACTGAACAGGTTGCAGAGCTATTACTGGTCTCCTTGGCTCTCCCTGGTTACTGCAACATTCCTAGAAGTAAATTGAAGAAGGATCCTAATACACAGACAGGCTACAGTTAAAGCAACACAGGAACCATCTTTTCCACACCATGAGAAACTTCGGTGCACGCATTACCACATTTACGTGAAAGCAATTCACGGCTTCTGTCATCCTACACCGATGTTTGGCATTTGGACTAACATCAGAAAAAAAGAATTGCGGTTTTTTCTTAACTAAAATTTCTTGGTCTACAGAAGTCGGTTTATATACTTCCAGAGAAATACAGGTGCGGATCCCGCTTTTTGCAAAACAACACGCATTGTCTTGCCGTGAGATGCGTGTTGATTCACGCGCTACGTATTCGGATGAAGATGCAAGAAGTTTTCAAAATTGCCACACGTACGTTCGCTCACACAGTGAAACAAGGTGGGTTCATTCCAACGTGTTTCCTACTAAATACTACAGGGAACTCTGGCACTGCAATCGTTGAGCCATCATAGGAATGATGCAAAGCACATGAATTTGTCTGATCTTCGCGCTTTTGGATTCAGACATTCTTGTGGATTCGTTGATTGCGGTTTGCATGCATTTATTATTGTATATCTTAGATAAATCTATGTTTTTCTAAGTGGAGATGACGCTGCGAATGCGCACGATTGCTAGTCATTGCAGTAGTCGATGTGGCCAAATTGAAACGCGACAAGGGTCTTAAGGCGCTAGATTGCCAGGGAGAAATTCATGTTGATGCGTGCGTCCGTGACGAACTCGTTTGAAGCCAGAAGGGAGAAGTCGAGGCAAATCCATGCATTTTCCATAATTCCCTTGCTGGGTGGACCACCGCCATTGCATCTGCCGTGAACGCTAGCGCCAGAGTTCGCTATAGTATTTATTGTATGCAACTGTTGTTTATTCGTTACTTGTTATGTAGAGCTTACCAGGAAGTTTGTGTGGATGTGTTGGCGGTGGGCGTCTTTAAAACCGAATTCTTAGCACGATATGGACAACCAATGACCACTCAAAAATATTATGAATACTTGAGAAAAAATTGCTTTAAACCTTACTTGCTGCAACCGCATATTCGAGTATGGAACTAGTGGTTTAGAGTATTCTGTCTTTCTATTTTTAGACACGAAGACAACGTTTTTGATTCAAGAGGCAGTGTTAACAGGTATGGCTACTGCGGAGAGTGTGCTTCCAAAAGTTATTTGACAAATACAGAGTGTCGTATAAAGTTACACAAGGATAAGATGTATCAGAAGGGCTGGCCAGCGTTTCAAAAGAAGCGCCTATCTCCGTCAAAGGCAGTTTTCTCATTTTTTGCAATTATTTTAACTGGTTAGTTGGGTGATGTCACTGGTGGCCGTTGTCGTTGGTAGGTGGCTGTAAAGGGAGATGCTGAAAAATAAATGAGCGCTGCGGCTTGATTTCTAAGATGATGGGACGAGAGTATAAGACTGAGAAGATAGAAGAAAAAAAGGGAAAAAAAGAAGAAAAAGGACGTAGGAGGGTGTTGGGGGACGGAGAGGTTAGGCAACCTTAAGAGAAGCAGAATTGAAGCCATCGATTTCGTAGGCTGCATGCATTTGTGGTGTTAGAAAAGCTGGTCGAGTGGTCAGCGCGCGAGTAACAAAACAAACGAGTTGAACGAATGATTTGAGTGGGGTAGCAGCAGTGCGTCGGTTAAATTTTCAGATGTTAAGGTGGCGACACAGAGTCTGAGGGCAATGTATGGGGTAAAATGCGAGTATGAAATGAGATATAATGGGATAGAGTGCGAGTAGACAAAACGAAATAGAAACCTTGTTGACTTTCGTCTATAGACAGTCTGAACACTTCGAATAACCCAAATACGCAATCTATAGAAAGGCAACGTCGTCTATAAGAAGTCAAGATAATTTCTGTAGCACTAAGATCATTTTGCAAAAGGCAATGCTGTAGCAAGAACATTAGGTGACAAAATACTCTTTATTGGATGAAACTGAACCGAAAAAACAACTTATACTCAGGCAGAAAGATGGTGCCGGACACATCCATCGATCATCCAAGACGTGGTTAGTGTTTAATGAGCGTCGGCTATTTCCACGTGATTTATGGAAGGTTCCACCGTCATCGCAGGAGCTTGCATGCCTTTTAGAATGCGCATCTCCATTCACGTCACACGTACAACTTGATCGCAAAAGATTCGACTACAATGTAGGCAAAATATACTACCACCGAGAACGCTTGAGAATTTTCTGATACATGCAGGCGTCTCATGCGCTGAGCACTAACTTCACATTCGTTAGCAGTTCAAACGTATTCTAAGTAAACAGATATACAAGTACGCGCGCCAATATGCATAAAACCCGAATCTTGCTTCTCATGTCATTGCTCGCACGGATGCGTTTGTCATATCAGTATAAGAAGATTTTACAGCTGTAAGTAGAGCGAAGGCCTAGTCAAAACATTCGACTTTCTTGGGCATAAAATCTGCCATTTAAAAGTTGCAGAGGACCTACCACAATAAAACAAGAATAAATAAAAACTTTATAGAAGGAGAACATATCACATAGTGAAGCTCCAAATTATTTGAATTTTGTAATCTCACTACTGCCATCAGCTTTCGTTATGGCATAGAACGAAGATCTTCGGTAAGAATATAAGAGGCCAAGAGAAAACTAAAATATTGAATGCATTGAGAAAAACACCTAGGGAAATCAATTTATCTATCTATACAATGTGGCTATACAATTTCGTAAAAGCTCCTGCAAGTATTGTCGGTAGAAGGCAACAGGGCTCAAGGACATCAAATAATATCAAAGATTACTTTTCAGTTGACAAAACCAAAGAGTCCTTAATTTTTAAATGCTTCCCAATGAGAGGTGTTTTCTTCTATTCACACAACAGAATCACTAAAAGGATAGGTAATCCAAAACGATTGCCGAATGCACTTCTCGAACTAAATAAGTTGTCAAGGATCTTGTGCGAACACTTCCGCCTTGTACTTACATAAACAAATACTTGCAGCTCATCACGGTTTGTCTTGAAAAAGAGTTTGCTAAAGTTACGTTCGCGAACATATTTCTGCAGACAGACAGCACTGTCCAGGAGCTGCCCTGTACTTCGACATTGAAGCGGGATCAATACTTGTGGCGACAATGTCTCGTGTAATGAGTTCCAGAAAAGAGCATTTTTATCCGCGGTTTTAAATACCAAGAGAAGCCACTGTCTGCATACGGTGCGTTTAGTTGGTTGCTGGCTCCTGTCAAACATTGTCAGTGTTGTTTCCCTGCATGGTTTCACTCACGTTGTTATAGAAATGCCGCAGGTGATTTATCTACCTTTCGCGCTAGCCAGAATATTACGGATACACACCCCCAGGCGTTACGAGGTGTGCATTCAGTTGAACCGCGTCTTGAAATGAATCTACACATAAGTACCGCGTATTATTCTGGCACAAGTGTCTGTGAAGGCTTTCTTTCTCTGCGATACGAAATCACTCAGTGTTTTATCCCTGTGCACCCTTTGGCGGTGATGACTGAGACGTGAGTTGTCTATAAAAAATTCATCACGTATTTCGCAAACGAAAGCTCCTTCGCTAAAATACAAGTTGAGATGACGCTTTAGATGTTTCGTTTTAATGGTGCAGTAAATTTATGGCAGACATGGGGTCGCTCGTCCGTGTGAGTGCGCTGGTGTCTATGGAGATCCGTTATCCGCATGAATGATTTATCACATGTTTCGCAACTGTAGGCTTTCTGGTCAGTACGCGCTCGCATATGGATATATAGACTACTGTGACTCCAGAATGATTTGGCACCTATTTGGCATTTTAGGGTCTCGTCTGTATGTGTGCGTTCATGGACATCTAGATGATGAGAACGCCGAAACAATTTGCCAGAGGTTTCGCAAGTGTAGTGTTTCTCGTCCGTATGCGTGCGTATACGGACATTTACATTACATTTGTGCCGGAGCGACTTCTTACATATTTCGCATCTGTAGTGTTTCTCCTCTGTATGTATGCGCTTTTTGCTATTTAGGTGATCAGAACGCCGAAACGATTGATCAAATATTTCGCATCTGAAGGGTCTCTCGTTTGTATGCGCGCGCCTATGGATATTTAGGTGATCAGACCGGCGAAACATTTCACCGCAGCTTTCGCATTTGTGGCTCGCGGTAGTACTTATGCGGGCGCGCTCTACAAACGTCGACTGCTTCACAGATGATTGATCACGTGTTTTACAAATGTGGGCTGTGTCGCCTGTGTGCTGGTTGTCGTTCCCGTGTAAGGCATCTCGCTTGCAGGAAACATTGCCACAGATACCGGACAGCTCTTGATGTCCCCTTCCTCCGGTTCTAGTAGCATTCCTGCAAGCAGACGGACAAAGGAGCTCAACATAGCCGACTCTTGTTAGCGAAGGAAAATGCATATACCAATTGAGTGGTTGACAATATAAATCGGGTGGTATTGCTAAGGCGACTAGCTGTACCTGATTTCTAACTTCCTGCATATGATCTCGGCGCTCTATTAGGGCTCTATTTTGGGGTAAATTAAACGCTGCTGCTTTTGATTGTCTTTGTTGATAAACTTCAAGAGAACCGTCTACACCAGAGTTGCAGGCAAGACGAAAAATGCTTGCCCTTATACATCATGTATAGCGTATCTAAAAGAAGTGCATGTGAGCAGAAATGTCTGGCAGCGAGTTTTAATGGATAAACATAGCATGTTTATAAAGTTCCAATACATGTGCGCATTTACCACGCTCACAAGGGGTTTTCAGGCGGAAAGTCCTGAAATGTTTCTCGGAAGTCAGACATTCGACATTGAAAAAGCCTATTCTGCATCAGCTAAAATTCGTCTACGTTTTTAGGACGCACTGTATATCAAGAAGAGTAAAAAAGTTCGGCAGCATCTTACACTTCTGTAACAGGTGAAGGCGAGAGCCTGCTGGTCACGTGGTCATGCATTAAGTCATGCTATGGGAAGAGTCAGGCTTTTTTCAAAAGGTAACGAGCCGCAGTGTGAAATAAACGTATGATGCAGCAGGTCGACTCCCCAACCACATATGATCGAACCTAATGTAATACCTAAAGGTACTGCAACGGGGGTGTTCACCGAGCAGAAGGGTCACTAGTTATAGATTGTAGCGCTAGGCTTAAAACAGGTCGGCGCTGTATCGTAACACGGAAGCAAGCACTTCTCGTCGTCTTCTTTTTTTGCACCTGCACACCAGCACCATGCCCACTGCCCAGTGCCTTCAGTACAATCACTCCCCACCGAAAGAGTAGCCATCCTGGCGACCTAAGGACAGGGGAACACAGGGGGGTCATGGCACTGCTTGAGCCGGGAGACGTGGACAATTTCCTGGCCCCGACGACGCTGGTCGGAAGGCGCTTCCGTTGGCTCGATGAGGTAGTTGACCGCGGATGTTTGTTTTAGTACCCGATAAGGACCGTGGTACTTGGAGAGCAGCTTGGAGGAAAGGCCTGGAGGAGTAGAGGGCACCCACAACCAGACCAGCGAGCCAGGCGCAAAGCACGTAGCCGTAGTGGATGAATCGTGGCGAAGCTTTTGGCGCCACTGGTCCTGGGATGTGAACGAACGAGCGAGCTGGCGACATTCTTCGGCGTAAGCAGCCGCTCTAGAAACAGTCGTCCACTCCGAAGCATCTGGCCGGTAAGGTAGAATCGTGTCCATAGTGCATGAAGGTTCGTGTCCGTAAAGGAGAAAGAAAGGGGAAAACCCAGTGGTGCTTTGCGTGGCGGTATTGTAGGCGTAGGTGACGAAAGGTAGAATGCGATCCCAATTCGAGTGGTCAGATGAAGCATACATGGCCATCATGTCACCAAGGGTGCGGTTGAAACGTTCTGTCATCCCGTTAGTTTGTGGATGATATGCTGTGGTAGTGTGGTGAATGATGCGACACTCCTTTAGCAATGCTGCAATGACGTCTGAGAGGAAAACGCGACCGCGGTCGCTCAGTAATTCGCGAGGTGCTCCATGGCGTAAAATCAGGTTTTGAAGGATAAAACTGGCGACGTCTTTTGCTGTGGCAGATGCTAGGGCTGAAGTTTCAGCGTACCGCGTGAGGTGGTCGATAGCAACAATAACCCAGCGGTTGCCGCTTGGAGTGTTGGGAAGCGGACCGTATAAGTCAATGCCGACGCGGTCGAACGCGCGCGCGGGGCATGGTAAAGGTTGCAAGGGGCCGGTGGCATGTTGAGGTGGCGTCTTGCGTCGTTGGCATAGGTGGCATGACCGGACATACTGGCGAACGAAACGGTACATACCGCGCCAGTAGTACCGAAGCTGGAGGCGAGAGTATGTCTTTAATACACCAGCGTGGCCGCATTGTGGGTCTTCGTGGAACGTGGCGCAGATGTCGGAGTGGAGGTGTCGGGGTATAACAAGCAACCACTTACGACCGCTGGAATTGTAGTTGCGGCGGTACAGCAGGTTATCTCGAATGATGAAGTGCGTGGCTTGGCGACGAAGCGTCCGAGAGGTCGGTGCTGGCGAGTGGCTGGACAGGAAGTCGATAAGCGAAGAGATCCATGGGTCTTTGCGCTGCTCTGATGGCATGTCGGAAATGTTGAGGGCGAAGGCACCGCAGGTATAAATAGGCGAGCGGACAGGACCAGAGGGCAGGGGTGACCGGGATAGAGCGTCTGCGTCTGAATGCTTTCGGCCTGAGCGATAAACAACGCGGATGTCGTATTCTTGTAGGCGCAATGCCCAACGGGCAAGCCGACCAGTTGGATCTTTTAGAGAAGATAACCAGCATAGGGCATGATGGTCGGTCACGATGTCAAATGGACGCCCGTACACATAAGGACGGAATTTGCCGATAGCCCAATTGATGGCCAGACATTCTTTTTCAGTAACCGAGTAGTTCGCCTCGGCTTTGGTAAGGGTGCGGCTGGCATACGCGACGACGTACTCTTCGAAGCCATCCTTGCGTTGTGTAAGAACAGCGCCGAGCCCGACACCACTAGCGTCCGTATGGATCTCAGTTGGAGCAGAGGGATCAAAGTGTCGCAGTACTGGAGGCGAGGTGAGAACGCGTCGCAGTTCTTGGAATGCGTCGTCGCATGCCGAGGACCAGGCTGATAGGTCAGAACTGCCGGTAAGAAGCTGCGTCAAGGGGGCAATGATAGAGGCGAAGTTACGGATGAAGCGTCGGAAATATGAGCACAGGCCAATGAAGCTGCGAAGCTCTTTCATGGTGGTTGGTTGAGGGAACTCGGATACGGCGCTAAGTTTTGTGGGGTCCGGAAGGATACCGTCTTTTGACACTACATGGCCGAGAATAGTAAGCGTACGAGCGCCGAAGTGGCATTTCTTCAAATTTAGTTGCAGTCCTGCAGTGGAGAGGCACGCAAGTACTTGCTCGAGGCGGTTGAGGTGCGACGCAAAGTCGGTGCAAAAAACCACAATGTCATCCAAGTAGCAGAGGCACGTTTTCCACTTCAGCCCTCGAAGAATGGTGTCCATCATTCGCTCGAAAGTGGCAGGCGCGTTGCAGAGACCGAACGGCATGACAGTAAATTCATATAGCCCATCAGGCGTTACGAAGGCCGTCTTTTGACGATCGGCCTCCGCCATGGGCACTTGCCAGTACCCGGAGCGCAAATCTAGCGAGGAAAAGAATTCCGCGCCCTGCAGACAGTCCAAGGCATCGTCGATGCGCGGCAGAGGATAGACATCTTTGCGCGTTATTCGGTTAAGGCGGCGATAGTCGACGCAGAACCGAATGGAGCCATCTTTTTTTTTAACGAGGACAACCGGAGATGCCCAGGGACTGTTAGAGGGCTGGATGATGCCACGCTCCAGCATGTCTTCAACGTGCTGGTCGATGATACGGCGTTCAGCAGCCGACACACGATACGGACGCTGGCGCAATGGTGTTTGTGGACCGGTGTCGATAGGGTGAACGACTGCGGACGCTCGGCCCAAGAATGGTTGGTCAATGTCGAATGAGGAGCGAAAGCGTTGGAGGAGCGTGATAATTTCTGTGTGCTGCGCAGGTGTGAGTTCCGCGTCGACGGCACGAGCGAAGACGTCTACAGGGGCATCAGTCGCGGCCGGAGGAGTGACGGAACAAATCGGAAGTGATGCCGAATCACCAAACGTGGTGGCCGGGAGAACGCTGTCGAAAGCTTCAGCGGTACCCAGGCACTCGCCGCGGAGTAGGGATGATGGGCAGGCGGACGGATTGCACACGTAAAGGGCAGCTGAACCGTCGCAAAAAGTGACGACAGCAAACGGAAGCAGAAAGTTCCGGCGGCGCGCACAAGTGGCCGACGGTGTAAACAGAACAGATGAGTTTGCAGCAGAGTTACATGACACAGGAACCAGAGCGGCGGAGAAAGGTGCGATATCGATGTCGGAGGCGGCAACAACTTTAGGAGAAGAATGGTCGTCAGGGTCGAAGCACGGCACTGATAATGTAAGTTCGGCACGAGCGCAGTCGATAAGTGCTTGATTGAGAGATAGGAAGTTCCATCCAAGAATAACGTCGTGTGACGACCGAGATAGGATGACAAATTCTATAACATACATAACGTTTCGAATGACAACCCGTGCTGTGCACGACGCTGAAGGCTGAATGCGATGCGAGGTTGCCGTACGCAGAGAAAGAGAGGTAAGGGGAATGGTCACTTTGTTCAAATGGCGGCAAAGCTTCTCACTAATAATAGAAACGGCGGCTCCGGTGTCGATAAGCGCGTGTACGGTGACGCCGTCTACGGACAGTTCAATTTCGTTCGCCGGGTTAGAATGAGGCCTTGAAATGTTCGACGTAAACGCAGTTCTTGCCTCTGGAACTGCGACTGTTAGTTTTCCTCTCGGGCTGGGCTGGGTCGGCGAACCATCGGGGAAATGGATCGGCGACGTGGGGAAGGTGACCGACGGGCATCGAAAGGGAGGCGACTGTAAGATGAGTCCGGAGGAAGGCTAGATGGGTCCTGACGCGGAAGTCGAGCAGGCCTGTAGCTTGAGGCGCCGCCACTGTCAGGTAAACGGGGGCTGCGACGGCGGCAAAATCGGGCTACGTGGCCCGGAAAATGGCAGAAATAGCATATTGGCCGGTTGTCGGATGTACGCCACGGGTTGACGACAGGGGCTCCAGCGGCCGAGTAAGGGACGACCATCGGGCGTGAAGGTGGCGGCGGCGGCACATGGAAGGTGCCAGTGGCCCGGTAGGCATCAGAAGCCGGAGGAGCGTAAGGCCGGGCGACGACGTCAGCGTACGGTAGCGGCTCAGCTGCTGGCTGCGGAGGAGGGGCAGATGGCAGCGCCGCGGCAACTTGGGTCTGGATGACGTAGCGAAGTGAAGGAGCCAAGGTTGTCGACGGCTCGGGTGTGCTGTTCGCCAGAGAGAGTTGGCGGGCAACTTCCTGGCGGATAAACGGCTTTATCTCCGGCAATAAAGCAGAGATGTCGGCAGCATCGCGGCCGAAATCCAACGGAGATAGATCCGTGGTGTCCTGCTGAGCAGCGCGTGTTGATGCACGCTGCTTGCGCAGCTCATCGTACTGCTGACATAGCTGTATGACTTCGGCAATCGTTCGCGGACTCTTCGCGACGAGCATCTGGAAGGCATGGTCGTCGATACCTTTCATGACGTGCTTAATCTTGTCAGCTTCGTCCATAGATGAGTTCACGCGCTTGCATAGCGAGAGGACGTCTTCAATATAACTGGTGAAGGTCTCGTCCTGGCGTTGAGCTCGACCACGCAAGCGCTGCTCAGCGCGAAGCCGGCGAACGGCGGGACGGCCGAAGACCTCTGCCAAAGTTGCCGTGAAAGCCGACCAGGTGATAAAATCGGCTTCATGGTTGCGGAACCATAGGTTGGCCACGTCAGTCAAGTAAAAGATGACATTCGTGAGCTTGGCGCGGTCGTCCCACTTATTATACACGCTTACACGGTCATATTCGGCGAGCCAGTCTTCCACGTCGTGGTCGTCTGTGCCGCTAAATATAGCCGGATCGCGCTGCCGGATCACGCCAGAACAGACGATGGTGGGGGGCACGGGAGCAGCAGCCTGGGACGGTCCTGGTTCATCCATTGCAACAGCTGGTGGTAGCGTTCGGCTGCGGAGTTCCAGGATGTAGAAGAGAAACCCAGCAGCTCCACCAAATGCAACGGGGGTGTTCACCGAGCAGAAGGGTCACTAGTTATAGATTGTAGCGCTAGGCTTAAAACAGGTCGGCGCTGTATCGTAACACGGAAGCAAGCACTTCTCGTCGTCTTCTTTTTTTTGCACCTGCACACCAGCACCATGCCCACTGCCCAGTGCCTTCAGTACAGTACTTTCGTTCTTTTTTTCCTTCCTTCGTCCTTTCTTTCGTAATCAGCCATTACATCCTTGCTTGTTTAAGGGGTATGAGCCATTCCTTATGATGGCATCTTTTGTCTGTACGCTAGACCCGCTTTTACCGGGTAGGAGCCGTTGCATAGAGCCCATCAAGGCTTTCGCCTTCGTAACTGAAAATGGCGCAAAGGCACGATATTCGCGTTGCTGACAAGTGTACAGATGGACTGACTCCCGGAAGGACATTTTATGTCATAACACAATCTCTACCTGTCGAACACAAAGAACAAAATTCAGGTTCAAATTTTTCTGCTGTCTTTGTATCAGGTAACTCAACATTCGACTCGCATTCGAACATTAAACCATTCCTGCCGAAGGCATCGAGCAGCCGACATGCGAATAATATACTCCTCCATACGCAAGTAGCATAAATGTCTCATATTGTTCAGTGTTTTCACGCGCAGTCAAAAAAATATGCTGCCGAGGAAGTTTGCGTCCTGCTTCTTCATGTCGTTGTGAAAATATGAATTACAGCGGTCAGTGCAATATACGTTGATGTAATATAAATAACCTGTATATTTTCTCTCTTTTGTCCATGGTGGACAACATTTTTTTGGTTAAGTTAATGAAGTTTGCAAGCGTTGAGTCAAGTCATTGTCGGTACGACATTTTCTTGTACTGTTTAGGGAAGAGAGTAAATCAGAGATGTCCGCGCCCATAGTTTGCTTTCCATCTTGTCTGTTGCTTGTTTGAAATGCCTGCGCTAAGCACTAGATGAACATTGTTGGCGATTGTGCTGCTAATGTACTGTTTATCCTATCGTGTTAATTTGTAAATCTTTTCAAATCATGCCAGCTTGGCCGGTATCGAGACCGGATTATTTAAAATCAAATTAGAGCTATGTAAGTAAGCAAGAAAATAAAAAAGAAAGAAATAAACAAATAAATTATAGCCAAGGTAATTATAGCCGAGGTACTGTTCCAGGCACAATGGTCTTTCAGACCATTGTGCCTGGAACAGTACCCGTGATGTCGAGCTAAGCAGCGTAACATTCCAGACAATGGGCTGCTGCTGCAAGTGTGCGATGCGGATATTAAACGCAATCTGAATATATACATATACACTTTAACGTTTGCTGCCTGTGGAACAACTTCTCTTCTTTACCAAGACCGTAAACCGCCGCAGTTACGCTGCCTTAAGTTGTCCTCGACAACACCCACTTCGAATGTATAGCTGTTACAAATGTATAGCTGTTAAAGTATGTATTCCAGGTTGTTTCTGCGGCTCACAATATCCAACGATAATTTCACAAGCGGGGATACTCACGTAGTGTAATCGTCAGAAGTGCCTGCACCCTCGCCGCCTTCACGGCTTGTACCCGGGGTTGCTTCGTCCATGAAGGCAAATGCGGGAGGCGTGTGTCCACCGTTTCGTTGTTCAGTTATGCCTGATGCTGGCGCTCTCGACTACTAGCGTCTTTCTGAGACAGAACACAGTTGAATGTTCGCGCATGCACAGTCTGTGCCAAGGATGAAAGGGAACCCATAAAGCGCTGGGTATTTGGTTTCTCGAATTAAATCATAAAGTGCACCTGGAAAGAACAGACGACAGAGTGCGCCACTATGTTGACGCTAAAGTGCTAATATTCGAACACCAGAAGAGATGCCCCAGTGACGCATGCTGTACTGACATCAAATCATCAAAACAAATTTAGGTAAAGCCCTCGCCCTGCCAAAAACCGCAGACACGGACATGTGTTTATTGCTATTATTTTCTTTCCGCAGAAGTGCTAAGGCTTCCCCGGTAGATAATGGCTGTGATCGCGCAATTAGTGAATACATGGTAAGAACAGAAGCCGACACAACGTTTATATGAGGGCAAATCAGGAAGTCTTTTCCGCTATTTTTTAGGCCAAATGACGGCTGTGAATGCGAACGTATCCGTTCCCAATGGTAAACCTTTTTTTTTTGTACCGGCCCAACCTTAAGCTGCTGGTAGCTCCGCGGCACGGCGCTGCTGTCAGTTGAAGATGGCGGTTGTGCTTCACTCGACGACGGAGTACGTCCAGGAAAGTATAATTCGTCTTGTATGAGGCAAAGGACGAACGCCCGTCGAAATCCACAGGGAAGTACAGCCCACATATGTGGAAACGTGTCTCGCTTTGAGAATTATGAGGTTGTGGTGTTGAGAGTTCGCACAAGGGAAGCGAAGGCTTGCATGAGAATGAGCGTTCAGGGAGGCCACGTGCGTCGCTTCCTGACCACAGAGGCACCTCAACAGTAATGCAGCGATTACGCAAATGTCTGAACTGGTGTGGGGACTGTATAGAAAAATAGTCTATGGCGCGTGCAATGCTACGTTTATACTTGTAATTACCTTTATGTACCTTATTTTAGCTCATATTATATAGGGGCAGGGACTTTCCGATTCGCCGTAGTACATACATATTAAGTTCCGGAGCTGGTTCTGTGAAACGGGAGGCGGTTCCTTAGTCTTTGAAGGGCCGTTGCAGTCGAGGGCAGCATGATCGCGCGGTGGTGATGTTGCGCCCTTTCCGTCATTTGTTTGGCAGTGCGCATGTTTTTCATCGTTTTTTTTGTTGACTTTGCTAACAACTGAGAACCATTGACGGTCAAGTGCATTAAGGTTGTTGACCACTACTGGCCTGTTGACCAAAACATCTTTCTTGCGGAAGAATGTCAACTTCCTTCGCGCCACAGAAACACCACTTTTTCTTCGCTATAATCCTATCGGCAGCTTCTCGGATGATCGGTTAGAGCAATGAATACTCAGCTACGACCCGGCGTGAGCGTCTCCGAACAGTGCGGTCAAACCTGGGCTCGCGCAGTAATCGTCCTACTCTTCTCGGGTAGACGTCCGTATACTTTGGCGAGAGACTGAGCCGGCGTGCGGCTTTACCTCCCCAGCCCACGACGACGCTTACGCCGTTTTCGCGACTTGAGGGGTTGTATCCAGTCAAAACGAAGCACCTCTACGAAGACGTGACCTTGTGGCGACGGGCAACGATACAATAGAAAGAAAAGTTGAACATCACATTCTTTATTATTGGGCGGACGTGAACCAGGAGACACGCTACACTCGGGCAGAAAAATTGTGCCGAACACATGCGTCGATCGTCCAAAAAGTGATTTGCGGCTAACGAGCGGCGGACTGATTATGACGTCATGCTTTATTTTTTTAGAACATTCTGCCAATCCCATAAGGGCTTATTGCAGTAGGGGAGCAAGGTCTAACAATAAACATCGTAAAGTCATCGTAAAAATATAAGAAAATACAAGATAGGAATATATAATCTGCATAACAAACGTATAATAATTAGCATCTATAAAGTGCGAAATATAAAGGGTTATATATTTATACCGATCCATTCTAGCGGTATCTACAAAAGCGTTGGAAACAAGGCTAGCAATTGAGCGCAGTATCATCAAATCATAGCATCATCATAGTATCATCATAGCTGAGAACCCAGTAAGTTGCTTTCAAGTGACGAAAAATACGTAAGCAAGAACTATTTGTGAAAAAGGGAGGTAAACCATTCCACTGCCTTATGGCTAGAGAAAAAAAAAGAGTATATAAAATAGTCAGATTGAAAACAATATTATTGTATGGTGTACGAATTTTTAAGCAGTGTTATTAGGGTGTTTGCTATGGTAATGCACTTGGAACAATAAACATTTACCTTACGAATTAACTGGTGCAGTAATGTTAACCGTGCGAGTGTGGTTTCATTTTCTATTTTGAGTATTCCGGCATTCTTTAGTAGAACACTCGGAGACTATGTAAGTCCACATTTGTTGAAGAAGAATCTAATTGCTTTTCTTTGCACTCTTTCTATCATGTTAATTTAATTGTTTAGTCGACGGAAACCAAGCTGAGATAGCATATTCTAGGGTTGATCTCACGAGTTCATTGTAAGATAGCAATTTAATTTCGCGTGGTGTTTGGCGTAGGCGCCGCTTAAAAAAGAAAAGTCGACTTTGCACCATTGAAGTAATGTGATTAACTCGAGAATTTCACCTAAACTCAGACGTTAGCGTTACATACTCGTGCTCTGTGACTGCTGTTATGGAGTCATCATTTATGGTGTAAGGGAACTCCTATACAAGGTGCTTTTGTGTTAATCTCAAAAGAACAGATGTTATAATTTGAGAGTTACGTGCCACTTCGTACAACACACAGATATAATTTCAGTGCATTCTTAAGATTTACATGGTCATCTGACGAAGTAATTCCTTTATACAGTATACAATCGTCAGCGAACAGTTATTTTGACGTGAATGTCAGTGAACTAGTCATAAATATATACCAAATATAGTATAGGTGCTAGAACATTGCCTTTGGGCACACCAAAGGTAACCTGAGTTAGTTTGGAATTCGAATCGCTAAACTGCACGAATTGTGTCCGGTTAGTGAAGTAGTATATATGCTTTCGCCAATTCGTCCCTTCTCGAAACTGTGCTCAAATTTTAACATTAGTTTCTGGCGTGAAACGCAATCAAATGCGTTTGAAAAATTGAGGAAGGTTGGTTTGGTTTTGGTTGTCTAGGCCACTGGAGATCCGATTAGTTGAGTGACTGTGGATGAGCCTTTGCGAAAACCATGCTGAGCCGGACATAAAATGCAGTTTTGTTCGAGGTAAGTGTTGACATTTTAAGAATGACCTCATCGAAAATTCGACCTTAATTGCTGGTGGCCGCGCATGGTATATGAATAAAAAATGTTTATCTATACCATAGACAAAAGATAGAATTAGTGAAAAGGATCGAGAATGTTCTGGCACATGTAGGCAAGTCTTGCGCTGAGCGGTAACTAAACATTTGTTATCCGGTGAAACGCGTTCACAGGAAAAACACATAAGCACGCGTGTCAGTAATACAACTAAAAACTGTGCCTCACTTGTCATTGCTCGCACAAATACGTTTGTCACACCAGACTAAAAAGTTTCTAAAGCTGTAATTTTAGAGCACGGCAAGTCAAAGCAGACGACGTCCGAGTAGATAAAAGAACTGCCCCTTAAAACTGACAGATGTTCAAGCAAAACAAAACAAGAACTAAACATCTTCGAAGTGGGAGCAAATATCATATAGTGAAGCACCAAACTATTTGAATTTAATAGTCACAATTCTGTCATCAGCCTAGTTTAACATACAGAACCAAGATTTTCTATATGAATACAAGAGCCAGACTACATTAAGAGTCAATATTCAACAAAATTTGAAGGAAATAAATTTTCTTACGGGCACAACGTGACAGTATATTGTAAAAGCATCTGCAAGTACTTTCTCTGGAAGGCAACAGGGCCGTCGGACCTTGATTAGTGGCAGAAATTACTTATTAGTTGACAAGAGCTCAGCGCCTCCTTTTTCAAATGCTTCCTAATGAGTGATATTGTCTTGAATTCATAGTGACAAATCGCTATGAAGACTGATCAAAGCTTGTTTACCAGTGCACTGTCAAAATGTTTGCAGAAATAGTTGCTCTAAATAAACGAGGGGTCAAGGAGCTCATGTTTTCAGTTCAACCGTCTAGTTACATAAAACAGAAGCTTGCAGCCCATTAGGCTTTGTCTTGAAATGAGTTTGATAAAGCTACGGCGGTCAACAACGTAATTCTGCAAGCAAGCGAGCGTTGGCCAGGATCTGCAGTGTGCTTGAACATTGAAGCACACCAAACACTTCTGGTGGCGACGTCTTGTCTCGTAGTTTCAAAAAACCATATGGCGCCGTTTACATTGTGCATTTCACTCAGCCGTGTTCAGTGGCGTAAGAAGTCGCTATCTGCACACGGTGCATATATGTAATTTCTCACTACTGCTATGGGAGAATGTCAGCGTTGTTTTCCTCCATGGCTTCTCTCTCACGTTCCTAGGCACAAGTCGCGGGTCATTTACGTTCGCACCGATCACACTGTTATGACTGCCCACCTGTATGTGTCACGAGGGGTCTCATCAGTTGAGCCGTGTCTCCAAATGAATCTCCACAATAAGTGGCGCGCAATTTTCTGGCACAGATGTATGTCTAGTGTTTCTTTCTCTGGAAAACAAAAGCCGCAACTGCCTACACTGACACTGCATTTCATCCTCGTGCATTCTTCAACGGCGATGACTGAGGCCTTAGTTGGACTTGGAGGATCGATCACATATTTCGCGAACGAAACCGCGGTCTCCACATAGCGAGTTGAGACGTCTGTTGAGTGCAGCTTGTTTGCTGCTGCGTCGTTTAGTACATTTTCCCCAGACATGGTGATTTCTTATCCGAGTGAGTCCATCGATGTCTATAAAAATTCGAGTGGTGCGTGAACGATTTATCACATGTTCTGCATTTATAGGATTTCTCGCCCGTATGCGTGCGCTTATGGACATCCAGATCACTACATAGCCGGAACGATTTATGACATATCTGGCATTTGAAGGGTTTCTCATCTACATGTCTACGTTCATGGTTACGTCGATGTTGAGACTGCCGGAAAGTTTTGTCACATATTTGGCATTTGTAAGGTTTCTCGCCTGTATGCGTGCGGCTATGTACAGCTAGATGATCAGCCCGGCGGAAGAATTTACCACATGTTTTGCATTTGTGGTTCCCACCTGTGCGCTTCAGGCAACGTTCTACGAACTTAGACCCCTTAACAGACGATTGATCACATGCTTCGCAAATGTAGGCTGTGTCGTCCGTGTGTTCGTTGGCGTGCCCGTGTAAGGCATCCCGTCTGCTGGAAACATTGCCGCAGACATCGCAGAACACTTGCTGTTCTCTTCCTCCCGTTCCAGTAGCATTCCTGCAAATAGACAGACAAAGCAGCTCAAACTGGACGACTCTTATTACGGGGCGACCTAAACACATGTTGGCCAATGGGGATTTTGACAAACTAAACCACCCGTTTATCGCAAGGCTACTTGCTCAACCTGAGCGCTAACTTGCTACATCTCTATTTAGTGCTGGATTTGGCTTCTACAATGAAAAAAATGGAACACTGGTGCTTTTGGAGGCCTGTCGGGGTAAACTCGAAAACAAAACTGCCCTCTTTCGAGTGGCAAGTAGTACAAAAGCGTTTTTTAATACATCATTTATATTCTTTATATAGCCGGTGCAGGCGAGTAGTACTAACTGTAAATGATGATTAGTTATGAAACTTGCATGCCACAAGCAATAAAAATACTTTTGCATCTTGAACACGCTAACAAGGAGTGTTCACGCAAAAGTTCAGAAATGTGCCCCCGGAAATGAGACATTAGGCATTGAGAGACTGTATTGCCTGAACTAAAACAGGTCTGCGTTTTTTATGAGCCCTTGTACGTATGAACCGTGATATAATTGGAAATGCTTCAAATGTGCACTATGCTATTCACGTTAGCTCTGACAAATTTAGGTGGTCTGACTCCACAGCGGACACAATATGTCATAACTCAATCTGGACCCATTGTACATGAAGAACTTCCGGGTTCAAATGTTTCCGCAGTCTTTATATCAATCCGCTTATCATATAAAACGTATTCGAACATCAAAGCGCTCTTGCCGAAGGCATCAATCAAACGACATGCCCATAATCTATTGCTTCATATGCAGTGAGCGAAAATACGTTAAATACATCAGTTTGCATGCCTAATTGATTAAATATCCGTTCTGAGAAGTTTTTTATCTCCTTGTAAAGATGTAGATTACAACGCTCATTGGAATCTTCGTAAATGTGACATGAATACCATGTATTTCTCTCGCACTTTTGATTTTGTTGCCGTGAAGCTTTTCTCCGCTAATTTATGAACCTGGCAAGCATTCAGTTTCGGCATTGTTTGTACGACATCTTTTCTCCCATTTCGAGCACAAATAAAAAAAAAACGGGCATGATAAGATACATACACAAGTACATCGTGTATGCCTCTTATCCAGACTGTTGCTCTCAGGCATGATGTACGCATTACCAGTCCTGAATACACCACCTAGTTTCATGGCCAAACTGGAGCGAGATCGTCGTGTTGCCCTTCGACTAATGCTTGGATTACCTCGTGAGGTGCAATCTATTTCATTACTCACTGAAGCGTATCAGTTACCCCTGTGGTTGCAAGCAGAGTGGAGAGCTCTATATCATATTGAGCGTCTGCACCGCGCATCGAATGGTCAATCGCTCCTTGACCGTCTCATTCAGCGCCCGTTACTTCACATGAGAAAAATGGCGGCATTATTTATGAATATCACTGACATTTTTGAACATGCTGCTTCAGTTACGCTTCCACCTCCATAAGATATCACGAAACATGTATTCCCCATTTACCTCACAATCCCTGACATGCACAACAATTCTGATATGCCTGTTTCCGCAACATTCGAATTGGCTCAGTCTCAGATGTTCGAAAAGTTTCCAGATTATCTTCAAGTATTAACATATGCATCTGTACACTGCGACGGTCAAGGCAATTCTGCAGCTTTTTTCTACCCTACAACTCAAGTGCGGCGTATCTTTCAAATATCACATTCAACTTCGTCAACAACTGCGGAGCTTGTAGTGCTTAATGTTGCAATAAAATACGCGCAAGAGGAGTTAACTACATCGAAGGTTGCCATTGTTACGGACTCCCGTGCTGCCCTGAGCAGGTTACAAAGCAGTGAGATTGACTGTCCACTTGTGCGCAGCATTACTGACTATACGAGCAAAATTTCATTACGTGTGGTATCTCTCGTTGCTCAATGGATGCCTTCACACGTATGAATCGCCGGAAAGGAAGAGGCTGATTGGCTCGCTTCAACTTGCGCTCATAACAAGTGACTGCGCAGAAATTTTGTGCAAGCTTGATGACACTCGTCTGCTGATTCGTCGTCACCTACTCAAGCAGCATCCAGACCAGCGCGTCGCAAATGGAACGTCCCCGCCCCGTGTTTCCGGTCGAGGCTTGCCTCGTCGCGTTAGAGCACAACCACTCAAGCTGAAGGCTGGCTGCGTGAACGTGCCCGCACGTCTATACAGAAAAGGACGTGTGGCCTGTCCATTGTGTACGTCTTGTGGCGACTGCAAGACACTTCAGCACCTTATACTTGAGGGTCCCGCTTTCAGTGCGCAGCGCATGTCGCTAGTGGGAAACTGATCTCCATGGCCTGCGGTGTACGACACTCGACGAATATTTATACCCCAGTGGTCGTGCGTATAAATGTGATCAGGCTCATCCCACTCTACTTACTTTTCTAGACGTATGTAACTTAGGTTCACGCTTGTAGCGTCGAAATTATTCTATTTGACATTCTGTAGTAGCGTGACCTTCAGTGACCGGCCCTACTTTGTATGATCTGAACTATGTTCAACTTTAGTCTTTAGATCTGTCCTCTTGCTCTTTCCTCTCCTCCTTCCTATCTTCCATTTCTGTGTTGCTGTCACCTCCCTTCTGACGGGTAGGCAGGCGTTGTGCCCCTTCCGGTGGTTTTTGCCAGCCTGCTCCTCACTTTCCCTTTCCTGTTAATTGTGTATATAGGTTCAGAACAATTATTAATAATAATAAGAATATTTCGAAGCAGATAGGCTAAGCTCAAGATGAACTATGTTCGTTATTGCGCCGTTAGGAGGATATTTATTGGATATTATTGTTATATTGTTTCATATGGCTGACACAGTGTTACGGTGCGGTTGAACTTGCGTAGTTTACTGTCTAAGTCTTTTCTAATACCAGCTTGACCGGTATCTGGACCGGGTTAGGTAATAGGTAAATTAGAACTGGTGAATAAACCACACGCACAAAAAAGATTGAATAAAATTAAGGTGAAGTGAATACCCGGTCACAGCAACGGCAGTAACGTTTTCAGACAATCCATCCAGGCTCAGGAACAAAGTTCGTTATTACATTTCACATGCTTTCAAACAAAATAAATTGCATTTTATTGAAAGAGTTATATACCAAGAACAGTATTAATCAGAATTTTGGTTTAGGTTTTGAACTTGCAGAAGAATTAAAATCGCCTAATTTTTAACCAAGGAAGGGTGATATCGTTACCATGTGGGCGAGGATTTCCAAGGATCTCGTCATAAAATAGGGTAATTCAGAGGGCTGTGCAATGCATCAATTTCGCGCACTTTAGATGTGCTATTGGGTGCAGTTTAGGGAATCGTAAATTTTTTTTTCGAAGCTGAAATAATGTGATTTCGATTCATTGATGGCTCAATTTTTTCTTAAGTATATGTAGCGTATATCGAAAACGCGATTCCTTCCATCAGAATATCACATTTTAAGGGCTATGAGCTTAGCCAATGTTGATGCGGTGGTTGCAGAGGAAGACGGTTCCTCTATTCGCACGTACTCCCTATCTCGTAGAGACTGAGCTAAAGCTTCCTGTTTACTGAAGCACCGTATTGTGAGAACAACACCCGATATTCGGAGCTTCAGGCGTCAGAACTTCAATCCCTCGCACGAATTCGTCGATGCAAGCATAACCGAGCCATAGAAAGTGTTCCGCGTCGTCTCAGTGAGTTGCTCTATTGAAAGGAATTCTTACAGAAGTTTGACTCACCTAGCATCGCTCACCGAAATGCCTGATGCTTGGTCCATGCCCGCGTGGCTTTCACTGGACATTTCACCACCGCTGCCGCCGCTGGTGCTGTAGGCCGGAAGCGTGTAGTCGGTGCTTCCGTTTTCTTTCTTCTCTGTGTGTTCTGAAATCAGAGGTGCTGATTCACCACTGCGCGACATTCCGTGCTTGAAACGCGTCGGATGCAAGATGTTTTCGGAGAGCCTTGATGCTAATAAACCCTGACAGCACTGCTGCAGTCTGGAGTGATTCTCTAAATGAAAGCACGAAAAGCGGCAAGCCAGAACATTATGATACGAAAAAGACAAGTTTGCGTTTTGGGGTCTTTGATTGTTTTATTCCGTGGTCTTTTATGGCTATACTAGAGCTTGGTTGATGTTATAAAGCCAGATTTTTTCCTTTGCTTGCTTCTTGTGTTTTGATAATATATCGCCTCTTTGATAGGCTACTCGGCGTGAGACATCGGTGTGGCTTGTCGTACAACAAGCTGGAACATGCAGGCATGGACCAATCACTACGTACTAGTTTGCTGCTTTTAATGAAAAGTTTCACGATGGGGAAACCTCATTGTTCTGTCGTAATTTGTTCCACCCGTATTGGCTCCTCAATCTCGCAGTCTTTTTCTCGCTAAATGCAAAAGCTTTTCAGAAGAACATTGACTGTGCCTTAGGCCGAGTGTGAATTTAAAGTAAAACCTCCGCATTATACCTTCAGAAATCCGCCATAAGACATGAGTAGACCCTTTTTGACAGACAAAACTCCATGAAAGTGTATATTGTCATCAGCCTGGCAAAGAAACATTAGCGCTTGTGCTACATGCTGTGAAAAAAAAAACGATTTTTTAAATCTACTGGAAAGCTCCCATTCAGAGAATTATACGCTGTAAAAAATACGATTTTTAATCTACTGCACTGCTCCCATTCAGTGAATCCCACATATATGTTTTTTGTACACCTCTGCTATACGCAGGTAGAGCGAAAATTTTCCTTTCGAAACTTTGGCTTGGCTTGGGGCGTCTGGTCATGTCAAGGACGGATTCATGGCTGCCTTCAGATTCCCAGGGGCCATTTTATCTGCCTAAAAAATTCTGAAAATATATCCCACTGCACGAATCCTGATGACGCAAAAGATTTTGCCGGTACCTGGCCACCTGGCATTGTTTGGGGCTCCACGAAAACTTACATTTCTCATAAATCGAGTGGTTGAGTGCGTGACGAAAGCTGCAGAACGATCACATTGATGACAATGGGGGGGGGGGGGTTAATTTGCATCATTTCTGCAGTCATTCGACCACATTTTATCAATTCCGACTTTTGGGTTCTGCGGAAGTAATCAACGGCCCCTTACTGAGAGAAACACATACCATAAATAGTCTGCACTAAGCGTTATGCAATTATATACAGTGTATATTTATGTTTTTATCTTTAGGACTATGGTAAAACGATGCCGTCATTTGTGCTCAAGCACTGAAATATTCGAACCTGTTTGAGTTGGACCGATGAAAAAATCGGTACAGGGTCGCATAGTTTGTGCGAAACGGCAGCTGCTACTACGAAATCACTGAGTCTGTGCTGTCTAAACTCGACTGAACCCGCGATCTGTCGAGAACAAATAAGAGGAGACATCTGTACGTGAAGCACGCACTACACGTTTCAAAGAGCTGGGTGGATTTTGAACAATAGATGTATGCGTATGGTCGCGGTATATTGCTTTTTTTTGTATAAATCATGGTCAAATGGGCCGTGTCCTGCTGTGCTCGAAGGCGCATGTTTGAGTCGACTGTCTCTGACGCAATAATTTTGTTTGACTTAAACGGCGCGAGACAAGAACGTACTTCCTGTGCTGTTTATACCTACTCAAATACCTACCTGCCACAAAGTGAAAGCAAACCTGAACGTCTTGACCTCAGCGCTCAGCCAGAGGTAATATTTTTGCTTGAAACAGTAAGATTTTGTTGTTCTGTTATATTTGTATTTATGTTAGCATACACTAGCAGAGCGATGTCATGCGGTGAGTGGATTCCAGCTGGCCTGGCTATCTTTCTGAGGGGAAGAGAAGGTGGAGGACATTTGTGTGGGCGGAGCTTGGACTTTATTCTTGGTTTCTCACTGACTGTAGAATGAGGAAAACATGCTAAGTAATGAAACGGCTTTATGGAAGCAAGAAGAGTTTAGATGAGACAAACCACTAAAACTTGGATGAAGGGCAATTCCTAAACTACACTTGACCATCTTGACCGCATTGGCGAACTAAACTTGACGGCATTGACGAACCTTCGACTGGGCTTAGTGTACAAAATCGCAGACATATTTTTAAGCGACGAAGTTACAGGTTTGCGCAGGAGAGCACACCTGCAGATTTGAACGGGAGCATTATATTGACTCCCAGCTGCGGTTCTTGTCAAAAGCGATTTATTTTTCGCTGTATGAGAATATGTAAAGTTATTGTACTGAAAAACTTCATGAGAGGGTGAAATTGATTCGAGCTTAAGATTTCCTGGGCCACCCAACGACTACTCAGATTAGTGAGGAAGGATCACAAGAATATGAAATACTATTTTAGTAATTCGGACGTACGACCAAAATATCAGCGGTGGTTTCACGCAGAGGGACGTACGTGCATTATTCATCTCTCTAACTCCTTCAATATCTTCGTGCATGACAAATTACCCTGTCATAATTTTCTAGTTTGTTCTCTTCCCAAGAAAGATATTTCAGATTTTGCTTTTCGTGAAAGATTATAGCTGGAGGCTTGGATCTTCCAGCACCCCAACATTCACCACCGTTTAATTCTTCTTACATGCAGAAACAAACAAACTGTGGTAGCAAAGTGCGCGCGGAGTATGATAAAATGATTCGTTGTTTCGAATCATGCGATATGACACTTATGGTAGATTTATAGCTTTGTTGTGGATCCGCAACTCAATATTTTAACGGCGTCGCCAAACAGATTAGGACAACTAATATGCCAGTCATGACAACTACAACCAGCGCTATACCATGCGCGAACAGCGGAGCGCACGGCCTAATCATAACAAATGGTGTAGCGTGCGCCAATCAGTCATCACGATTGAAAGGCGCAGACATCAGGTTTGACAGCACTGTGAGTTGCTATTCACTCCGTACTCGAATCTAGTTTATTCTATTCTCTGGTTCTCTTATTTGAAAGCGAGCAGGCAAAAAGGAAAAAAATGACAGGGGCTAGAATATTGAAGCATAGAGTGAGTGTTACTGCACACTGCCGCAAAGCTGTATGCGCTCTATCTGTGTGAAATGAAACGTGAACAGTGGCGCATGGGCTACGGATAGCGCCGCCATCGTTACTGCGCCATCACGTTTTCTCGATTTCAAATGAAAGATAACCAGAAGAATTAAAAATTAAAATTAAATTATGGGGTTTTACGTGCCAAAACCACTTTCTGATTATGAGGCACGCCGTAGTGGAGGACTCTGGAAATTTCAACCACCTGGGGTTCTTTAACGTGCACCTAAATCGAAGTACACGGGTGTTTTGGCATTTCGCCCCCATCGAAATGCGGCCGCCGTGGCCGGGATTCGAACCCGCAACCTCGTGCTCAGCAACCTAACACCATAGCCACTGAGCAACCACGGCGGGTTAACCAGAATAGGACGAAAATATCGCAGCATAGGGGGAGCTTCATCGCGCATTCGGTCAAGCCGGATGTGCGTTCCTCACAATGGTGTTGACTGCACAGTGCGCACTATCCCATGCACGCATTTCTGTCCGCGGTTTGTTTCATTCGATAGTACATTCAATGGTATGCGTTGTTTTTGTACACGTGTTTTTTTCTCAGTTTCATTGAATTGCGGCTATTTTGCAGTACTTTTCCGTACAGTCTAAAGCTGGGACAAGAAGTGCCGCCCCGTTGAATTTGTCGTGAATTTATCCACTTCAATGCACATCCCCAAGAAAGATGATCTCTACTAATGACGAAGTTTTCAGAGCTTTACAGCTGTTTCTTTTTCCCACGCGAATTCGACGCGATATCTTGAACAGCAAACTGCCACTACTTGCTTTGCAGTTATGATTACCACCTGTCGTACAGCCAGAAAAAATGTCTCCTGACGCATGTTACATGCTGCCTTTTTTCTCCCACATGTACTTAAATACAAATGTTACTTTCTTGCAGGTTAAATTCGCGTCTGGAATTTTTCGCTGATAATCTGTCTAGTCATCTTGGCGACAAAAATCGTACACGTGCGAGTAGCTTCATTGGCGCTGCGATTAACCTGCCAGATATTGTCACACGTGAGCCTAAGTGCATGCGAGAAGAGTTTAACTTTGTGAATACGAAACCATGAAGAATGTGCAGCACAGATTGAATGACCGGGAACGATGCACCTGAGACTGCGGCAATGCTGTTTAAATGTATCGTATACAAAAGCTTGCGCTTTCTGAATCACCTGAAAGGCGAGGCATGGTATACTAGCGGCCGAAAAAAACATTCTCCCACCTACCTTGGACGATTGGTGAGCCTAGAATCGGGTAGCACTGCGTGTTCCATAGGTGAACCCAGGTGCTCTCAGCAATTCTACAACACAAGACAGGTATCCACATGAACACTAGGCCTGATATGGTTAACAGTGGTAGAACGAAGATTTAGGCTGAAGCCAACGTTTCGACAAGGGAACGCAACTCATGAGGGCAAGTCTCCTTGTTGAAACGTTTGCTCCCTGAAATGACCATGTACAGAGATATATTGATGCGATCCAATATACTGCCGGGTTCGAGATAAAAAAAAAGTATTTTGCCGAGATGAAGTGCGAATTGGTATTACATATATAGCAAGGTAATCAGATCCCATATTGCAATCATGATTCGCCCATTAATCAGACACTTAATGTGTCACGTGTGCCAAAACGGGAGCAATACTTGACCCAACAACTACGAACACTCTCGTTAACAACGACGGTTTTGTGAGGAGAACCGGCAAAGGAGACTACGGGTTCTTGTCCCAAAGCGAACTTTCTTTGATGCCGCCCCATTTTACCCGTGATTTCCGAAGCACAAATCAGGCCACCTACAACACTGGCTGAGCGGGAAGCCCGTGCATACCAAGGACATCTCTGCTCGCTCTATCTTGGTCAGAAGATCACTGCTAGCCGTCATCTTGAATTTATATCCTCGACTTATGGAGTTTGAGAGATTTGGTACAGGAAATGTGAAACCATTCAGGCTGCCTTTTATGTCTTGTCACTGCGCTCTACATGATATGTGGGAACGTTTTCCTTTTTGGTTGCACAGAACTGTAAATAATCCTCGATGCGCCCTGTTTCCTGAGGGTCACAGGGAAGTAGGGCAAGTTGTTCTGCCATAACTGTATGCCTGCATTCAGGAGAGATATGAGAAGACGCGACAGGATGATGATCTCTGTGCACCCGTCCTACAGTTCAGCTAGAAACCAATATGCATAACGAAGGGTGGTTACGACAAGCAAGATTATAAACCATAGCCTGATGAAAAAGTTAGAAGCGAGAATGGGCGAATTGAGACAGGAAAGATGTAAAACGTAAGAGAAAAAAAAGGTTGGAGAGGGGACACTAACAGAAGATTACTGATTTGAAGCGGAGGTGTGTTGCCTCCACCGAGGCGCCACAGGGGTTCGAACACCCGGCATTGACTACACCCACTAGGTCCCATTTTGTCAGGACACCACTAATCCACGCACGGTTTCACGTGGAAGGGTGTGACCCCCAGTTGTTGGTGTCCGTGGTATTGTCAAACATGAAAGGCCTGCTGACGCAGACGCCTCTGAGGTTCTGCAGGCACTGAACAATAGCGGAGATGATGCTCGCTGCAGGCATCAGCGCTCCTCTCCTCCTCAGATCAAGTTAGTGAGTGCAGTCATAATTCCACCCTCGCAGAATTTTGGGCCGTCTTTGGGTTGCTTCATGTAACGGAACATTTCGAAATGTGGGCTTACCTCGCGATGTCTTCCGGAATGGACAATGCTTTCTCCATGCCAGGGCGGCTTGTACTGGGCGAGGCGTGATTGGCGCTGCTGCTGGACACCACATTCGGGTAGCAGGTGCTTCCGCCGTGAGCGACATCTGTAGTTCAGACAGAACAACAGAGGCGTTCAGTCACTGCTGTACAGAGGTCATTCATGGAGGATGAAAATTTCGCGCTAATATTGGCACGCAAAACTTTTCACTTGCGCTTTAGTGGTAGGGAAGCCTGGATGCAGTGTTGGGCATACGGTCCTTTTTTTTTCTCTCGAATTTCTGCCTTAAATGCAAACAAGGGCTTTGTAGTGAATTTGAGCGATTTAGAATTTTGCTAGAAATAATCTCTACTGAATACAGCACAAGAGAACACGGTAGTGTTCTAAGCGAAAAGTGACAGGGCGCTTTCGTTAATGTACTACAAGAGTCATAGGTCTGGCTCTAATTCGCAGTATTAAGTGAATTCTATGCTTCACTAACGTGGCAAGGGAAGGTATAAATATAATAAGCAGTATTTCACCAACACAAAACTTTCCTTAACACATAAGGGCACGTTCTCGTTATTCTAAAGCCACTAACTTTGTCGTGCAGAAAACAGAACTTTAGCTCAGTGGATCCTGTGTTAATATGTGGGAACAGAGATACAATTTTTCTCGGCCGCCTTCCAGCACCAACGTTGATTGCGGTTAGGGAATTGGAAAGAACATGACAAAATGTTGAGACATCGGCAAACTAACCTTTTACTTAGCCTGTGAACGTGTGTATAAAAGTATTGAACACGGCAAAATTTTAAAAAACGATATCAAGCTTGTACTTCTGTAAAAAACGATATCACCATTCTGGAAACTTTATTTAATAATATATCTAGCTTAGACAAAAATGATATGCATCGCTCTCGAAAATACCACATATTGTGCTTACTACTTTTGGAAAACGTACAAAAACATATTTGCAATCTTTTTTTACTTGTAAATTTATTCATTAAACTTGGCTGCTTTATATGTTCTAACACGCAGTTTCCGTAACTGTGATATCTGCTTTGGGAGGACAGATACTAAATTGCAGACGTTGTGCTTCAAGTTTTTTTCTAAAGTTGCCAATTTCCGGCATTTGTCACAGCAACCAGGCCTTAAAAAATGAATTCTCTGCCCAAACCTAAAGAAATTTGAATTTCTCAAATGCAACGAGCAACGTTCATGTCTTTCTGAGAGTGGTTTCCAAAAGTATCCTTGCATTTTAGATGCATTTCAATAGAAAAATTTGAAATGACCCCGTTATAAAGCTTCCTTTTGAAATGGAAAGTTCTTTCGCAAACAGCGGACGGATGGCGCCAATAATAACGTCACCTGTTCAAGTGATTATAAGTAGACGTAGGCTGTTCCGCTTGTGGACAAAGTAAACGGGGGCCGGACAGTTTAAAAAGTAATGATAATTTGCCTTGATGGGATAGATGCATGCTTCAACAAAAAAATGGGCTAGCCTCAAAGAGCCTGGCTATCCGACTCATATATTTACCGATTTCTGTATCTCAAGTTCTTAAGAAAGCACTTACAGTGAGCAATGAATTTTGAACAGATCACTACGAACAAAACGGCTTTAATCCTCAACATCCCTCTGCAGGTCTTCGATACCTATGAAACTGTTTATGATATGTCGCCCACTGCCCATACGTAAGATTGATGTCTAAAATTTATGTGTAAGTTAAGTAAGCTGTGTGAGTAGTAAGATTGACGTGGCCGATTTTTCTTCAAGCTGCGAGACGGCACCTCACCAAGTGTGGCTGTTGTAAACACAAGCGTTGTTCGCAAATGAAGTAGTGGCAACCGTGTATCGAAATTATCAAACGGCTGAGTGCCAGGAAACAGTTGCAATTTGCATTGTTGCAAACAGTTGCAAAACAGTTGCGCCCATCCTCTTGAAGGAGCCACGCATTGAGAGGGCCAGTCAGGTCATGCTCTCACAAGATATATCCCTGTGCGATACGAACTGCATGGAAAGGCACAGCCCATAACACGAGAATTCATACGATGATCCAAACAAGAAACACGCAAGGAGAGATTATATATATATATATATATATATATATATATATATATATATATATATATATATATATATATATATATATATATATATATATATATATATATATATATATATATATATATATATATATATATATATATGTATATATCATACGAATGGTGAGACTAGAAACGAAATACACTTCATACTCTGCACTAACCCTGGCATCATACAAGGTGTGTACGTGCTCGGCAAGGTGCGCTGCAGTAACCATAGGATCGTAAGACCTCGAATTAGCCTAGACTTGAGGAGGGAACGGAAGAAACTGGTACATAAGAAACCGATCAATGAGTTAGGGTTTAGAGGGAAAATAGAAGAATTCCGAATCAAGCTACAGAACAGGTATTCGCCTTTAACTCAGGAAGAAGACCTTAGTGTTGAAGATATGAACGATAAACTTATGGGCATCATTAAGGAGTGTGCAATAAAAGCCGGCGGTAACTCCTTTATGCAGTATGCCAATAAGCTATCGCAGGAGAGGAAACCTCTGATCAAGAAACGCCAATGAAAGCCTCGAACACTACAGCTTCAATAGAACTGGCAACACTTTCGAAGGTAATCTACAAGCGTAACATAGCTGACATAATAAAGTATATGGATAGAATTGAACATGCTCTCAGGAATGAAGGAAGCTTAAAAGCAGTAAAGAAGAAACTAGGAATAGGCAAGAATCAGATGTATGCATTACGAGACAAAGTCGGCAATAGCATTACTAATATGGATGAGGTAGTTCAAATGGCTGAGGAGTTCTATATAGATTTATACAGTACCAGTGGCACCCACGAAGATAACGGTAGACATAACAGTCTAGAAGAATTTGAAATCCCACAAGTAACGCCGGAATGAGTAAAGAAAGCCTTGGGAGAAGGGGGAAGACAGCTGTGCAGGATCAGGTAACAGCAGATTTGTTGAAAGATGGTGGGAAGATTGTTCTAGAAAAACTGGCCACCCTGTATACGCAATGCATCATGAATTCGAGCGTACCGCAATCTTGGAAAAACACTAACATAGTCTTAATTCATAAGAAAGGGGGCGCCAAAAATTAGAAAAATTATAGACCGATCAGTTTACTGTCAGTTGCGTACAAAGTATTTACTGAGATAATCGCAAATAGAATCAGGAACACCTTATACTTCTGTCAAGCAAAGGACTAGGCAGGATTCCGTAAAGGCTACTCAACAATAGGCCATATTCACACCATCAATCAGGTGAAAGAGAAAAGTGCGGAGCATAACGAACCCTTATATATAGCTTTCATTGATTACGAGGAAGCGTTTGATTCAGTCGAAACCTCAGGAGTCATGAAGGCATTACGGAATCAGGGTGTAGACGAGCCGTATGTAAAGATACTGAAAGATATCTATAGCAGCTCCACAGCCACCATAGTCGTCCGTAAAGAAAGCAACAAAATCCTAATAAAGAAAGGCGTCAGCCAGGGAGATACGATCTCTCCGATGCTATTCACAGCATCTTTACAGCAGGTATTCAGACATCTGGGTTGTCAAGAACTGGGGATAAGAGTTGATGGAGAATACATTAGTAAGTTGAAATTCGCTAATTATATTGCCTTGCTCAGTAACTCAGGGAACCAATTGAAATGCATGCTCCCTGATCTGGAGAGGCAAATCAGAAGGGTGGGTCTAAATATGAATCTGCAGAAAACTAAAGTAATGTTTAGCAGTATCGGAAGAGAACAGCAGTTTACGAGAGGTGGTGAGGCACTGGAAGTGGTAAGGCAATACATCTACTTAGGACAGGTAGTGTCCGCGGATCCGGATCATGAGACTGAAATAATCAGAAGAATAAGAATGGGCTGGGGTGCGTTTGGCAGGCATTCTCAGATCATGAACAGCAGCTTGCCATTATCCTTCAGGAGAAAAGTGTATAACAGCTGTGTTTTTCCAGTACTAACGTACGGGGCAGAAAGCTGGACGCTTACGAAAAAGGTTCTGCTCAAATTGAGGACGACGCCCCGAGCTATGGAAAGAAGAATGTTGGCTGTAAAGTTAAGGGATAAGAAAAGAGCAGATCGGGTGAGGGAACGAACGCGAGTTAATGACATCTTAGTTGAAATCAAGAGAAAGAAATGGACATAGGCGGGAAATGTAATGAGGAAGCAAGATAACTGATGGTCATTAAGGGTTCCGGACTGGATTCCAAGGGAAGGGAAGCGTAGCAGGGGGCGGCGGAAAGTTAGGTGGGCGGATGAGATGAAGTTTGAAGGGAAAGCATGGCCACAATTAGTATATGACCGGGTTATTTGGAGAAGTATGGGAGAGGCCTTTGCCCTGCAGTGGGCGGAAGCTGGCTGATTATTATTATTATTATTATTATTATTATTATTATTATTATTATTATTATTATTATTATTATAGGAATGCGGCGCTCGTCACGTACGCCATCGGCTCCTTTGTGGGAAAGGGCGAGGAAGGAACGCTGCTTAGGGACGCTATTGGAGGGAGAGGGGGAGAGTGTCGCAATAGCACTCACCTTCTCTCCTAGTAGCAGGACAGTTTAATGTGTGTTCTCTCCGATACCGAATAGATTTGAAAAAAAAATTCTTCCTAACCGTTACCTCGACGACGGCTGATTGTTTAAAGTGAATGTCCAAAACTGGCAATGTTGCCTGGTAAGGGGCCCTTGACGACGGGCTGTTCGAGCAAGTATACAATGTGTGGAACAAACACGCAGCTGGCTGGCTACGAATTGCAAGGCTCGCGACTATACGCCCATTCCAAGGCCATATCCAAGAAAAATGGTCAAATGTCTATGCAGTTACGAATTCATTGCCTTGAAAATAAGTTCATTCGAAAACTTGAGGCACGTTGATTATTTGTTGTGTTATGTCTCTTAGCACTCAATTAATCTTAATGCATTTCACGCTAAGGCTGCACAAGCAGAAACCGACATGGTGATGCTGGTAAGACGTCCTTATTAGCAATAAGTGCACCGCGTTCGTGATCATTGTTACTGTTTCCTCTGTGTATTGTTAAGTGTCTTCGCAAGTGCTGCCGACAGTCGGAGGCCATGTCGTACATACCGTTGTCGTCAGTGGCACCGGTCTGGCTGTTCAACGCGTTCCATAGGTCATCGAAGGAGTCGTCCCAAAGCCTGGAATTATACGTATGTATTGGAGTCAGACTCTTCGGTTCTAGGTATGGCAGAATATATCTGAAGAATGTTTCGTCAAAACAGAATTTGGCATAACGAAATTGGTATTTTGTTAACGAACGTGATACCTGTAATGTTTCCTTTTATCTCAACGCTCACTAACCAACTGGCATTGGGTGAACGGCCCACTCGGCGCTACGTCTGGAGCATGGAGCTGATCGACCTTAGCCCATTAGGCACCGGTTTCTTTATTTTCGTGCTATCTTGAAATAAATGTCATATCTTAACTTAAATTTATACTAATAATTCACATGCAAGAAATTATTACTCTTGCCTAATTAGTTTTTGAAATATAGCCCGTGACCATATGGTCACACTGGGCCCTTACGCTACAGCAAAATATGCGAAGTTAAAAACATTTATTTCAAGCCATGAAACATCAGAAAAAAACATATATAGCAAATAGCCGAGCACTTATTTAGTGTGATATGGTTTAAATCTTGGAATATACATGCTGACGTCATACTTTGTCCAATGTGTGTGCACCGCGCTGTTGCAATTATCTCATGCACACCTCCACCTCTTGCCATTAGGTATTGGTACAACAAAGTGGGCCACTTGGTCACACCGCGTACCAGTCAGGACATCACCAGTCTTTGGTATTCTGCGTTGACCAGGTCCTCTAGGCGTATTGTTCCATCGCATCAAGTAGTTTTGTGCAATTTGCCTGCGGAATTCCACCTGCGTGACGTTGAACCCTGTGCTACGAATTAGTGCCCAAGCATTGCTGATAGATACATCACAAAGTGAAGTGAAAATCGGTCACCACCACCTTTTGCCACGGATTGCAATCCTATAGGTGCCTGCATTTGCATCCATCTGGTACGTACCTCCTATAAATCTTTTACTTAGCAACAGTGTTTGGATGGGCCACCTCGATTCACTTCTTCTCAACATACGAGTACTTGCCCTATCGAGTATGGCGTTGTCAAAAAGATCGAACAACTCAACAGGTGAAAAGTCCCTGTAAGCAGCAAAGTTTGGATCAGGAAATATGCCAAGGCTTGTCTGGAGATCACCCTTCGTCCACTTAGAAGCTGTGGATAATTTTGCCGGAATGGCCGCATCAACTACAGAAGAAGAAACCTCTGATATTCTGTCAGCTCGCTCGCCGGGGTCATCATCGTCTGAGTCGCATCCACCAATGCGGCGTCCGTCAGAGAAAACAGTTTCAGTGCCGGCTAATAGCTACCACCTGCTTAGAATGTCAATGAGCCCACCTGAGTCTTCATTGGCCGAGTTTTCACCCGAATAGGTGCTAGCCTCTGGCGGCTCGATATAAATCACTGACACGTCGTCTTGTTACTCTACGACTGCTTCGCTATTTCTTCCAACATCAACCTATTCGGACAATAAAATAAGAAATAACCGCTGCGAGAATGCGCCAACAGCCGTGCAAGAGATGAGAATGCAGTTAAAAAATAAATAAAAAGTTATGTAGCCTAAAGGCCCAGCGTGACCATATGGCAACGTGCAAGATAACACGCTCGTTCATGGATAAATGAAACATTATTCCTTCACAAGTGCTCATCGAAGGTCACATCTTCAAAGAACAATGCGGAGGTAAGGATATCTGACTATTGCTTAAAGAAGTAGTGCAAAAAAAACACGCCTACCCCTTGGAGCAATGCATGGCAACGCTACTACCAGAGCAACACTTATTCCCTCCTTTGCGAGGGGCTCCCACAAAACGACTGACAGCGGCTGCCACTTGGTATCCATAAAGGGAACTCTAATCTGTCAAACGGCACGTCGAAGGCGATTTTGCTGCCGTTTTTTTAATCGTAATTTATGTAAATCCACTGTGCAGACTACCGTGACCATATGGTCACGCTGGTCTTTAATGGGTTAGTAGAAACGCCTCATTGACAAGCTCGAAGAGTATCAACGCCTTTGGTTCACCTACAACGGGTCTGATTACGGGTGTGTAGTTATCTACGTAAGTAGCGTTCTCCATTTGTCACAGCGTAAACAACTCCTGGGTCACAATTAGCATCATAATTGCTATTAGGCTGCAAGGAACAGATTTAACTGTTCCCTTAACAAAATGGGTTAAGGCTTAAAGGAAAGGTTAGAGCGAACTGTCCGGAAAGGAAAGGCTCTTTCGCACGTGCGTGTAGGGATTTGCTATCAGCTTGGTGGCATTAGGGTTTTCAATATGGATTCTAGAACTGACGGATTCCGCATCCGTGTTAAAAACACTACCTTACATGAAATAATATTTAAAGTTACGGGCAAAAATGGCTTCCACTGAAGAATACTGAACCAACGGTTGCCTCTTAGGGAAGTCTTATTTTGAACGCCTGAGCACAGAACGATGAAGTTGGACGAAACAAAGCCTATACAGCGCAGAAATATGCCGTTGAAGAAGACGCTAAGTTGCCTACACATTTATCACCCGCAGGTGTCTCTCCGAAAGACCCAGTTTATTATTATAGTGTCATGAAGGAAACGCAGTTGAAAATAGGAGGCACAGAAAGAGTAAATTTGAGGGACGTCTTTCGCAATTGTTCGCAAATGGTAACGAGTACCGTAAATAATTATAAATTGAATGAATATAAGTTCCGAAGTGTTGGTATGCCTGTTTTGCCATTACTGCACAAAAAACGCAAATACACAGGCACAGCGTAGACAGACGTAGACGAAGTGCTGACATCCATAATCTTTTATTTTGACAAATATCACACGCATTTGCAGGACACAAACAAGTGCCTTGAGTAGGCGCATTTCCGCAGTTCGAATATCCATGATATCAAGAGGGAAATATAAGAAAGCCACAACGATGCTAGAACCAAGGTAGGAAAGTACGAAGTTGCAAGATAATTAGATTATTCTGTACAGATGGTGCACTAACGAACACATCCCCCCGACTAGCAATCGTCACCGCTTCTATGACCTCATGTGTTGTTTGCAAGGTCGATCCAAATGGGTCGCGAAGCTTCTCGAAAAATGTCGTCCAGAAGAGATTGCCCCCGTCAGGGCAATAGCGACTGAAGCGCGGCTGTGTAAAGATGGAACAATGATTCAGAAAGGCGAACCATTTTTTAGGCACAAAAATAAATAAATTATGGGTTTTTACGTGCCAAAACCACTTTCTGATTATGAGGCACGCGTATTGGGGTACCTGGAAATTTTGACCCCCTAGGGTTCTTTACCATGCGCCTAAATCTGAGTACGCTGTTGTTTTAAGTAAAAAAGACTCACTGTTTCATTTTATTTAACAAAAATGAAATTCCTGATATCTATTAAGCACTTGCGTCTACGAAACAAAAGGAAACTATTTTACTTTATAATTAACAATAAATGGCTTCGTTACCGTGCCCGCAATAAAATGGGGTACTAATGCAGGTATCAAATCCAATGCAAAGCAGCTATTAAAGGCGCGCACGTAAAATTCACCTATCACTACACGCCCCCCTAACACGCTGTGTTGCTTTGCCTTTGAGTGTTTATCTAAATCAGCATGGCGCAGTGTTTGCGACGTGGGTTTCGTGGTTCTTCAACTTGTTTACTCTAACGCAGCGAGTTACAACCTCCTGACAATTGTTTACTTCAGCTGTCTACATGCAGTTGTCCTGACGCACGCTGGTAAAAGAACATACATTTAAATATACACGAACAAACAAAAAGCTTCCCCTAAAGAAATTACTAAATGGTAAGTGTTAGTGATAACAGTGTCAGCTTGCACAAAGGTGTGTTTTCTGTCTAGCAAGCATTTTCAGTACTTAAAGAACACCGCCAAATGACGAAGCTTTCATACGTATGTTTAACTCTAAGACGTAATGCCAACGAATAGGAAATAGCTCGCTCTACATGTGACGCGACGACATCGCCACGAGCAATGCGCGTGAAAGGTGCACAAAAGCTTAAGGTTATGCGTTTGGTAAGGCAAGGTTAGGCGAGTTTAGGCTACGTCAGGTTAGCTTTACGGCAGGAGTGGAGCCAGTCGGCCGTATCGGTCACCGAGTCACGTCGGAAACAGCTCTCAAGTATGCGACCACACTCTTAATATTTGCAGTTTCCAAATTTCACGATAAGATTTGCACACTCTGCCAACGCGACTGTTCGCAGTTGCGCCAAAATGACGCCGCCGTCGCATGTCCAGGTAGCACTTTGAGATTAATATGCACATGCCGTAAAAATAAACGCCGAGTTCATTTCAAAGCCAAAAGGCGTTTTTCTTCAAGCTCAGCCGTTAAATTTCCTGAAAAACAAGCAACATCAACAATTCCGTAAGAAACGTACCGATTGGATTAGACATTTCGACAGTTTTCAGCAAGTTGTGCTTTATTTGTGCTATTTAGTCAGCCTCCTGGAGAATGCTCACTCGACCGCCAAAGCAAATGTGAGGTACCGTTATAATTATTTATATCCTGGTGTTGCCCTTTCACAAACCAACACCTCGTCATGACTGCGTCTTGGAGGGATCTTACAAATAAATTTCACCGCCTTGGTTTCTGTAATGTGCACGTAAATCCAAGTATCCGAGCCTTAATGCACTTCACAATCACTAGTGATAGACCAGTGCGCTTTGAACGTTATTCGTGATATCGAGCTCAGCAGCGCAACATTGTAGCCACTGGGCTACTGCTACAGGTCTGGGGTGCGGGGATAACACACGCAAGCGAAAAATATAGACTTCGATAAAAATATCTGCATCCTGCAGTGGGACTTGTCGTTACCATAACCATAAACAGCCGCAGCTGGGCTGCCTATAAGTTGCCGTTGAAAACGTCTACTTTGCAGGCGTAAATCTGTAGCTGTCGAAGCATGTGTTCCAGGTTATTTTTACGGGTGACAATATGCAATGAAACGCCCAAGCGGCAATACTCACGTAGTGTAATCGTCGCATATGGCTGAAGCACCCTTGGCGTCTTTATGGTTTGTAATATGGGTTGCTTCGTCTCTGAAGGTAAGTGCATGAGGTATGCGTCCACCGTTTCTTTCTTCAGTCATGCCTGAAGCTGACGCTCTGGAGCACTAGGGACTTTCTGAGACAGAACGTTGTTGAATGATCGCGCATGCGCAGTCAATGCCATTGATGAAAGAGAACAAATAAGACGTTGGTTATTTGGGCAATTCGAATGAAGCCGAAAAGCCAATCTGCAAAAAAAAAGACCATAGAGTGCGCCACTATGTCGACGGTAATGTGCTTATATTGGAACTCTAGAAGAGGTGCCCCAGTCGTGCATACTAAATTTACTATATTGACTGTATTTAGACCAAGCCATCAAGCTGAGTTTAATTAAACCCTTCGGCCCGCCATGAACCGTAGACATGAACTGTTTGTTATTCTTCATTTTTTAAAGTGGAGAACGATGGCTTTCGGGCAAGATAATCCCAGGCGTGGCGCAATTAGCGAATATACACATAACGGACACAAGGCGACCGAACGTGCAAAGGGAAATGTTCAGTACCCGACGTGCTTCTCTGAAAGCGCACGCAGCTTGTTCCAGGTCTTTCAATTTTGTTGCAGTCCTGGGTAGCTTGGAAGCTCGGAGACGATGTTGCGTACATTTGCGCCCTTGTTGCTTAGCCAGTGTGCATGTTTGTCATTGCCTTTTTTTCCTTTCTCTGCTGGCTCCACGTTCAAGTGGTCCCCATTGACAGTTCGGCGCATTAAAATAATCTAACCCTGCTGGCCTCCGGACCAGAACAAGGTTCTTGCAAAACGATACCTAATTCCATTGCCTGAAAGCGTGAGAAGCCGTCAGGGATCTTTCAAGGCTACGGCGTTCCACTCTTGAAGGTGAAGCTTAAGTGACCTCCAAGTTTCTGCTGCGTCAATATTGAAAGCGCTAAAATATGCGGCCACCTCGTCTATATTAAGCTCGCTTATTTTGGATATTTCATCTAACTTGGACCAAGTATTAAAAAATTAAACACAGGCTCTATAGGCGTGTCGCATTGTCGCTGCATTGTTCTGAGTCATATGGATCCCATCCTAATATCTTTTTTTTTCAATCCGGCCAGCTGGTTCATTCAGAAAGTTGGCTTAAAAAGCTGTTTAACTATTACCTCTACCGAAATATTATCAACACAAAAGAAACAGCGCTTGTACTGAAACATCAGATTATTTGGTCTATGCTAAAATAACTGCTCTGTAAATTTTTTTCCACCCTTTCATTAAAGGGCGCGTAGCTTTTAAGAAATACCACTTGACTGACGGCTGACGTGCCGCACATTTCGTGCCCTCAAATATAAGCCCAACGAATTATCAAAGGCCGCTCCACGCACAGAGATGGATTGAACAGGCTGTAGGGGAATGTGTAGGACGGCGATAGACCGGAGGCAGCATGGCTTTCGTATACGTCGTTCGATACACTTTATCGTGTTTCCTCATTAGTCTAAAAAAAAAATTGGCGGTGTTGCGTCAAATGCTGTCTCCATTTCCACATTGCATTCACACGTGGTGACTGCTTTTTCGTTGATAATTTCTTTCTTAAAGCCGAACGCCCCGCACGGGGCTTAATGTGCATTCCGGTCACTGGCAGCCTGTTTAATCGACCACTGTGCGCGGAGCAGCCTTTTCAAATTTGTTCAACTGACATCTGAGTGTGACAATCTACCCGGGTTCGTGAACAAGGGAGGGCTCGAGGCACCCTCCGTTAGACGGACGCTCTGCAGCGTGGTGGTGCTGAACAATGACCGACCGCCGAGCAGCCGTGCTCGTCGGTGTTTATTGCGGTGCGGTGAGCAATGTTGCCTGCCGAGCTTCCCAGGCCACCGAGCCTTGCGGCGAACGAACATTATGCCTGAGGGGGCGTCACAAGCTTGCTACACTGAGGAAACTAAAAGCACGGTGCGTTAGCCGGAAGTCTCATGGTATTTTTTTTAAAATGTCGCTCACTTTAAGGCACGGCTGGAAAAAAATTTAACGGAACAGTTATCTTAGAGAGAGAGAGAAAATGATGTATAGAAAGGCAGGGAGGTTAACCAAAGGCAGTTCCGGTTGGCTACCTAGCCCGGGGGGAAAGGTGAAGAGGGATAAAAAGAGAAAGAGAGCGTAAGGGGGAGATAGAAAGAAACAGAGACGAGCACGACGAAACCGTGTACACTACAGAGTGGCACGGGGTGGCGTTCTTACAGTCTTTCGCGAAGCCCCGCACACCGCATAAACCTTAATAACGCGAGTAATGGCTTTAGCGTGAATGTTCGGTGGGAGTACTCACCTAAAGCTTTCAGTTCTGAGAGTGGACGATTCTCAACTGGTCCAGTACTCTGCACAGCACTTTCTCTGAGCACTATATCGCGGGCAGACACAGGTATGCGCTAGGGTCTCATCGATGTTGCATATGGCGCACGTGGGGCTGTTGGCCATTCCAATAAGGAAAGCATACGAGTTCGAAAATGCAACGCCTTGCCGCAGACGGCACAGCATGGTCTCTTCACGTCGTGGTAACCGAGGCGGTAGGTGCATCCGGATATCTGGAGACAACGAACGCAAACTGCGCCTGGTGAAACCGTTCGAGTCCCACAGAGGCAAAGTACATTCACGGCACATCAGTCGCAGCACAGCCGTAGCCTCTGTTCGTGAAAGTGGAATCAAGACGCGTTGACCACTTTCATGTGCAGATCGGGGGGCTTCGTCTCTATCTTAGCATAATCACAATTTAAGCTGTGGTGATTTTCTCGTCACCGTTTCCGTCACGCTGGGCATGGCAATGTGAATTTCGGTCCAAGGAGACGTTCCAAATATCTAGGAGGCGCTGGCTTAACCCTGCGGTTAAGAAACTCGGATTCTGAGGCAGCGATCGCAGGTTTGAAACTCACTACTTGGAAAGTTTTTCCTGACAAATTTATTTTCTGTGATTTATACATTCATTTCTCAATAACGATTGCTCAGGCCTACTTTGGACGCAGACGAGAGCTTGCGCGGGCAATACACGCGCGGGGAAAGGAGGCACCCGAGAGCGAAGGTGACGTGGCGTCGCGCGGTGACCTCTCCCCTCACGTCACATTCGGCGCGCCAGCAGGTGTTTCCCTCGCCCTATCTGCTTCACCGGGGTGTGCCCGCGACGTGGCGCCACAGTGAATATGAATTTAGGGGTCGTTTCCCTTTTACAAACACCGGATTTTTTTATCAATGAGCCATTTGATGCTTTCGCAACAAATGCGACCAGTGTGCCGAAGCTGTCTTCGACATAGGGACAAGCGGAAAAGAGGCGAATTGCTGCACTGATGTGAGTCCTACTGGGATGTGAACATTTCTAAAGGAATGTATTAACATTCCATTCCAAGTTGGGGAGAAGAGCGGCTTCCGAATGAGTAAATAAATGGAAGAATATGAATTGCGTGACACATTGTAGTAGGTGGCCTCCTCCTCATTTAATAAGCACCCAGCGCAAATCACAAGAACGTCTTCCACGAGAGGACCTGTCACATCGCACCCGAAGCACTCCCCCCAAATTGTTGATCGTTGTACTCACCATCACGAATTTCTATTTTTATTGATACGCAATGTGATTGAATGTTAAGAGAACAAGTTGTAACCAATCTATCAATCCGAATTACACTTATAGACGATGTTTGGAGGAGCCTTTAAGTTGTACATGATAATTGAGAGACTTGTCTATAGAACGAAACAACACCTTTGTCATGGTGTTTTAGGAAGGTGACATATAACAGTAGCAAGTTTTATTGCTCGGAGTTTGAATGCATCTCCTGGACTTAAAAAACCTTAAGCTTAAAGAAAAACAGTAGTCTTGGTAAGTTCAAGAAGGTTGCAAATCAGTCCTTATGATTTGAATACATTATCCGTAACCCCATAGTAGTGCTATTAAAATAAATGTGCCCTATGCATCAGATAGGAGTTGGGGTTTTTGTTCACTTTAGTTTACCTTGACCGATGTATTTTTTTTCCCGTGATCAAGTGAATCAAACCAAGCACCTTATAAGGGCGTTCTTAAATATAGCTTGTTTTATTCTTAGGGCGATGATTTCTTTGCCCTTTTTTTTCTAGTTTGCACATGATCTTGAACATGCAGCGTGGTCTTCATCCCGGTGGAAGTCTTGCAATGGGATGGTCAGCACAGTGGTCTGATTGCTGGCCTTGGACACCACCGTTTGCACAGGTGAGCTGTCCACTGCAACTGTTTGCGCCATGCCCCTACATTTGTCCTATGAAACATCGTCGCGTGTTTGGATTCCAGGGCCTTACATTTATCTTAGCATATCCCGTTTGTATGGTCTCTGGCAGAACGCTGGATGAAAAGGTCACTATGGAAAGCTAAGTGGGCATTTCTTTTAGATTGGTCACACCGGATGTTGACGTGCTGTGCATTGGCCACGTTCTTTTCAGTCCTCGAAAAGCTGTGTTTCAGTCATTGTCGATGTGATCGGCACCACTGATTCCCCGGCGCACTCTATTCATGGATCAGTAGGGCATGACGGTGATCATAATATTTCCAAATTTCATCAAGAGTTCGACGAAAGTTCGTCTGGTGAGGTAACATGATGATGAAGAAATTACGGCCACTGACCAAGTCAAGGTGAAAAAACACACAGAGACGTTTCGGGACCCGTACGGGTTCAGTGTGATGTATTCTCTGTGTCTTGGTCAGTGGCCGTAATTTCTTCATCATTTCCAAATTTCACAAGGCTGGTTCGCTTTTAGTATTGCTGTTTGTCAGAAACACCGAGGAGGCGGTCTTCACTGACCATTTTTAGCCCCGATAACCGACGCCTAGGGTGCCGGTCGAAGAATTGCAAGGAAGAAAAGTAGAAAGTGTTCTAGCTTGGTAGTCATTCAGCTTCAAGTGTGCTGCACGGAAACGGCAGAAACTCTTTCGGTCGAGTGAAGGAGTTGGTAAGCCTTCATCGTTACGTCCCAAATTTTCGAAGAGGGACGAGTTAATGAAAGAAAGGTAGTGTTTCCATAGCCCTGCATTTTCTTTCGATTGCAATAGCAGCCACCCGACATCGAGTATAACTACGGGACGCTGCAGGATTTCACATGTAAGTATGTATACGGGAGCATTGCATGGGTACTCTAACTCGAATAACTATGCCCAAGGCAGGGTACCATTCATCATGGCAAAGGAACTCTCCTTAATAGCACAAAACAGATATGAAGGGAGGAGGTGGCATGAGAAAAAGGGAAGAAGTCAGAAAAAAACAGAAACAAACACCAAACGAAGGGGGCGACAGGAAAATGCGTACGCCGAATTTTCCCGGATGGTTCAGTCGCGGTATACGTGAAGTCTAAGACAAAATCGTGCGGTGCCTTTGACGAAGGGCCTTCAAAGGCCATGGCACCCCAGCATGGGCTCAGCGGTCTTGATAGTCTTTCCTCAGAACACGGTTAAGTCTCGCATGGTGAGGCACCGAAGGGTTCGATTCCCATGTGCTGGAGTCCTTGCTGTCGCGGCACACCGAACACCTGCCTACAGATGAGCACCTACGGGGACAACTGTGCGGCAACTGCAGCATCCTGTGCACACAGCGGAATCACATTAAACGTCACGCTAAATTAATGTAAATATTTTATTGGCGTTGATTAGTATCGAGATGCAACCACCACATGACCCTTGGTGATGCTCTTCGTAATTCTAGCGTTCCAAGACGTGTTCAGCCAATGCTCCACCTCGGGTTCGCTTTAGATTGTTTGGCCACGAACGAACCTGCATATCCCTGGCGTACATTTTTTCAAAACTTCAAGGACCAAAAGCCCCAGATTTTCTTGGTCGCGCCCGCTCGTACTCGCACCTGCGCATAAACGACGGGCGATCCCTCAAATGAACGCCTCGAGCTTTTCAGCGAGTTCCCGTCGTCGTATTGGGGTCCACACCCTACACGGTCACCGAGCTGGTATTTCACATAGCGTCACAGAAGATTGTAGCGTCATCTGTTGGTCCGTGGCTCGCGCCTAATATGTAGGCAGGCCACTAGTACTGCTTTTTCGACGCACTGCAGAAAGGTGGTGTCGTCGTGATTATTTTCGTCGGTGACGTTCGGTCGCATGACGTTGAGAGGCACCGTTGCGTTCCTTCAGTGAACCATCTTGAACGTCGGGATCTGAATTGTTTCTTGCACTGCTGTGTTGGAAGCGAAGGTTACGTATACCGAAGGTTGGTAAGCCACGTGTTGTGCTCGACGTCTGTGCACATTTCAGTCGGCGTTGTCAGGTGACCTCGAGCAGCCCGATTTCGGAGCCTTCCCATGCAGGCATAACTTTCTGTGACTTTGGGGTGAACGATTGACTCATGACGGAGTACTCGGCTGCTGGTTCTTGGTCTTGTGTTAATTATGTTGCGGCGTCGGATCATGACTGCACGGCGTTGCCCTAGTGTTACGTGCCGTCATGACGTGTTATCTAGGTAGCGTGGTTTTTCCTTTGCAGTTTCGCCGAAATGGCAGTATGTAGCTGCTACGTCGTGGAGAATGATCTTGCACCGCCGCGGATAATATTTCCCGGGCACACATCCGCACTCTTTCGCTAGTCATAGTTTGCGGATAGCCTGCGGGCCCACGATGACGTTTACACCGTTTTCTCAGCTCTCTCTCGATGTCACTTAGAGGTGATGATGAACAACACAGTGGCAAGGACTGCGAGTCACCAAACTTCGTATTTTGCGAACGGGAGCCCACAATACAAGTTACACTAAGGCAGAAAGATAGATCCTTAAAATGCGCCGACAGTCCAAGAAGAGATTTGCGGCTAACGAGCGTCCGATGTTGTTGAAGATTCCAGCGTAATCGCTGACGCTCGCCTTTTTCAGAACGAACAACTCTCTTCGCATCACGCGTGATATTTGAAAGCAAATGGTTTGGCTACGACATGGTCAAAAGATTGAATTGGCGAGAATGATTGAGTTTGTCCTGATAAATGCCGGCGCGTCATGCACTGATCGGCAACTTAACATTCCTTAGCCGCTAAACGCGTTCGCAGAAAAAAAAAAACAAGTACGCACGACAACATACCAAGAAACTTACTTGTCATGTCAAATGTCATATCAATGGTCGCATCGATTACTTTGTCACATCAGGCTACAAATATTTGACAGCTGCAACTAGAGCAGTGCGAGTAAAAATGGACGACTTCCAAACGGCTAAAAATTTTTGTTTCAAAATGACAGATGATCCACCACATTAAAAGAAGAATCGCTAGAAATTTTTGTAGAGGGATTTAATATTGGATTGTGAAGCTGCAAACATTTGAATCTAATACACTCTCTTTACTGTCGTCAGCTTAGGTTATCAGCTTAGGCACAGAACGAAGATCTTCGGTATGGATAAAGGAGCCAAATGAAAAAAACATAAGCAGCCAATGTTCTAAACAATATTTAAAGAAAATAAAATTTCTAACGCGTAACTTGTGACGGTATGCTTTAAAAGCATCTGCAAGTCCTGTCTATCGAAGAAAACGGGGCCTTCTGACCTCGATGAATGGAAGAAAAAGCTTTTTAGTAACGAATACAGTCGCTTCTTTCTTGAGTGCTTCCGAAATACCGGCGCGCGCACGAGGCCGCGCTTCTACCTGACAGCTCTCCTTTGTTCATAGCGTTCGGCACCAGAGTTTCTCGGTAAATAATACGGCGATATATTCTGCGCCTATCGGGAAGCGTGACAAACGTTTGTGGATTTTTGAATGTTATCGTTCTCCCCTCGGAACAATAATAAAAGCGCCATAGTATGCTACTGCGTTTCCTCTATTAGGCTCGCATATATAATATCGCGTTAACTATGGCGATTCTTTAAAAATCTGAGATCACTTTAGCACTTTTTGCGAGTTCTTAACGCAAAATCGATAATATAGAATTGAACGCCTTTGAGATAGCCTACGAGTTACGAACCCCTCTGCGGCAAAAAAGTGCGTTTACCAGACGCTTCTCAGATAACACAATGCAGGTGTACTTCAACCTGTGACGTCTTCGTGCGCTCTTTGAGTGTCGTAGATTGTAATGGGGACGCTGCCTAGCAAGATGTGGCAATTTGGACGTCACCGCTTTCGTGAATGGATATTCCGGTTCAACTAGCCACAGGTCACAAATCTCATTGCGCAGGTCTGCAAAGTACGAGACGCTAATTTAGCCCTGTTTGTAAGGCACCCTGCTTCTAAGTGTGGGGTCGTAGTCTTGAAACTCACTACCTCTAAAGTTTTTCACTTCAAGAATCTTCCGTTATTCATATAGTAATTTAGTTGGTTTTCCATTTTTGATTGCGTGGTCCCACGCGAAGCAGGGACAAAGGACACAAGAAAACGCAAGAGCTTGTCCTCATTTTTCTTGCGTCCTTTGTCCCTGCTTCGTGCTGTACCATACAATCCTAAATTCTTTATAGCGATTACTGAGGCCTAGTTAATACGAAGGCGAGAGCTTGCCCGGGCATGCAATGCGCTGGAAAATGAGGCACCCGAGAGCGACGGTGGCGTGGCGTCGCGGCCGTGCCTTCTCCTCTCACGTAACGCGTGGTGCAACAAAAGGCAAGTAGGTGTTCCCTTCGCTTTCCCTCATTTGTCGACGCATGCATGTGATGTCACTTTCGGATTTATAGACATATTAATGCTTTCGCATGAAAATGGAACTAATCGGCCGTCGTTAGCTCCAAGATAGGGACGTGAGGAAAAGAGGCGTATTGCTCCATCATGTATATGTTTCTGTCAAGTGGTCATTTCTCAAGGAACAAAGTAACATTCCATTCCAAGTTGAGGAGGAGAGCAGCTTGAAAACCACTAAATAATGGAGGAGTATGAACTGTGGTATATACTGCAATAGGGGGCCACCTTATCTAATAAGGACGCACCTTAGGTTACACGGACATGTTCATCGAGCCGGTCTGTGACATCGCTCGGAAAGCCTTCCCACGAATTGTTGATCATTGAACTAGCCAGCAATAAAATTCAAGTGTTAACAATATGCAATTAGATTGAATGTGGAGAAGAAATTGTAACCGATCTATCAATCTAAATTATTCGCACGGGCACTGTCTCGAGGAGCATTTCAAGTTGTAGATGGTCGGTGTTAGACTTGTCTAAACTTGAGTCTCACCCCCCGAATGATGCAACACCGTCACGGTGTTTTCAGACGATGGCATGTCACCTCAAGAAATTTGATTGCTCCGAGTTTAAATGCCTCTCCTGGACTCGCAACGCCGTAGACTTGAAGTAAAATAATATTTTTTGTAACTTCATGAAGGTTGCAAATTAGTCCTCTCGATTTGATTATGTTATCCGTAATCACGTAGTACTAATAAAAGCAAATCGTTGCATGGACCTGGGAGAAATTGAAGTTTTTGTTCACGTTATTTAGCCGTGACCGATAATCTTTTTCCGTTTTTGCCACACTCAAGGGAACAATACTGAACACCTTCCTATAATACGGGCTTTCTTGAAGATATTCTGTTTGACTCCTAGGGCGACAACTTCTTTTTCCTTTTTATTTCCAGTTGCCCCATGATCGTGAGTATGCAGCGTGGTCTCCATCGCAGTTTACTTCTTGCAGTGGGTTGTGGCACCCCACTCGTCGGAGTGGTGGCCTTTCACACCACGTTTTGCACAGGTAAGCTGGCCACTGGAGCTATGTGGATCTTGGTCATACATTTGACATTAAAAACATCATCGCGTGCTTGGAATGCAGGGCCTTACAATTTTCAAGTATATATCTCTTCTATGGTCTGTGGCAGAGCACTAGATGGGATGGTCAGTATGAGAAGCACAGTGGGCAGTTATTTTTATTTCCACAAGAGCATCACACAACGTGTGTGATGCCCTGTGTTGAGGACAGAGCCTGAACACCCGATATTGGTGCTCCATGCATTATTCACTTTCGTTCTTTTCAGTCCTCGAAGAGCTCTGTTCCGGTAATTATCGATAGGATCGGCCTCGGATATTACTCCTCATAGATCAGTGGAGTATAACGGTGATTGGAACACCTCCAATTTCGCCATATTGGTTGGCTCATCGTACTGATATTTTTAACGAAGCTCGAGCAGGTGGTCTCTGCTGACAATGTTTATGACGTTATAGACAACGTCTAGGGTGTCACTCAAATAACTGCCAGCAGCATAAGGAGAAGGTATTCTACTTAGTTTTCAGTTTTCTCGTAGGTTGCTATATGGAAACAGCGGAAAGTACTTCTGTCGACTGAAGGAGTTGGTAAGCCTCCATCCGTATTTGAACTTTCTTGGCGCGTTACAATTAGGTACTGAAGGAAAGGATCGGGCTTTCATAGCATGCGTGTTTTGTTTAGATTCAATGACAGCCGCCGAGCCTAACTATGAGACGTTGCAGGACTTATCATTTAAAGATGCATACGTGAGCCATGCAAACAAATCGGAAGAGTGTTGGTGTCATCAGAGTAAGAAATGACGCCAGGAAAAAAAAAACAGTCGAAGAAGGGGAGAGGAAAGTGCGAAAGCCGAATTTCTCCTGATGGGTCACTCCGGGTACACGAAACATCCAAGGCATTAACGTGGGGTGCCTCCATCAAGGGGGCTTAAAAGGCCCTGGCACCTCAGCATGGGCTCAACGGTCCTAATCGTCTTTCCTTCGGACACGGCTAAGCCGCGCACGATTTGGGAACGAAGGGTCGTATCCCCATGTGCTGGAGTGCTTGGGGCCCCGACATACCAAAAATCATGCCGACCAATGAGCACCTGTTGAGGCAACCATGTGGAAACTGCACCATCGTGTATACACTGCAGCATGAGCATAGAGCGTGAAACTAATGTAATGGAATATTTTTGCTAGCTCTTGACTGCTATCGAGATGCGAAGATTGCGTGTCCTTTGGCTCTTCATGATTCCAGCTTTCCAAGACGTCCTCAGGCACTGCTCCCCCTCGTGGACGCTCTACGTGATTTGCCGACGAACGAAACTCCATATTTTCTGGCGGTTCTTTTTTTTGCCTTTTTACACTTAGAGGTATTTCTTCAAGATGCGCAACCGCCATGGTTTTAATTTTCGGGAACTAACTGACGGTCTGCTACTCACCTGTGTCCTATGTCACGCAACTGGAAAGCACATGTCTGGGCACGCCTGCTTCCCTTTATTTTAGGATACGATTAACATTACTGACATGTTCGTAATAGCATCTTTTTATGCTGCTCTCAAGTAGCCTAGCCAGTGAGGCCCAGTCGACAAGCAATGGTATTCTCTTATTTAGTACGTTGATTAGCAAGGGAACAGTGTTGCAGTGTCCAACCTACGTAGTTTTTCCTGGGAGGTGATATGACGTTACATACTTCAGCAGTAAAAGGTTTCGGTTTACCATTGGCGGTCATCATAACTTGCGGACGTGCGAAGCACGTGCTGAGCCAAAAAATTGTTGAACGTAAAATTATGCGTGAATTAACTGTAGCATCAAAAATGTTTTTCTTGATATGAACGTCTCCCAATAGAAACATAACGACTCGCATAGCAAAGCATAGTCACGTTTCCTGCCTTAAAACGACATTGAAGATGCTTTCCACATCTCCGTGTGTAGCGTATAGGAAACTAAAAAACCTACGCAACCACCTCTATCGGCTTTATTGTCTTCCACCGCCCCTATTTTCTCTTGTCACAATGCGCTAAGTTATTCTGCAGTGTGCGCCAAATGAGACGTGAACAGCGAAGTGCTTTTGCATCTGCCCTTCGTCATCATTGAAAGGCGGACACGTCTGGTTTGAACTCAATGGTTGATGATGCTCGCCCTATACTGCGATATTTTCTCTTATGTTTTGTTTCTCTATTTTCAAAGGTAGAAAACAAAAATAAAGCAAACGATTCGAAAATATCGGATCATAGGGCGAGGATCATCGCATAGTGTTATAAAACCGGATGTGCGAGCCTGTCAACTGTGATCACTAGTCGATGGCGCCCCCAATACCTTCCGTTATGCTTCGGTCATGGGATGCCTTGCTCGGGTTTCATTTGATACAGATGGTACATGTGCGAGTGAATTAATGCGAGTGAATGCGGATACCATCCACTTCGATAAGTTGTTTTTTTACTATTGATCTGAAGTTCCATGAAGACTGAGTTTACGCTTGCATCAGAGCGAAGGTGTGACGGTTGCCGCCACGTCGCGCCGGTGCAGCGTCTCGCTGACGACACCCACGCATATGGCGTTTCAACAAACTGCTTCCGCTGCGGCGGGCGCCTGCGTTGGCGCATGGTCCCGACCGAAACCTCCCACAGTGAAAGACTGCAAGAACTTTTCTGCAGCCTAAACGTCCCTCAGCTCCGCTCGCTCTGGTGTTTGCGAAAGCACAGCCACATACAATGTTCTTTTAATGCCGACAAACGTTCAACTAAGACTCGGTTTCATAGTCGATATTTTGACGTTGCAGTGACGATGCAACACAGTAGCATGAACCACGAGTCATGAAACCAACCCTTTATTGTGCGAAAGTACGTCTACAAAACAAGTTGCACTCGGGCTGAAGATAACAGCGAGCTTATCCTTCAACCATAGAAAAACTCATCTGCGGGTCAAGTGAGTCAGGTATTTTTAAATCTTTAGCCGAAGATTCCTGACTAATCGCATGAGCTCAAGCGCCTCATAGAATGTTTCACAGAATCCTCGTCACGCATGTAAACTGATTACAAAAGGTTCCACAACAACATAGACAGAATATAAAAAGATGAGGGAGACCGAGAAGGTTCTGATACATGCAACCACGTCATGCCGCGGAGCGATAATTTAACACTTGTTACGCGCTGAAACGTATTCACCGGAAGAAGGTAAAAAACACGTGTAAATGCACCCATCCTAAAAAGTATCGTGCGAAAACAATGAGAACACGTACAAAAGAAGATTAGCAAAGCAACGAAATTATAGTTGCTTAGCTATGCTTAAACCGCCTAATGTGCACAACACTGTTTCCTGATGGGCATGAGTGGTGCCGCTGTGATTGCGTCCCGCCTGGCTCTATGGGGATATAGCATGCGCACAGTCACTGCATTTTCGTGTACAGTTCAAAACAACGTAGCTTTTAATTCAGTATGCTTCGGCTTATAGGGCTGCAAACTCAAACATCGCCGCCGACCTAGTGTACGACGAAGCGTTGTCTGACCGTCCTTGGCTGGTGGTTGATGCGTAGGTGGGCGAGTTGTGAGGCTGCGAAACAAGGATGATTATGGAACGAAAGGGTGCCTTAACACATCTTGTGTTCGACGTACGGGCTCATTCCAGTCGTCCTTGTCACATGACCTCCAGCTTCCCGGATTTGGGGTCCTTTCCATGCATTTGACTGTCATCGACTGCGTTGTTAAGTATTCTTTCAAAGCAGAGTTGTCGGGTCCTGTGTCCACTAAAGTGGCGATTGCGCAACAACAGCGTCGATTTTGGTGGTTCATGCACTTAGGTATTTCGCAGTGTCGGATCATGGCTGTATCGTACTGTTACACTTTCACATAGTGCCGTCGGGTATCCTTTAGGCCGCATGGTTTCTTTTTTCGCAGCTTCATCGAAATTGCAGCATGTCGTTCTTTCCTCCTGGAGACTGAACTTGCGCTGGCCACGGAGGGCCTTGGGTACTTCAACGAACAGCAACCGCACCTCCTTAGGTTACTTTGTTTAGTTTACCGGATATGGACTCGCATATCAGTCATGTATTAGCCCATTGCACTCTAGGCGCTTCAGTGAGAGGCAGTGCCGCGGCGACGGCGATCGGCACAGTCGGTGGGGTCTCCGTTCAGTTGCAGCCAAACAGTCGGCAATTTCACGGGGTCGTTCATCTTGCTGTGAACGCATACAGTTGATGGCAAAACATTCTATCACCTCTTGGTAAGGATAAGCAGCAGAGATGTCCGGGTTCTCAGTGGCTGCCGAGCTAAGACCCATCAGGTGCGGGCGCGATGGGAGACGCAGACAGCTGAAGACGGTGACGTAAGCCATCAATCTAGGCTACAGATGCGGCAATTCATGGACTGGGAATGCCTGCTGGATCTCCTCTCAGACAACATCAGCAATTAAGCATACCATAGGCTGCGTCGAAGAGAACATCCTAAGTAGGTCTTCGCGTGAAACTGTTATGGTTGTCTTTCGGAGTTCGTCAGAGCCTATACTGTGAATTTTTCACCACGGCGAAAACACCAGGTGATATGTGGCTGAGTTCGCTTTTCCAACGTCTTTCCGATGCCCGTGGCTTCCGTTAGGAATTTTGAAATGGTCTTGGCTGGTCTAGGTTTCAATCAGTGTAAACGACATGCTTCAAACCGCGGATGAGGAAGAACGCTTTCCTGTCGGAGTTGCGCGGGTCGGCTTGGCTCAATTTATGCCCTGAAGGTCATGGTGTTCTCATTCGGCATTCCTATTCAACTTCGGCCCGCTCCTTGGGCATGACGCTCATGAATGTTTGCAGAACTCCACTCCGAAACTGTGAAACCACAGCTCATCACAGATTCGATTGTTAAACGTAGCGGTTCTCCCGCAGGTTTCTGGCCAGATTTCCAGATGTCCAAACGGCAATCCGGGGATGATCGGTTTCCTTCCTTGGCTTTTGCAGCACACGTTGCTGCGGGTGACGCCGGCACTCTCACTATGGCAGTTGCCTGGGCCATGAACTTTCTAGTCTACTCAGGCCGATGTCCATACTCCGGCTGTTGTAGCCTGCGCCGAGCTCGCTCGTTCATGACAAGGTTCGTGTTATTTTCATGGCTGGTAGGGTTTATTCGGTCACCACGAAGCACCTCTACGAGATGTCATGTCTTAGCGACGGGGATTGACGCAGTAACAATAGCTGTGAGTCACAAAACACACTTTATTGGACGAACCAGCACTCAGCAAGTTACGTGTGGGCAGAAAGGTAGTGCCAGGCAAATGAGTCGATCGCCGAACAAATGATTTTCGATTAATTAGCGTCGGCTATTGACATATGGTTTGTAGAAGATTCCAGCGGATTCGTCGGTGCTCGCGTGTCTTCCAGAATGCACGACCGTATTCGCGTTGCGCGTGCAATTTCATAACAAAAGGTTGGCCAACAATAGAGAAAAAAAAGATAGAATCGACGACAATCTTGGAGAATGCTCAGGTGCATGCAGGAGCGTCATACAATGAGCAGTGAATTAAGATTTGTTAGCTGGCGTAACGCGCTCACAGCAAGAAGACATAAAACGCGGCGTGCCAATAATATAACTAAAAACTGCATCTTACTCGCAAGGGTAGGTTTGTCACAACAGGCAAAAAAATTCCACAGCTGTAACTAGAGTGGAATGCAAGTCAAAAAAGACGACTTCCGAATGAATAAGAAACTGCACTTTAAAACTGACATACCTTCCACCTCAATAAAATATTCTTATTGGGAGAACATATTTGGGGAAGCTCCAGATCATTTGAGTCTCACTCTTGTCATCAGCATGATAAACAATAACAACCTTATGTATTAATACGAGAGGTAAGGATAGAACCAAAACAATACGTGCATTGAACACTTTGTAAGGGAAATAAATTTTGGCATGCTTATGTCTATATATTGTCGCGTGCGTCCCTGGAAGGCAGCAAGGCCTAAGCACCTCAATTACTGGAAGATATTTTTCTTTACTTGACAAGAAAAAGTGCCTATTTTAAAGATTGTTCGTAATGAGAGGTGCTCCCTTCTATTCGCACTGCAAAAACATTAAAAGGATGGCTACAAGAATCTTGTTCACTAGTCCACTGTCAAAACGCTTACACTAAACTAAACGAGCTGTCAAAGAACTTGTGCGAACATTTCAACCTTGTATTGACACAATACAGGAACATGCAGCCCATTAGGGTTTGTATAGAAATGAGTTCGCTAAAGTAATGTTTGGGAACGACATAGTTCTGGAAACAATGAGCTCTAGCCAGTACCTGCAGTACACTTCCACATTCAAGCATCGTAAAATCAGGTGGAGACGACGTTTTGTCTCGTAATTACGAAAAATCAAGTGGAATGCTTTATATCTCGCATTTCACACATCCGTTTTAAACGTCAATAGGAGCCCGTCTCTCCACAGAATGCGACTGGCTTATTCATTACCCCTGCGGGAGAATGTCAGCGGTGAGTTTTTTTCTGCACGGCTTCCCGGTCACGTTGCTATGCGACACACGTGGACAATTAACTGCACTTGCGCACTCGTCACACTTATGACTGCCCACCCGTATGCGTCATGACATGTGCAATCAGTTGAGCTGAATCTCTAAACTAATCTCCGCACAATCGGCACCTGCTATTCTGGCAGAGATGTGCGTCGACGTTTTCTTTCTTTGCAAACCCAAATCCACCCTGGTTGCACTAAATGCATTTTACTCATACGGCATTTTACCCTCGTGAAATTTTTTGCGGTGTTTTCTGGAAGTTGTGTTGCACTTAAAGGAGGCATTACATATGTCGCAAGTGTAAGGTCTGTCGGTACTGTGTGATTTGAGATGATTCTTAAGGTCGTCTTTGCTTCTAAATGGTTTAGTACATATATGGCAGATATGGGGTTTCACTCCTGTGTGAATGTGTTGATGCCTATGGAAACTCCTGCAATGCGCGAACGATTTATGACATATTTCGCATTTGTAGGGCCTCTCGCTTGTATGCGTGCGGTAATGTACAGTTAAGTAACTAGCCCTGCTAAACAATTTACCACATGTTTCGCATTTGTTGTTCGACTTCTTGACAGACAATCGATGATGTGCTGTGAACATGGGGGCTGTGCCGTCCGCATGATCGCTGGATTGCCTGTGTGTGGAGTCCCGTCTGCTGGAAACATTTCCACTGACACCACAGCACTCTCGCTGTTCGGTTCCTCCGGTCCCAGTAGCATTCCTGCAAGAATATGAAAAAATTAACTGTAAATGCCGACTCTTTTTATGGGACGACAAAAACAGATTTTTACCCATCGAGAGTTTGATAAGTTTAAATCGCTCGGTAATGTTAAGGCGACTCGATGAATTTTAGCGCTAAGTTGCTGCATTGGTATTTAGCACTCCATTATCGCTCTAGATTGGCAGAAACTGAACAGTGGTGCTCTTCGTGGCCTGTGATGCTAAACAGAAAATTAAGAGCTTTCCTCGTTCGAGATGCAAGCATAACAGAAGCCTTGCATTATCTAATACACCATGCATATCCTACAAGAAACAAGCGCAGGAGATTAAAAATGTCTATTAGTGATGGTAAGTTAAAATACTAGCTGGTCTGCGTATTAAAAATACAACTACGTCTTCAACACGCTCACAAGGCGTATTCAGGCAAAAGTCCAGGAACGTACCCTCGGAAGTGAGACATTTGGCATTGACAAAGACTGTTTGCGTCTGCTAAAATACGTGTCCGTTTTATGGGGCAGCTTCTAATGACCCGCTCTTGCGGCGAGCGTCGGTGGCGCAATAGACCGAACGAACACAAGAGCGAGCGATGAAAGAGCGAACGCGGAGAGGCAGAAAACGCGAGCCTTCAACACTCCAGAGGTGGAGACCAATGAGCGCTGCCCCTTCAGTCACATGAGCGCGGAAAACTGGTTTCATGCAAAGCCGCCCGGCCGCTCGGTTCGTACTAGCATCTGGTATCAGCCAGAGCGACCATATCGTGGTATGATCAGCTCGTGTCGGGTCTCGCTTTAACTTGTTTAAATAGCTAGGATTGGTTGTCGTGGTTTTCGATTGTTTTCCAATCGGATTTTATGAGCAATAGAATGTTTTAGGATTTTATGGAAGCCAAGAAGCAAGAGCCATTACACTGGATCCTTCGATTAGTCATTTAGTCATTTACAAAAGCCGTGGCGCCTGACGTCTGCTACGTTTCTCTTAAAATCTTTTCCTCCCTATATCGCCAAATCCCACGTACACAGCTGTTCTCAAATTAGCATTATGAGCTATCCTAATGAGTGGTTAATTTTTCAGGACGGATTGTATGCTAGGTAGAGTGAAGAAGTTCTGTAGTATGTAATATTCTACAAACACCTGACGACGAAAGCCTGCTGCTTACGTGCTAATGGCTAAATTTGTAGGATCTGACGGGTAAATTTGTAGGATCTGAACCATAATGAGCCGCAGTTCGCAGTAAACATTTGGCACTGTAGGTTGACCTACTCAACGTCACACGCGAAAAACTAATGCATACCTGAAGATAATTTAGTTGTTTTCATTGGATTTCTTTTTTTCCGCCGCTCGTTCGTTCGATGCTTATTTATTTCCATCGTTCATGTTCAGCTATTACATCCATGCTTGCCTATGCGGGTATTAGCCATTTCTGATGATGATATTTTTCACGCACTCAACTAGAACCGCTTTTTGCGGGTTCAAGCCATTGCAACTAGCCACTTGAGGCTCTCGCTTTAAGAGATAGAAATAGCACCAACGCGACCTATTCGCGCTATTTCTGACACGTGTAATTGGACTGACTCGCGATCGGATACCATACGTTTTACCTCAAGCCCTACTTATCGAATACGAAGCAAAGCTGCCGCGTTCATCTTTTCCTACAGTTTTTGTATGAAGTCATTTAACATTTCACTCACACGAACTGCACACCATTCCTGCGGAAGGAATCGAGCAAACTACAACCTAATCTACTCCACCATACGCAACAAGAAGAGATACGACAAATACTTCAGTATTTTCATGTAGACCGGATGAAATATGCTGCCAAAATTTAGTAAATTCTTTTGTTTTTCTCGGTAAGTTTATGAACACTGCATGCGTGTAGTTAAGACGTTGCTGGTACGACATGTTTTCTAAAGTTTAGTGTAGAAAAATACAACGGGCAGTAGAGAAGAGACAGCGCATTCAGTGTATGTCTCTTCTACAGCCTGTTTCTCGTTTGAAATGTCTGCGCTAAGCACTAGACGAAGATTGGTAGATATTCTTGTGGTAATGTGCCTTTTGCTTACATAATTGCATTCATTCTTGTTGCGGTTGTTCACATCGCTCATGCATTGTTATGGTTTGGTTCTACTCTACGTAGTTTCTAATCGTGCCACCTTGACCGCCATTGACAACAGAATATTTAATAATAAAATTAGAACAAACGAAGAATCAAATTTCGTTTCATAGAGCCAAATAAATTCCGGCAAGTGTATCCATCACAACTTTTATACCCACTGTGGTTGCTTATAGCTATGGTGTTAGGCTGCTGAGCACCAGGTCACGGGATCATATCCGGGCCACGGCGGCCGCATTTCGATGGGGACATGCGAAAACACCCGTGTACTTAGATTTAGGTGCACGTTAAAGAACCACAGGTGGTCCAAATTTCCGGAGTCCTCCACTACGGCGTGCCTCATAATCACAAAGTGGTCTTGGCACGTAAAACTCCATAATTTAATTTTTACCACATTTATTTAGGCTTGCAACTGGGGAAAATTAGCAAATCGCTAAGTTTGGAAAGAATAGAAGCTTAGAATTTACAAACTTTAATTACAATAAAAACATATGTATCGCTGTTAAATTTGCTTATATTGTTATATTTGTTATATAAGTTATAAAGACGTAATTTTGCTACTTGAGTTTCTCAACGTTTCTTTTAAGTATTTGACGAATCTAAAATACAAGTGCTTCAGTTTCGGTAATATCACATTTATTTAAATGCACAAGCTTCAATACTCGAACAGCGTATTGTCAGGCCCATTCATTTCTCTTTTACAGAGTATTTAGGTAGTTGATCCTCAGCTAAGGCTTCTCTTTTACGCCGACGCCATATTGCTGAACAGCAGCTGATATTTGTTATTTAGGTCATCGCAGCATGTATCCCCTGCACAAGTGTGTCAGTCCCAGCGCAATTTTTTCACAGGAATTTCACAGGAAAACAGGAAAAGCCTGTTTTATTTCATGGGCCTCGGCTCCTATGAGCGTCTCTCCTTCACAATCTTTACATATTCCGTAATTGGGAGTGAGTAAGCTGGCTACAGACCTGCAAGGGTACCGCACATTGTGGCGTGTTAACAGGATGGAAATCGGGCGAGTTTGTTTGGCTTCGGGGTTGCGGCATGAGGTGTGGGTGCGGACCGGACAATGGTGTCCTGTCGCTTTGTTGGAACCAAGAAGTTTGGCAAGGCAGGCTGCGTCAGCCGGACGCACTGAACTGCTGATGCAGTACCTGTTTCAGCCATCAGAACTAGCCCTTCATAGGAGAAATTACCTAGTAGAGACATTGTTATACCAGGTAACCATCCCTAGCTTCTGATGATATGTAGTGTTTATTGGCGCAAGGGCCAAGTGTGACCAAAGAGCGCCAAGACAATGGTGATGAGCACTGAATGGACTAATGGCTGACGTGACGTGGCTGTAGAGAGGCCTAAAACGGAGAGCTATAAGTTTCATAAAATACACAAGGAATAAAAATGTGAAAATGGCTAAAATAGGGTATGTTATAAGTATAGGATGTACAACAACGGTGTAATAGCGTTAGATGAATAAAAATGAACAGGTGATTGTTGTTGACGAATAGCAGAACAGCCTCAGCGGGTCCCTTGACTACAAGGGCCTGGAGGCATCTGCTATAACATAGGTTCACATCGCAACCATGGCAAGAGGCCGTGTTACGAATTTTTTGGACAGAAAACGTTGAGCGTGTCAACGTCGTTTAGAAAGGCTAGGGTAGACTGCATGCGAAATAGCGGTTCTCTGCCTAGAAACAGTGCCAGGTGAAGTGGTATATACTGACTGCATGCTAAAGGGAAGTGTTTTTTCTTCTCGACTTGTGTTTCGCGGCATTCTAGGAAGACATGTTCAACACTGAGTGTCTCCCCACATCTACTACACATTGGACCTTCACCGTCGCTCAACAAAAAGCTATGTGTACCGTAAGTGTGCCCTATTCTGAGACGACAGAATAGGACATCACTTCGTCTGGACTTGGTCAGTGATGGCCAGTATCCTAAACGTGGCTTAACTATGTGGAGTTTATTAAGTGTTTCAGCGTCCCATTTATGCTGCCAGTAGGTTCTGAGTTTTTTTCCGTAAGTATGGCTTTAGGTCTGAGACCGGAACGGCTATGGACATGTTGCCAGCTTTTATGTCTAAGGCGGTAGCTATTCGGTCTGCCAGGACGTTACCTTCAATACCTCTGTGTCCAGGCACCCAGCATATCGTTACATGTTGGCCAGATGCATAAATAGTACAGAGGAGAGAGAAAATATCTGCAATTACTGGATTTGTGTGGTTGAAGCATGACATCAATATTTTCACAACGCTTAATGAGTCTGTGTATATGACCGCCTTATGCAGTTTTAACTGTTTGATGTGTTTCGGAGCCGACCACAGTGCATACGCCTCTGCTGTAAAGATGCTTGTTTGAGGGTGCAGAACATCGTACTCGGAAAAGGATGGGCCGACGGCTGCATATGACTCGCCAGCATGTGATTTAGACGCATGTGTGCAATACTCTGGACACGGGTATTTAAATTGTAATTCCAGACAATGCATATGAATGTGCGCCTCTGGAGCATGCTTCGTTACCTCCACGAATGACGTGTCACAGTCAATAATTCGCCACAACCACGGTGGAAACGGCTTCGCAGAAGCCATTACACTATTTTCATGAATGGGAACATCCATCTCCTCGCTTAGCTTTGTCACACGGATCGAGAACGGCTCTCTGGCTGTAGGTTTGTTACGAAAGAGTGTTGCAGAGGTCATATTGTTTATGGTGGGATAACAAGGATGGCTTTCGTTAGCATGTTCTTTAAGAAAATAATTAAATGTAGAATATGACCGCTGCAGATCGAGCGACCATTCATTCGATTCCACATAGAGGCTTTGAATCGGACTCGTCCTAAAGGCGCCGGTGGCGAGGCGGATACCAAGATGATGCGCAGGGTCCAGCATCTTAAGAGCACTGGGTGTAGCTGAGTGATACACAACGGCACTGTAGTCTAACCGCGATCGTACAAGGCTCCTGTAGAGGTTCATGAGGCATCTCCTGTCGCTTCCGCATGTTGTATGTGACAGTATTTTCAGGATGTTCATTGTTTTAAGGCATTTAGCTTTCAAATACTTGATATGAGGAATGAATTAAGGTTAGTTTTGAGTCGAGTATTATGCCTAAAAGTTATGTTCAGTGTTGAGTGGTATGTGTTGTCCATGCAGCATAATATCAGGATTTTGTATCAAACCTCTCTTTCTAGAAAAAACTACACAGGAGCTTTTGGTGGGGTTTAGCTTGAAGCCATTTTCATTTGCCCATTGTGAGACCTTGTTCAGTCCGAGTTGGACTTGGCGCTCGCAGACAGCAAGATTACAAGACTTAAATCCTAATTGCACATCGTCTACATATATTGAATAAAACATTGAGGATGGAATGACTTCGTGGCGGGAATTCATTTTCACAATGAAGAGGGTGCAGCTAAGCACACATCCTTGTGGCGCACCAGTCTCATGAGTGAATAGCCTGGACAGGGCATTGCCCACTCTAACACGGAACGTGTGGTTAGTCAAGTAGTTTTCTATCATATTTAGCATGTTGACGCGTATGCCCACCGCAGAGAGGTCTCGGAGGATTCCAAATCGCCATGTTGTGTCATAGGCTTTTTCCAAGTCCAGAAATACTGAGAGAAAAAATTGTGTATATAAGCCTCTCTAATATTTGCCTCAATGCAAACTAGGTGGTCTATTGTTGACCTACCCTCCCTGAAACCACATTGAAGGGGATCATGTAGACGGTTGCTTTCCAGGAAATAGATTAGACGCCGATTTACCATTTTTTCATATAACTTACACATGCAGCTTGTTAGAGCTATTGGCCTACTACTACTGGCTAATGCGGGGTCTTTGCCTTGCTTATGAATTGGGATGACAATCGCTTCTTTCTATGAGGATGGAATATGCCCATATACCCACATGGTGTTGTAAAGGGACAGAAGTCTGTTCAATATTTCTGGATGCATATTCTTGATCATTGCATACATTATGCGGTCACTACCTGGTGCTGAGTTGCTGCAGGAAATGAGAGCAGCCTTCAGTTCAGCGAGACTAAAGGGACAGTTGTAAGGTTCATCTGCTGCGCATTTTCGTTCAAGGCGCTCTCGCTCTATGCGTTCCTTGAACTTTAGGAAATTTGGCGCATAGTGTGATGCACTAGAAATATTTTCAAAATGCTTACCCAGGAAGTCTGCCTGATCTTTCATGGTGTTGCCTTGAGCGTTTACTAAAGGAAGCGGTTGTGGTTCCCTGCCCTTTAATGTGTTCACCCTGTTCCATACCTTACCCTCATCTTTGTAAGAACTGATACTACATATGTACCTTTCCCAGCTTTATCGCTTTGCACGTCGTCATGTTCTTCTGCCCTGTGATTTTGTCTTCTTGAAATGAATGAGGTTCTCCGCAGTTGGAGAGTCACGAAGCAGGCTCCAAGCTTTATTTTGTTTTTTCCGTGCCTCTTTGCATGCGTCATTCCACCAAGGCAAACGAAGCTTATTAGCAAGTCCGTTAGTTTGTTTTACGCATTTTTCAGCGGCGTCAGTAATAAAAACTATTACATATGCCACAGCATCATCTATGTTTAAAGAACTCAAATCATCGTACTGTAAATATGTGATCTCTTGAAACATTTCCCAATCCGACGAGTCAATTTTCCATCGGGGAATCTGTAGCGGGATCAGCTCGTTTTGTTAAAGTTAAGAGAATAGGGAAGTGGTCACTTCCGTAAGGGTTTTTTAGGACCTTCCAATCAAGGTACGTCATTATAGATGGAGAGGCTATGAATTGGGATGACAATCGCTTCTTTCTATGAGGATGGAATATGCCCATATACCCACATGGTGTTGTAAAGGGACAGAAGTCTGTTAAATGTTTCTGGATGCATATTCTTGATCATTGCATACATTATGCGGTCACTACCTGGTGCTGAGTTGCTGCAGGAAATGAGAGCAGCCTTCAGTTCAGCGAGACTAAAGGGACAGTTGTAAGGTTCATCTGCTGCGCCTTACAGGTCTATTAATGAATATGACTTATGTGTGGTGCTATAAAAGGTGGGTTCTTTTTTATTGAGAAGAACTGCACCGGTACACAAAAGAAAGTCTTCTCTAGTACGCCCTCTTGCATCACAGCGCGAGTCGCCCAATAGCGTATTATGGGCGTTCACATCGCCTGTTAAAATGAATGGTTCCAGAAGCTGATTGACTAGTGTTTCAAGATCCCTTAGTTGCAAGCGATGTTCGGGTGGTATGTAGAGGGATGAGACCGTAACCAACCTGTCGAAAAGAATCGCCCTAACCGCTACTGCCTCAAAATTAGTTTGAAGGTGGAGTTGTTGGCAAGGAACTGACCTCTGGGCTATAATAGCCACGCCACCAGACGCGGCATGGCCATCATCGTGATCTTTCCGGAATAATGTGTATTGTGCTAAGAAATTTGTATTTGATGTTTTAAAGTGTGTTTCCTGAAAGCAGAAAAGCCTAGGATTAAATTCTTGTATTATTTCTTTGATATCATCTAAGTTGTTCAGAATACCATGGGCATTCCAATCAATAATTTGTACAGCCATTTTATTAGGATGAGAAATGTTCCGTGTTCAGGTGTGTAGTGGCGTACTTTAGGTAACAGGACCATCGTCTGGCCCTGTTATGGGTTTTTTGTTTGTTTTGGCGAGCTCGAGAGAGCCATGCCGCTGTTTCGGCACCAATCGTGCCGGTGTTGTGTCCATTGCCTCCTGGGAAGCACTGGACGCCCGCACGTGCGGGCTTCTACTTTGTGAGACCTCGCCTGGCGAGGCGTGGTCTTGAGGCCCGACGTGCCCGGGGTAGCCGGCCTCTGTGTCTTGGTAGGTGGCGCAGGTTTAACTGCTTCCACCTCGGGGGCGGGGGATGCCACAGCCAGCGACTCGCTGTGCGCGGGCCGGGCAGGTGGCGCAGGCCGGTGTGGCGCTGCCCCCTGACGCGTCGCATTGGCGTACGTTTTGGGGTGGAATGGGGAGCACCTTTTTCGTGCTTCCTTGAAAGAGATGTTTTCGTGTACTTTTAAGGTGATTATTTCCTTTTCTTTTTTCCAGTTGGGACAAGATCGCGAGTATGCTGGATGTTCACCTTCACAGTTTGCACAGTGAGGTGTTGCTTCACATTTATCTGAGGCGTGGCCTTGGGCTTCACATTTCGCACTTGTAAGTTTACCACGGCAGCTGTGCGATCCGTGCCCAAATCTTTGACACTGGAAGCATCTTGGATTAGGGATGTATGGTCTGACAGCTATCTTCGTGTATCCAGTTTCTATTGTTTGTGGCAGATCGCAAGTGGCAAAGGTGAGGATCAGGTGCTTTGTAGGAATTTCTTTATTTTCTCTTCGGATAATGATTCTTTGTACGTTAATTTCATTTTGCTCTTTCCAGCCTTCTAACAGCTCTGTTTCGGACAAATCAATGAGATCTGCATCAGATACTACACCGCGTGGGGTGTTCATAGACCGATAGGGTGAAACGGTAACAGGTATATCTCCAAATGCCACAAGTTTGTTTAGTTTGCTGTGCTGTTCTTTATCATGGATTTCAAGGAGATCCCCGCTCGGCATTTTGGTGACCTTATAGCCTGGTCCAAGCGCATCAGTCAAGCCTTTAGCAACAAGGAAAGGAGATACGGTTCAAGCTGGTTTTTCTGTTTGTTCGCTGTGAACGACTTGGAATCGGGGGAAAATTTCTTTTGGTTTGAAGAAGCTTAGAATTTCATCGGTGCGTCCCCTCTTTTGAGGGTGACGATCAAGCAGACGTAGAAAAGTATGTGTTCCCTATAATATTTCGGACATTTTCGGCGGCAATGGCAGACACCCACCATGGAGCCCAACAGGGGGACGCTGTAGCACTTAACGTGTAAGCCTGCAGACGCCAGCCGTGCATTGCTGCTCTAACCTAATATAACATACCCAAGGGAGGGCACATACACAAGGTTAACCCTAGCCGCCTATAAAATTAGGAAGTGACGGAAGAGAAGAGATGATAGGACAGTAAAAGAAAGAAGCTAGGAAAGAAAAAGATTGAAGAGGGGGACAGGAAAAGGCGACTGCCGATTTCTCCCGGGTGGGTCAGTCCGGGGGTGCCATCTACGTGAAGCAGAGGCCAAAGAGGTGTGTTGCCTCCACCGGGGGGCCTTAAAGGTCCGATCACCCGGCATCGGCTCAACCTCCAGGATCCCCCTTTCCCCGGACACGGCTAAGCCGCGCACGGCTACACGCGGGAGGGTCCAACCCTCGCGTGCTCGGGTACGTGGTGTCGCAACACACCAAACGCCTGCTCACGCAGACGCCCCTGCGGGGCCATCCCTTGCTTCTCTGAGTCACCTTGTAATGGAACTTTTATAAGTGCGAACTTACGTGGCTCCGTCTTCAAAATTGGCTGATGCTTCCTCCATGCCTGCACGACTTGTGCTTGGCATTGCCTTAATGATGTTCCTGATGGACTCCAGGGGCTGGTAACTTGTGCTCCAGTTTTCAGTGACACCTTTATGACAAAAGTACAGTAAAAGTGTTCAATCGCAGTTATGATGGGCCAATTTATGGGAAATGGTATTTCATGCTCATTGTGCAAGGCAAGAAGCTTTTATTGATAGGGAAACTTTACAGTTGTGCGTCGGTAAGCGATGCCTTTTCTTTCTGCAACTTTCTTGAATTTATGCAAGAATTTTTTAGCGATGAGGAAGTCGAGCACGATCAGGATTGTGCACTGTTGGATTCTTCTGAAGATTATCACGTTTTCTCTCAAACCACGAGCATTACCACGACAGTGCTCAAAGTGAAAAATGTCATGTCGATTTTCGTGCAGGGAACCGCTGGCCCAATATATTTGCTATATTATCCAGTAAAAATCACATTAGATGCCTCACGAAATTCTTGCCTATTGTTCATCTATTACGAGCAGTAGACATAGCCAGACGCAGACGGCGACAAAGTGAGAGAAAGCATTTCTACCGAGGGATTTAAAATGTTTGTTTGATGGTTGCCCATAATTTCTCGAACTTCTATGACAGATAGGTGCATCATCCAGCGATATACTCGCCTCTAAGAAACTGATTATCCCAAACCTATTTGGTCACTCCGGTAGCTCAAGTTCCTAAGCACCGGCCGTAAGCACCGGCCGTAAGCACTGCAAGTTTAGCAGCTCATTAGGAACGCCAAAACGGGTGTCCTCGACAATGTTCCTGTGCAGGCCATCAACAGACTATAGACACTATCAAAAAGATCGCTCAATGCCCATATCTGAAAGTTATATTGCAGACACCAGATCAGCTTGGAAAGAAATGCGGAAGTGTTAATTCACGGGGCAATGCCACTGAACTATGGAACAGAAAGCGTCGAAGCGCGTTAAAGTGTGGACTGCATGGATAGCGTTGCAAGGAAAATAGCTGCACATATGTTCCCTAGAACTGTGGAGAAATCGCGTGAAAATGAAAGGAAAATGCTGCAGCAGGAAAAAGCGGAAAATAAAGCAGAGACTTCCTCAGGATGATCATCGACGCTACTGCAATTAGCATTAAAACTGCAGGGACATGCCGCATTGTTGAATATACCTGTATCTAGAACTTGAAGGGCGTGGGACGGAGTTGGCTAAGAATGTTTATGGCATTGTTACACCCACACGCCCGAGTCTCTGCGCCTTCGTACGTCACAGAAAAGATCAAACGCGGATTGCAAACGACCGCAACTAAACATTTGAGCTTCATCATTTTTGACTTCGAAGGAACCAGTGTTATTGCATAAGCGTAATTTAAGAAAGTAATCTTCATTGTCAGGCTTCGTCGATTTTATTATTCGAACTGTTAAAGCCGCAACGTTCGTCAGGCCTGAGAAAGTGGTTGCGTAGTTATTGACAGAACGAATGATTCTTCATGTATGCAAGGAATGCTAATCGCCTTAAAAAAGAACATTCATATTGAAAGGTGGGTGTTTCAGCATGGCGTAGATTTTCTTGTTCACAAAGCGTTACACTTTTGAAATAGTGGCATACCCATTGGAAATCGTTGGGTATTGAGATTGTTACTGTGTCAACACGAATAATCTTGTTTCAGAAGCGTATAATTGGGTTATTTGGTAAAGGCTTAAGGAAAGAGAGCGCAAACAACTAGCCAACTGTTTTGTGTCTCCTTGCGCTACATTTTCATTAATTTGTTAAGGCTGCTTTTGCTGCGGCTGTGACTTGGCTTGCTTGGTATGAAGCAACCAAGAGCTTAAATATAAAGTATTTTGTGCTGCCCGAACTTGTACGCCATTAGTTCTGCAGTCGGCCGCAACGGGATAAGTTGGCTGCTCCGAACCTGCTGCACGGGAGCAATTACCACACTGGGCCGAAAACATAGCAGTACAGTTACGACCCTCCTTTAAAAGAAATCTGAAACGCTGTCGTAATTGCACATCTTAATATGCACTCGCATCAAAGCACTTGCTTTGTCAACCAGCTTGATCTGTTTGAGGAAAACATTATAACGATGTTAGGAGGACGAACCCACTGAGGTTCTGCTTGGCCAATAAAAATTGTAGACCAACGGTCAAGCGATGATTCCATTTGCGAGTGAAACGCTGCGTGGAATGCATAGTCTCAGGTTGTGCCCTTATCATCTAGGAGCGTCCTTTACCTGACAACCGATACAAGAATCGATTCATTCAAAAGCTTCTGCTGCCTAAGGTATGTATCAATTTGCATATATTCAAATAAACGCAAATTTCTCAACAAGGCCAGTTATAAACTGGGTCATGCGGAAACCGTCTTGATGGTGCTGGTAAAGTGCATCCTTATACCCAATAAATGTACCGTTGCTCCGGTAACCGTAGGGGCTATCTCCTATGTCTGTTGTGAACTGCCTTCGCAAGTTGCACCGTTAGAAAATGACCATCGCCTACGTACCGTCGACGTTGTAAGTTCCATCGGTTGTCCGCGTGGGCTGTGTGTTCCACTGGTACTTCCAGGCGTCATCAGGAATGCTGCAATTATTAAAGTATTAGTCAGACAGTGACTAGCTGCCACAAAAGGGTTCCATTTATGTTTGATTAAAACAATGTTCAGAAGTAAAGTAGTGTTTTGTTATCGTGGTACTTGCAATAGTTCGTTCTCATCAAAGACTGACTATGCTGGCTGGCATAGGACGAACAGCACAGTCGGGGCGCTATACTGTGCACAGCACTCGTCCGCCATAGTCGAAACGGCGCCTTCGCTTGCACGAACACTGTCAGTTTAACTGATGGAGTACTTATAACGGGTCCTATGTAGTTTGCTCCTCTGCCACATTGACAGAATCCAAACAAGAATTTAGGAATTCTTGTTTGGCTGCTGGCTTTCCTTGTATGTTGTAGTTCATACTTTTCGATTTTTAGACAAGCTTTGTGAGCCAAAGCTTGTTGCTCGGTCGCATTCTATGTATCTCTGTTGTTTTTATTCTCCATTCCTGTAATAGCCCGATGAGGGCTGACAGTATCAATAAAAGAAAAATAAAATGTTGATGTATTGAACATATTCATTCCATCAATAAATCAGGTTGTTAGTATACCAATGATACTGCGCAGATGGTTTCTGCAATTATGACGCAAACCTGCGCTAATATTTGAAAAATACCCATTTGTACCCGCCTGATGTCATTCGGCATCACCGCGGTGAATATGGCTTTTCACGCCGATTACAATGATGACTCACGGATCCGGCAGCTATGAGTAATAGGCCGTATTATTTTAATTATTTGAAGTTATGGGCTCAAAGACGTGTTCTGAAGAATACAAGCAGATTTGCGTCTCTGAGCCAAGGAAGAATTTGTACACTTAGGAAAAAAATTACGAGTTCGAATTAAATCAAGATGAACTAGAATGGTGTACAAAAATATTTGTTTTCAAGCGATGCTATGTTTGCTTCTATGTCACTCGCCGGAGATGACCTCAGAATTCTCAGAAGAATAAAGTTTATTGGGAGAACGGCATGAAAAATATCCTAATAACGATACAACGCTTAGCAGGAAAACAGCTGAAATCCGACGTGCTACTGTATTTGTTCACAAATGGTAAAATGTTCCGTAGAATACCACGACTTTGCAAAGATTTATCTGTGTGGCACACGGTTGCCCCAGTTAGCTCTTTGAAAAAGAAAACGATTTAAAACTGAGTAATTTAAACTTCATTTGTCAAAACATACAGAGAATTTTTTGAAGCAGAATACTGTCTTTCTATTGCGTGTCTACTATTTTCGCTGTAGTAGAACTGGAAATTTGCTTTTATTTCTCAATTTAATAATTCTTTGTTGGTGACACCTATCAGCCCGTGATTCTGGCGCAAGACTCGACAGGACTGTGTAAAGCAGCTATTGCGTCGTACCGAATGTCCTTGCTCTCTTGAACACGACGGTATCATGCAAGCTTTTTTTATATATCCTTGCGTGTTTCTTCAAAGTGTGGCGTGCGTTTTACTTCAAGTTGTGCGTGATCTAAGGCGCGGCATTCATTGGCGAAAGCTGCGACTGGAGGCTTTTTTTTCGTGCATGTTCGCGCTGCGGTATCCGACGCGCTCTCTCTCGTCGTGACGGTAAATGATGAACGCTCCCGGAAGAAACTTAGCGTTATGTTTGTTCACTCTCACTAACACAGGCACAGAATTTCCTAAGTGCAGCAAAATTAGTAAATGAAATGTTGTCTAAACAATGTTGTCTTGTCTGATAACGGTTGGATATGAATATGAATGGTGTCGCACGGAATAGCGAATAGTTATGTGAGAACATTTATGATATGTTGCTATACATTACGACTGTGTGCTGGCCATAGTACTTTTCATCCATTGAAATATGTTTTGTTTGGTCAAATATATTGGTTGCATTGTTGTAGACGAACAAAAGTGAAGTTGATTTTGAAACCTCTGTGACGCTGCCATTCATTTCTAGCCTATTCGCTCACCTTCCTAATTAACTGACTGGAGCAATTGCTGAGAACAACCACCTAATTATGTTCACATTATGACAAACGCCACTCTCATAGTTTAATGATCCGCTGGCGCTTCAGCTGAGGTGAATTCGAAGCTTGCCTCAGCCTCAAAAAAAAAAAACTGCTGGCGTAGCGGTCGAAAAGTCAGACGCTTAAGGAATTCAAACATTAGCTCCAAGCAGCAAGACATATTGACGTCATCGCAATTTTCGGATGTTACGTCACCTTTTATTTTTTGCTTGCTCCTAGCTGTCCCCCGCCCTCCACCCCTACCCCCTCAATACGCAGATGGCGATGGTTTCAACGAGCCGCCGTATTCTAGACGTGTGGGCTTCTACAAAAACTTCGCTATCCAGTTTACATACACCTTGGTGTTCTCGTCGTGCGTAAATTCAAGCCCGCTATTCTCGCCGTCGTTGGAATCACAAGTGAGAGAGCCGTGATTTACTCGCGGCTACCTACTACCGCCACCATGAAAATGGTGGCGGTATAAAAGAATTGCCGCCACATATAATACGACTGAATTTTTTGTCCGAAAAAATTGAGGGAAGATGAGACGTTGGCGATTTGAAGCTATTCTTGTACATCGTGCTGGCTGTGGCGTGCCATTTTAATGGCAGCTGCTTCTCGATGCTCCATTAGAAATATAACGCAGTAAGCATCAACACGCGATTTGAACCAGCTCATGGCTCAGACACTCCTTAGTAACTTCCTACCGGCGCATGCGCTGAAAATTCTCACTAAATACAGCTTTTCATTCATCCATTATTCCCTGGCGGTAATCACGCCAGTTTTGTTGCGTAAGGAAGGGTAAAAATCACACTGCAGGCACGATCTGTAAGGATATCGCAGCAGTGCATTGGGTAATTTTGGAGGTGTTAAGTTGGCGACCCACATTGTGGCAGCAACGGACGCGGCATTTGGAAGGTATCGGCTCGGGTATTCATAGGATTAGCTTCACTACTTCTGTGTAGGCGTGTCTGGGACGATGGAATGTGTCCGCGAGTCTATAAAAATTAAAGAAAGGAAAGATGAAAAGAAAGAGCGGAAATGAAAAAAAAAATTGGCTGAAGGCTTAGCTTGGTTAAGCCTGGAAGATTGCGAAAGCAATACCCTTGGCTGCGCCTTGGTTCAGCTGATGGTGTGGACATGGTTGCCCTTTGTTAAACTTATGGCTATACAACATCCGACATAGCGCAAGGCAGCGCACCGACCACTGCGAGGAGCCGAGCTGTAGCCCCACATATCCTCCTAGCGTGACGTCACACCAGTGAGCGCCCTCTCTCGGTAGCGCCGCAGCATCGGCGCGCAAGGCTTCGCCTCCACAATCGATGCCGCGAGCTGGGGCCCCGACTCTCGGTCTGGCGTGACGTCACACGGTCACGTGACGCGCAGCAGTGTAAGGAGGCGCCACGACCACCGATAGGCCGAAAGTACGAGCAGTATTACTTTCGCAATAAAAGAAACAAACCGAGGCACAAATTGAGTCCCAGCAGAAAAATCCAGAGGGGGCAGGTGCAGATGGGAAAAAGCTCGAATGGTTGTTATATGCGAATTAGGGATGAATAGAATATGAAATTGATTTGTAATGGAGAAGCAAGGAAGAAATGGAAACGGACAATTAGGTGATCTTAAGAATCGAGGTTAGGTGGTGGCATGGCGCGTGTTATGCATTTAATTATATAAGAATTTATTGCGTAAGTTGCGGCTTTTAGCGATTCTAAGCTGCCACGTGCCGAATTTATTCCCTGTCCAAGGTGGACATTTAACCTTGTGTGGGGGGTGATTCGGCATACTTACTATGGTAAGTTGAACGGAAATAAGTTTGTAATATATAGAGTCTAGGTTCAATGAATGTATGGACAGGTTCATTCATGTGGTTGGCTACTGCTTTCTATAAATTGTTTTGTATCTGCGCGATGGCCGTGGAGTCTTGTACGAACTGTTTTTCTAGTCTCATATGTATTGCACGTCACAATTCGCACATTCTTGACAGTAGACTACGTTGCTTGACGTGAAGGCGAAACACTAAGCTACCTTGGGGAGATACTCCAACGCTGTACCATTTATGTTTATGTTATATACACTATGTTTGCATGTAGAGCTCCTGGGGCGGCCAGAGGCTCCGGATGTTGGCTTCGGCATTGTCCTCAATTGGGCATGTACAAGAATGTCCTATAAATTAGTCTTGCGTCTATAGGGTGCCCATTGGGGGGGGGGGGGTAAGTTTCTGGTTGCTGGTGTCATTTGAGCTTGCAGGGTATATGCGATCACAACGAAGCACCCCCATTTGAAAAAGACAGCAGGAATTCTTGTCGCAAGTACAGAAATTTCTGTCGCGACTACAGAAATTTCTGTTGTACGACAGAAGTTCCTGATGTTTCTGTCGTTGCGACAGACATTTCTGGCGTTACGACAGAAATTCGGATGTCGCAACAAAAACATTCTGTCGCGACTACCAAGAGTTCTGAAGTCGCAACAGAAACCTTATATCGCGTCAACAAGAGTTCTGAAGTCGTTACAACAGCTTTCTACCGTGACAGCGATTCTGACGTTACGACAGAAATTCTGTCATCGCAATAGAAAGACTCTGTCGTGAAGACGAAGAGTTCTGAAGTCGCAACAGGAACTTTCGGTCACGACAACAAGAGTTCTGTAGTTACAACAGCTTTCTATTGTGACCGTGATTCTGACGTTACGACAGAAATTCTGTCGTCGCAAGAGAAAGATTCTGTCGCGACGACGAAGAGTTCTGAAGTCGCAACAAAAACGTTCTGTCGTGACAAGAATTCTGTAGTCACAACAGCTTTCTGCCGTGACAGCGACTGACTTTACGACAGCAATTCTGACGTCGCAACAAACACTCGGTCGCGACGGCCAAGAGTACTGTAGTCGCAAGAGAAACGTTCTGTCGCGACCACAAGAGTATATGAAGTCGCAACAACAACTTCTTATCGCAACAGCGATTCTGACGTCGCAACAGGAACTCTCTGTCGGGGCTACACAGAAATGTGCTACTTTTTGTCGCAGCGACATAAGTTCTCACGCCTCGACAGAAGCGCGTTCCGTCGCGACGCTTTAAAATTGTATGTCAGTTTCGCATTGGTGGTGTACCGTACTTTTTTCTTGCACGGTATTCAATCATGCTTCGCTGAAGCCGGCAATGCTGATAGCACCGACACCGGTATTAAAGTCGACGTGGTCAATTGTTATAATTGTGCCTTACGACGAGGCACTGGCAACACCATACTGGCCTCATCAAAATCATATTATCTGCGGGAATGGCTGAGTATTCGTTTTACTTCATTTGGTAAGATGTGGCACACAGGCCTCTGGACTTAAATGTGCCGTTACACTGACACATTAGTTAATTTCCCAGAAATATTGCATAAGCTTTTGCGTAGCGAAAAGGAAGTCTCGGGTTCTTCCTCAAAGTTGCGTGAAAAGCGGTTTCGCTCTGGTCTCATTATTCTGGTACAGCGCTGCGGGGAGAAACCAGTATGCTGCCAGAAAGCACACACATCCACGAATGTTTATGTAGCTATTTTGCATTGAACACACGAATTATGTGCGCGCTCGAAAGTGTAAAGAACGAGAGACAACTGTCAAAATTAGCAGTAACAGCCCCAACAGTCATCGATGTCTATTCCTGAATTTCTTATTTAATATTGACATCGTACATCAATATTGATGTTCTAGCACTCCACGATGTACCTGTCGATGGTAACAACACTTTTGTTCGTCTAGAGATGCGGCAGGGGACGCGGTGGAGTGATAGCGGATCTTGGCTCTTAAAATGCAAATGTAAACATCAGCGAATCGTACTATTCACATGGCCAAAGTGTACCCTCGAAAGATGTGGTAGGAGTGGTGCAGTGAAATAAAGAAAAAAAAAGTAGGAGTGGTGCAGTGGTAAGATGCCGGACTCGCATTCGTGAGGTCGCAAGTTGAAGTCCTCGGCGGGGACGGTATTTTTAAATTTGTTTTACTTTTCTTTTTTTCTTTAGTGTACTAACAAATTTACATAGCCTTAAGGAGGTCTCTGTCAATTTTACATTAAATATTGATGAACAACTACAGAACTTTCTACTACAGGACGTCACACTACAGACAACCCAACTGCAGACAACCGAACTGCAGACAACCGAACTGCAGACAACCGAACTGCAGACAACCGAACTGCAGACAACCGAACTGCAGACAACCGAACTGCAGACAACCGAACTGCAGACAACCGAACTACAGACAACCGAACTACAGGCAACCGAACTACAGGCAACCGAACTACAGGCAACCGAACTACAGAAACAACGTCCCAAAATACGACAGACTGAAATTTCCTGTTGTGTTTTTTCAACTGGGCCTCTACAAGATATCAAATTGTTGTAACGGCGAACATCACTGTAGCAAGAACTTTGAGTCAGTAGATACTTTTTATTTGGCGTAACGGAACTAACAAAACAAGTTATACTCGGGCAGTAGGATAGGGAAGTGCACATGCGCCAATCGTCCAAAACGTGGTTTGTGCCTAATCAGCGTCGGCTATTCCCACGTGATTTATCGAAGATTGCCGCGTCATCGCAGATGACGCGCATCTCTATTGGCGTCGCGCGTACAATTTCATTACAAGAGGCCACGACAAAGAATCGACGAGAATGTTTGAGAATTCTCTTATGCATGGAGGCGCGTCATGCACGGAGCAGTAACTGAAGAATTGTTAACGGTTGAAAAGGGTCCAAAGTGAAGAGATATACAAGTACGCATATTACGCATATTATACGCATATATCAATATAATCTATACGCATAAGAACTGTATCTTACTTGACTTGTCATCGCTCGCACGCATACGTTTGTCACATCAGACTAAGGTTTTGCAGCGTTACCTAGAGAGCGGGCGGAGTCAAAATATATGACTTTCGAGTGAATAAAAATTTCCCCTTAAAACTGACAGAGGTTCTACCAGAATAAAATAAGAACTAAAATTTCGTACATGGAGAGCATATCATATAGGTAAGCTCTAAACCATTTGAATTTAAAGATCTCACACCTCTCATCACTTTAGTCTCTGGTAGTGAATAAGTATGTTCGGTGAGCAGACAAGAGGCGAAGAATACTAAAATATTCAATGCATTGAAAAAAAATTTACAGGAAATAAATTTTCCTGTGCATACAATGTGGCACTATATTTTCGTAAAAGCCCCTACCAGTATTGTCTGTTGAAGGCAACAGGGCTTAAGAACCTGAAATATTGGCACAGATTGCTTTTCAGTTAAAAAAAAACGGTCTTTACTTTTTAAATGGTTCTTAATGATAGGTGTGTTTTCATATTAAAACGAAACCACCAATAGGATGTATAATTAAAACTAGTTTTCTGTACACTGCAAAGACGGTTCCACAAAGCACTTCTCTAACTAAACGAGGTGCCAAGAATCATGTGCGGACATTTCAACCTACTAGTTACACAAAACAGACACACTGCCTACCAGGGTTTGTCTTGAAATGAGTTTCCTAAAGCTATGTTCGCGAACACCATACTTTTTTAGGCACTGAGCAGGACCTGCACTGCACTTCGAAGTTGAAGAAGGACGAATTCTTCTGGCGGCGACGTCTCGCCTCGTATTTTTTTGAAAACCCGCTTTTTACTCAGCCGTGTCAAATGTCCAAAGAAGCCGGTCTTTGCACATGATGTGTTTAGTTAATTGCTCCCGCCTGTGAGAGAATGCCAGCGTTGTTTCTCGGCACGGCTTCGCTCTGGCGTTGTTGTGTGAAAGCCGGGGGCGATTTACCGAACCTGCGCACTAGTCAGACTATTACGGCTGCTCATCCATATGCGTAACGAGGTGTGTAAATAGTTGAACGTCGTCTTCAAAGGAATGTCCACATAAGTAGCATGTATTTCTCTGGCACAGGTATCCACCAAGGTTGTCTTTGCCTGCGAAGCGATATGACTCAGCCAGGGTTTTATCCCCGTGCATGCTTTGGCGGTGATGACGCAGAACTGAGTTGTTAACAAAGGATAGATGACATATTTCGCAGACGAAAGCTGTATCCCTAGTATGCGACTTGAGAAGACGTGTGATATTTCGCTTGGTTTTGAATAGTTTAGTGCACTTCTGACAGACATGGAGCTTCTCGTCAGTGTGAGTGAGCTGGTGTGAACGAAGGTGTTCGACATGACCCCGAATGATTTATCACATGCTTCGCAAGTGTATGGTTTTTCGCCTGTATGCGTGCGCTTGTGGACATCTAGGCAACCAGAACGCCCAAATAATTTATCACATATATGACATTTGTAGGGTTTCTCGCCCGTATGCGTGCGCTTAAGTTTGTATGCAGAACCAAAATCCCGGAACGATTTGTCACATATACGGCATTTGTATGGTTTCTCGTCTGTATGGATGCGTTTATGGATATTTAGGTACTCAGAACGCCGAAACGATTTATCACATATTTCGCATTTGTACTGTCTCTCGTCTCTGTGTCTGCGGTAATGTCGAACTAGAAGATCAGCCCGGTGGAACAGTTTACCACAGCTTTTGCATTTGTGGTATGCGGCAGTACGGGTGCGGCAATATTCTACTAACTTCGAAAAACTGCATACGTTTGTCACATCAGACTAAGATTTTACAGCTTTACCTAGAGAGCGCGGGGAGTCAAAATCTGTGACTTTCGAGTGAATAAAAGTTCCCCTTAAAACTGACAGAGGTTCACACACGATTGATGAGACTGTCTGCAAATGTGGGTGGTGTCGCCCGTGAGTTGGTTGGCGTGCCCGCGTAAAGCAACCGGACTGCTCAAAACATTGCCAGAGATAACTCACAAGTCTTGCTGTCCCCTTCCTCCGGTTCCAGTAGCATTCCTGTAAGGAGACGGACAAATAGCTCAATATGCACGGCTTTTGTTAGGGGAGAACAAAAACCCTTTTTGCCAATTCAGATGTTGACAAACATAATCGTGTGTTAATATAAAGGCGACTTGCTGAACCTAAGCGCGAACTTGCTGTATTTAAACTTGGCGCTCGTTTAGGGCGCTTGACTGGCATAAATGGAACATTGCTGATTTTGATGGTCTGGCTAGCTAAACTGGAACATAAGAACCATCTTCATTCAAGTTGCGAGCAATACCAAAACCATGCTTGACTTAATACATCATGCATAGCCTAGATAAAACAAGTGCAGGTGAGGGGCATTGTTCGGCAGTGATATCATAAGAAGCCAACAAACACTGACACCGAGGACAACATAGCGGAAATTACTTGCGCTTAATAAATGAAATATAGAAACGATAAATTAGTGGAAATTAAAGTGGATGAAAAAACAACTTGCCGCAGGTGGGAACCGAACCCACAACCTTCGCATGTCGCGTGCGATGCTCTACCAATTGAGCTACCGCGGCGGTGTTTCCCCATCCACTTTCTTGGGTATTTATGCGTACTAGTAGAACCCTGGGAGTGCTGTCAACATGCTTGGTCAAGAAACTTAGCCGGTCAACATTTTTAAAATACACGAGGGTCTTCAACATGCTCGAAGCAGCATTCAGAAAACTTCCGAAATATTTCCCTGGAAGTGAGACATTCGGCATTGAAAATGACTGTTTTTCATCAGTTAAAAGGCGTCTACGTTTTTAAGACGCCTTTTATTTGAAGAGTAAGAAAGGTACTGCAGCATGATACACTGTGAACGAACATGTGAACATGTGAACGAACAGCATGAACATGTGAAAGCGAAAGCTTGCTGCAGCCTTGTTAGTGCATTCAGGTATGCGATCTGAGGGATCAGCCTTCTTGCAAGACATAACGAGCCGCCATGTGAAGTAAAGGTATGACACTGTAGGTCGACCTCTTCAACCAAACATGCTTGAACCTAATGCAGCACCTAAAGGCTCTTTAGTTCCTTCTGTCGTTCTTTCATTCTGTCTTTCTTTCGTTCGGTTGTTTTTTCTTACTTTCGTTCCTTATTTCTTTCTTTTGTATCTTGATTGATTTTCAGCCATTGCATCTTTGCGCGTTTACGGGATATGAGCCATTCCTGATATTTTTTATCTCTGGACTAAGTCCGCTTTTTCACCGTAGGAGCCATTGCAACGGGCCACTGAAGGGCTTCGTCCTAATAACTGGAAATGATACAAAGGCGCACTATTCGTGGTATTCCTGAGAAGTAAAGGTGGATTGACTCCCCATCGGATATCATACGTCGTAGCTCAATCCCTACATATTATTACGGAAGGCTGAAAGAAGGGAGAGGGCGAAGAAGATTGGAGACGGCTGGCTGCTGCGTGTTGTTGGTGGTCAGGCATTTTAACTGCTCTGACTCAGCCTGTGTATATATTGTAAATATAGTTTTTGTATACTGGCAACATCTTCGTAAGATATTGGTGGGAGGTGCGGGGTACCACGGTTGGAAGCGAAGCTCTGCAGTAGACGTCGGATCACCATCCGCACAATGAATGACGGTGAGCACGCCGGATCAACGTCGATGCCGCCTACAACATCACCATCGCTAGCTACATCGCTGTCACCTTCGGTTGTGGTTGTACAACTCAAGGATCCTTGAACTTTCTGCGGGTCCGATAGCGGCGACGCCGAAGTGTGGGCGACTATGTACGAACGCGTGAGTAGAATCAACAGATGGGACCCAACGCTATTGCTAGCTAACCTGTCGTTCTACCTAAGAGGCAAGACAAAGGTGTCGTAAGAAAACCACGAAGAGGAGCTAACCAGCTGGGACCAATGCAAACATAAGTTGGCAGAGTTTGACAAATCAGCCGGCCGTAAAATTGCCGCAAAGCAAGAACTGGCCTCCCGTTAGCAAACCTTCACGGAGTTCTATGTTTCGTACATCCAGGACGTGCTGGTACTTTGTCGTAAAGCCGGTCACGACATCGCAGAAGCTGAGAAGGTTGGCACGTGCTTAAGCGCATTGCTGACGACGCGTTTAATCTGATCATGTGCAAAAGCTGTTCTACAGCTGGTGCTATCATTAAAGAGTGCCGACAAATGGGGCAGGCCGAAAGCCGACGCTCCTTGGACCTATTCGCCAGTCTTCCCAATATTGCCGCAACGTCGACGTGTGAACATTAAACCGCACAGCAGCATGCCTCACCATTAGAGGACGTGGTGCGAATCGTTCGACGGGAACTGGATGCGATGGCGCCCGCAGCTTTCTGTTGGCGTAGCCCTGATGCTACCGCTTTTCCCATTCCTATCGTAGAAGCCATCGTTCACCAAGAACTTGAACACATTGGTTTAAATTATGTGTGTGTTGTCGCACTTTACATACCTAACAAACGCCCTCTACTATTTTAGCTCCACTTCGTGGCTTCTCTCCGCGTTATCGCAACCCGACTGAATGGGGAACTGTGGACGACCAGCCAATCTGTTTCACCTGTCGCCGCACTAGTCATGTGCCCCGATACTGTCGCAACTCGTGGCCCTCGAGACCTCACACGCCGACCAACTTGAGCCGTTTTGATGCAAATGCCCGCATGTTTCGCCCACCGCCGAGTCTAACAGCGCCGACAACTCTGATAGGAACACGTGGCACAGTGGCTCACAATCGCCGCGTGGGCACCAGTCTCGTTCACCGCAAACACGTCATCCATTTTCCCGTTCGCCGCAGCGACGTCGCCTTTCGTACCCTGTGGCGTTTGGCCGCACCCTTTCGGGAAAATATTAAATGCAGCCCTCAGAGGTGGTGCAATCCTACAGTCGTCTGATTTCGGCGACAGGCCTTTAGGCCAAACATCTGTTGATCACCACCATATAAACCCTGGAGGCACGAATCCTATTCGTCAGTGTCGCTATCGGGTATTGCACGCTGAACGTCGAGTCATCCAAACAGAAGTGGACAAAATGCTGCGCAAAAGGGTCATCGAGCCATCAGCCAGCCCTTGGGCTTCGCCTGTCATCCTTGTTAAAACCGAGATGGTTCCTGGCGTTTTTGCATAGATTATCGCCACTTAAACAAGATCACGCGAAAAGCCGTCTACCCACTACCACGCATCGATGACGCCTTGGACTGCTTGCACGGAGCTAAATACTTCTCGTCCATCAATCCTTGATCGGGCTACTGGCAGATTTCATTTGATGAAATGGACCGCGAGAAGAGGGCCTTCATCATGCCCGATGGCTTATATCAGTTCAAAGTCATGCCATTTGGCCTATGTAATGCTCTTGCGACATTTGAACCTATGACACTTTCTTCAGCGAGGCCACAAATGGGCCACCTGTCTTTGTTATCTTTACGATAGTACTGTTTTTTCTCTCACGTTCGGCAGCCACCATACCGCACTCGCTGCAATTCTAGTGGTCTTCCGAAAAGCCAGCCTTCAACTGAACTCCTCGAAGCCTCAGTTCGGGATTACTGTGTTAGGACACCTTGTTGACGTATGCGGTGTCCAACCAGATCCTGAAAAAAATCGCGCCGTACGCAGTTTCCCTGTGCCACGTTCTGCTTCTCACGTGCGCTGCTTCTTCGGCCTGTGTTCTTACCTTCGCCGTTTCATCAGAATCTTCGCCGACGTTGCTCGGCCTTTGAGGGATCTTGTAAAGACGAACACACCATTCTCATGCGGCCCGGAGCAGGCTCACGCGTTCGCCGCTCTCATCGGTTTTCTGACCCATACTTGCCCACTTTCATCCAACCATGCATCGACCGATGTCCACGCTGACGCTAGCGGCCATGGCATAGGCGCTGTTCTCCGCCAACTGCATGGTACCGAGTGCGTGATAGCTTACGCCAGCAGCCTGCTGTCACCTGACGAAAGAAATTATTCCATCAGCGAGGGGGAGTGCTTGGCTTTAGTTTGGGCTCTGGCCAAGTTCCAGCTATATTTGTACGGCCACAAGTTTTCGGTTGTCACAGACCATCACGCACTTTGCTGGCTGTCTTCCTTTCGGGACCCGACTGGACGGCTTGGTCACTGGGCTTTGCGGCTCCAGGAACTTTCATTTAGTGTCCATTACCAGACTGGACGCCTCCACAAGGACGCTGACTGCCTCTAGCGTCACCCCGTGGATGCTCGAGATCTTGTTCGTATGATCAGGTGACCTGCGTGCTGGCTTTGACTGACAGGACCGACATGCGCGCTGAACAACGCAACGCATCCTTACAGTCCATCATCGCCGGAGCACATTCTGTCTGCACCGACGGCACGTGGCGCATTTCGTGCTGCATGACGGCATCCTCTACCGCCGCAATATGAACCCTGACGGCCTCGGGGTGTTCCTTGTCCTTCCTCGTCATCTGCGATCCGTCGTTCTCTATCAACCTCACGATGCACCAACGTCAGTACACCTTGGTGCTTTGCCTACATACGACCCCGTATGACACCGTTTCTTCTGGCCAGGTGTCCACCGTGTTGTGCGACGTTATGTCGCTACTTGCGAATTGTGTCAGCGCCGGAAGAAATCTCCTCTGGCACCTGTCGGACGACTCCATTCAATTAAAGTTCCCTCAGAACCATTGTTTTGTGGTGGCCTCGGCCTGATTGGCCCTTTTCCTACGACGATTGGAGAGAATGAGTGGATCGCTGTCGCTACTGATCACGTGACACGCTACGCGATAACAAAGGCCTTGCTCACTATTCGCGCAACTGACGTCACCGATTTTCTCCTTCGCGACGTCATTCTCTACCACGGTGCACCTCGACAGTTACCTACAGACCACGGCCGCTCGTTGTTATCTCGAGTTGTCGACGACCTCCTCCCCATTTGTGGCACTGAGCACAGGCTGTCCAACGCCTACCACCTAGAAACGAATGGTCTTACGGAATGTCTAAACCTAACAATCAGAGATTTTGTGGATTCAGTCTCCAACGATCACCGCGATTGTGACGCCACGCTAGCATACGTGACGTTCGCGTATAACTCGTTCCGATATGACGCCGCAGGATTTTCGCCCTTTTATCTCTTGCATGGTCACGACCCCATATTGCCGTTTGACACCATCCTCCCTTCTGTACCGCGTGTTGCAACTGAGTACGCGCGTGAAGTCTTCGATGACGCTCGCATAGCACGTCAAGTCGCCTAATCTTGTTTGGTAGCCTCGCAGCATATACAAAAAGAGCGTTACGACCACCGCCATACCGATGTTAAGTTCGCGCCAGGTGCTTGGTTGCTCCACGGGTCACCATGCCGTCGGGTTGTCCTCTCCCAGTAGCTTCTCTCTCATTACACAGGGTCTTATGAAGTACTACGCGAAGTTAACGACGTAAATTACGAGATTTGCTGCTACACATTGATGCATCCTCATGTCGGATGCCTGTTGACGTCGTGCACGTTTCGCAGCTGAAGCCACACTTCGCTCGCAATTCTTCGCCTACTACGCGCCGAGACGGCGCGTCGCCATCCAGGGATCGTGTTACGCAAGGCTGAAATAAGAGAGGACGAAGAAGATCGGAGACGGCTGCCTGGTGCGTGTTGTTGGTGGTCAGTCATCTTAACTACTCTGACTCAGCTTGTATATATATTGTAAATATAGTCTTTATATACTCGCAACATCCCCGTAACAATATTGAACAGGAAGAAAAAACTTCCGGGCTCAAATATTTCTTATTTGTATCCAGTCATTTAACATTCCACTTGCATAGGAGCAATACACCGTTCCTGCCAAAGGCAGGGAGCTGTCGGCGCGCACATAATCTATTCCCCCGTACGCAGTCATCACCAATGCCTCAAATACTTCTGTTTTTATCGTACAATGAATGAAGTATGCTGCCGACGAAGTTTCCTTTTTTGCTTCTTCATATCTCGTGAAAATATGCATTACAACGGCCATTGCAATCAACGTTCATGTAAAACAAATAACCTGTACTTCTCTCTTAGTTCTGTCCACGGCCGACAACATTTTTGTCAGTCAGTCAATTATGCCTGCAAGCGTTGAGTCAAGTCATTGCTGGCACGACATCTTTTGCACCGTTTAGTTGAGGAAAAAAAATAAAACGGCCTGTGAAGAAAATATACCGGCGCCTAGTGCGTCTTCTATCTTGTCTATTTCTCTTTTGAAATATCTACGCTAAGCTCCAGATAAATATGGTGCGGCATGGTTCCGGTGATCTGCTGTTTATTTTTTTTACCTATATCTATTCTTGTTACCGTTGTTAACACGAGTCATGCAACCTTATGGTGTGGTTCAACTCGTGTGGTGTTACCATGCATGTCGTTTCTAATCATGCGAGCTTGGCCAGTAAAATATAATAGTAATGATACTAGCGGCTTTGTCCATTAAAGCATACATCTCATTCTTCGTAGTCCTAGTTTCTTCACTGTTTTTAGGCTTCCTCCGCTCATGAGGGTATGCCTAATTCTAGCCTTATTATTCTTGCTTTTGTCAGCACAGAGGTGCGATATTGAAACTATTACTTCACGGACGCATGCATCAACAAACGATGTGTAACGACGTTTCTATAATTATCGCGGGCAAGCTAGTGCCTTCAGACGCTCGGCCGGTTTCGATTTGTGCACCTCGACAAGCTCAGTCGTTTCCGTTAGTAGCGGTTGTACGTGTTCGCAGCGTCTTCCGCACTTCCGCAAGTGCATCGATTGCTCTGAAATTAACGACATTGGAGACAGATAAAGCTTAATAAAAGGATCCACAACACCGTCTATATAGTCAGACAAATATATGTATTTCAAATCATTCCGATGGTGGTTCAACGATCGCAGCGCCCGAGTACTCTGAAGTATATTGTAGGACACCGTATGCTTTCTGGTGTGTCCGCGTCGAGTGACTTTCTTGCGAGCAGAAAGTATGTTAAGGCC